>NW_028277074.1:37282500-38495000 GCF_059951505.1 Python bivittatus | reverse complement strand
CTTTCCTTTCCTTTCCTTTCCTTTCCTTTCCTTTCCTTTCCTTTCCTTTCCTTTCCTTTCCTTTCCTTTCCTTTCCTTTCCTTTCCTTTCCTTTCCTTTCCTTTCCTTTCCTTTCCTTTCCTTTCCTTTCCTTTCCTTTCCTTTCCTTTCCTTTCCTTTCCTTTCCTCTTTTGACCAACTATGTCCAGCAGTCAATGGTCCACATAGAGGCCATATAACTCTGAAACTGACTAGACTTTTCCCAGTTTCATGCATATAATGGGAAGTGGAACTGAAAGAATTCAAGTCTTGGACCTCCTCTGTAGTTTCATTTTTGTTTGGTCTACTGTGCAGTCAAAGCAAGAGCCACCTCTGTCACGCCGGGTTCTGCTGCTGCTGGGAGTTCTCCTGTGAACACAATCACAGCCATTCAGTCAGAGGAGTATGACGACCCTGAAGGCATTCTTGTACTCAAGATTTGGGAAAGTGGATAAGCTGCTTTGGGAAGAATGTTGCAACAACCGCAGGGAGCTCTGCATCTTTTATTCACTCCTTCCCATTCTGACTACTCAGAATGGGAATCAAGGAACTGACCTCCGCCCAGCAAGCTTGTCAGATCATCTCTCTGTTTTCTGTTCTGCCAGCAAATACCTTTCCCAATGTATCATAAGGTCAGGTACATGAAGTGAACAGTGCCTCACCTTTAACCTCCAAGCAGCACAATGTACATTAGGATTGTGTTTTCACATAGGAACTCATGGTCAAATCAATGCATTGCCTAAATATTTGTATTCACTGCTGAATCTTTCTTATGTTTTGCCTCCCCACCTTAGGAAAAAACTACCAATAAAAATAGCTTTTCCAACATTCTTTAATATCTCTGATATAGTTGGATCTTACACTTGCAATTCCTGAGTTAAAGACCTTCAAACCACAGTGATATATTTTTCTTGGATGAAGGAGTAGGAAGAACATGATGGAGTTAATAGAAGTTAGTAGTTATTACATCCCCCTCAATTAATTTTATGTTAATAATTCTTTACATCTTCCTTCATTTAACATTATTTAGTACAGCATAATATTGTTGAACTAATAATTTGATTGTATTACAAATTGTAATTTGATTGTATTATAAATGTAAATTAGTTTTTCGGAAATAAAGCCTACTTCTTTGCACAGGTATTATTAAGAATAGAAATAAACTTTGCTTTTAATAGCAATCCTTTATTTATTTATTTATTTATTTTGGTGCCTTTCTGACACCTGGCAATTACCTGGACAAGCCCTTGAAGTTCTCTTGGCAAGATTTCAGAAGTGGTTTGCCATGGCATGCTTCCTATCTAATGATATATTTTTACATTTATAGTACAACTTCAAATCAAAAGACAGGTATATGGAACACAGTATTGTGTAGGATTTGAAGAAACAGTTGTGGAACGAATTTTCTCTAGGAAAAAAAAATGAACAAAAGCTTAGACAAATATGAATTGGAAGGGGTAGAGTTGCCAAATTATATGTTGTTTTTATTTTATGTTATTGCTTATGTGGAAGACAATCTAATTTGCTTAGAAAAGCCTAGGAAATTTATAGTTCACCAATTGTTATGAATTGAACCATTCTGTTCCTCTCAGACTAATAAGTGGATCAGAATGTAATTATTTTCCACATTTCTCACTTTTTCAACTTTTGCTGTGATGGTTTCAGCTCAAGAAGAAAATAAAATACTATGTTTAGTAAGTTTTTACATACATATACATGTAGTTTTGTTTTGCGATGTGCAGGTTAATGTGTAAACAGAATGCAACAAATTTACTTATTTACTATTATTGCTTGTCACAGATTACTCGATTCACTATCCCTATGCTTGCCACACATGATTTAGACCTTTTCTACATGTACCATATTTCATTCACTATGCTATCCAGTTCTGAAATGCTGAAGAGGGGTGTGTGTGTGAATGTGTGCACATACACACATACACATACTGCCCAAACAGTACAGAGCCAAAAATACTATGCCCTAACCTAATTCATTAGTTAAATGATGAGACTGGTTGACACTTCATGCAGTGACCCAACCATCCATTATAGAAGAGAAGATGATTGGCAGGGCCTAGTGTAACAATTGTCTTCTAATGTCTAATATAGTACTAGGTATTATTTTCCCACCGTTTGCTGCTTTCCTGAATTGTCTGCTGACTTCCTACTTTCAATAATAAGATATATTCCCAGAATTTGTTCCATTCCAATATAATAAAATTCAGAATTTTAACTAGAATTTAATAAAGAAGAACCAACCAGATGCTCAGATTGCAGAACAATGATCAAGTAGAACTATTTTGCTCTCTTACACTTTCATATACACAGCTTCACCACAATATATTTTTTGAGAATGAGTTTCTAGTATGCTGAATTGTAAATACTGATAACCAAAACAGCACTCACTTATTTTAGGTTACACAATTCAAATCTAGTTTACACATTAATTTGTCACAAAAGGTCACTCTGTACTTCTCCCCCATCCCTCAAAAGAGAGATTTATTTTCTCCAGTTTCTTGTATTGAAGTTATGTGCAGTTTCTCCTCTTACTATCCTATTTCACATTCACAGCCCATAACAACTTCTGTAGAAAGCACACTGAGTCATTTATCTTCATTCGGTGGTTGAAATCTAATGTGATTCCCTTTGTCTTGTGTGTGTTAATACAGCTTGACCAAGCTGGCTACAATTTAACTAGTACATTAAATGAGGAAGCCTTGTGATATCATTAAAAGAGCTTTGCATCATATTGGGAAGGGAAAGAAAGGAGAAAATATATGAAAGACAAAAGGCAAGCAAATATGTTCTATCTTCCCTGTGAACATCTAAGGACCAGATGGCCCAGAGGATACTGTCAAATTTGAAGATGTGGAAGCATGATCTTAGACAAAGGATTCATTTAAATGTAAACACAACTGCCATATCTAAAAATTTAATGACTGCAGTCCAATGAAAGTTTTCATACATTTTTTTCATATTTTATCTGGCTAACTTCAGTCTTAGTGTCAAGTCTAAGTACAGCCATGGGTACACTGGGCTACCTTTGTTACTCACTCACCATACTTGCAAAACAGAAACAATGGGGAAATTCAAAAATAGCTGATAGAACACATATAAAAAATGATCCCGTGTTGACCTTTGTGAGTCTTGACTTAAAATGTTGTAGGTGGAAAGATTTTTCTCCTAGATCTGAAGAACTATCACCCACGTAGATTCTGCAGACAGGACTAGACTAGATGGACTTAATCAGAAAGCTAGGTCTACTGTGGGTAGTCATATCTACAACATTAATTTACATGCAAAATAGCTATTTTACTCAATTTAGAATGCATTCCGTTTTCCCCTTAGATACAAATAATTTCTGAGTGAGGCAACTATGCCAGTTACAAGATGTAAAAACTAATGTATTGTCGAAGGCTTTCACGGCCGGCATACGATGGCTGGTGTGGGTCTTCCGGGCTGTGTGGCCGTGGTCTTGAAGTTTTGTTTCCTAACGTTTCGCCAGCACCTGTGACCGGCATCTTCAGAGTGCAGGAACACAGACAGGAGCAGTTCTCTCTGTGCCCAGGGTGATGTGACTCTTCTGTGGATATTTATAGAGATCTGGGGGGGGGAAGGGGGGATTGGGTGTGTGTGTGGGGGGTTGAGTTACTGAGTGGCTGCTTGTTTTGGTGTCAGAATATGTGTGTATCTTCCTGGGGATTAGGCAGGGTTTTTTCTTCTATTGAATTGTTAACGAGGGGCTGCTGGGGGTGATTAGCAAGTTCATTGTGTGAACTGTTCACATGTCCTGGTGGTTGAGCTGAGTTTGTTGACCTTTTGCAGGCTGTATTTTTCAGGATTGGTAGCCAGGTTTTGTTGATTTTTAGACTCTCCTCTTTTTTATTGAAACTGTGCTGGTGTTTGTGAATCTCAATGGCTTCCCGGTATAGCCTGGTATAGTGGCTGTTGGTGTTGTCCAGTATCTCTGTGTTTTCAAATAGGATTTTGTGTCCAGTGTGCCTGAGAGCATGTTCAGCTACTGCAGATTTTTCTGGTTGCTGTATTCTGCAGTGTCTTTCATGTTCTTTTATCCTGGTATGGATGCTGCGTTTTGTGGTCCCGATGTTAGGAAACAAAACTTCAAGAACATGGCCACACAGCCCGGAAGACCTACACCAGCCATTGTAAAAACTAAGTTTCCACATGCAGCAAAACAACATGACCAAAAGTGATAGGGTAGACTTATGCTTGTTCATACTTATGATCATGTTATAACACATGTAGGAGAAAGATTTTTGATTAATTCTTTGTTGCTTTTGCTGTGTTTGTTTCATTTTTAAATACAACATTTATTTACCTATTTTTATTTAATAATGTAATGTTTTAAATATGGTTACCTACTCCTAGTCCATAGTGGTCTGTGCTATTCTATCTGCTTTGGACTGATCAATGACACTATACCTGAAGTAATAGAATTCACTGTGTAATTGAACTTCTGCAATACACACTACATGGGACTATAGCCATCATAACATTCCCTAAATCAAATCCTGAAAGACTTTTTTGACACAGAGTTCAAAGAAGCCTCACCCTAACCCTAATTTCACCTTTCTACCAAGGTCAGTCATTGACATGCGCCCAACACTAGCACAAAAAGAAACTCAAGCTCAAAAGAAAGCTAGGACTGCCGTTAACCACAAAAAAAAAAAAAAAAAAATCCTTTAAATATAATATTGATATTCCAGGTTCAAGCAAGTCTAACCCTAACTCTAACTTCATTCTCCTGCCAATATATGTATATTTACCAAACCCATTCCCAAACCATATGGAAACTTAGGGCTGCCACTAAGCATAAGAAACTGTCCCTCAATGATGCATAGAATTCAGGCAAGCCTAATCTTACTCTAAGTTCATTCTCCTCTTAGTATAAATATTTGGCCTGCCCTGAACATTGGCAAACCCTCCCAGTTTAATCAGAAAGCTCGGACTGCCACCAACTGTAACATTTCTTTCTAAAATCTAATATGAAATTATTTTGATCATGGAGTGAAAGGAGCATAACCCAAACCCACACTTCATCCTTCTACAAATATCAATATTTGCCTTTCCCCTGGCACTGCCACTCGCTTTCAGCTTAAGGAGAAACGTAGGCCTGCCACTAAACATAAACCATATCCCTAAATCTAATCCTGAGAATAATTTTTTTTTCATTATAGCCTACCCATAACCACAAGTATCAATATTTGCTCTGCTGTGAACATTAGCACTCACATTAGCAACACAAGAGAGAGCTAGGTTTTTCACTAACAATAAGAATTGACACTAAGTCTACAGTAATCCTGAAAATCAAGTTACTTGTAGAAGTCAAAGAAGCCTAATGTCAATATTTTTCCTGCCTTGAACAGCAACACTCAATCCAAATACAAACACACACACACACACAAAAACACATTCATATACAAACTAAGTCACAATGGATCATAAATTCCTAATTATACTGTTACCATGTGTTGCAAATACATTTCTATCTTCTTTATATGTTCATGACTGGATTTTCATTTAAAGATCTAAATAAATAAATAAAGTCCTGCTAGTCACAATGTTTCCTGCTCCAGTGAGAAGTATTTAATTTACATTTATACATGCAAATTTGCCTATGTAAATTTGCATGTCGTATGCACATAAGTAATATATAAATATTTTTAAATAGGGCAATGAATTTCCTTTTTTTTTTTTTTTTTTTGGCTACTTTTGAAATGTGTTTGAGGAAGTTTCCCAGGGGTATAAAATAGTGGTGGTGGTGGGGTGTTATTATCAATGAATGCTAAAGATGTCAGGATTTTATTTCTCATGGGAAAGGATTCATTCCGTTATCTTTACAACAACAACAAATAATATTTTGGCTACAGAGATCATGAGAAACACCTGTTATTGTGTGTTGTGTATTGTGTTATTTACTGCCACCTATTGGCGTGTGTCTGCTAGTTACCCAGTGGGGGTGGCATGGAGCTATAATATAATGAGAGGAAAATGTTCAGCCTCTCAGTGTGTCTCAGTGTGTGTGTGTGTATAGCTTTAGCTCAGTATAGCACCATGTAATCATTTTTATGGACTATGTAGTTGTAACAAATTACCAAGTAGTGTACCTCTTCTCTGAGAGTTTGTAGCTAGAGATTTTGTTAAGCTTGTGTTGCTAATAAGTCTTGGATGCTACATTACATGAGAAGATGTGTTTTTCTTTATATTTTGTATGATATTTGCATTTCATGGAATTTTGCATTTTTATCAATAAACACCAGTTAGTATATATTTTCTGACTGGATTTTCTTTGGGAAACAAGAAATGGACATTGCAGTGTGAACAGCTGCAATGCTGATGTGTATCTTTCCTGGGTAACTTTTCCTGGAGTTTTTGCTGCGCTCTGCACAAACAGGAGTGTTTGTGATTTGCACTCTGCTCGACAAAAGAAAGCCTTACTACAGAAAGACAACCTTAAAGCAACATCATTTGAGCCTAAGTTAAACTAAGATCAAATTATTTCACTCAAATGAGTTAATTTATTCTGAACAAAACCAAATGGACTCATACTTCATACAGCTGTCATTTTTATGTGGTCAAGAAATCATTAAGGGTAGAGACTGATTGATGGTGGATAATGGAAATATGCCCTTTTTAGAAGTTAACGCTCTAGAGATTTTAAAGTAATCTCTGTACCTCCATCTTTTTTTAAAAAAAGATTTATAAGATGAAAAAGAAAAATCTCTTGTGGCAATAAGATATTTCAGTATTTCCATAAAATAGTAACAAGGTAAATTCAGATTGTGAAAGATAACCGGGAATCAAGTCATCAAGAAGTAGATGATATTGAAATGATAAATATGCTATGATAGGTACCCATATCTGGCTGAAAAATTAGAACAAATGGTAAAGGAATCAAAGAATGGGTATCCTCTGTAATTCTTTGCTGCCTCTCAATAGTTGTGCATATTTTGCAGCCCAGATATGATAATTTTTCTGCATGGTTTAGCGTGTGATTCTGACTTTCTCCATCTAAAGCCACTATCAGGTTTTTTTTTTTAAATTAATAAAAAAAGGTCAGCACCTCAATATAACCCTGTGAGCTACTCCTGTGTAACCTTGCTTTGTGGTGGAAAAAGATCCAGGAGGAGGTTTCTTATAATTTGGCTTTATACATATTTATTTAATTTTACACTTTCTGCTCAATTTATCAATCTCTTAGTAACAATATTTATCTGGGCAGAGCACGTTAAAACCAATGAAAATCACAGAGTCCTATAACAACACAAGAAATAAACTTTGCATAGGTATTACGGTACATGGTTTGCCTAACATTAAATGATACACCAAAGTTTTATAATATCATCCCCCCCCCAAAAAAAAAAATGGGGAAAGGGAGAGAAGGCAGTAATAAGCCACAAAAATCTACCCTTAAGGACTACCATAGGGGATGTTCAGGGAAAAGGTTAGATAAGAAGCATCCAGAAAACATATGCAGAAGTCAAGTCGAAGAAGCATCCAGAAGAATATGCAGAAATCAAGATAAATGAAAGAGGAGTCAGGAGACTGATAGCACCTTTTCTGACTAAGAAATCTTATTAAAAGGCAATTGTAAGTATGAGTTACAATTCACAAAAGCTCATGACTATTAACAACAGCAACAATAGCAACAACAACAACATCCCTATTAGCTTGACATGGTTGTGGGACTTCATACTCTGAGGAAGATGAGAGCTGTGCCAGAGGTTCAGCCATACTGGACAAGTCTTATCAAAGGACCAAGACAAAGAGCAAAATGGTGAGATATAACTTACAGAAACCTATGCCGGATTGGTTGTCTCCCGTGCCAACAAAGACCATGCTAGATGTTGGAGTTTCTTGACATCTGGTGACAAGTGGGACACAGGACTCAGGACTGTTGGCTGAGCAACCAGGGCCAGCAGCTTTAGGACTACTGGAAGAAAAGTTGCTTACTCATTGCAAAAAACTGAAAACAAAGAAATAATGATTTGGTATTATAAATCAAGTCCAACAATAAGAGGATATCTGAAAAGAATGCACCAGTTCTGGAAAGAACAATATCCAGAACAGAGGCTAGCAGTTCAATGTTGATTTATAACATGAAATAAAGTATTCACAGAAGTAGAATTGGAAAAACTGTGAAGGTCTACCCAGGGCAAAGAAATTGAAGCCTGGCCAGAAGTAGCTTAAATAGTACAGACAATCCAGAGGGAGTCAGTTGTAGAGGAATCCAGCATCTCTATTAAATCATTCCGATTCCCAAACCAGGCACCCTCTCCTCTGCCTTCTCCTCAGAAAGAACAAAGCCCACTAATTAAAAAAACAACAACAACCAAGAGTAATCAAAACAAAGAATAACTGAGCATCTAGAACAGCACAGAAAGAAAAGAATAAGGCTGCCAGCATTGAAGCTTGTTACAAAAAAACAGCTAGCACCAGTATTAAAAGATGCCAATACTGTTATATCAAATATAAGCACCGGCTCACTGCAAGAAACAAACCAACTGATGTACAGCACAGCTGCAGTTAGAACTGAAGACTTTGGATGCAAAATCAACAAACAAGAAAAAAAGCCAAAGAGTACACCACCAAAATGGAAGATCAGGTTGGAAAATAAGAGCAAGCTACAACAGATTAAAGAAAAGAAGGTGAAGAACAAGAAGACCAAAGAATACCTGATCAAGAAATATCACCTAGAAACAAGGAAGATCAAGGAAGCACTGGAAATAATAAAGCAGAAAATAACAGCCATTGCCAAGAAAATCAGCAGACGTGAAGCTCTAATTGCTCATTACAGGCAGATTCTCCACTTTTAGTCAAATCAGAATCATTTCTACCAAACCATCAATGGAGAGACTGCAATGAACCTGACAAAGAAGAAAGAGTGCAGTTCTGGGCACAGCTATGGGACAACACAAAGAAATACAACAAGAATGCAGCTTGGATAAAGGAGTTGGATAAGAATAAAAAAGAAGGTAAAATGAAAGAACATGTAATAAGAGCAGAAATGGTAGAGAAAAGGGAAAATACATTAAACAAACAAACAAACAAACCTAGCAGGCAAAGCACATAATAACAAGACCTGTCAATGGCTAAGAGCAGGAAAGTTGAAGAAAGAGACAGAGCGGCTAATTCTGGCTGCACAAGACCAAGCCTTAAGAACAAATGCATACAAAGCCAGAATCGAGAAGACAGCAACAGACAGCAAATGTTGTCTTCTTCTGCAAAGAAGCTGAAGAAACAGTGGATCTCCTAGGTAGCTGCTGCAAGATCACACACACTGATTACAAATAACAGTATCACAAAGTAGCAACAGTGGTGCATTGGAATATGTGCAAGAAATTCTGCTTGCCTGCAAGCAAGAATTGGTGGGGCCACAAAATAGACAAAGTAATAGAAAATGAAGAAGCTAAAGTGCCCTGGGACTTTAGAATTCAAATAGGCAAGCACCTGCCACACAACACTCAGAGTTAACCATTGATAAAGACAAAAACAGTCTGGATAGTGGACATTGGAATACTTGGAGACAGCAGAATAGAAGAGAAAGAACTGGAGAAAAATCACAAGATACAAAGACCTGCAAATGGAAACAGAATGACTGTGGCAAAAGAAAGCAAAGATAGTACAAATAGTAATAGGTGCCTTAGTTGCAATCCCAAAACATCTGGAGAACCAGTTGAAGACCATAGGCATTGATAAAATCACCATCAGTCAATTGCAAAAGGCAGATTTACTTGGAACAGCTTACATTCTGCGACGATACCTTTAACACCATCAAACTTTAGCATCTGTCTATTCCAGGTCCTTGGGAAGGACTCAATAAGTGAACAAAAATGCCAAATCCAGTCTAAACGTCTGTCTGACTGTGTGATCAACCATAATAATAACATCTTCCTGATTTTAGTTACCATAGACTCACTCAGCTTTTCGAGAAATGAATGCCTTCTTGACAAGAATCAGGAAGAGTCAGGCTAGGTCTTCAAATATTTAAAGAAGCCAAAGAAGATTTGTTCCTCAGCAAATAAAAGGTACAATGATAGGAGGCAGAGGAGCAGATTTAGATTAAGTGTTCTACAGGGTGTTCAAAAAATGTGAAGAAATTACCTTCTTTTGTTGACGAGAAATATTGGAAGAAAAGGCAGGCATTCAGTGAGGCACACTAAGTCTTGTAAGCTGCTACGAATGAAAACTTAAGCCTCTTTCCGTATGGTACGATTATTAGCCAGTAGGATGCAATGTTGCAAAATGTTGACTAGAACTAGATAGAGCAAGGTTCAAAGCTCTATGCCCTTATAATGTTTGTGACAATTACTGTCTCTCAGTCTAACCTATCTGAAAAGTTTTTCTGAAAAGTCAAATGGGAGCACTAAGAACAATGTCCCTGCCTTGAAATCCTTGGAAGACAGGCAGGCTATAAACGCAATAACTAATATTTTGGTTTAACTTTGACATTCACTTCACATTTTATTAGGAATTCTAACAGACCTACAGTAAATCAGAAACAGTTCTAGCCCAAGGTGTCTCTCTTGATCTCCTCTCTTAACAGAAGACCAGGCAGCCATGAAATATTTTGGCTGGCTTCATTAAATGAATAAAGGAAAACACAAGTATTAATTTCCTCTTTGTCTCTGCATTCCTGCTTCTTAAACTTCTGTAATGCCAGCTCATCTTTATGGGTTAGCAAGGGTGGACCTGGAATAAGATATTTTGTTGCCTGAGTCAAACCATAAACTGTCTCTCACTGTTTTTGAACAAGCCAGACAGCTGAGTAGTTGGTTACTGCTTCAGCATTTATGACATGGCTCATCTGAGAACCACAACATGCTAGGCTAGGTGTCATAGCGTAGACATAATTCTACCCTCCAGCAACTCACTGTCACTTGCTCATTATCCTGTCTCTTTCCTGCCTGCTACTTACTCAAACAAATGCTATAGTCAAGCAGCAGCTACAGCTGTCTAGGTATGCATTACATATTATCAGCACAACGTGCTGTATGCACAATGCTGGCTGTGATGGAAAATGACTGTGGGTTCCATCCAAAACACTCCCAGTCAACCCTAAATCCAGATCATAGCATGCATGCACTCTGCTCAGTTCAGCTAGCAAAAAAAAAAAAAAAAAAAGCTTGATGTTTGTTTATTAAATATCATCAAACATCCAACCAATTAACTAGCAAGCAAGACAGTGCAGACAAAAAATGGAAATGAGAAAGACAACAGTTACAAATTTATATTAATTTATACCTATATACTGTAAGGAACAAAACCTTGCAGTACCATTGGAAACAATTCTGTAGGTAGTTAACATGGACAATCCCAAAGGAAGCAGCCATTGATTATTCCAGCTTTAATGGAGATGGAAGTAAGACACCAGGTGATCCCTCCTCTATTTGGAAGCAATTTAGTGGACAGGAGTGATGTATACAACAGGCTGAATTAAGTGGCATGGACTAGTTAATAGGGATATGCAGATCAATTCCAACCACATACAAATGGCTGAGTCAGTCTGGATCATCTAGTGAATTTGATTTAAATCAGTAATCCATATTCTTGGCAGCCCACTGTACCCAAAGTAAGATTCTTCCCAAGTCTTCTTTAAGGTTTTTTACAAGGTTAGGTTATCTTAATTTCATCAGATGAATTACTATTACGGTAGGCCTTCTGAGTGCACTGCTTAAAACATAATGTCAGCACTGTGAATAATGAACCAGCAAGTCCATTAAAAATGAACTGAAAATGTGTCATACAGGATTACTGGAGAATATTTTGGTAATATCAGCAGTGCTTGTAAATACACCCCAAAATTCACTAAATTCTAGAATTTACTAAGATCTTTACTAACCATAACTGAGGCCACTTTTTTTCCCCATTGTTTTTGTTGAAATTCTTTTTATTAACATTTTGTATCCTTTCCTACTTTCCCAATAAGATTACATTGGAGATGTGAACTACTTTTATCCTTCTTGCATTTCTCTTCTTTTAAGCTTGCATTCCTTCTCAAACCATGACTGGATTACTTTCATTTTAAAACCTCATTTATCTGTCATCTCATTAGTATGGAGACTGCTTCAGTTTATTTTTAATGTTCCTTCGCTGAATTAGCAGCCTGGCTGCCCATTTCCCAGACAGCTGAGGAATATGTAGGTGTCTGTTAATGTTTTCCAAACCATCCCCTTCTCCTGAATCCATTTTAAGCTATAAAGAATGATTACATTCAATTTCAGTCAGAAGTATCTCTTCGGGAGTTCAGTCTGAATCAGCAATCTGATTTGGAAACCTGTATTTTTTGTGCCATATCAGAAAGATGGGAATGACTCAGGGAACATGCTGGTGAGAAAATTTGATGTTGAAGACCCTGGCTTCTGTCCATGGCGGTTGCCCCATGTGGCTCCATAGTAAGGATGGTTTTGGGAAGAGCTAGCAGATCTGGGCTGCAAAAAATCAAATGACCACTAAATGGCATTATATTTTCTGCGTCTCTTTGCTCTCATTGTCCAGTTTTTTTTTCCTATTCCAGATATGATACCCCAGCCTTACTGCCATTTTCCCCCCCAGCTTTATATCATTCTTATGCTCACTTGGATGAAGAGGCCAGGTTTCCTGGTATTGATTTCAGAATAAATATTAATTGTGGTGCCAAACCAAAATCCAGCTTCTTTCCATGAAAGAAATACTCTACTGCCTGCAAAAGAGGCATAGTTTGTTTTGCCCCTTCTCTTGCAAGTTGTGTTTGACTGTAAGAATCTGCAAGGCTCAGGTCCCAATGAAAGCAACTCCCATTGAAACTTATGTAGGTTCACCTCTCCCCTTCTATCCCATAGTCCTTCTTGTGCATGCCACTGGGTCTCTCCTGGTCTCACGCTGGTGCGACCATGGGCATTCCTGAGAAACAGATAACAGTCCATCTGTGCCTAACAGTTCACCTTCTAGCTCTGTCCCCCTCCCCCCCGCCGCCTTCCTCTTGTAATGGCAGAAATGAAGCAAGAAAACTAGCAAGATGGTTAATAGATTGCGAGGCTTCTGGCATTGACAAAGGTAGAAGGAGGTAGCCAAGGAAGTCTGTGTGTCTGTCTTCTTTCTTTCTTTCTTCAACTTCCTTTTCCTTTAACTTGAAAAATGCCCTTCACACATGTGCATGCTTAGAGTGGCTCAGGGTTCTTCCTCTACATAGCTGAAATTCTGGGAATGAATCAAATAACCTTGCAATATTGTAGGAAGAAGGATAGGAACAAGCTAACAAAGGGCATTTTTAAAGTAAAAGAAAAGGAGAGATTTTCCTTGGTCATCTCCTGCCCGATGTGGATGTATTTAAGAAATTCTTACCCCTCCACATTTTACTCACTTTCACAAATGGGGTAAATTAAAGAGAGCAAACAGTTTAGCCCAGTACTAATGATTTGTATCTGGAAGGCTGAAGCTGAATACTTACTAGGTTTTATTTGTAATTCTAACCCCCACACATATTATTTAGTGGAAAACAGGATTGCCACTGCTAGGGTCAGCCACTGACAATTTAGCACTTGGCAATGTAATTCAAAATCTCATTTGTGTTTGGAACAGCTACTGCTAAAACTTTGTTGAATATTCATGATTGAATTACTTAATGAGCATGCTAACAAGTTAGGGATAACTGAAGTGTGACTATTTTTTAATCTCATACTAATAACAATAATAAAAAAAACCCTAAGTGGCAATTTTAGAATCTTGCTTGGCTTCTTAATAGCATTTTAATTTAAATGACAATTTCCAATAATGTCCTGTCAAGACCTTTAAACAGGAATTATCACACATGCATATAATCATAGCCAGTTGATCAACGACAGTCAACTCAATTACATATTAAGAATTTGGCTCTGTTACACAAAAGTGGCATTTGAAAGGACTGTCATAAGTTTATGGGTATTGAAAACATTCTTCTTTTCTAATTACATGAGTGCAGCTACATTTTTCTGGTTAGTTCTTTTGCTACATGGGAAGAGGGAATCAAAACTAAAGGGCAGTGCAAGCTGTATAGAATCCCTTAGTTTTATACGACATGTATATCTAAATCTGACTGCCATAGTCCCAGTTTTATGGCTCCGTATCAAATGGCTGTGATGATGAAAGCGCAGTCATATTTGAAAGAGATTCCAAGGTAAACTTTGGGAGAAATGTATATTTCAAAATACTGTTTAAAATAAACCTATCAGTGCAAATATTTATGCAGATTAATTTTTTTTAATAAACTGGATTAATGTAGAAAGATAAAGAAAAAGACTTGCTACTGGAATAGATGAAAAATAAGTATAATGGCCAACCTGTAGAGTTCATCTGCTCAGCATCATTACTAAGCTTATATGTATAGAGTGGATTCTTGAATTTGCAACTGTTGGTTTCTCCTGCAATAGCCATATCTATTAATGGGATGAAAGAATAGTCAAGAACAGATGTGGGTGCATGTTTGAATATACAGTATAGGAGATAGAATTCCTTTGTTAATCTAATTGATATGAACAGACCAGGCTGCTGGCTGTGCATAATGGAAGTCGCAATCCTTTGGTTTTGGGAGTCATCAGGCTTTTCCTTCTTTTTCTGTTTTGTCATATGTGTGCTTTAAAAGAAGCCCAGCTGAATAGTAGGTTAGTTAAAGATATAATGTTTATGTTTGATTTTCTTTTTATTTAGTGTTAAATCTATATTTTTGAGTTACTTATTTCAAAGGAAATAAAGTATGTATTTGAACTTCTGAGAGCCTTAAAATTTTCATAGAAATCAGTACATGATGGCTTCTAAATATAATGGCCAATGGTTCAATACAATAGTCATGGTTCCTATCTAGAATGTTAGTATCTGGAAATGTAGAAAGATTGTAGTCAATTAAAAAGAAAGCAAACCAAAAGCCCAAAAAACTAACCTCAAATCCATAAACAACCATGATCAATATGGATTTTTTTCCTAATAATTTTACTCAACATTATAGCATTTGTTCCTGTTCCTTGTTCATGTTCTGTCTCTGTTCATTACAGTCTTCATCATTTATAGATTTAAAAATTTGTTTTTAATGTTTTTTGGAGCTTTTAGTCATAATCTAATACCCAAGGAAAATACATATGATAAATATGTGGCATATAAATTGTTTCAAAATGAAATTTGTATGCAAGTCAAATGAAGAACCATAATGTATGATAATGGGGAACATTATATATCAGAACATTTCAAGTAAAATATTAATGTATAATTAAACTTTCTAAAAGACTACATAGAAGTTTATTATAGAGGATGATCTATAATAGATTTCCTCTATTCCTATAGAAAATTGAAGTTTTCCAATGCCAGGATTTTGCAGATTGACAGAAGCATTTATATACACACTTTCCTGGGAGTAACTTTTTTTGAAATCAGTGAAACATGAATAAATGATATGGATAAACTCAGTCTGTGAGTTTCAGTGACTGTTCTTGGACTGAAAATAGGAAGATGGGCAACTTTATTTGGTTCCTGTACTTTGCTGAAATGGGTACTTTTTGAGAAACTTTTCACCTTTCTGATATTTTCTGTACACTACTTTAACAAAACAAATAGTACTGTAAATATACAACACTGGTCATATAACCCACTCCTCCTCTTCCTTCTCCCAGAAAAACACAACTCTTTCAGATTATTGGAGAGAGGCAGTTCCATCAATAACCTGGTCCTGTGACAGGAAGGGCTTTAAAGGTGATAAGCAGCACTTTGAATTGTACCCAGAAGCTCACTGGCAACTAATGCAGTTTGTGATGTAGCAGTGTTACATGAGTATACTAAGGTATACCCATAACTATTTGCACTACTGTATTCTGGATCAACTGCAGGTTGCAGGTGGTCTTCAAGAGTAGATCTTACAGATGCACTTGCAAGATGGACCTTGAACCTTTTTGGAGTTTCTAGCAGAGGATTGGAGCTATTGTGTACCCTTGACCAAATATTGGTACATTCCTCCTGTCTGGGATGGTGGTCCTCTACCACGGAGCATGGTGCTTTGGAAGCAACACACATGGAGCAGTGACGGAGGAAGGGGAACCTGCCTAGGTAGCCAGATCAACTGAATTAATCCTGGCAGTCAATGAGGTGACAGATGTCATAGCCACATTGCCCTCAAATCCAAAAACTTGCAAGATCTGCATTCTCACCTGAGATCTCTTTCAGTAGCTGTTCATTCTTAATTTTTAAAGTTTTTTTTTTTTTTAATAAGATGCTTATTCATTGACAACATCACAGGACATCATGGTTTGTCAACTGAAAAAGTTGCTGACCCCTGAAATACATTCCTAGTTACCATTCATTTCTATGTTGAAATGTATGTTTTCTTTAAAAAAGAAGCTTTGCTCTTTTGCTTTTATTGAAGCGCTATTGGTAAATGTAGTCTGGCACGGTTGATGAGTGCAAATATGAATTACTATTAAAGCATGAATTACTGCTGCATTCAGGATGAATCTGCACATATGATGTCTTGAGTTGCTAAAAGGAGATTTGCTTGGATGAAGGTCATCGTGCTGATGAATTTAAATTGAAGCCAATTCATTACAAGCCCAATTCTTTGTGATTAGCTTAGACTTTCTATGGAAAGGCAGTCTTAATTACCACACAATAGAACAGTATAATAAACATTCCTGGCTTTAACATTATATTGAAGTTCTATGAGCCCTTCCCCCGTCTTTCTCTAGGAAAACAGGCCAAAGCCAACAAACAAAAAATATTTGTATTCTATTCTGTAAGCATTCTGTAGCCCTGGCACGGAAAATGACTTGCTCATTCTCATGCAGCTCTAGAATGCTGCTGATTGTTGATCTGAAATCTTCTAATGTCTCTGTTGTCACCTGGGAAATCAAGGTTCATGTCAGGAGTATTGAAGCCTGCATGTTTGATCAGAGCTGGTGATTGGATGTGGCTGAGCTTAGGAGGTAGGGAGCTTTTCAGCTAAATCAGGAGGGTATTAAGAAGCTCACTGACACTGCAGGATTTGGCAGAGAATGACCCCTTTTCTATTCAATTGTAATTCTGCAAAAGAAAAAGCCAAGGCTGTAAACTACGGGTTGTTTTTAAATCATCTTGAAAAGCTTACTGAATCACAGCTTACGAGATAGAGAAATCATTTACATTGCAAGAATTTCCAAGGAGCTAGGCAATGTGACGTTTTCTGATATTTTCAAGATACAAAAGAGATTTTTGAAAGAGTTCTTTCCACTTTGCTTCTGTTGGTAATATTTTAACTCATCTCTTAATTGTACTGTTAATTATACATTTCAAATATACCCAATTGAATCCAGTGCAGTATTTTTTTTTAAAAAACATGCATTTTATCACCAACAACCTATCAACTTTAAAATAAAATATTTCTAGGCTTATGATATTCTATATGTGAAAGGACTGTTATTCCTTTAGGGTCTGAAAGGAGCAATAGCTTAAAGGCATATGTGACAGAACTGAGAAAGTAAACACTGTTATCCTGTCACATGATCTCCTAGACATACAGTCCATACTTGTAGGTGATAACCTGAGTCTGGGAAAAGAACCTGATAAGTGGCTTTCACAGATAGAGTCTCACTAGGAGTGGGAAAATTAAAATAGACTAAACAAATTGCAGGATCTGCATTGTGGAAAAGAATCTGGAGTGGGAGAGAAAGAAAGAAATTGGTTAGTAAGTAAAGTTGAAATTAGGTGGACTCAGGTTGCTGAAAAGATGCAGGTTCCAAAATAACTCAAGATCACTGAAGAACTATCAGCGTAGGGGTTCCTGAAATAAGGAGAATGCAAGGGATGTATTTTGCCTGGGCCAATACCCAGAGGAAGAATGAATCTGAAGACACAAAAAAGAGCCAGATTTACAGGTACTTTTGGGGAAGAAATGGTGAACTGAAAATGGCTCTGCTAAGGAGAGGACTTAAGATCACCCAAAAGTGCTCCATACAGCTGCTGATCTCCAGATCACCAGACAGTGGTCTCCAGTGGGTTTAGAGCTCTAGGAAATGAGGGAATAGCCACCTTGCTCAACCCACAGCCAGTGCCTTTAAGGACCCTGGGTTCACATCCTTCCTTTCCTAATCACTTTTGGAAATTGCTTGTTTACTGCTTTTCAGATATCTTTTTAAATAATACTTTTATTAAACACTGCATTTAAAAAGATAAAAACTAATCCAAACAAAAGAAAAGAAAAAAAAAGAAAAAATAGAAATTGCAGAAAAGAAAAAAAGAGAAAGAAACAGAAAAGAAAGAAAAAATAAGAATATAGTAAAGAAATATATATATATATATATATTCTATATATATATGACTTCCCCCTTCATCGCAACAAGTATAAACAATTTTATTAACTTATTACCCTCTTTTAAAATACAACAAATTATCTCTTCTTCCCATATCTCATCTCTTATCTATAAACAAATCCTTAAAGCCTTGTTGTTCAGTCCTGGTCAGCCAAAGTCCATTAAGGGTTACCAGAGATAACAACATACCTATTGTAACCTTGATGAAATATAGCAAACTTATATTCCCCCCTTTTTCTTTTAACAATCTTGATCTTTAATCCCTTCAAGTAATGTCCTAGAACTTGATTTCTTTTCATTTTTTCTTTGCCCCTTCTCACAAAATCCTTCAAAACTTTAACAAGCCTCTTTTGTAAATCCAATATAGGGAAGTCATTCAAGTCACTCTTTTGGTTTGTTGTTTGTATATCCCTTTTAATTATTAAGACATCAGCCAGTTTCTTTTGTATGTTCAGTGCAGCACCTTTTTCTATATCATTCTTTTAGCCTGTCATTTTTAAATCTACTTTCAAATCAGCCTCAGTCTTGTCTGATAAAACTTGTTCCTCTTCCAAAGCTTCTTGTTAAAGCTTTGAAGAATTTTGTGAGAAGAGACAAAGAAAAAATGAAAAGAAATTCAAGGGCTGTGACTCCTAAGCTGGAAGAGTGGCTCCAACAGATCCTAGGAACAGGATCAGAGCTCTCCATCTGGAAGAGTGCAGTGCTAGGAACAGCTAAAATACTGTGCAGAACCCTCAAACTCCCACGCCTCTAGTAGAGGACCCAAGACTGAGGAAGACACATACCACCCATAGGGGTGAGAGGGGCTTTATGAGTGTGTGTGTGTGTGTGTGTGTGTGTATTTGTGTGTATATACATACATATATACATATATATGCATACACATACACTCATATATAGATACAGTTACGTATAGTGATTAAATTTAATATGATTATATCAAATAATATTTCATCAAACATCCTTCAATATTTCTAATGAATCAGAAATGGTATTGACCAAATTAGAAAGGATATTGTTTTTGTTTTGGTGTCTGTGATAATCTTTTGGCAAAAAAAAGAAAAATTAAAAAAGGAGAAAAGCTCAACTGAGATTTTCAGTCTTTGAATGAAAAGAAAGCAAACGCCTATAGCTAAGGTATGAGACTCTTGACAGTTAAAGAATCTATGCTTACCAAGTGACGTATTTTATAGGCCAAAATCAATCCTCTGTATCTCTATGATGCATAAATCTCTTCATCCCAAAGGTCACCCATTTTTTAAGCAGTTGAAAAGTATTATATTAGAAGAAGATGAATATTATCTCAATGGTCTTTTTTTCCTCAATACCTATAAGAATATTCTGCTCTTCACTGAGAAGAGTAATCCATTCCACTCAGTTGTTTTTTTTTTGGTATGCTACAGCCTAGTTAATAAAGTCCTCAGGTATCTTCAAGATTAATATCTTTATTGGGCAAAGGCAACATAAGCAACATTTCTCTCATGGAATGGGAAAGTTTTGATCCTCCTAATATGGTGAAACTCCTTGTGTAGCTATAGTTCAGCAATATCTGGAATATTAGTTTCCTTCACTGTACTTCATTAGATGAATGAAAATCCATTAGAAATTTTGCACTGAATAATGCAAGTTCTTACCTACAGAAACCTAGTGCCACAACATTCTTAATGTCTTTATTTCATCATTTAATAAAACTCCCAGCCTGTACTTTTGAAGAGTGGAACATCCTTACCTGTGTACTCTTTAGTTTCTTTTCAATGTTACTTGTATAGCCAAAGTTTTTGAAGGCCATGCAACCAATACCGTTCAACTGAGAAATCCCACTGCAGTCAAAGAAACTGCTTCCTTGATTATTGACCAATAATGAATAAAACAAATCAATAAGAAGAACTGTATACTTGCAAATGTTGTGCAAGGAGAACTTAGTGTTGTATTCTGAAACAGAAGCAGAAATTCAGTTCATTGCCAAGGGCGTTGTGGATATAAAGTTTCATTTTGTTTTGTTTTTGTTTTGTTTTGTTTTTAATTTGGGCTAATACCAAGCTGAGATCTGGCACTTTGTCCCACAATAACTCTTTCACCTTTATCCAAAATCAGTGGCTTCTTATTATGAAGGAATGTGTTCAAGAAATATAGAGTTATTGTCATATAAACAGAGTTGCATTATGGCCATCATAGGTGAATTAACTTCATTATAGTCATTGATGGTTATGGCAGCAGTGTGTTGTTGAGTTGTTTTAAATACTTACCACCATAAATAAATAGGGAAGAATGTTCTTTCCAATGACTAGGCTCAGAAAGGGTTAACTACTAAAAGTTTTCTCTGGGTATCTCACTGTAAAAGAGTTAGTTGGCATCTATCATCTTCTCATGGAAAATAACAAAACATGTTAACATTTGTAATGTGCATGGTCATATTAAACACAGCCTGCATCTAAATCTGACATGAGACTACTCTGAAATTGATGGGCCAATAAGAAATAGATGTAGCCATTAAATTAAATGGCAACTGTATTGTAGTAAGGGCAAACTACCAATAAGCAACTGTTAATATTCCCAGTATTATTCAGCTGATCATTTCCACAACTTATTGCTCACATATGTTAAAGAAAAGTTTTTGCAATAATCGGAAAGGGAAGGGAAGGGAAGGGAAGGGAAGGGAAGGGAAGGAAAGGAAAGGAAAGGAAAGGAAAGGAAAGGAAAGGAAAGGAAAGGAAAGGAAAGGAAAGGAAAGGAAAGGAAAGGAAAGGAAAGGAGGATAGGTGCAAAGAATGGCAAGAAAGAACGTGTTTTATTCCAAAAGGTATACATGTGCATCTTTTGAACTGTAACTAATTTACTTCAAGTCATACAAAGTATATTTTTATTGTCTTCTTGAGCTATTCATTTTTTCCCTGAAATCCTGCATTCACCCTCCCTGCTTTCATGAACAATGGTAAATGGCCTTTGAGACATAACAGAAGTTTGAAATGCTTGCAGTTTTGCAAATCAATCATGTTCACATTAGGCTATCCTGAACCAATGTTGCTCCTTGATGGGAAGATGACACTGCTAAGCATGATCAAGAGTGCATTTTTATAAAGTAAGGATGCTCAACCAAGTTTAAGAGATGCAGCATGCTACGTCTGGCTAGTATTATCTCTGGTTAGTTCTCTATCACTTAGTGTACCATGCAAAACTTGTTTGTTGGGTTAACTCAGTGTATTTTGTGAACCCGGAAGACAGTTTTATTCAATAATCCAACCAACTGTGTCATTTGATAAAGCTGTGCACAATTTGAAAAGGATTCAGAAGAATGCTTCAGTCCTCATAGGAGCCCAGCTCCACTATTCAATCAGCACAATTTTTTCCCCAAGCTTCTGATTGAGCCTGAAAAAAAAATAAAAATATTTTGATGCTTGAAAAATCGCACAGGGTCAAGCAGGAGTATATTTTTTCCAGGCTTGTGTAGAGGCTAAACAAAGGCTATGTGTTTTAATGAATAGCAGAGAAGTGCTGTGCTTACACTTGTGTGAGGACCAAAACATTTATGAACCATGCACAGTCTAATTGTGCGATTAAAGCTACAATGGGCCAGTTTCAGCTGTTCCAGAAGGGTAAGATCTTGCCACTCTAATACCTTTGTAGGCTATCGTTTGGCTTTACAATCAGAATTCTGCCACAGAATGCCCTTGAAGACATAACACAACTTGCATAGTACTAATGTTGCTGATTGCTTCTTTATGGGGATGATCATAATGTCTTATTAAGCCTATTTTAAATAAGCAAAATGGATGCTTCCAAATGTGTTAGAAAGAGTAATGCTCCATATAGCGTGGGGAATAAATCTATAACTCTATCATCTCCAACTCCACCTCTGTCTCCATCTGTCTTTTTAACAGCATTGTAGGAAATGTTGCTGAGAGTACCACGTCCCAGGAAATATTCGTAGGAAGCAGTGTATGGATTAAGACACCACAAATCTGTTGCTTTTGCAGCAAAAGAATAACATGGCCATCTTTGGAAAGAGAAAGACTTATTGTAGGGTAGTGGTTACTGTGTTGGATTAGGAACAAAGACACCCAGTCATGGAAGCTCATTGGAGAAGCTACTTTCACTTGTCTCTTCCAAACAGGGTTTTTTTTTGGGGGGGGGGGAAGGAAGAGGGAACATCATGTATACTGCCTTGAATTTCTGTTACAAAAGGTAGAGTATAAATTTAAGAAGTGTATTGCATTCTTATACTTTTATTTTGCCTTTTTTTTTTCTTGCAAGGAAATGGAACACTGTTAGGGTTTCTTCACTCTGCTTTTTGTTTCTGATGTTACAAAGTGATAAAGGTCAAAAGGAATATTACATCTGTGTTATGAATTTTTCAAATGTTGGTAAAAAGGAAAAGAGTCATGGATCTGGATAATTTAATCTCAAATCAAACCAATTTACTATGAAATAGGCATCAATTAATTGGAAATTCCTTGCTCTGAAAAAGCAAGGACAGTATTAGATAGTGAAAGTCAGCAAATGAATGTGTGGGCTTAATCAGTCCCCTTGTTCTCCATTAGATTGCTTGCACAGATACTGAAAACTACCTAGAAGCTAATTATAGATTGCAACTGCTTACGTAGATCTTTTACATTCTGTGATTCCATTAAAGAATTTGCCTCAATTACACTAAGTAAATACTTTAGGAAGAAGCTTATCATGGCATATTGTAATGCTTCCATTACTTTATGCATCTGAAATCTATAATGTAAAAAGTCAATCAAATTACTGCATATCCCAAATTATGTCATTATGGCACAATATCTTTGAAAGGAAACTAAAGCACATTAATGTTTGTTGAAAGATGTCCACACATTCTTTTTCCAAAGGTGGCCATGTTACTCTTTTGCTGAAAAAGCAACAGATTTGTAGTGTCTTAAATATTAACAGAGTTATTACAGCATAGGATAGGCACTGTGTGGAGTAGTTCATAAACTCAACAGAATTCATGGTCAACCTTGTGTATGTGTATCCACTCTCCCAGATGAATAAGGGGTAGTCATATGAACATTGCACAGTATATTCACTGTTTTTGTTAGGATGGAATGGGTAAATGGAGAGGTGAGATATGAGAAATACCTATAGTTATCATAAATAAAGTGTTTGAATGTCACAAATATTCTTGCCCTGTGTAGCTAGCTAACATATGTAGATTAAGAAAACTTGATTTATGTTCAGTCATTTGTAAATTGTGTTGCAACTTCTAATGAATTCTAACTCTGTTGCTTTTGTTGCAGTTGGCCCTTGTAATTCCTTTCTCAAAGATAGCTATATTAAGGTCAGTGGCACAGTGTCCCAGCAAACAGAAATGGCATCCCATTGATTTTGGAATATTATCATTTCTGATTGCATCTATTGTAAGTGAAACTTTTTCCCAAGTAATATGTGTCATGGAAACAGAAGCACTTTGTTAGATTGGTCTTGCTATTGGATCTTAACATACTGCATATATTATCATCATATTATATAAGCATAGAAGGGGTTCTTTTTGTTCTTGATAAGGCACATAATTGGAGGCAATCTTGGGAATCGTCAATGTTTCCATTTGTTTGAGAGCATTCATTTTCAGCAGTCTATGCCTAGAGTCCAATAACAAGATATAATAAAATACATCATTCAAAGGACATGAAAAATGGAACAGGGTTTAACATCATTTGCATCTATATTTGAACCTAGTAAACAGAGCCTTATCCTCTGCTGAAATGGCTAACAGGGCAATCCTACCTATGTTACCACTGTGATATTGTTGTTGTTACTGCTACTTCACTTATTACTTATTTGTTACTGCACATTCCACCCATATTTAATTCAGAGGGAGTCCTACTGATTTCAATGAAACTAATAACCAGACAGGTTATAAGAAAAAAAGGATATTGAGATAATATGTCCTGATCTCTGCAAGGAAGGGGCTTCCTGTCTTAGCTCTTAAACAGACTTGGGTTTCTTCCCTAGTCCTATTACATTGCTCATTCAAACCACCTACACATACACAGATATGATACTTACAATATCATATCTGCCCAGGATCTCATAAACACTGAGAAGAATTATTTTTAAGCAAATGTGCATTGATTATTTACCTAGCTACCTCTAATTGTATCACAACCTTATAAGTTTTGTAAAGTTTGATTATTTGTTTGTTTACTTATTTACTAGATTTAGAAGCCACCTGATTCCAGAAAGACTCAGGGTGGCTTACACTTCAAATAGGAAAACAATAAAAAAACAACAGAAAAAACTTAAGCATCTGGATAAACTACACAACCAACCACCCAGGGTTCCATGAACATCCTACCCTAAGGCTACTCTGTCTGGGAATAAGTTTTTTAAAGACTTACAGAACATCATCAGGTTGGGAGCTAAGTCAATCTCTGAGGATCAGTTTATGAAGGTAGTTTCCTATAGCCTTACATTCCTACATTTCAAAATTCTGAATACCTTATATCTTTTCATTCTCTGCTTCTTTGAATATGTTCTATCTTTATAGTGTGATGCATTTTTGGTAAAATATTATTCACATTGTTACTTTTACCACTATAACTAGAAGACTTTAACCTTTTGTTTTGCTGTTTTGAAATATTTCCTTTACAAATCTTGGCTTGCCATTCTTAACTGTTGATTGTATGGGGTAAATTATGCAATCATTTACTGATCTAACATATTTCTATATCACATACCTATTTTAAAACAACTCTAACTGTTATACAAGGAAGACAATTAAAGTAAAAGAAGAATTAAAATGCACCCAAATCAAATTATGTCTCCCACACATATTTTAGAAAAATAGTAAGAAGGAATGGGAAAAAATAAGCCTTACTTTACATAGGAAGGGGATGGGTTTTCAATGAAGACTTAAAGAATTTATTTATTTATTTATTTATTTATTTATTATTAAAGCAATTTATATGGCTGCTCAACTCACTCAGGGTGGCTCTGGGCATCTTACAGAAATAAAAACCCCAAGTACAAAACATTACCCCCTCCCACACCCCTGGTGACAACAACACATTCAGACTAGCCATTTGATGGGCTCTATATCAACCTGGGATTCCCAGGCCCACTGGCAAAAACCATGTCTTCAGGGCCTTGCAGAAAAGTATCAAGGTGGGGGCCAGTATTATCTCAGTGGGGAAGATGTTCCACAGGGAGGGAGCTACCGCAGAGAAGGCCTTTTTCTCAGACCCACTAGATGGACCTTCTTAATGGGGGGAGGACTTGTAATATACCCTCTCTTCCTGATCTGTTGGTTGGGCAGATGAAATTGGGAAAAGGCTGTCCTTCAAATAATCTGGTCCCATGCCCTGTAGGGGTTTAAAGGTGATAACTAGTACCTCGAATTGGACCCAGAAGCAAATCAGCAGCCAATGCAGCTCCCACAAAGGAGGTGACACATGTGCAAATCTAGGCTTGCACAAAACCATGCAGGCCACCACATTCTGAACCAACTGAAGCTTCCAGATACTTTTTAAGGGCAGCCCCATGTAGAGCACATTACAGTAATCATGACAGGAGGTGACTAGGGCATGGCTGACTGTGAGCAGGACTTGCTGGTCCAGAAAAGGGTGTAACTGGCGCACAACCTGCAGCTGCACAAAGAGCTTCCTGGCCACAGCTGCCACCTGCTGATCAAGCAGGAATTGTGAGTCCAGGACAACCCCCAGATAATGCACTAGGTCTCTCTGGGGTAGTGCAACCCCTTTCAAGACCAAAGATGGCAATCTTCCATGGACCAAAGAACCCCAAATCCAGAGCCATTCTATCTTGCTAGGTTCAGTTTCAACCCATTGTTCCCCATCCAGACCTTGACAGGCTCCAGGCACTGTGAGAGAGAGGTCATGGCATCACTTAACTCACCATCGGCTGAGATATACAGCTGAGTATCATCAGCATACTGATGATGATATCTCACTCCATGGTGACATCACAGGACTTGGGAATAATATTCTTGAAAATGTGTTTCCAGAGAAGGCACATTTAAACATAACTGCAGATGGCAATCTGCAAATTGAAGCACAAGAAACAGGAGCTCTCTAAGGACCAAAGCAATTGTCCAGATCTGTATCAGGGAGGAAGACTGACCAGAAACTCAAAACTCAAGTTGTTCAGAACTAAATCATTATCCTGTTTCTGCTGCTGATAGGAAGCTAATGCAATTGCTTTGATGATGTTCTAATGTGTACTTGGCCAAGTGTTCCATTCCTTAACCAGATGCAGCTTCTAGATAAGTACAAGGGTATCCCGTATAAGTGTTATAGTAATTCAAATATAACAGTATCAGAACATGAACAAAGCAGTCAGGGTAACAGGCATTCCTGGTTATAGAGGATGACTACAACTCTATCCAGTAGTGATAGAATTCACAGTTCCTACACTCAGGAGCACCAGCCTACATGATTGTGGGCCTTTGTATTTGAGGGCTGAAAGGTGGCCAACTTCAATTTTTAAGAATGACTCATGGGATCATATAATCCAGAAAATTATAGGCTTGTCAGCTTAATTTCTGTTCCAGGGAAAATAGTGGAAATTGCTATTAAGATAGAATTACCAAACATTTAGAGATACAGTCCTTGCTTAAGGATACTCAACATGGCTTCACTAAGGGAAGTTCCTGTCTAGTTATCTACTAAAGTTTTTTGAGGGCATTAATAACTATGTGGATAACAATGAACCAATGGACATCATCTATTTAGATTTTCAAAAAGCCTTTGATAAACTTTCTCATTGAAGACTTTTTTTTATAAGAATTTTATTATATTATATTAAGAATACAATTAAAAACAAAAAAGAGAATACAATAAAGATAGAAAATAGAACTAAAAGAAAAAAGACAAAAACTAAAATAGTGAAGATAGATAGAACGGAAAGTGACTTCCGACTATCTCCCATACAGATATAAATACAAATCTCTTACCACTAGTTAATCCAAATTCACATTATTTCTATCAACACAAACCACCTAATTATTAAAACCCACAATCAACACTTTCATTCCCCCCACAAGCATGTAATCTAAGAAGGGTTGCCATAAGGAGACAAATTTAAAAAACAATATTATCTCTTATTAATACCATTAATTTTGCCATTTAAACCAAGTCCATTAGATAATCCATTCTTCTGCTGTAGGTATTTGTGGGACCTTCCATCTTTCTTGGCTTGTTCGTCTTCCAGATTCATCTATAAAACATCTTATACATTTTAACAATAACATATTCATCATTTATATAAAAACACTTAAACAGTTGCATATAAGTAAATGAATAAGATATAAAGCCTTCTAACTCTATTCTTTTATTTTAAAATTTAATTCACCCTATCTCTTCTTATTTTTCCCAACAAAAGAGGATTTTATCCTTTTTCAAAGTATCTATCAAAACAGCATAATCCTTTCCCTTCCTCGAAATCCTTACTGATATTTCTTTAGGCATAGTTATATCCACGTTTGCAGTATTAAATTTAAAATCAAAGTGTACTTGAAAGACTAACACATCTCTTGATTTAACATATACAATTGCATACTTAGAGTTTATACAAAGAATTTTCTCTATTTCATCCATCATATTTATTAAATTTTCTCTTTTAATCTCAAAATTTTCCCCGTTTAAAGGTTAAAGAACCTTACACAAAGTTCTTTATCTCAGTTCCAGTGGTACAACTTTATCCAACTCTTTTTCCTCTCACTTTCCAACAAGTTAACAAGTGTCATTAACTTTTTTATTTCCTTCTTCCAATTCCTTTTCGATTTTGTCCAGTTTTAGGTCAAGCTTTTTGTTAAGATCAGGAAATCTTAAATCAAATATTTGGTTTAAGTAATGAGTAATGGTTTGTGTGATTTTGAGAGTATATTCTTCAAACATGCCTTTCATCTGGTCAAGTTTACCAAATCCATGCCTTATATACTTTTTGGTGGTCATTATTTCTGTTTCTTGTTCTTTCCACCCTTAGTTAAAAATTAAAGAAAGGAAAAAAGGAATGCTGTTTCTTCCTTTCAATAGTGTCCAATTTAATATTTTTGCTCCCTCTTGTGGCCAAAGGTGATAATTCCCAAATGCAAACGTAACTGGATAGCCACAATAAACAGCAAGATGGGGGAGGGGCAAATCAGCAGCCAATCCCAGCTTAGAAAAATTGACAGATTTTGCTTTCTCACAAACTAGCAACAAGACAAAAGAGGGTTGAATCTGCAGCCAATCATAACTTGTGAAAATCGCCAAACCAAAACTTTCCCACAGCATTTAAGAGTAAATCTCTCTCAATTCCACAAAGAAAAAAAGAAAGAAAAAACTGATATAAAATTCTTCCTTTTTAAAAGCAAAAGTAAAATATAGATAAAAATAGTCCCCTAAAAGCATAGAAAACTTCTTTAAAAACATTAAAACTTCCAGATTGTATGCTCTTATTTCAATCCTTCAAATCCAGTACAACACACTTTAAAAGTCCCAGAAAATAATGAAAGTCCAACCAAGAGAAGAAATATTTCTGTAGTGGAGATTTTTTAAATAACTTTCAAGAAAAGTGATTTTAGAGGCAGGGTGGTCAAAAGTAGTGTCTCTTTAAGATGCTTTAAATGCTGATCCGCCAGCTTCCCAGCTGATTGCTCACCGTTCGTTCGTGATCCGCATTTGATCAATAAGCTGTTGGTGTCTGGAAGACACATGACACGATTCAATAGCTTCCCCTTGCCCGGAGAATGCTTTGTGTCTAGGAAAAAATTCCTGAGACACTGAATTAACCATGTTTAATGCTCCAGCTTCAGAGCATTAAGCCCTCAGCCAGAGGGACCTTCTGCCGTTTTGTCCTCCACCGGAAGTCCCCTCATCAAAGACTTTTCAGTATATTTAACAGTCATGGAATAAAAAGGCAGGTCCTCTTCTGGCTGAGCAACCAGCTAAAAAATAGAAAAAAAGAATAGAAGTAAATGGACATTTCTGATGATGAAGTGATGTAACCAACCCTAACCCTAAAAAGGCCAACATCATGTTAGGGATAATAAAGAAATAGAATTGAAAATAGAGATGCCCATATTATAGTGCCCTTACTGTATATACAGTGGTGCAACCACATCTGGAATATTGTGTGTGGTTCTGGTCACCACACCTTCAAAGGGATATTGTGGAGCTAGAGAAGGTTCAGAGGAAAGCAACTAAGATAATCAACTAAGACAGAGAAGGTTCCCTCGACAAAAGGTTGTAACATTTGGGGCTTTTTAGTCCAGAAAGGATTGAATGAGTTCCTTAAATGATTGAGCTGTATAAAATTATGCATGGTACAGATAAGGTAGACAAGGAGAGGTTATTTTCCCCTTCCCAAAATTCTGGAGCCAGAGATTGCCCAATGAAACTGAATCCTGGAAGAGTCAGGGCAGACCAAAGGAATTTTTTTTACACAGTGCATAATTAAATTTTGGAATTTACTACCACAAGAAGTGGTGCAGGCCACCAGCTTGGCTAGCTTCAAAAAAGGCTTTGACCAATTGGTGGAAGTCATGGGGATCTGAAGGACATCTGCTAGGAGACTAGTAGTCTTCCTTGTGCAGTTGGTTTGCCACTATGAGAACAGAACTGCTGGACTAGCTGAGCCAGGGGTTTGATCCTGAAGGAGACTGCTTCTGTTTGCATGTTTTGATGTAAGGTCTTAATCTTGTACTTTATCCAACTCATGCACAGCTTCCTGGTTTCATATGTTATAGAAATAGATTTTAAGGTTATCAGCATGTTATCTTCACTTTTGTTGACTGGTCATAGCTTCACTGGGGCAAATAGTGACTTGTGATACACCCCAGCATAGCTGCAAGAGTTCCAAGATAGTTACCCATCCCGCTGTCCAAGATTGTTTGGGAGCATAGTGTGATGGAATGGACTTATGAAGGCCATGCTCAGGGAGATAAGCGTGTTCTTAGCCCCCAACAGGAGCATGGGAAGTTCAAGAAGATGAGGCTGGCATCTCCCTAAGGAATTCATGGTGTTGTGGCTGGTTGGCTTGGGAACTAGGATTCAGTCTGGGGAGATTTCTGTCTGGAGGTGGAAACTAATAAACGCAACAGAACTGTATTTGCATTGTCTCATGGAGTTCTTTGGGCTGAACCTGACACATAGAACTACTCTGATATGGTGTCCTTGCCTACCCACTCACACAGATGATGCAGGAGATGACCATAGTTCTACTTCTTCTGTATCTTTCCCACAGAAGGTGACCTATCACACCAACTAAAATGGCTCTGGCCGAAAGTCAACTCTGTACTCAGACTGTTTAGGCTCAGCCATTTCTAACCACATTCCTGACATCAAGAAAGCCTTTATTTATAATCTATGTATAGTGTATGCCTATATGAACATTACAATAGGCATAAATGTTTAGGGCATTTGTCTAGGATACTTAATAGCTAGTAGTGCAATCCCTATTTAACAACCAATATCATAGTTATGATAGATTTTTAGGCTTTTATTCATTCATTTTCCTGTACTGAGGCCAGATCAGAATTGTAATTTATTTGCATTCTGGGAATAAAAGCAGCATGTCATAGAGAAGTGGTCTGAAAAATTGCTAGTCCTATAATCTATATTCCTATATTTATGTCCCTTAGGTAGTTTCACAGCAAAGTATTAGCATTCATGAGAGAGGGAGAGAGAAAAAGAAAAATTCCAGGAAAAAAAAAATCCTTTTTCTTCTTTTCAGTACCCCCAACAGGCAGAAGCACTTGTATGTGTGACACTTCCATATTTTTATTTAAATTGTTGAAAATTTGTAGGAAAAGGATTATAGGAGCTCATATCTTATTATCCATATAGCGTTTTAAGGGCTAAATTAATATAATGTCATATATCTAGACTCTCAATTTTTATTCCGTTTGTTTTATATGCAAAAATTCAATAACCCATGATTAGCATGCTTCATAAATACTGAAGGCAGAATCTTTTAGAATCAAAATTTAAAATATATACACTCTTCCACCACCTAGTGCTTTTCATATGTGCAGGATTACAGCTTTGTAGCCAGCAGATCAATGGCTGTCCTTGTAGGGAATTCTTTAAGTTATAGCTCTAGGACATCTAAGGTAGGAAGATAAAGAAAACATGTTATGAATTCTCTTCAGACCAGATGCATCTGATTGTCTTGAAGAGAGTATCATAGTTGCATGGATGCTAGAATTATATATATAAAAAAAAGAAAGTGTCCTTCTGAAAAGTGGGTACAAAAACTATTAGCAGCCATTTCACATGAGCATCTGTGTAAAATTAGGGGAAAACACATTGTGGAAATTGTGAATATCAATATGTGTCTAGCCCTTGAGGGAGCCTAAAAGAGAGAAGGTTGTTTTTTTTTTTTTAAAGGTTGAAAGAATTCAGATTCAGATTTATAGGACTGAAAGGGGATATTACCTTATATCAGGCTGTATTCCCTATTCTTTCTTTTTGTGAATGTATTTAATGAAATAACCACTCATGCTCCAGAAACTATATGAGAGTTCTCTTCTTCTAACTGGTGTTTCATAGAATGATCACCTGGTTGTGCAACATTGCATAATATTTTAAGTAGGAAGAAGATGAGACTTCTTCCTACTTAAGATGAAGAGTGAACTCTTGCTTAAATCTAAATACTTGCAATGCTGGCATTGAGAACAGACCCAGCTGGCCACTGAAAATGTAAAGTGACACTCCTTTTCCCAAAATTTGTTTGAAATTTGAGGGCCTAACTCCTTTAGGATCATGCTGCTCACGCTCCTTCTCCATAAACGGGAACAAAGTCATAACACTATTTTATATGTTTAAGTTTCATTATAATTCCAAGGAATAGGAGCACAATATCCTGCTACCACAGACTTCCAATAAGTTATATACCAGCTTGAAGAAGATGAGCTCATCAAAAAGACAATGGTTAACATGATATATAGCACCCAGAGGAATATGAAATAGATACATCCTTAATGAAGCCGTAGAAGAAAAGAGGATTGCATGTTCTCTCCTCCCAGTATAAATGTCTTTACTTACAAAAAAAAAAAAAAAAAGAGTTGGATATCTTAAACAGCTGTTGAATGTGGTTGAGAGTACAATGAGACATTTTACAAGGTGATATTATTCAAATAAGAGGTTTTAGCAAATACCAGAATGATTAAAAGAGCTTTCTAGGATAAAAAAAGAACAGGTGAACGCACACTGATTTGGGTATGGACACTTTTGTATCTGTATCAAAATGTGCTAGTGTTCATAGTACAAAGACTAATAAATAAACCTAAATCCAAATTCTGCAATGCACAACACTTTCTTGTTAATCCAACTTTAATATTAGAAGTCTGTCTGCCCCCGCCCCCCTTTTAAATTTTTAATTGCAGTATTTTTTTTTTATTTTTTTTTTTGGTAACCAATCTTACTCAAGTAAAATGTATCTTTGGTGCTGGTTCCAAAATTAATTCTGACTTGACATATTTCTCAGGGTAGTAAGAAGGACACTAGGAAGTATATCCATTGACAGGCTTAATCAATATCTAATTACCAGCAGCATATTACAACAATTCAGCATAGATGAGAACCCGCAGCATTGTTTCTAAGGAAATTCCAAGGGTAAATTCAATAACAGCATGAAGATTACTTTTGCTTCTCATTTGCATGCTAACCCTTTAAGAGTCTTCCTTTTTCCAAATGTTTAAAGCCATAGAAATGTACTATAGAGCCAATCGTTTTAGCAAAGAACTTTTATTTATATGTTGTGTTTGTCTTTTTTTTTTTTTAACCTCATCTCTTTCCAAAATTAATATCGAGGTTTGAAGAGTCCACAAATAAAAGGCTTGGATGGTACATCAGGCTGTTAATTACAAATAAAATATAAAATAAAGTAAAATAAATCTAACACCCAATGGACAGCCAAGAAACAAGGGTCAAGATATTCACCATTCACACACACACACACACACACAAACACTCAGTGATCCAAAATTAAAGTTTGAGATGCTAGAAGCTGTTTAGGGAGCATATTCAAGATGATTCACATTTAGGATCATTCTTCTCTCAAATGTTTTGCTCAAAGTCTTCAAATGGGCTTTTCTAGCAGCCAGATAAACCAATTTTTAACACTTACTTCATAATTTCTCTCCTGTTCAAATTCAGTTTTCCCACTCATTTTCCAAATTTCCTTTTCCATTCTAATCCATTTAACAATTTAGCTGCATATAATGCATGTCAAACATTCATTGTCGGAAAAAAAAAAAACCCTCTTTCCAACCAGACTTAACTTAGTCAGTACCTAGCACTGATTCCCACATATGTTATTGTATGTTAGTCATTTTTTTCCTAGGAGGTACCTCTAGTGTTTACATGCAAATTGTCCACCATACAATATACAACTTAGAAAAATAACATCCTGTTCATATAAGTCTGAAATTTTATTCCTAAGAAGGAACAAGTTTGCTTGCAAATGACATCTAATTCTGTGAAAACAAAGCCAAAGTTTGAAACACATTCTTTCTCAGAAGAATACACATTGAAATCTTTGTACTTATTTCAGTGGTATTTGAAAGGTTTCACTCTCTCAAAAAAGTCACTGAGGCACAATTTTCATTAAACTGTATTAAAAAGAAAAAGGTCACAGGCTTTTGTGGACTTTTAAGATAGTTGATGGGAGATACTACGCTTTGACTTATTGAATCTCCTTTCAGAGTTGACCCTAAGTCAAATCATATGGTCTCTGAAATGGTCTGAATCAAAATCAATCTCATTTCTAAATCACCATACAGAGGTCCAATCCAAATTGGGATCAATGCACACCCTAATTTTTAGGAGTCATATATTTGATCTGTGGATAGAATCATACCTTTAAATTAATAAAGTAGATACCTGCACTCTGCAAAAAAATTATGCTAGCTTGAATATTCCATAGTTCTTGTTATTGTCCTGAAGTATGAAAATAATTATTACATTTTCATAACTATATTCACAGCAACTTCAGCAGTGGCAATGATAACCTTACTATACATGTCCAAAATGTCATTCATTCAATGCACTGGTTTTTCTTTATTTTCATATTAATTAAAGTGTTAAAAGCAGAAAAATAAAGGATGAATTAATGTTGAAGAAGATAGGCAAAAATCCTATAATGATTGTAGTCATAATATTTAAATGTTTATGTATGTTTTTACTTTGTTGTTTTTTGGTTGTTGAAGTCCTAATCTTTATTTATTTCTGAAATGTTTTTCCCTAACTCAGATTTTATTTCTGATTAGCATCTTGAGCTATTCACTTGAACATACATGAACATTTGACATAGTTTAAAAGTATGGTTTTGGGACTGGAAAGCCAGATTCTGTTTTTGTTACCCTAAGGCAGTGTTGTCCAAACTTGGCCACTTTAAGATGAGTGGACTTCAACTCCCAGAATTCCCCAGCCAGCCAACTCCATTCTGGGAGTTGAAGTCCACTCATCTTAAAGTGGCCAAGTTTGGACAACACTGCCCTAAGGGGATTAAATTGTGACATTGATGCAACTAAGTATCAAGTCTTTCCTTTGTCTAATGAGTTCCTGAAATGTTGTCTAATACTGACAATTATTGTTTTATTTCTAACTATACTCAGTGGGTGAGATTCAGATTCAGGCCACAACATAAGCCATCATAAGATAAAGTGGTTTTCTGAAACACTGAACTATTTTCTGGAATTTGAGAATGCAACATATGTCTATGTGCATTCTTAGGGTATACCCGAGGCAGCCAGTTAAACATTTTTGAGATTGTTTGAGTAACTGATTTTTTTTTTTTCTTATAGTCTACGATAGAAATTGTGAGAAGATCCTGTTTGCATACTACATTGAAAAATAGATTTGAATAGCTCCCCCTTTCTCTGACACTTTCAACCCTAATAACCATACACCCCTTCATGATTTCTGGGAGTTGATGACTATTACTCTCAGAACATAAACTCCATGCCTGAGTGAGAGCAGGAATAAACTACTCAAATTAGCCTGTGAATGATAATGAGTTGATAGATGATAAGATTCTGCAAAACTTCCAAATAGTGGTTTGTTTCAGCGGAGCCTTCGGTAAAGCATCTCTTCAAAACTCTTCATGAAGCAAATACCTCCACACTTCTCAAAGTAAAGCAGATGCATTGCTCTGCTTCACAGGGCTCTGAGCTCCTTGTCCAGCACTTCAAGTAGCTGGAAGTGGCTTCTGCACACGTGCAGAGCATACATATAAGTCTCTTCCAGCTCTTTCAGCAGCTATTAAAGTGCTGGATGAGAGACTTGAGATGACGTGAAAAGTCTTGATGAGGAAAATCATTTGCTTCTGCAGCACAGAGTACAGCTGCCTCACACAGGCCTAGTAATTGGTGAGCTGATCTTTGGGGAACTGATTATGCTTCAAGCCTGACTGTTCACTCGCATCCATTATAAATATATAATTTGTGAATACATACATCTTGGAAAAATAATATTGTGAATATATACAGCTTGGAATAATAACTATCGTTAGTCTTTAGTGCCCTCTGTCCTCTAAAGAAAATTGTCCTTGCAGAAAGTCTTTTCTTTTCCAGTTCTTTTTACTGTTTGGGGATGTAAAGAATGACAATGCTGATCCAGACATCTCACTAAATATATTTTTGAATGGAACTTCAGAAAGTATTAGGAATATAGTTTAAGGCCCTAAAGCAGTGTTCCTCAACCTTGGCCACTTGAAGATGTGTGGACTTCAACTCCCAGTCACACAATTTCAAGTGGCCAAGGTTGAGAAACATTGCCCTAAAGCATGAACACTAGAACAAAGGAACAGAGTTATAAACCAGTTCATGACCACTGCATTTCTATTCTTCTTCAGTTTTCTAAAAGAAAAAAGAGACATTTAGTTCACTCTGCATAACATACTATATTGTTTTAACAAGAGATCTAAAATTAATTATGTTTGATCTATCAGCATATAGAAAAATTCTATATAGCTATTTTTATGTGTGCTTCCCTCCCAATCTTCCTCTCTCTCTTTTAAAACCAAAAAAGTCATTTTTACATTCAGCTTGCATGTTTAGTTATAATGCTGTTCTAGATCACAACAATTTATGGGAAATTGAAAAAGCAATTTTCTTGGGATAGCTAGCTATTCTCCCTAATTTTCACCTGCCAGAGCCACTGGTATGAATGTTGACTCAATCAGATAAAATGCAGGCTTTAAAGATGTTTGATTAGCTGCCTGGTTTACATTTAGCTATCCACTTAGCATGTAAACAGCCTATTTTAAACACTTCTCTTCCCGTTTCACTGACAAAGTATAGTAGACACAGTAAGTTAAATCCTACCCTTATATTATTGTATTTCTGCTGTATAGCAGAGAACAAAGTTGACATATTCTGCATCTCTAAACAATTTTCATTTATGAGTTTCAGATGGTTTAATCCTGTTATATTGAAATAAATGGATACTGGCAATAAAAAGAATTCAGTGAGTAGATATAGATAGATATAGATACAATACAGATACAGATACAGATACAGATGATATAGATATAGATATATATTTGCAGAAACATAGCAATGTATTACCATACATTTATTTGGGCAGTGTGCTTCTATACAAGGGATTATATTATGGAATGAGATTAACATATGGAAAAGCAATTTGAATGCAACCTAGATGGCAGTCAGGATCAGTTGAGAGAGCATTAATGTCATGCACAGAGAGATAAAAGGGGAACAACTTGAGGAAAGTGTCTCTACAGAAATATACATACAGAAGACCAACAAACAAAAAAGTATGGGGAACAAGGGAAAAAGGAAAGGAAAAATTATGGAGGAGGCAGATCTTAATCATGCTAGAGGTTTTGGCTAAAGGCAAAAGAGTTGTTACCGAAGCAAGTTTAATGGAAGTCAACTGCTACTTCCAAATATGTGGTGGCATCATAATTATTTAATCCAAAAGTGGAGAGGATCATAATTGGGTGGAAAGTTACAGAAAACTATTGACTTGGTTATTTTTGTCCATACATTCTAGAGTTTCACAACTTTTTCTTGGCTGAGAACTGTACTTGATCTTTGAATTGCATGATAGGGACATCACTCCAAAAAATAAGACTGTAAACAAACAAACAAACAAAAATAGAATTCATTTCAGTTAAAACAAAATACAATTTAACTATAAATATATTATAAGAGAAAGCATAGTTTACGTTTCAGTAATATATTTAATCTCTGCCTCTGCTGACACATTTTATATATACAGTACATTAGAATTTGGAGGGGAAAAAAAAACCTTTGGAAAAGGGCAGAGAATAAAAGCTTCCAGAGGCCAAATATGGGTTTGGGGCCTCTGATCACATTACTCTGATTTTCAAATTTAGTTGAATACGATTTTTAGTGGGGAAAAATTACAGGATATGCATGGAGACAATAGCAGAGATAAATATGAAACCAGATTGTAAATAGGACTTGAAAAAGCACTTCACAAAGCATGCTGGCATGAGCAAAGTGTTACAAACACATTTTCAGAAGGTTAAGTCAGCTTCTTTAAAGGTTATTTCCTTGTTGTCTCCACATGCGTGTATATTGACTTTCCTACCATGGTAGTCCCAATGATGATGTTGGCTGTTCTCAAACCTATATTAAACAGATCATTTTATGAAGGGGTTGTACATCTATCTCCCAAGCATAGTTTAATTGACTTTCCTGCATGTTACAAGTTGTTGGACTAGATGTTCCTTGTGGTACCTCCCAACTCCACGATTCCATGATTTTATGATTCTATGCTATCCAACTACTGCCCAAGGCTGCTTCTTGTTTTTTTTTTTTTTTAGTAATAATTTTATTAAAGGTTATAATTACAACAGTAAAAACGAATACAAACTTTAAAAAAAAAGGATTAAAAAAATACTAGGTGCAGAAAAGAAGGGGAAAAGGGAAAAAGAGAAAGAAAAAAAGACAGAAAAATAAGAATATAGTAAAGAAAAAGAAAAGAAATACCACCTTCATCACAAGTATAAACAATATTAGTAACTTATCACGTTTTCTTAAAATACAACAAATTATCTCTTCATCCCATATCCCATCTCTTATCTATAAAAAAAGTCATAAAGCTTCATCATTTCAGTACTGGTGTCAGCAAAGGTCCACTAAAGGTTATCAGATATAACAATATATCTATTTTAACCTTAATCAGATAAACCAACTTTATACTCCTTCCTTTTACTTCTAAAAATCTTGATCCTTGGTCACTTCCAATAATGTCCTATAAGTTTATTTCTTTTCATTTCTTCTTTGTCCCTTCTCACAAAATTCATCAAAACTTTAACAAGCCTCTTCTGTAAATCCAATATAGGAAAATTATCCAGATCACTCTCTTGGTTTATTGTCTGTATATCCTTTTTAATTATTAAGATATCAGCTGGTTTCTTTTGTGTGTCTACTGTAACATCTTTTTCCTTGTCATTCTTATAGCCTGCAATTTTTAAATCTGCTTTCAGATCAGTCTCAGTCTTGTCTGGTAAAACTTGTTCCTCTTCCATAACATCTTTTAAAAACAGTCTATATATAGAGGCAGACACTCTTAAAATGGGTCCATTGTTCAAAAATATCCATCAATACATCCAGTGTTAAAATATTTTACCTTATTCTGTAATTGTAAGTTAAGTTTGAGTGTTCTTTTCCATTATAATGTTTAGTTCCCTCTAGTTCCCTCTAGTATCCAATTTTTAGAGTCTTTTTTTTTTTTTTTTTAAGAAATTCAAAACAGAAGCATGTTCCCACTGGAAGGATTTTTTCTAATTAATTCCAAAATGTTATTTCAAATTTATCTGGATCCTTAGTCCATTTGTAACTTTCTAAAATCAAAGTTGTAATCACCCTTTTGATGTTTATTCCATTTTTTAAAAAATTCTTAAACTTGTAGTTAAAACTCCTTTCACTAAGGATTGAAGGGATACTCACCTCATACTTGTCAATCCAAAGGTTCTGAATAGCTGAAAAGCAGTTAACAAGCAATTTCCAAAAGTGATTAGAAAAGGAAGTATGCAAGCTTAGTGTTCTTTCAAAAGGGCCGACCGTGGTTTGAGCAAGATGGTTATTCCTTTTTCTCCCAGAGCTCTAAACCTGCCAGAGACCACTGTCTTGCAGTCTTCTCACAAGGAGCAACTGTCTGGAGCACTTGTGGGTGATCGCAAGTCTTCTCCTTTTTCCAGAAAGGAATTATCAAACAGCCAGTCTACTTGCTGGCTCTTCATTCTGCTGCAGTCATCAGCTTGGCTTTTCATGGAGCCATCTTCAGTCCACCATTTCTTCCCCAGAAGTATTCCAAGGCTGCCTCTTTTTAAAGATGCCTATTAATAGTTCTATTACTATTTGCACTGAAAGTGATTTCAACTTTTTTTTTTAAATAACCAGGATGCATTTTAGCCTTAAAAAAAGAGTTAATGGGGTCAACTAAATATTGCATAGTTATTAAAATAATCCTTTCCATAAATCTGGGCTTTCTCTTTTTGAATAACATAATAAGTTCTTTTGTGTCCAATATATGAATTACATGTCATAGGCTTATATTTCATTTCCTTGAGGCTTTAAATAATTACCTCATTATTGCAATGCAAAAGAAGAAATAATTAGAAATAAAATATAATTACTAATGCATTTTCTTTTGTATCCTTTATGTACTTCCAGTATTTCATGGATATCCTCCTGAAAAATAAGAGACTCTGAGATTTTTAAGAAGCAATACACACCTCTTCATACTCTAGGGTAATTTTTCAATTTGATGTGCAGGAATTTAACCTCACAAGCCCTCATTAATGTTAATTGGAGTCAGTGAACTAAACCCCCATGAACTGTTCTGAATATTCACCTTCCTGTCTAATAAACAGAAAATGGCTGCTGTGATACTAGCATTAATGCGTCTTCTCGTTAAAGGATAGACAGGTTTCTGAAATGTATAAAACTTACCTTGTAAGCTATGCACTGGAGAAAAAAATAGCTGAAACAAAACTGTCATTTCAAAATCCTAAATAAAGAGCAGGATTTTTTAAAAATGTGGCAAGGTAAACTAAACAGTAAGAAATGGTATTATGGAAAGGTCATAGGGAAGCAGACAATGGCAAACCACTTCTGAAATCTTGCCAAGGAAACTTCAGGGACTTGTTCAGGCAGTTGCCAGGAGTCAACACTGACTCAAAGGTACAAACCAAACCAAACCAAACCAAACCAGCAAACCAACATATACAGTACCTTAAATTACAGCATTTAGGGATTCCATGGTTTCTAATACTAGGGAGTTAGAGATTGCTTACTCTTCACCTTAAACTTCACCTTAAACTTAAACTCTCATATCCATTAGCTTGTCTTTGTGCTCAAAATATATTATTTACCAATGTACAATGCTTTCTGGTTGTGGAAGAAAGGAAGCAGTTTATGGTAAGATCAATAAATAGTTCTAAATAAAGTTACTAGTGCGTTGGCCCATTGAACCTAATAATTGACAGTGCCTTGCTTACATGGTAAATCAGGCAAAGCAGTTAAAACCATTCATAAGCCCTGGTCTGGATCCAAAGGTTGCCAAATGTAAGGCTTTCCGAAGTGTCATGACAACCCCTAAACAGATTGTAGTTATGGGGTGCAAATTATGATGATAGTAGAAAAACCATTTTTTCTTTTTCTTTTAAATCATTCCCACTATGGTCCACCTCATTCAGGAAGTTTCCCCACTGTATTGCCAACTGTCAAGGCAGTGATCAGGTGCCCAGGCAACTGGTTCTTTTAGTTCTCTTAGATCCAGAGACAGTGAACACTCCAGCTGGTGAGGAGATTTTAAGCTTTATTGTTAAATCTAGCAAACAGATTTAAACAGGAATATAAGAATATACAAAATTAGCAGATAGAATTAAACAGAAGTACAAAAGCATAGTATAAATGCATAACATACTGTCCCAAGCAAGATGATAAAACTCTTTCCCTACTGTTGGGAGTTACCATAAGCTGATAGCGGAGAGACCCCAAGATTGTTTAGATCAGGTTCCTCAACCTTGCTGGCTGGGGAATTCTGGGAGTTGAAGTCCACCTGTCTTAAACTTGCCAAGGTTGAGGAACCCTGGCTTAGATAATACAGCTCCTGGTGCCAAGGCCTGTGTCCATGCTCCAAAACTCAATGGGCAATGCCAGGGTTTTTATCAAAGTGGCATTGCAATCTCATACTCTGTTTCCATGGTACTGAGAAGACCTGGCCTTGACTAGATGTTGCACCTGCTCATCATGTGAATCAAGAGCCTGGAAACTGTATAGATAAGCTAGTGGTCAATCTAAACAATCCTGAGAGTTTTCTCTTCTCCCCCCCCCCCCACTTCTAATTAAACTGAAAAACAAGACAGCTAAACATTAGTATGACTCAGAATGAACTTTCTTAAGATGTGCAGGAGAAGTCAAAATATGTCACCTGAACTCCTCGAAATAACAGTGGTCTTCTGCATTACCACTACACCCACCAACTATAATCCAAGGATAATTTCACAACCCCTCCCCCCAAAAATTCACAGAGACTAATTTCTTTCTCCTTTCTTGCCCCCCCCTCCTCCTCCTCCTCCTCCTCCTCCTCCTCCTCCTCCTCCTCCTCCTCCTTCTTCTTCTTCTTCTTCTTCTTCTTCTTCTTCTTCTTCTTCTTCTTCTTCTTCTTCTTCTTCTTCTTCTTCTTCTTCTTCTTCTTCTTCTTCTTCTTCTTCTTCTTCTTCTTGTAGGGGGTGTTTAAAGGGATGGTAGGAGGAGAATAGTGTTGATCAAGATTTGCACATGCCTGCATTTACTGGTAATACATTTCTCTCTCTCTCTCTCTCTCTCTCTCACACACACACACACACACACACACACATCATTTTTTTCTAAATTCATTTTATTGCAGTACATTATTAATTCTTACATTTTCATATCAGAAAAAAAATAAGTACAATGAATGCCCACAATCCACTAGAATAAAATTAGTATACAAGTTTGTACAAGCTTGCAGAACACAAGAAGAGATGGAGCTGAACATACCCTCCAGGTGAAGTGTGTTCCAAAACATGGAGGCTATCATAGAAAAGGTCTGTCACATACCCCAGGTATCTCTGAAAGTGAGGAGATCCTTAACATTCCCTCTCTAAAGTTGGTTAGGATTGCATGTTGTTATGGACTTTGTTTCACCTATTTTCAAGAGGATGCCTTATTTCAGATATTTCAAAACTATCTCTAGCCGATGCACAATCTTAAAAGCTAAAGTCCCTGGGGAATCTGAAGTGTTTCTTTATATTAATATAAATACATTAATATATTATATTCAATCTATTTCCCCACAGAAATCTGTTATAATGCCTTAATCTCTTAGGTTAGTTCCTTTGAAACAAGCCAGTGATGCTTGTTCAAATGATGCCCGATGCTTAGCAGAGCAAAAATGTCTACCCTTCATGGAGTGTTAATGTCTAATACACAGGAGCAGAATGTAATACTAATCATTTATATCACTTCTAGAGCAGCTGTACTCAGGGGACAAGCAAGTTGCAGCCACAGATATTCCTGGCTCTCTTTCCTGCTTGCTTATTTACTTCAGTAAATGGAAGGATGATTTACAGCTCATCAATGGGCATAAAATTGCTGTATAATAAGGTTATACAAACATATTATTGGTCTACTCTTAGTGTGAAGGTGAAAACAAAGAGACCTTTCTATCTGTGCAAAGGGCAAAAACATACTTGCCAATTTATGAATGGCACATGCACTGAATAAACATGTTTGTTTTTGACATTAGCTCCCATAGAACATGTTAACTCAATAATAACTGTCCATCACAGTCACATTTACTAAAGCTTAGCAGTGTTATTCTCTTTTCCATAAGCTGCCAATTAAGATGAATGACAGTTGGTTCCTCAGTATTTTGTTTTGTTTTATTATCGCATTTTATTCTTTGCTTTAAATATACAGAAAGATGCCAAAAAAAGGGGGGGGGACCAAGATTTTCATCTATAAAAACAGTATGAATCTTTGATAAATGCTTTTACTGTCTTTGCTTTTTTGTTGTTGTTAATATGTCTTACAGTACGTACCATACAAGAAGGTCAAATAAATAGAATAAAAGCCACCCTTCTTCTCTCATAATCCCCCCCAAAAAATAAGTAAAAATGCAGCACAATCAGCCAGCTATAGTTTAAGAACTTGTTAATGAATTGCAAATGACACCTAAAGAAGCTCTGAGTAAGAAAAGGAAAAAAAATGCAAATAGTTAAAGGGGCGCATGGATGTATCCATTAAAATGGAGAAATACATCTGCCCCAGGCCTTAGAACCATCAATTTTCCAAGTCAGATTTCATAAACACCATATATTTCATACTAAATAATTGGTACCAGAGACACAATTCATTCATGTTCTGAAAACGTCTCCCCACAGAAACTCAAACACAGTAGGTCAAACCATTTGTTTTGCAAACCATTTGTTTTGCAGATGTCCTCAATTTGTCTATGCAGTGTACATCTCTTACATTAACAATTCTGTTTATAGTTGGCTGAAGATATTCGATACATACTTATAGGGGCCAAATAATTTTCTTCTAATAGAAGCATTCCAATGTTTCCTGTTCAGTTTATCAAATAGAGGAATATTCTTATAACTACAAAGATGCATTGTGATGGATTGCCATCACTGTCCATTTGTGTCTGGATTTTCTCATGATCAGACTTCTCCAATGAATATAACATTTCAGCATAGTGTATGGTGCAAAGGCCTGCAGAAAGAGATGACCAAACAACCATCCTCCCCATGAACCTTCTTTTTATGGAGACTTCTCCAACCACAATTGTGAAAATTGGTGATAAGCTTTCCTATTATTTTCAGGTAGGAAATATATACATACAGCATATACATATATACATACATACATACATGTGCGTGTGTGTCCCTAACTATTAATAATAAAACCTGACTTATCATATTTAAAATAAATACTCCTCCCCAATTTTCCCAGGTGAAAGGAAAATTTTGACCCCACCCATATATGTGACATAGTTGTGCCCTTTTGGCAACATTGTCCTTGCCTGTTGCAGCTCTCAGCCGCCCTTACAGTTCACTGTACAATCAATTCCTGGATATTATCCCATGTCTTCAATTTCCTCCATTATAATTCCATACTACCGTTATGCTATTGTTTTCTCATTATGTTCTAATTAAGACGAGAACATTTAGAAACACCGAGAGCTGATCTGAAATGTGGCAAAACGTTTACATCTTGGAGAGAGATCCAGACAGATTTAGATGGCACAGAATATATATATATATATATATATATATATATATATATATATATACACATACATACATACATACATACATACACACACACAGTACTGGTGCAATCAAAACCATACAAACTGGATGCAACCAAATATAACATCTACCTCATCCATGGTGCAGAAATGCATTTATAATAGATGATGATGATACACATAAGTAAAACTCCGCAGCAGATCATTATGCATATTTTCCTTCCCTTTAAGTTTTTATAAAGGCTATATAGATCTATAACTTCAAACAGTATCAGTGAGTTGTTTTTATATGTTTTAACCTCTTATAACAGACACCTTTGGCAATGTAAGCTCTACAGGTTCCCATCCGATGAAGCACATGCACTTCTGTGTCTAATAAAGTTACATCTCTCTATGAAGTTAAAAAGTGAAGGAGGAATTTGCTAAGGGGGGTTGTCTTTTGAATCTTCCCAGGAAAGAGGAGCCTGGCTGTGAGGAAGAGGAAGAAAGAATAAGTATGTGAGTTTTCCAGGATTTTAGGATTACTTCTTGAGGCGGTAAGTAATCAATTGTATTCATTACCTGATTTTATTTTAGATGTGCTCAAATCCTTTCCTAATTCCTTTCACAAGTATTTTTCCTGAGGTTCAATTTTCGTTTTGGACTATCTGATGTTCCTTTGTTTACACTTGTATAATTGTTTACCTCTGAGGCTAGCATCCATCCTTATTTTTCTTGGAGTTGTATGTTTTCTAATGGGGTAAATGCTGTTGTAAACAGTTTTGGTGTCAGTTTGTGTCTTGGGGCTTGTAATCAGGTAACTTATCTGAGAAGGCATAGGTCTCTGAAGATTGACTACCACTATCTATAGTCAATTACCCTTGTGAATTTTCAATTAACAGAAATGGGAAAGGCATTTTACTTCTTTGGGGCCATTCTTCTATATCCCTGGTTGGAGAGAAGGAAAAGGGATGGTGGAGCAAATGTTAACGAAAACAGTCATTGAGACATCAGTCCAGGCTGTCATAGATGGGCAAGTGAGGGACACCCTTCTACTTCTGTGTGTGGTGGGAATTAAGAAATGACGAGAGAGAAGGTAAGTTAAAAGTCTACAATCCCAGTCTGTATTAACACCCTGAATATTTCTTTTAGAAAAAAATAAAATAAGCAGAACCAGCTGCATGCCAAATTATAAATGCAATCTGTGGTTAGTTTGATTCAAACTGTGTCCAGAAATGTAGTCATTCTTCTGCATGCACCTGAAACTGCAAACAAGTAAGACTTGTGTTGTTCAACCTTTTTCTCTGTTATTTATATCACAGTTTTGGAAATGTGAAATTACCTCTGGTGATACCCAGCCTTAGATTAACAGTGCGTTTTGTAAGTTATCTTCAAGAAAACAACATTAACACTTGGTGAAGTGCTCGGATTCCCAAAAGCTGTATTATGGCATAGTGATAATATTTCATTTCAACTATATATGCCAGAATGACTATATGGATGTTTACAGATATGAAACATTGACCTAGAAAGCTGATCCAGCTCTAGCAGTGTTTGTGTGAGTGTGTATGTGTGTGTGTGTTTATAAATAAATAAAAATCCCAGGAGAAAGTAAACATCATCCTTCTCAACTCTGTAAACCTAATGGCATAATTCTTTGATAACATCAACATAAGGTTAAGCAAATTTGCTTCTGAGTACTAAATGTCATCTTTCATATCTTGATCTTAGGCATATTGATTTTCATCTAATTTATTTGTCTAGGGAATTCATATTTCATTTTCCAGACTTAGTTTATAGGAACGGAGGGTATATCAAATATTAAAAGAGAATAAAGTCTGTATGTCAAATCAAATGGCTGATAATTAAAATAGATACCAAAGGACATACCCTATTAAGCTATTTATTTATTTTTAAAAATATAAGCATATAACATGATTTCCTAATTGCAACATCTTTAAATTAGGCTGAAAAATAATGTGTATAGTTTCTGCAGAGAATTCTAAATGGCATTTGTATTTTTATTTATTTAATTTTAAACAGCCTCTGGCATTAGATTAATTCTACCACCCAAAAGAAATGAACAATGTTTCCCCAAATAAATAGGGGCAGAATAACACATTCATGCCCACTTTAATTTATCTGCAAGTCAGATAATAACATTTGAGTTACTGAGGCTACAGTGCTACAACGTTCATTTCTTGCTCTGCGTTAATTTTCTTTCTTCTGCAATTTCTACATCTCAGTGGTTTTCACATTGGAAAGCTCACCTTTATTCTATGTACAGCCTTCCCATTTATTCCTTTCTAGCTGCAATTTGAATTTTGAATTTAATATTTATCATTTAAAATTCAAAAGGTAAATTATACAGGCCTTGTGCATCTTGATAAACAAAGAATAAAAAGCTGAATAATTTGGCAAATCTTGCCAATCCTCTGCATATCATTCTATTATATGTCAAGCAACTAGCAAACATTGTCACATATCTGGAATGGAGGTGAGTTGGCTGCAACTGTGGCAAGAGAACTGTTCAGCCTGGCATGTGGAAGAATTGGGGGTGAGAATCACATTGTTCTCTAGAGTGAGAGATGGAGAACAGAGCAGGAGCCTTTCCTGGGGTGTGAAATCAGTGGAAGAGAACCACTCAGCCACAGCACTAAGGTATGGTGTGTGAGGAGCCTTGAGGATGAGTATACTGAAGATTGTAAGTATGTTTTAGTTGTCAAGTAGAAGTGTGGAAGGGGGAACAACCACTCTTACCTTCCAGAGTTTTATTTTGGGGGGGGGGGAGAGAGATTGTTCTGTGAATGCATTGTATATATATTCCAGGATTGCTCCATTTGAAACTTTGTAGGTTGGATGAGATGGTGACATTGACAGCTTTGATTAGAGAAAACACATTGACTAATTTAATGCTAATTGGAAGCCCCTTTTGGACTTTTTGCGAGAAACAGGGGAAAAATGGAATTATGATATATAGATATGATGATTAGCAAAATTAATAGATTATATAAAAACTGATGTCGAGTTATAATCTTAGAGTAAGAGTTTAATATATGTTTTACTTATATCTGCTGTAAAAGAAGTCAGAAGTCATTCTTTTTTGTATTTCTTTTTCTTTCTTTTTTCTGCACTTCTGCTTTCTTTCTCTTTGTTCTCTCTTTTCTTATAGTCTCTTTCTTGATTATCAGTTCTTGTTAGCTTTTATCTTTCTGGTTTTTTTTTAATTTAATAATGTTATTATTTTTTAAAAAATGTTGTAGTTGGGGGATATTAAGCCGGGGGGGGGCTGTATTTGTGGTAGAAATGGGAGAGAAGGGCATTACAGGATATCTGCAGTTCTCTCTCTCTCTCTCTCTCTCTTTCCTTTTAAAAAAAAAAAAATTATTACTTAATTATCAAAATACAAAGAATATGAAATAAAGCAAATACTGGAATGCAGAGGAAGTAGAAAAGAGAAGAAAAAAGCAAGATGATACAAAAAAGATTATGACATTTACATTAGAAAAAGGACACATGGTGAAAAAAGAAAAAAGTGGATTACATGCCCCCCCCTTCCATTCCATTTATATCCCTAACCATAGGCCATAGTTTAGATAATGGAACTTTACACCAAACATTGGTAATTGTTGTTAGCTTTTATTAAAGTCCTACAGACCGTATTTCAGATATCTACAGTGGTGGTTCAGTTTGTGAACCCTTCTGAACTTTTAATATTTCTACATAAATATAACCTAAAATGTAGCGACATATTTGTGTGTGTCTTAAAGATTTAAGATGCAAGGTCAGGGTCTTACCCAAACAAACTCTTTGAAATGCAGCCAGTTCTCATAATCATTGCTGAACAATATTACAACAAATTGTATCCCTTCACAAGCCTCAATAAATTCATTAAATGCCTGTCCCTTTAAATGAAATTTTGGCTCTACCCAAACTATGTTACAATCCACACTTAAGTTCTAATTCCAATTATAATTATTGTTTTATAATTATATGCTTTACCTATTGTTGATTGTAGATGGAGTTATATACCATCTTGTCAGCCCTAAAAGGTAGACCATACTAAGAAACAGATACCACATAGGCCCTAAAGCTATTTTTATTAGAAGAGGCTAGTGTTAATTTTCATGCAGTAACTGATATTAAGATTTGTGGACATTATTTAAAAGACAATGTTTAGATATTAAATGGTTTTAGATCTCAGGATTTTGATGGATTTTGGAAGGGAGGGTGGGAGGGAGGGAGGAAGGGAGGGAGGGAGGGAGGGAGGAAGGAAGGAAGGAAGGAAGGAAGGTTGATTCAACCTTAGAGAGGTTACAAAATTTACTATCCTGCATGAGCCAATGCATCAGAGATAGTTTCCATATTTTCTTCATTATTCAGAAGACACTATGGACAATTTTCAACCATGATGAATTTACTTTTCTACTGTATATTTCAATTCCGTTCTGACATTTTAAATTCCTAGTTATGTGCAATAATTCCAAACCAGTGCCAATTGCTACAGTCAATTTATGGTGACCATATGGAACAACACTATAATGAGCTGAATTGAGAGAGAGAGAGAGAGAGAGAGAGAGATAAGAGAGAGAGATTTATACAGACACATGCAGGTACAATTGGACATACCGTATTATTAAACTTCACTAACATTCTACCATTTAACTTTGTTTTATTAGCAGGCTTGGAACTTCAGTAAGAACATATAGCCCTTGATAACATATATAACAGTACCTGTTGTATAAGCCCTGATCACAAAAATGTAGCCATAAAGCAAAATGATCAAATGTACATGGGGAATAAATTTCAGAATATGTTTTCAGGATATTTGGCAGCTGAAAAAGAGCTGTATCACTAAATACTCTTTGAATAGCTGTAGCAATGTGGGGTTTAGCTGCCAATTATGAAGCTCTAAGAAGCATAGCTAAATATATTTCTTGGAGCATGTTTTCATGCAAAATAGCCTCTTTTAGCTGAAGAAAAGTCTTACATTTCAAATGTGATAGCACAGTTCTTATTCTCAAAGGGTTGAGGAGAAAAATATGAATCGCATAAATAATTGCATCCAGGATGAATGCCAAATACTCTGAGTATAAGTTGCTTATGTTAATTTATATTCTTTCTGCTTGGTACTGTGTTAGCAAACTGGCTAGATCTCACAACCTACAATTCCTTAAAGAATGTTATGACCAAAACCTAAATATTTGAATTACAATGTAGTGACAAAAAAGAAATACATTTCTGATTATTTATCTATGTAGCTAACTAGGTAGCTAGCTGAATTGCCAAGGACTCTGCAAATATCTGTTAAGAATAGGGAGGCTTCTGAAGAAGGAATGTTTTCAAATATTATTTTCTGTAGGACCTGTGGGTAACTTCTCCAGATTCTGTCAAACAGACACACATATACACACATAGAAATAGAACCAAATATATGCTTAGCAATCCTGTAATGCTTAAACTAAGATTGTAAACAGATAATTTCCACCATTCAACAAGGAATATTAACTTACACCACATGAATATTAAATTATATTTACCCAAAGGTAAGATTATCCTGAATTTAAATTTATCTATTGCCTCCCCCCCCAAATAAAGATAATATTTGCAGTGCCTGGCTTCCATACCATCTGTCCAGTAGGATATTCCCCCTTGCTTCCAATAAAGGCACATGTGTATGATAGACACCCACTGACATAGGTAACCATTTGGGATCTGAAACACTTTGGATTCCATCTCTAAATGGCACTTTGGAGCATGCAGGAACAGCTGGGCCATCCTGGGAAAAGATGCAGCTGCTTTTAAAGTATTGTAGACAGGTGTTGCTCAATCCTAATATGATATGTATATTTCCCCATTGGCAAGAGTTCATGCTCCAAGGAGACAGTCTGAAAGAATGCATTTATTAAATTAATTATTAAAAGAAATTTCCATCTATGTCTGTGAGATAGAGTATATAAATTAGAATAGAACAGAGTAGAGTAGAGTAGAGTAGAGTAGAGTAGAGTAGAGTAGAGTAGAGTAGAGTAGAGTAGAGTACAAAACCTTGCATCCCTTCACACTTAAGACACTCAGTTTCAACACATTCAGATAAGCCCCCTTTCCAGAGGAAAAGAGAGAGAAGAATGGAAACAAGATGAGGGAAAGTAGGTGGACTGAGAAAAAAAGAACAGAAATGTTCAAGAGTTATGTGTTTAAATACATGCATGTAGAATGCCCCTCTTCCACAACTGTAAATGATCGTATGTATGTATGTATGCATGTATGTATGTGGTGTATCCAGTGTGCATAGCCCCATCCTGATCACATTTTCTATTCCTAAAACCAATTTAATTGCATACTGGTATCCAGACTTCTTTCCATTTTTTAAAGACATGACAACCAATGCAGAAGCAGAATTTCAGTGAAGTTCTCCTATCTGGGGAGCAGAGTTTTTGAGATTCCTTTTTTGTTGGTAAGTGGTTGAAGGTAGGAGGTGCCTCCATTTTCTCTTTTTATTAAACATCTTTCTAGCACTCTGCAGCATCCTCATCTGTCTTGGATTCTTGATATAAAAAGCACCCATGGGAAGACTTAGCCCATGATTCTTTCCTTGAGCTTTAATTAAAGAAAAGATGGAACCAGTAATGAAAGCATTTAAAATGCTTTTCTCAGAAACAAAATCAGTGATTGCACCGATTTCAGGCACTTGATGGGCAGTCCTTGGTGCATCAATTAAATCATAGGGAGAACAACTTGCTACTCCACCTATGGGATATTTTTAGATTAGAAAGTGCAGGCAGACAATAACAAGGACATTTCTGAAAGGAAAGGAACTCATATCACATACATTTGGTGATCTCAGAATCTTTCTAACCTGATTCTAAAGGACCTTACAAGTGAAATAAGAAGCTGGAAGCATTTTTCATGTGGAATTAAAACTTTTTAGGAAGTTTTAGCATCACACATGATCAATCCTGAACATCCATTTGTATTAGGATATTATATTATATACCTTCAGGCTTTGATCAATCACTGACTATGTTATTAAGCAATGTAAGGATACTGTACAGCACCATCCATGGGGAACAGCCCAAATCAGCAAGATGGCAGAAAGGGAGTTGTGGTGCAAGCCCCGCCCCTTTTAAATGCATGAGACATTAGCAGATATATAAAAGAGGTGGGACTTTTATCATAATGTTTCATTTGCCATCTTGAAAATTTTGGCCACCCCTCTGAGGACCATGCTGTTTACATTTAATAACTATAATAATCCTCACCGTGCATGGTTACTTTTGTGGCATGAGAGATATTTAATTGTGGGGAACTTAAGGTTCCAAATTTCATTTGTGTCATTTGTGGTAGTTGTAAAAACAGTAAATGGACAGTTTGTCCATTTGGAGAAATTGGAGAAATTTGTCCATGGAGAAATTGAAATATGTCCAGAAGAGAGCAAACAAAATGGTGATAGGAAAAAAGAAAGAAAGGAAGGAAGGAAGGAAGGAAGGAAGGAAGGAAGGAAGGAAGGAAGGAAGGAAAGAAAGAAAGAAAGAAAGAAAGAAAGAAAGAAAGAAAGAAAGAAAGAAAGAAAGAAAGAAAAAGAAAGAAAGAAAGAAAGAAAGAAAGAAAGAAAGAAAGAAAGAAAGAAAGAAAGAAAGAAAGAAAGAAAGAAAATGGGAAATGAAAAGGAAAAGGAAAAGGAAAAGGAAAAGGAAAAGGGAGAAAGAAAAAGCAGTAGTTGAGGCATTCATGTTTAGCTTGGAGAAGAGAAGATTTCTGGGAGACATAACAGCTGTGTTCAAATATCTGAGGGCTGTCATACAGAAAACAGGACAGAATTATTCAGAGCTGTTCCATAAGAGAGAACAAAAAAACAATGGATTTAAATTACAAGGAAATAGATTTCAGTTATATATCAGGAAAAAAATCCTAATGGATTTAGAAGGTGGTGGTCTCTTTCACTGGAGGTGTTTAAACAGAGTATTGATGGCAATTTGTCAGGGATATTTTAAGTTGTGGATTCCTGCCCTGGCAGGATTTTAAACTAGATAATTTTTGAAGACATTCTATCATTCCTTCTCTAGCCACTAAGATTTTTTATGTATGGACAATGTACATAATTTTCTCAAAACAAATAAGCCTGTAACACTATCTAAATAAATAAATTGATTTCTGTGTTTGCAGAATCAGATTAGTAACTCAAATGGAACTTAAATAGATAGTCTTTGCTTACCGACTGCTCTTTTAGTGACCATTCAAACTTAAAATGGTGCTGAAAAAGTAGATTTATGACCAGTCCTTGAACTTAAAGCCATTGCAGTGTCCCTGCAGTCACATAATTGCAATTTGAACACTTCACAACCAGCACATATTTACAACAGTCGCAGCATCCCACGATTATGTGACCCACATTTGAACTTTCACAGCTGGCTTCTGAAAAGCAAAGTCAATGGGTAACTCGGCAGTAAGTCGCAAGCTGAGATCACATGATGTTGCATTTAATGACCACAGGTGATTCACTGAACAACTGCAGTGAAACTGACATAGTAAGTCAGGAGCAGTCATGTGTTGTTTCACTTAATGACCACATTGCTTAGTGATGGAGTTGCTTCCAAATTGTGGTAGTTCAGTGAGGACTACCTATAAGCATAAAGGTAATATATTTTTAATATGGGGCAAAAATATGCATGCGGTTCAAAGATTATTTATTTAATTATTTATTTTATATATCACATTTATATAGCTGCCCATCTCACACAAGGTGGCTCTGGGCAGTGTACAACAGTGAAATAAAATAACAAATAGATAAAAGCAATAATTATGGAAGATAAAAAAGTGATTATTAAAATACAACATTATCAAAAAGTTTAAAAAATTTAAATTTTAAAATATACAAACCCCATGGAGAAAGAGAATATTAATCATAGTGTAACCATCTAAGAATGTCTCCGGTTCCCAAAGACCCCCAGGCCTCATGACATAACCAGGTCTTGAGGGACTTCCTAAACAATGGCAAGGAAGGGGCAAGACTAACTTTGGGAGGGAGAATGTTTCACAAGAAGGGAGCCACAGCAGAGAAGCCTCCTGGGAACCACCAAAAGCAAGTCCCTGGCTGATGGAACACATAGCATACCTTCCCTGCCACATCTAATGGGATGGGCTGATATGATCGGGGAGAGGCAGTCCCTCAGATAACTCAGCCCCATGCCATGAAGGGTTTTAAAGGTCAAAACTGCACCTTGAATTGGACTCAGAAGCAAACTGTCAGCCAATGCAGCTTGCAAAGCAGAAATGTAATATGTGCTCTTCTAGGAGGACACATACTATAATTGCCCACGCCTCCACATTCTGCACCAGTTGAAGCTTACAGATATTCTTCAAGAGCAGCCCCATGTAGAGCAAATTATAGTAGTCCAATCTGGAGGTGACTAGGGCATGAGTGACTGTGAGCAAGGCCTCCCGATCCAGGAAGGGGCACAATTGGAGACAACATGAAGCTGTACGAAGGCACAGAAGATAATGTAGGTTAAATTTCTGGACATCTTCCCAGAGACTCAGTTGCTCCTTGAGACTTAGTGAGGTTTTGGAACTTTTTTTAAGCAACTCACTGTACCATAAGGAGTACTTCTGTGCTTCCAAATATCAATGACATTGACTTTCACTTGTCAATCTTGTCAAAAATTCTGTCTTCCATAGCAACTGTAACCAATGCTTCTGTTAACATTCACATCATCATACCATGAAGCCTTTGAGGGGTTTAAGACTTCATCAGATACACTTTTACTCTGTGCTTTATTTTAAGTCAATGTACCAACCTGTGTCCAAAACCTGTAACTTATCATAACTCTAAACATCTACATTAAATTTAACTGCCGAGTTATTGTTCTAAAGAAATACAAGGTAGGATTTCTAGATACAGTGTTACTTATTAAACTTACAATTCAGATTGGTAAAAATTAAAATATATAGCAGCACAAGTTCATTCTCCCCCCCCCCCCCAAAAAAAGTGTTTTCTTTTGTTTTGTCTTGTTTTGTTTTCCTCCTGTTTGTCCCAACCACCACTTGTCTGGTATATCAGATATTCAAAGTGAAGAGTACAGTGAAAAATATAATGTCCCTATTTTTGCAAGCCATCCAGTGCCATTAAAGAAATGGAAAGCATATAATCTTTCTAAATTAATAAATACAGTGGAAGGGAAAAATTCAACAATCTTTAAAGAGGTAACTGTCCAGATCTTATAATGTTCTCAATTGTCTCTATTATATTATCTCAATGTATTATTACATTGTTCTCTGCTATATTAGAAAAAACAATATGAAAAAATAATGTGCTTTCAGGAACATGCTAATCTTTCAAAGTTCCTGCACTCTCATATAATTTCTTTCTGTATCTACCTCAGTATATTCAACATGGCATCACAGAGACACCTACCACATCTGGAATTCAGTTCATGAGAAGGAGATATAAGTGATTTAATGTGAGGTTAATTTAACAGAGGTTAAATTCTGCAAAGTATCATGCATTGGCTATTATTTCAGGAATTACAACTTCTGTCCATCATGTAAAACCATGAATTTCATTGTCTTGCATTTTTAAAATCCTTAATCCCATTCTTTGTGAGCTTCCCAGACAGTCCACTAATATGGACAGTGATACTCCAATGGCATTGAACTATCACTGTCCAATTCCATATGTCATGACATATGGAAGTATTTGCTGTCTTAAGGACTTATCTAAATGGTGATACAAGAAAAATGTAAATGTGATCTAAAGTATAGAAAGACTTGGCTTTCACTCGCTGTCCTCATGACACTTCTTCTGTGACATTCTCTAAGGGCTCTCATTTTACTAATATCCCAATTTCCTAATCATATTCAAATCAGAATTCAAATTCTTAAAAAAATCCCAACAACTCCTAGTTACATTAGTATGTTGCAGATCAATAACTCTTTAAAGTATTTAAATACTACGCGCGGTCATTTGACCAATCAATAATTCTCAATTTAAATACTGCATATGCACAGTGATTTCCCTCAGAACATTGATAGCAGGAAATAATTGCTTGGCTAGTTCAAAGTGAAACAAAAACCCCACACACCCCAAACTCACACCCACATTTCTACTTGACCTTCGGTGGTCCCAGTCTCTAAGGAGCAGTTCACAAAGAGGCTAAAGGCCTTCAGGGAATTAATCTAGCAACTGTCTGCACATAAATGTTTGTCCTCCTGCCGAACAGTGTTTAAAAATTAAATAAAAATGAGAAGATAACAGGGACCAGCATGGTACTTCGATGAGGTAAAGGACTTGTCCCCAGTATGCTATAAGACAGCAAGATATTGCTCACTTCTCAGTGACTTTGCTCATTATTAGTATGTTTGCTGATCTCACAGATTATTCAGTAGTAAACTGAAAACTGTAAGAACTGCAGCCTATAACCTTTTCACTTTAAAAGTAAACAAATGTAGTACCACTTCTAAATATGTACATGTATAGAAATGTGCTATCCATTGCATAGTGTAGTTTTATTGCTTTCTCTGAATTTCTGTCTCTTTCTCTCTTTGTTTTGCATCCTAAGTTCCTGTAAATGTTAGACCCTCTCTCTTAGAAATGACATCTATATGTAAGTTCACTGATAGCATATAGGCCTACTGTTGTAACAAACAAAGAAACAGGAAAATCAAGCACTGAGAACCATAGTATATACATTTTAAAATAAGAGCTTTTCAAAATCTTTATCTGTTAAATGAATTAATTTAACTGTATCCTAAGTTTTAGGTTCTTGTCCTAAACTGTAAAAACATGTTAAATTAGTCAGAAGCCTAGCCGGAAACGTCATTTAATTTTTCAGCCTGTATTTTGGAGACATAGAACACATTATCATAATTTTAATGACAAACTGTTCTCTTATTTCCTCTGCTTGGCTGTTTTTAGTCTCCCATGTACTCTTGACTCTTTCCTTCCCCTTGCTCCTTGAGCATTTTGGCTGTTTCTTTTTCATTTGAAGCTTGCTGTTGATGGCTCAAAAAAATAAGGTGCTGGTGCATCTCCATTGCCTTTTGAGACCATAGAAGAGTGAGTGGAGTAGCTCTTTCCTGAAATTGAGACCTCTAATATGCTGGGCAATCAGTAGGCTTAAAATGGACCATTACAACATGGAGAGGGAACAAGGAAGAACAATTTTGAATCCTCTGATACAAATCTACCTTTTTCCCCCTGGTGTGAGTCTCATCTGAGTTCCTGAACAAGACTAGCCTACAGCTAATATGCATAAAGAAGTTCCACTAATTTATGCCCTATCTATGCAAACCAGCATGGCTTGGAATATGGCATTGCCCTAGTGTCCCATTCCAACCCACCCATGTCCATTTTAAGTGACAACTGTGTATTTTCCCAGCATTATTAACTGAAGAGTGCTTTAACAAACAGTTTTAATTGCAAGGGAGGGAGGGAGGTAGATTGTTAACCAGCCAGCTGAGGTGGAGATAAAGGAGATCAAATATAACTTCAATTACATGGTGGGATTTTGCTTTTTAAAAAAAGATTGCAAATCATGTTTTCTTACCCTGCTTCAGAAGTGGTGATTTCTGACTTGCACCAGTACAAACATGGCCATATGCTTTCTGTGCTGCTGTTTAATTCAATCTAGGCAACAACTGCATTCCAATTGGTCACTGTATAGAGCTTCCAACACATCCCCTCCTTCAGGTCATTGGTTGTTGCCCTCCATGGTCATTGTGAGGATGTCAACATGATGAAGATCTTGTCCACATAAAGTCTTAACCCTGTTATGCTTCGCAAGGCCTGTCTCAGACATTATGTGGGTTCCTTCTATATATATGATATGCACTGCTCTGTGCAATAGTTCACTAGTTCATGCCTGCATATGCAACTATAGTGCAACTAGAGCAGGGCAAATGATAGCTCTTGTACCCGGTTAGAAGGGACTGGTGTACCATGATTTTCCTACCTCCTATCAGTGGACCAGTGAAATGCTGGACTTTCTTTCTTAAAACAAGACAAAACACCAAGCTGGTGAAATCGACAAGAGTTCTGCCAGGTTCCTTTTGTAGCCCAAGTGACAGAAAGAATGGTAAAACCATAGTGTTTTCTCAGTCGGTCCACTGTTGGATGTATTGGATGGAAGGGGTCATGTAAAGGACTATCAACAGAAATAAGATATCCTCAAAGACCCAATAATTGAAAACAAAGTGATTAGCACTTACTTTCCTGCCATGGTTAAAAGAGGCAGAGAAATAGAGTAATTCAGACAGAAAACACCTGGACAACATCACGTTTAACATTGATAAAGAACTGAAACCAAGACAGCAGTTTCTTACCTTGCCTTAATTTCTAACTGCTTGAAATCAGCATAGGGCTGCTATGCAGAAATGATCTAGGATACAGAGCAAGTTTGATATGTCAGCAAGTTTTGATTATACTGGTAACTACAAAAACCTCAATCATGATGCATAACTATTAGTAGAAAGGTTTGATCTATGCTACTCCCACCATTCCAGTTTATGCATGCCTTGTGCATAGTCTACAGGGGTTAGAGGATCGGTGACGGATATTATAGAAGTTTCTGTTGTTGGCCATTCTGTGAATGCCATAGAAAATAGAAAGTTGGGACATATTATTTCACTAAAGTTAATACTATGACCACGAGACTGTAACATTCATGATGGTGACTTTTATAATTCAGTTCTTGGAATGATTGGAGAGAAAAAAAATGCTGACAGATGAACACAATAATATGATTATGTAGAAATGGTCTAAGCATTGCTTCTTTATTCATATGTCCATGAATCATTTAAATTATCCCATATGCTTAAGAGCAGGAAGTACCGGTCAGTGTAACAGCTATTCATCTGCCTATTTTCTATTCCTATCCTATTGTCTCTTCTGCTCACTAGATAAAGCCCAGCGTATCATGTGAATAGGTTTTGTGTCAGGGCTCTTTTGTCTTTGTGGCACTGTTTGAAAGGCAAACCTTTCACCAAATGAAAACTGGCCTTGTCAAGGGCAAAAAAAAAAAAAAAAAAAAAAATCAGATTTCTTTACCTTGAGAAGGACAAAACTAGATATAGCTTCCAATGGAAAGGTCCAATCCATCAAACACAAAAAACTGAGGCAGATATGGAAGAAGCCATCCTTTACCTTGTCACACCGAAGGAGTTGCACAAGATAGTCACACATCTCCATAAATCTTGCCTGCTTGTGCCACAGGGAGTTGCAATATAAAGTTAAATAATCCATCATGACAAAAGAAATGGTTCCTGCTACCATATCAATAACTAGCTATCATGTTTTTTAATTATACACAGACAATGACTTAGTTGTTTTCGTGGAAACAACTCTTCAAATAGAAGCATACATTGGTGAACTTTGTAGTTTATGCCTTGTATTTATCTGCTACTGGAAATAGAAAAGAAAATACTGCATGACTCTCAAGTTCTCAGGAAGTGTTAGCTTATCAGACTAAATGTGAATTCAGACAAAATGTACTCTGATTGTGAAAGTCTGCTAACAAGCACCGATTGAAGTAACAAGGGCTGCAAACAACAGCAGCCACTTATAGATATTTCCTGTATATCACATGGGATCAGGAAGATCAAGCACAGCCAGGAATCCACCAAACTGCAGACAGCCTACCAACAATGTATTATGAGCTTATTTGACAACCTTTCTGCACCTTTTTTGGTCTGCAATAATTAGAAATGCTGCCAAGCGCTTGGAAGCCGTAATATATGTGCTGTGGACAATGGTGATACTCATTCTGCATACCTAAAGAAGACAGGCAAAGAGTTGCAACAAGCTTAATGCAAGCCATGATTTGTCATACGAACTTGTTGATATGTGTGAAACAGTCCAAATTCAATATGAATTGGAGATGTTAATAAGGTTTGAATTTGAGATTTGTATAGAATTTAATCAAAATCAAATTGATTTGATTTGAGCTGCTTCAAGATTCCAGATTTGATCTGAAATAAGATTTACCTCTAGATTATAACAGGGAAATTTCAAAATGCCTGAAGCTGTTTCACTTTTTGGCAGAATGGGAGAAAGAAGCAGGCATGGCTTGCCCTTTTGAGAACTTTAATCTTGCCAAGTTTCAGCTGGATATTTTCAAAAGCCTGATAAGTTTTTTACAATATTCCTTCGGGTGACTCTTTTAAGTAAGAGACAAGAGATAATAAAATGACAGTACAACTACCTCCATATTGTTTAGCAAAGAGTTTATGGAGAAGTTGGCTGAATCAATGCAGAAACAGTCCTCCTCCAATTGAAAAATGAACAATTTCAGAAAGTCTATTTTTAAAAATGCTTATCTTCCCATTTGTTTTTCTGATGTTCCACAGGATCATCAGATCTGACCTCTGATCACTCAGTTTTCTGATATGCCAAGAGAGCTGGCACAGCTGGTTGGCAAACTTGGCCCTTCCTTGAAAGGACACTCGCCCCATCACTGGCAATACATTTGAGTCAGGAGAGTCAGAAGAATCAGGATGGCACAGTAAGAAGCAGTGTGTTATTTGTAGCTTTCCCACTCCACCCTCATTTTTTTAGAACAGTAAAGGTTTGGTCCAGAATCTGTATTAACTAGACAGCCATTCACCTATTGTCAATAAACTTCAACCTGTGCCATTCACACAGAATTGAAAAGTAAAGGCAGTCCTGAGTCCATATTTAGGATGCCAAAAGTGAATTGAGCTCCCTGTTTTATTGATGGATAAGTACAGAAGTGTAACATTCCATTAGCACAAGACAAAGCAAAGTCAAGGCTTATAGTTATGGTCAAGAAGCTACAAACTGAGAGGTAAATTAAGCCCAAAGTAAGGTTAGCCTTGCCATCATAAAAGAGCTTTTATAAACAAAGAGATTAATGAGGCTGTTTGATCATGTTGATTTCAGAGAGTCCATCATAGCATTTAGAATCTTCTCAGTGTTCTCCAGAAAAAGCTGCGACAATCTATATTGTAAGTAAGAATCCCAAAACATTAGAAAAGTCATCGAATCTTCAAAGTGCTTCAATGTGTCCCAATTTTAAAATGTTGCTTTGAAATAAGGCTCCACTTAGATTAGTAGATCTGCTTCAATGGAGTGATTCAGCTGAAGCTTCATCAAATTATATGCCCCATTCAAAACTTCTCATGGCCCTAGAATAGCTGTGAGAATCACATGGAAAGTTGTTGCTGCTGAGATCCTTCATTTTCCATATGTAGCTTATTGAAAGATACAATAAAAAATAAGAACAATAAAAAATAAATTAACTGAATGGCGAGAACAATGCAAGTATGAGATTTGTTTCTATATTATCTTTTATTTAGGAAGGAGTATTTGGGTGATTTAATTTTAGTTTTCTTTTAAAAATTCATCTGCTTTCATCTTCCCTGTTTCCCAAATCTACCGTAAATAAAATATGAACTCTCTGAACTGAAATTCTGAAGCCCATAAAGATCAGATATGTGATAAAAGAGTGCCTTTGCATATTGAAAAGGCTAGATCTGGTTTGTATCTGCCAGGTAATGTGAATGTTAATTCAGGAAAAGAAAGGATAAAATATACGAGAAGGAAAGAAGAAAGGGACCCTAGGCATCAAATTGGATGCCAAGGAAAAAGAGTGAAACTGTTGCAGGTTTGATTGGCTATATCTCTTTACTACAGAGGGAGAATGAAACAGACATCCCTTTGCTATTTTTCAAATAGACTGCATATGGAAATTTCAGTCGTTCATTAAAACAAGAAATTAGAAATACACAGATCAGAAAAATACTACCATTTGTCTGAAATTCATTAACCTTATCTTATAGAAAATTACTATTCCTAAGAATTTTATCCAGCTCCGTAAAAAAATATTATAGATCTTTGTTTATTTAGATACTGGAATATTTAAGTTTCTAAACTACCATTTGGATTTTGGCTCCAAGTTAAACTGGTAGGAAGATGTCTCATTCCATCTGAGGTGGTATGACTGTTGTCTACATCACCAAATCCTAGTCCAAATCTAAAGTTATATCTGTGTGCGCGTCTAGTTACGTTGTGTTACTGCACGCCAGGCTTGATTTTGTAAATAGATTATTTATACGTTGAACACGTGGCACATTCCTTCTTCTGGTAAAGGATACATGCTCATCTTTCCTTTCCTACTCCAAGAGATAATTTCACACTGAAATTTAAAACAGTAAGATAAATATGACCTTCCTGAGTTAAAACAAGCAAGCAAGCAAACAACAGAAGTTAGGGTCTAGGGAAAGTAGAAGACAGACTTCAGCACATTCAAATTCCAAAATTCTCCATTAGACCACTAATATATTTTGAAATATATAGATAATACTTGTTGCTACCCAAGTCCCACTACAGTATTGCAGTAACATAGATATGTTACCACCTGCTAACTTTGCTGCCTTCACTGTCTGTAATAGGCAATGAGTTCACTGGCTGCATTCCACATGCCACATCATCTCCTCTGATTTGCTGCAGCATCATAAAAACTGCTGATAGTTGTGGTACTCCTCTTAAGAGAAAGTGATAAGTTACTAAAATTGTTTATACATATTGTCATGAAGGGGTAAGTCATTTCTGTATATATTTCTTTTCTTTTTTCTTTACTACATTCTGATTTTTCATTCTTTCCTATTTCTTTCCTATTTTCTTTTTTTCCCTGCCCCTTCTGTTTTTCTGTTTTCTTTTGTTCGTATTAGTTTTTTTATTGTTGTAAGTGTAATTTTTAATAAAATTACTATTAAAAAAAACAAACAAACTGCTGATAGTTGTGGCACTCCTATTCAACTCTTCCCCTGCCCTCCCAATCCCAAACAACAGGATATGGCTAGCGATCACCTAGGGATGATGGGCTCCCCTTAGACCAATAGATTCTTAAATATATTGATCTCTATAGGTAAATAGAAAGGAAAGTTGACACTAATTCTGGAACTTGTGCTACAAATCATACAAGTTTCTACTGTCAAATCATTTTGGTTTCTGTTTTCAACTGTATTGTCTTATAACTGCCTTGGAATAATTGAGCAGCGTACTCCATACCTGCCTGCTTCACATTATAGTTTCTTGAATTCTATGAAAACCTGCCTGAATTGGTTGTGGAAGTCTAAGGAATAGTGTGGATGTAGCCCTAAGAGCTTCAAATGAACAAACAAACAAATAACCATTCAGTGTGTGGGATGCTTTGGATATCTAGAAGGGGTGTGTGTGTGTGTGTGCGCATGCCAAAATTATTAGGATTATTTACTATCAAGTAGAAACTGGCAGTTTCCATCCAGTTGGTAATCAAATGAATGTTGCTTATCCAGAAAAACTAAAAAGAGGAACTCTTTGTGGCTGTCTTTCAAAGTGATCACATTACTCCCAAAGCTACAGAATTTTCACACTAGTTAGTTAGCCTAAAGTTCTGAATTTGAAAATCATAATAAAAGTTCATTTCATGCTTGGGATGAACTGTCTAAAACAGGCTAAAATTAAAATGACAGTAAATGCTAGCACTAATATGGCATGCTGTACATGGGAAGCCATGTCCACTGTGGTAGGTAACTCCATTCACACACCTAAGATAAACCAAGTGTAATGTTCTAGTAACAGGAACACATCCAGCACTGTGCAAGCTTAAATGGTTTGTGACGATGTACTGCATTTTTGGATCCTCTAAGAAATTTAAGAAGAGTTATTTCTTAACTCATAGAAAGCATTCTATGTCCCAAATTCAATGGTATTTTGTTTAATATATTTGCATAAATATTCCTTCATGTTTCAGGGTGTGTAATGGAGGATCCATTATGAATGTACAGGAGGCAAAAGATAGTGAATGCTGCATATCCGGTTAGCTTAATATTCTGTTCTCAGATATTTTGATGTGCATTCATTAACACAATTATTATTATGCACTGGAATGCATTCAGTTCAAGAGGAAACAGATTTGGATATCCTCATAAAGCAAGCATGCCACAGCAACTGTGACCTTGTCTGAACAATTTCAGAACCTAATTTAAAAAAAAAGTGGACTTAAAGAATTTTACAACCATGCCAAGTATGCCCTTCTGGTATCAAAGTGCCCCTTTGAGGATTTTTCACTGACTGCCTTGGTATGTTAAAGGAAGAAAATCATTGTCAATTCTCGAAGGAGTGACATTAATTCAAAGACATACTGTTTTGCAGATAGAAAAAAAAAGGATCAAAACTGTGTATGCCATTGCTCAAGTTTCAATCATTCAATGTCAGTAGAGGCCCATCATCCAGATTTTGATGTACCTGAGAGCAGAACTTTGTCCTGTCTCTACAATATTTAGCATCTTAAAATGACAGTGAAAACTGTGGCACATATTACTTTCAGGAGATGAGAGTATTCTAAAACTACTTGTGCGATATAGGGATAATCTGAAATACAATAAGGAAGCTGGAATTCTTCATGCCATTTTGCCAAATGTTTTGAATTTAGAACAATTAGGAAAGGAAGGAGTGCTTGATGACATCCACAAGTAACACCCTTTGACTGGCCCCTCTGAGTTGAAGATAAGTTATGCCCTGCCGTTGCCATCTAAAACTACACTAAACTGTACACAGAAGATGAAGCAAATGGCCTGGATTTCATAAAGTGGATAAAGGTTAATATACAGATAAAACATTTAAAACATGTATATTGAAATGAAGATGCCTAAATACTGCTTGTTGAGAAAGTAGAATAAGGATTTCTCTGCTGTATGGGAACATTTCTCTGATGCCTTCTCACAGAATTATAAAATCTATGCGTTAAAAGAGACCTCACAGAGTGGTTTATCTAGCCCAACACCTCGCGCAGAGCAGAATCTACTAAACCATCACTAACAATTGGCCAAGATCCTATTTTAAAGCCCCTGGTGAATAAGAATTTACCGTGGTTCCAGATAAACTACTCCACTACTTACGAGCTCTTTCCATCACTATTTCCCCCTAAAATTCAGTCTGAACCTCCTTTCTTTTAATATGAATCTATTGGTCCTTGACATGTTCTTTGTTTCAAGAACCAGTCTGTCCTATCATGCAGGCTTCCCCTCTCTGAGATACTTGTAGACTATTATCAATCTCCCCTTAGTCTTCTCTTTTGCAGAGTAAACATGTTCAGCTCCTTTAATAATTCCTAATAGACCCTTTCGTTTCCAGATCTTAATCTTCTTAATCCTTCCTCTTCTTAATCTTCTTAATCTAAATTTCATCTGAACCCATTCCAGTGCCTCTATGTGCTTTTTAAAGTGCAGTGCCCAATCTGTACTCCATATAAACTGGAACTACCACACCTGTGAACTGGACATCATGCTTCTGTTTAATGCAGTCTAAGATTGCATTGACCTTTTTAGTTGCAACCTCCCACTCCAAACTAAAGCCTTTTATGTATACTTTTCTGCAATTGTGTTATTTCCTGTGCAATATTTATATATTTGTTGCAAATGAAACATCTTAGGTTTTCTTTGCTTTGACTTTTTTCGTTTTGTATTTCAAGATCTGCTATGAAGCATCTTGAGTGCAATATATTTGTTGGATTCACAAAATAATGTTAAGCCATAATGTGGTTGTTTGATTTTGCCTTAGTATGGTTCGTAACTATGCTTTATGGCTTAGACTAATTGTGGTTTATTCAACAGATCTTAATTAAAACAAGTAATAGTTTAGCATTATATATGAACCTAGTCACTGAGACAGAAAAATTAGTCAGTATGATTTATTAAGAAAACGCTTCAAAACACAAGAAATTTGCTACACTTTTGAAATCATTTTAATTTGAACTCCATGTTTCTTGAGATATTTTGTCTGGTCAGAACTTTACATTCAGTTATTTACATTATTATTTAATTTTAATCTCACTGAGCTTGTCCTCATGCAAATTCCCATCATAATAGAAATGGAGAAAGGAAGAAGGTTTAAGTCATATCAATCACAGACCAAACAAATTCAGATCTAAAAATAAATAAGCCAGGACAAATGACCAATTGCATCTTATTGTTATATGATACAAAGTTTAACTAGACTCTCAAATATACAAAAACTAGAAGTGGAAATTTGACTCAAATAAGTAAAGTTATTGCAGATTAAGTGTATTTTTCTAAACTTAAAAAAAAACCAACTACAGAAAACTTCTGTTTTCATTTTAAGTACACTTCTCTTAATATATCTTATTCTTCAGCAATTATCCCTACATTTATACTTTATTTTCACTAATATATGAATTTTTTTTAATACTTTCCTAAATTCCCAATTTTTGTATGGTATTCAGGATTGACGAAGTATCTAATAAAATTTCCCCAAAGTGGAAATATTATCATATATCCAGTTCACATATTTGTTCAGAAAATGTTCAGAATGTTCACATTCAGATATGAACCAAATGAATTTTTACTCCATTTCTAACAATCACCTTTGAAATTCTTTGTAAATCCTTCTATAATACAACTTTTGATATTGATAAATTATTTCCCACTGCTTTTCCCACCTAGCTGCTTTTCCCCCAAAAAACATTTATTTAAAGAATTCCTTGCATTGTATTAAAATAAAATATTTACTATATATTCATGCAAGAGATGATGTTATTACTGTGGGAGTGAAAAACAAATCGGCTGTATGAACTCGGAAGCTTCAACTGATCCAGAATGTAGTGGCATGGAGAGTAATGGATATGCCTTTCTATGCCCAAGTGATACCTCTGCTTCATGAGCTGCACTAGTTACCTGTATGCTTTTGGTGTGATTCAAGGTGCTGGTTATAACCTACATGGCATAGGACCTGGTTACTTGAGGGACTGCCTATCTCCTGTGATATTAGCCTGGACAGTTCAATCCAACAGGTTTGGTGTGCTTCAGGTCCCTTCAGTTAAACCAGTGTTGTCCAAACTTGGCCACTTTAAGGTGAGTAGACTTCAACTTCCAGAATTCCCCAGCCAGCCATGCTGACTGGGGAATTCTGGGAGTTGAAGTCCACTCATCTTAAAGTGGCCAAGTTTGGACAACACTTAAACAATGTCATCTATCAGGATCCAGGAAGTGTGCCTTCTCTGTTGCAGTATCTGCACTTTAGAAAGAGGCTCCCTCTGATATCCATGTGGCTTCTACCCTGATGGCATTCTGGAAAGCCTTAAAGACCTGGTGGTACTCCCAGGCCTTGGGTTAAGGTGGTTGGGCCCTGGTCAAATTGTTTGAGGGATTGTTTGTTGTTAGCCAGACTCACCACTGGTTCTTGTTCTTTATTCTTTATTCTTTTCTTATTTATTTTTTGTAATTATTGCATTGTATGGTGTTTTTCTATTCTGTTTGGTTTTATTGTGTACCACTCAGGGTCAGTTCAGAGTCAGTCAGTGCCTAAACTAAATAAATTAAGTTACATGTCCTATCACAGAAGGAGGACTGAGATTGGACTTTAAAATGTGAAATGAGCCCAACTCTCCGTACAGTATCAAATAATGGCTTATTCTCTTGACTTCTTTGTGGCCTAACTTTGTTTCCTGTGGGAATATTTAACAATTCTTTTAAAACTTAATGTAAAGGAGGTCTGGCATGCCTGCCTCACTCAGAAGCACAACACGGATGTGCAAAATATATATCCCAAATAAGATGTACTGTATCCTTGCAATTCTTTTAGTTTGCATCAGGGCTTTGAAGAGACAAGCTGGCTCACTTCAGCCATTTGGTCCATAATTCCATAATGTGAATTGCTTGCTGGAATCTTGAATACTGGTATTCCCTGATCCCTTGCAAATCAGATGAAAGATGAGAGCTGATGTATGGCTTTCTGAGAGTTAGCGAATTGATTTATGGCTATTCTGTTTATTCTATGTTAAAGCCTCATTAGGCAGAGACAAGTGAGTAAATGGTTAACCTCACTTGATCTTCTCTGATTTATTACAGACCTCTCAATATCTATTGTGGAATGTTAATAAACAACAAAAACCTTTCCCCCTTTTTTTGCAATATGCCACAATTCCAGAGAAAGATATTGGAACAAAAAACACCCTAGTATGCTTTGAATCTAAACGGGGGGGATTAGATCCATCTGTTCCATGTTGCAACAGAATACATATGTCTAAATTATCTCAGTCATCCCCACATTGGTATTTCATTCTGATATAGAGCGCAGTCTTTGTTACTTACACCAAAAAGGATTCCTATAGAGAAGAAAGATGATAATTTTCTATAAAAAATCCATCATATCAGAGTTGAATGGACAGGGATGGGACTTAGTTTAAAACAAAATAATAGTATTAGTAAATTAATCATAAGCATTTGTGGTTAATTTAGGACTACCATATCAGAGCTTCAAACATCCCAATGGCTCTAGAAGGCAGCAAATGCCATCTGGAGATCATTAGGATTTCCGTAGCTCTTATATAGTAACCTTAGGTTATTATAGTTATTACATAGTCTTCATTAACAGGTTCTCAGTGTAAATAAGCAGGGTTTTTACTGCAGTTGCCTTGATATTATGACACATTTTCACAAAGCAGGACATCTGAATATTTTACTGTGGCCAGGGAAAGTTGAAAGAGGAAGGCAAGAGGTATGATTACACCGGTTTATCCTATATTTATGGTTCATAGTTTGAAAATACAGTGCATAAAAATAAAGACTGTAATCTGGATAGGTGGGATGAATTAGATGAATTATTGTTTTATCAGAAGAGCATAGAATCTGAGGCAGTGCAATACTTCAGTAGAAGCTGTTATCTAAAGCTCTGAAAAATTCAGGGTGATTCAGAATTAATGTAATTCTAAAATAATAAAATAAAATCTATTTGTATTATTTCAGCTTTTCCTTGGATCTGGCTCAGTTATTATGCATTTCTTGTAGATAAAAACCACCTTTGTCTACCATGAAAAAGCAGCAGGTATGCTAATTACAATACTACAGAATTGCTGCAAAACTGCTCAGAATCAGAAGTGCTAGCAAAAGAATCCTTCCACACAAACCATAGCTGTGGTTGTGGCTGTAAAAGACAGTATAATGCATCATGAACAGTGTAGTTAGGGCATTTGCATGGCTTTGATAATATTGTCAACTACTTCATACAAATATCGGATGACATAAAGAGGCCATGCTCTTTGCAAAATATACCGCCAGCCAAATTCACTTTAAAGGAAGTGGTCACAGTTAGGATGAAGAACTGATAATTGAACCAGGTGGTTATCATGGTCCCTAAGACTCTAATTATTAGTGTTACCAGATCTGGGTTGCAAACAGATTGTATCTTGTCAATTCCATCTAGTGGTCAACTGTGTTTCTGCAGCTTAGATCTGACAGCCCTACTAATTATTTCTAGTAACTGTAAACAGCTGGAGATATAGCTAAAGTATCATTCCCAGCCAATATAGTCAGTGATGAGGGATGCCAGTAATTGTAATTCATCAACATTTAGCAGGCTGTAAGTTCTCCACCTGTATACACAATACAAAGTTATTACATGTTGCCACTGAAAAGATATTATGTATTCATTTTTTTATGATTTATGATGCTTTTATTTTCATACAATTTGTTTATACCTTTTGCCATTGAGGTATTTTATGAGTATACATTGCAAAATTGTATGTTTAACTAATTTAACATAGTGATTGTGTCTTAGGGAAAATGGAGACTTATCATGCAGAAGAGACAGAAGGGTCTGCCAGATGTGCCAGTGGCTGAAGATAGTCAATCAGATATAAAAACTGAAGTTAAATGCATTCTTAGAATATACAACAGATGTACTTTGCTATTACAGTTTGGAACATAATGTGTTTGTTTTGAAATTATTCCAATAGACTCTCCTGGTTGAATTCTGCCATTTTAGTGCCAATCCTTCAGAGTCATCTGCTGCTACTATGTTACTGTTTTTTTCTTACCCCAACCCACTTCTCCATTAAATCTAGACTGGAGTCAGTGGAATTCACAACAATCTGCATTTTCTTTATTGGGAAATAGAGTGATAGTCAACTAAGTTTTCTGATATTAATGGTTAAGCATTTTTTTTCCTTCACAAGTCATAAAAATCCTACCTTTTTAATGAATCCACTCATTAAATCTAATACAGTTCTTATAGTAGATACCTGAAAAAAAGAGAGGGGGACTCTTTAATGAATAGTAGAAAGTGTTGTTGTGAAGTGTGCACATCTGACACTTCTAAATCATTTGAAAGTGTATAGAGCCCTACTTGCATTATCTGTTGCTGGAGTACAAGTAGGGCTCTATATACTGTCCAGGAGCTTACAGTAATCTGGCTGATCAGCTAGCAGAAAGGTGACTTAATACATTCTGAAATGTTGGATCCAAGAGATTTTTCCCTAAAGGGATAAGAGCTCTTCATTTGTACTCAAAGTAACAAGAATCAGGGAGCTCTAGATTTTACTCTGAAGAGAAGTCTTCTGAATCAAGCATAACCCACTGCGATAGTCAAAATATAAGAGACAAAATTCACCACCATGTTCTATGATGTTTAATCAAAACAACCATGAGTGACAGCTAAGAATTAATTGGCCAATCAAGACAGGTGTGCATAGGCAAGTGACATCCAAAGAAAGGGCACCTAATACCAGCCCCTCTGGAAAATGCTACTCACTCTAGAGGAAATGACCAATCTTTTTTCTTCTTCCACACAGCTATATGGATTTAAGGGGTGGTAAGGTATCCTGAAATGTAGATGTGCTATTTTAAATTATTTAAGTGCAGGGTTTAGGTGGATAGATATTTGTAGTATAGATTTTCAGGACAGAAGAACTGAATTTACTAGAGAAAGTGAGCTAAGAACACTATGTGTAATATATAACATACAGAAGAATGTTTAAGCATTCTGAAAATCAGAAAACTCACATGCAGTCTGGTTAGGTACCTCCCTCTTCCCATTGTTGAGGTGACATTAGCTTGCTGCAGACATTTGCCCTTCAGTAGGAATGTTTGCAGGCTAAGTCTGCATGTGTGTGACAACATGCTTTGATTTAGAGGTTCTGGATTATGAAGATCCTAACTCACATGGAAGTCCGTCTGAGTATAATTGTATTCACAAAGGCTTTCCTGCTGAAGACATCGTTTTAAATGAATTAATGCTGCAGAAGAAAGACACTGTTGAATAATGGTGATGGGGACAAGGATGAATCAGAATTCCCATGCAGAGAGCCCCTGGATGGGCCAAAAATGTTAGAGCAGTGTTGTCCAAACTTGGCCACTTTAAGATGAGTGGACTTCAACTCCCAGAATTCCCCAGCCAGCCATGCTGGCTGGGGAATTCTGGGAGTTGAAGTCCACTCATCTTAAAGTGGCCAAGTTTGGACAACACTGTGTTAGAGATTATAATGAAAGGATGGTAGTTAAAACACAGCTTCTGGGTTTTTTTTGTTTTTTTGTTTTTTTGTTTTTTTGGCAAAGTGGTTCATTGTCTAGAATTGCTGAGCTTCATTACAAATAAAAGGAAAAAAATGGGGAAAAACTCTTTTACTAATGACTCTTCAATGATCATTTCCTTGTAATTATATCATAATCTGGTGTTTTATAAACAACAGACAAGGAACATAAAGGTTCTTGGCAGCATCTTCTGCCAATGGCTACACTATATGAAGCTATATTTGATTTGATTAGAAAATAGATTAGAGAACAGATTACATTACAAAACAACGGTTCTGTTTTAATTGAATTTAGCATCTGACTCACTTGGAAAATGCCAAGGAACTCGTGTTTATGTTGGAAATTCAATCCTAAATCCATTCTGTAATTTTACAGTGCACCATAGATGTATAACTATACCCTTTTCCCAACAGCTTCTCAGCAGTTGGGGCTTTAAGGAACTTATTAAAAGAAGCATTTAGGGGAAATTAGGGTGGAAATGACAGAGAAAACACTTCATTATTAGGAATATATATATAGTCTCTGTGTGTATGTATTTGGATTTGAAAGAACAGATATTCCAGAATCTTTAAACTTTTAGATACTTTCACTCCCCCCACCTCCACCCCATTCACTGTTACTGTAAGTAGCTTTACATTTCATTCTGCTGTGGTCACTAGCCATTAAGATATTAAGAGAAGAATATAAGGATTGGGGTTATGTAGCCTTCAGAGTCTAAAGAAAAGTGTATTTCAGAGAGATCAGAAGTAGAAATGAATGTAGCATCTGGCTGAAACTCCTTAAAGCAGTTGTCTCATTTCCTGAGATTGTGCAGTTTCAGCAGGCAACCCCAGGAAAAGATACAGTGCATTTGGAAGGTATTCAGACCCCCTTCACATTTTTCAATTTTGTTATGTTGCAGCCTGATACTACAATCGTTCAAATTCATTTTTTTTCTCATTAATCTACACTCAGTACCCCATAAGACAAAGTGAAAACAGAATTTTAGAAATGTCTGTAAACTTATTAAAACGGAAAAACTGAAATATCACATTGGCATAAGTATTCAGACCCTTTACTCAGTACTTTGTTGAAGCACCTTTGGCAGCAATTACAGCCTCAAGGTTTTTTTTTGGTATGATATGACAAGCTTTGTACACCTGGACTGGAGGATTTTCTGCCGTTCTTCTTTGCAAAGCCTCTCAAGCTCAATCAGGTTGGATGGGGACCATCGGTGGACAGCCATTTTCAGGTCTCTCCAGAGATGTTCAATAGGGTTCAAGTCAGGGCTCTGGCTGGACCACTCTAGGACATTCAGAGTTGTCCCTAAGCCATTCCTGTGTTGTCTTGGCTGTGTGCTTAGGATCATTGTCATCTTGGAAGGTAACCTTCCACCCAGTCTGAGGTCCTGAGCTCTGTGGAACAGGTTTTCATTGAGGATATCTCTGTCCTTTGCTCCATTCAGCTTTCCCTCAACCCCGACCAGTCTCCCAGTCCCTGCTACTGAAAAACACCCCCACAGCATGATGCTGCCACCACCATGCTTCACTGTTGGGATGGTATTGGGCAGGTGTTGAGCGGTGCCTGGTTTCCTCCAGACATAATGTTTAGAATTGAGGCCAAACAGTTCAATCTCAGTTTCATCAGACCAGAGAATCTTGTTCCTCACAGTCAGAGTCTTTAAGGTGCTTTTTTGCAAACTCCAAGCGGGCTTTCATGTGTTTTGCACTGAGGAGAGGCTTCCGTCTAGCCACTCTGCCAGAAAGCCCAGATCGGTGGACGGCTGCAGTGATGGTTATCCTTTTGGAACTTTGTCCCATCTCCACACAGGATCTCTGGAGCTCAGAGTGACCATCGGGTTCTTGGTCACCTCTCTTACTATGGCTCTTCTCCCCCACTTGCTCAGTTTGGCCAGGCAAACAGCTCTTGGAAGAGTTCTGGTTGTGCCAAACGTCTTCCACTTGAGAATTATGGAGGCCACTGTGCTCTTGGGAACCTTCAGTGCAGCAGAATTTTTTTTGTAGCCTTCCCCAGAACTGTGCTTTACAATAATCCTATCTCTGAGCTCTGCAGGCAGTTCCTTTGACCTCATGGCTTTTGCTCTGATACAGTATGCATTGTCAGCTGTGAGACCTTCTATGGAGAGGTGTGTGCCTTTCCAAATCATGTCCAATCAATTTAATTTACCACAGGTGGACTCCAATCAAGGTGTAGAAACAGCTCAGCAATGATCAAGAGAAATGGGAGGCACCTGAGCTGAATTTCAAGTGTTGTTGCAAAGGGTCTGAATACTCATCCCAACGTGATAGTTCAGTTTTTCCTTTTTCATAGATTTACAGACATTTCTAAAATTCTGTTTTCACTTTGTCATTATGGGGTACTGAGTGTAGATTAATGAGAAAAAAATGAATTTGAATGATTGTAGTATCAGGCTGCAACATAACAAAATTGAAAAAAAGTGAAGGGGTCTGAATACTTTCCAAATGCACCATATATTTAAGCAATTGCAACAAGTGCAATGTTCATGCTTTTGCACATTCCAAAGGATTCTTTTTTTTTTAACTTTCAAAACTGAACTGAAGCACACAGCCTTGATAAGGATTATATTTCCATAGCAAATGGTGTCCAACATGGAAACAATAGCATGCAATTTACAATGGCATGTAAGCAAGTAATAAAGAGTTTAGGAAATGCAATACTGGCTTGTTTATTACAAGCCTGGATCTCCACAGGTCCTTGGGATCTGGTTTAGTGCTTTGGCCAGGAGAAGTTAGTGAGAGGATGGGAGTGCCAAAAAGTTGGTTTACTTGCAGTTGGATGAACATCATCTGGCTTTTGTTCCTTTTTTGCCCACCATTTTTTTTTTTTTTTTGGCCTACTAGTGAGTTTGCACACCATTCAGTTATGTCTATTTATTTTGACAGATTACCAATTTATGTACCAATGCCATAATCACAACAAAGATATCACACCAACTGATCATGTCTGCTTAATTTGGCAGTCTCTCTCTTTATCACTGGTGGTTCATTTTCTCACTGGTGGTGGGTAAAAAAGGAACAGGTTGATTCATTCTGTTCTGATGCTGCATTCTCCACTCAGATCAGGTTGCAGCAATAAGAAGAGCAAGGACGGCTATCCTTTTCTTTCTGATTTATTTACTGGGTATATCCTGTAAGTGTAACTGATTTAAGCTTTTCAGCCTGATCTAATCCAACAGCCTTCATTCATCATGCAGATGAAGTGGTAAGTTATTTCAATGGTGGATTTGACTATATTACTTCAGATCACAGGTGGAGGGATTAAAACCAATTTTTTGCAAGTGGAAAGTTTGTATTACTAGAAAAATATTGGTCATTTTTCTCCTGATTTTTTTTTTTTTTTGCATTGAGAGAGTTACAGATGAATGAAAATGATTCAGAAGAAATATTTTAGATGTCACACAAGTACAGAACTTGTGTAGTATGAAAGCAACCTGGTTTTCTCAAGCTCTTGTGGAATCAGGAGAGCCAAAGGATTTCTTGCTTGTAGATCATTTTTTTAAAGGCCCCACAGGTCTATTTTCTAATGATCCTATGCTGCTACAGCAAAAGATCTCCTTGATATATCAATCAATCATGTTTATTATAGTTCTTACGCCACATACAGTCAAAATATCTAATAGTACCAGTATTACATCCTTCTACATGTATGTATGTGTATAGGTGTGTGTATATCAGAAAAACAGTAAATATAATAGGGTGTAAAATAGTTAAGAATAAAAATACTAAAATAGATCAAAATAAAATACTATTGTAAACAATTCCAGACCTAGATAATGGTGTGGCTCTGTTTTGATATAAAGCAAAGGACAGGTTCAGACATTGGTCATAAAGTGTTATGACCATACATTCTTTCCCCATAGCATTTAGTTTGAGGTCTAAAATACAGGATGTAGGAATCTTTTCTTTACATGTTGAAAGCTCAGAGACTGCTACCTTAATGAAATATTATGCCCCATAAATGTGAATCCATATTTCAATATAGATATTTTCAGTGTATATCCATTTTTTTCTAACTTACCCACTGTTCTCCTTGAATATATATTTTATTCTAATTTAAATTAGTAGAAATGAGGGGGAGGGTTATTTTAAACTTCTCAATGGGCACAGTTATATTAAATATGCATGTTAACAGTATGAAACATGTAGGTTTTGAAAATTATGCTACTTTATATTGTTGAACTAAGGTCACTGAATATAAATAACATAAAAATAAAATGGCTCTCATTTAATATCAAGCTTTTTTTTTTTTTTTTTTACTTCAGAAGGCAATACACAAAAGCCAATGATGAGCTGGAATGGGATCGTAAAAATATAGAATGCAAATAAATATCAATTATGTAAATTTAAAAAAAATACTGCTAAAGCAGGTAGCTGTAGAACTTGCAAGATTGATGTCAGCCCAGCTAAGCAGACCAGACCAAGAAAATGACTCCACAAGAAGGCTAAAAGGACATTTATTGAGATTGGCTATAAGAACAGAGTATTGCAAATATGCTTATGCTGTATCTCCTCCTCCTCCTCATTCTTCATAGTTCAGTGAATTAAGGACACATCTCTCTGAGATGCTTCCAAATGTTAGCTGGCTGTTATGGACTCAAAATACATTTTAATGCTTGTCACTTTGGCAATGGACCTTGCATATCTCTGTCAAGGTCACCATCCTTACTCTATACAGGAACAAAATGTTGGGTTTTGGCCTTATCCAACAAGCCTATTCTCTTTCTGAAGTCAAATAAATGTTTTATATCTCTACTAGAGCATGGAATTATAGAACACTTATCTCAAATACAGTATTGTGAGGTCTTTTAGTGGTTATTTATCTGCTAGCTTTATATAGGATTAATGGATTTGCTCAGTTCTTAAACATTGTTCAAACATTCTGATTAGAGCTGGGCACAGCCTAGTGCTGAAAACTAATTGCATTTTGAAATGCTTCAACAATTCTATGGGTGGAAAAAAATGGGGTAATCTGTAAAAGTTCTCTAATAATTCCTCAAGTGCAAGACTCACCCCTAGCAGTGACATTAGCAGAGATGTTTCTACATCCTATCTTTCATCAAATTGAATTGGAATTAGTAGGGGATGAAAGGCAGGGTAATTTATCTATCAAACAATAATTGTCCTGTGAGGTTTGCTTTATTTGAATTCTGGAAGGAATCACATTTTTCAGACTGCTAGTCAGGAATCATGTGATGAAACCAGAACCACAACAACGAGCTGGCTGGCTATTTTATATTATTCTGTGGGTGGAAGGGCTCCATTGGTTTGTAGACAAAGTCAATGTGGGCTATTGCTAGAGCTAGAAGAAAAAAGTTTTAATGATGATTTGTCAGGTTCCCATTCTTCAAAACATTTGTGGGGGGACCTTCAGTAGAAAGAAGAAGTTGACAAGCTGCTTCTGTTCAGAATCAAAATAATTCTGTCCATTTACCGCTGAAAATTATGCTTACAACTTGGATAATGGAAAAAGAATGATATAATTTCTCCAATTGAACATCAACAAACAGAGAAAAGAGGAAACTCACTGATGATTTAAAAATGTAAATATAATAAAAAAAAAATTATCTCATGAGAAAAGCAGAACTGTCAGTTGTAGAGGTAAGCATAGGCACAATATTCAGCTTTCTTTTCTTCTAAATAGAGCAAGCTGAAAATCTAAAAATATAAGTATATGCTGAATGAGCTTTAGGACAATGATTCTGGTCTCTTTTTCCCCCTGGTGGTTTTCATAAAGCATTAAAAGAATAAAGGGTGAGGGGAACAGTTCAATACTCTGCAAAGGTGCAACAAAATTTATATCTGTTCACCTCAGAATTGCTTTACATGCATTACCTAGCCTCCTGGTTTGCTAACAGCTTACAACTCTCAAAAAGCAATTGCAACTGTCTGTTTTAAAGCAATTCAGCTTTACAAAGTCATTCACAGGCAATTTACTGGAGATGGGCAAATGCACCCATTTAAACTCTCACTCTAGAGCCAACCGGAACTGAGACAGAGGAGCTTCTAAAACAGCACCTTTTTAATGATACTTATTTCCTCATAAGTGCATAAATTACAGGTTCATTCCAAATGATATTTCTATAGAGATTACTTAAAATATATAGTAGAAATAGCTAAGGAATCAGATAGGACTATTAAACCATTGAGTGCTTATAGTTCATGTTCCCATGCATAATTCAGCGAGCCGCTGACCCACTCAATTTTTCTTACTAGTGATTCCAGGAGCACACAATCATGTTCACTGGATCAAATGACCCCAGTTTTGGATAAGATTGGAGCCCATGAACTAAAGACAGAAAGTTACTGATATTGCATGGCTGCTTCCAGTGAGAAGGTTTCATCTCATCTCCATTTCATCACATCTCCATTCAATAGGCCGGCAGCTAGAAAAAAGATTTTTTTTTAAAAAAAGGAGAAAATTAAAACAAAAACAAAAGGACTCAAATGCCCTGCCCCTTTGGATACCTTCTTTTCAAGCAACACCTTCTTCCGTCTTATCTAGCTGCCAAGCCAGGACTCCAAAAATAGTTCATGGGGAAAAAATGGATCCTTGCAAGGAAAACAACACCTTTAATGAGAGGAACAAATGACAGTAAAGGAAGCAGTCACAAGCCAAACTAGAAAGGTAAGGTGACCCAAGACAGGAAAAAACAGGGAAGAACACCATATATACTGTAAGAAACTAAGGGAGAAACAGAATGCTAGACCCTTTCTTGTTATCTGCACCAGTAATGCTCTTATTATTGGCAATATGAGCTCAGACATGGAAAACCAGATTGTGGATTCTTCCATGTCAAACATGTGAAGGAGGTATCCAACACTACTTGCCAGTTTCTATGGAGTTAAAGCAAGTCTCTTCTCCACAAATCCTTGCATATGTGGTATTCTGTTGTTATTCTGAGAGCTATTTCAGATGCAGCATGTTCAAACATGTGGGACAGCCAGAAACAGGTAAGGAAGTGCTCATTGTGTCACTCATCTGTGTCCTTCCTAGTAGCAGCTGTGCCATCACATTTCCCCATGTCTTGCATTCCAGGAAATGATTTTACTTTCTCATTGCCAGTGTAGTTTAAGCAATATGACATGAAGCAGATTGTGAGCGTATGACTATGTCAGGATTCAGACCCAGGTATGGGATGGAAACAGCATTGCTCATGCTTTTGGATGATCTCTGGCATGGGTGGGACAGGGGTTGTATATCCATCCTTGCCCTACTTGACCTCTCAGTGGCTTTCGATGCCATCAACCATGGTATCCTTCTGGAACAGCTCAGAGGATTGGGGATAGGTGTTGTGCTGGTTCGCCTCCTTTCTTCAGGGTTGACTCCAGTTGGTGATGATTGGGGAGCAGAGGTCCTGCCCTCAGCCCCTACTATCTGGTCTCTCCTCTGCTTTTTAACATCTACATGAGGCCAATGGGTGAGCTCATCAGTTGCCATGGGGTGAGGTATCATCAGTATGCTGACGATAATTATACATCTCTACCCCTGGTGAATTAAGTGATGCTGTGGACATCTTATCCTGGTGCCTGGAGCCTGTGAAAGTCTGGATGGGGAAAAACAGGCTTCAGCTGTACCCTGGCAAGACTGAGTGGCTCTGGATTTTGGGGCCTACTGATTCTAGGACTATGCCATCTTTGGTGCTGGATGGGATTGCACTGCCCCAGACAGACCCATGCACAATCTGGGGGTCCTCCTAGATTCACAACTCCTGCTTGAAGACCAGGTGGCAGTCATGGCTAAGGAGTCTTTGCACAGCTTCGGGTTGTGTGTCAGTTGCACCTGTTCACAGGAATGCCCTAGTCACCTCCAGATTGGACTATTGTAATGTCCTCTACATGCAGCTGCCCTTGAAGAGTATTCAGAAGCTGCAGCTGGTGCAGAATGCAGTGGTATGGGCAGTTATGTGTTATGCTCCTAGGACAGCACATTTTACACCTCTGCTCCATGAGCTGCATTGGTTGCCAGTTTGCTTCTGGGTCCAATTCAAGGTGCTGGTTTTAACCTTTAAAGTCCTTCATGGCATGGGACTGGGTTATCTGAGGAACTGTCTCTCCCTGATTGTATCAGCCCAGTCCATTAGATCCGGCAGTGAGGACATGCTGCATACCATCTGCCAGGGACCTACATTTGGTGGGTCCCAGGCGGCAAGCCTTCTCTACCATGGTGCCTGCCTTATGGAATATTCTCCCCCCCCCAAAAAAAAACATTAAGTTAGCTCCATCCCTTTTGATGTTCCAGAAGTCCCTCAAGATCTGGCTATGTCACCAGGCCTCAGGGTCCCAGGGAGCTGGAGAACATGTCCAGATGCCTTCACTATTGAGGTGGATGTACTCACTTTTTCTCTGCATGGGGTTTGTATATATTTTAGTTTTAATTAATCTCTACTTTTAATGTTGACTTTTTATATTTTTAAATGCTTCTTTTTATATATGTATTGTTTTTTATTTTATTATTGTACACACTCAGTCACTTCTCATGAGATGGGCGGCTATATAACTTTGTTTAATAAATAATATGGGTTTCTCTATTATCTTACTTTAGGAAGATCTTGTGGTTTTTGTCCCCAGACTCCCTCAGAATCATAATTGCATAATCTTTCGACCTTAATTGTCAGCTCTTCTGTATTCCCTTTGTCAGTGTCATCAGAAACTTCAGGCATGCACAGAGCCCTCTCTTTGGGCCAGCTCCAGCAACAGCCTCCATTCTCTCATCTATCTATCTATCTATCTATCTATCTATCTATCTATCTATCTATCTATCTATCTATCTATCTATCTTGAGCTTGGTGACCTGTTTGAACCACTTTTTCATAACTTTTACATTCTCTATCTGCTATCAGTAGGTCCAGTTGAAAGAATAATAATAATAATAATAATAATAATAATAGTAATAGTAATTCTGTCAACCAGGTCATGCTAATGGTTAATTCATGGATTTTTTGTCTACTTTCTACACCTCTTCATTGATAAGTTTGATGACATAGACTTCAAAGTTCTTTGATATGGATAGGACAGACACCTGCATGGATATTAGGTGCAAGAAGTAGGTGTTCCAATCTGCAATGGTGCTCTGTATGGTTGTGACTGAGGAGTGGAAGTAAGAGATGACAGGAGAACTGTTTTATTTTTAGGAACAACACTGGTGTGATTTTTTTTTTTTTTTTGGTACCTTTGAGTCAGTCTTGTCTCCTGGCAACTACCTGAACAAGTCCCTGCAGTTTTCTTAGCAAGATTTCAAAAGTGTTTTGCCATTGCCTGCTTCCTAGGGCTGAGAGAAAATGACTGGTCCAAGGTCACCCAGTTGGCTTTGTGCCTAAGGCAGGACTAGAACTCAGTTTCCTGGTTTCTAGCCTGGAACCTTAACCACTACACCAAACTTACTCTCCAGGGGTGAATATTAAGACTGTGCAAAGATTCAGTATGGAGATTCAATTAGAAGATGATAGGATCAAATCTCTAAATTGTACCATTCTCTGACTTAGATCAAATTGTGAAATCAAATCAAATTTCAGTCAGAAAACATTCCATCTAATAACAAGATTGACTACTACTATGATGATTCATTAAGAAACAAAATGGAATCTTTATTTTTCTCAAGAGATATGTAATGTTTCAACGTAATCTTCCCAAATAACCCAAGAATTAACAAGAAAGAAAGGTAACTATTTTGGCCCAGTCTGACATAGTGATTGTTTAGTATTAATGATGCTAATTGTATTGCTCTTAGGATTTCTATACTGCCCTTCCACCTGAAAAAGGTACATAGTGTGGCTGAAAACCACAAAGGAAAATGAAATACAGTGTAAGATTTTTAAATGCAGGGTTAAAAATGTAACTAAAATTTGTAAAATCATCAGTACAATAGTATTTTTAAAATTCAGATAAAGTATCTCTTTTATTGGTTTCAATAGCTAAATAGGTGGCAGAATGGGATACAGCTGGCAGCAGTCACAGAAGGAAAATTGCACAGGATGAACAAAAAAAAGGGGGGGGGGAGGAGAGACAAAAATGGCACATCCAGAAATCCTAATTTGCTCGACACTGTTGTACTGTAACTTTTATTCAGAAATCTCTGAAAGAGAAACCTGATGGCAAGGAGAAAAACAAAACAAAAAACACATAATTCTAGTCCAGTTGTAGAAGCAAATGTCTTCAATAAAGTTGCAAAAAATAAAGCAGTCTCTGGGAGTTCTGTCTCTGTGTATCTGTACTGCAAAGCTTCCCCCCACCACCGTACCCAGCAATATTTGTAAATGCATTTTAGTGTACAGCAGAATAAGATCAGATGATTTTAATGTTCAGCTTATACCCTACAATGAAATGTATTTATTTTTCTTTTTACTCTAATTTAGTGATTGGGATTTTCCATCTTTTCTTTTAAAAAAGAGTATTGAAGAACTTAGTTTATTCAACTAGATTACAGGACTGTGGGTTTTTAGCTCAATTTTTAATTCACTTGCAAATGAGTCCCATCATTTCAAATGTTTTCACATCTACACTATGTGCTTGAGGCCTTGTGGCCAGAGTCCATGGAAAGTTAGAATGTTAACTGTGCAATCCTATACTGGTTGTCTTGGAAATAAGCCTGACTATATTCTTAGTATATTATTTTAGGATTGCTGCAACCTTAAGTTCTATTTTTTTTAATGGCCTTTCAATATGATTAAGATGTTAAAAGAAACTAATAAAGACAATTCCTTTCCTTTCCTTTCCTTTCCTTTCCTTTCCTTTCCTTTCCTTTCCTTTCCTTTCCTTTCCTTTCCTTTCCTTTCCTTTCCTTTCCTTTCCTTTCCTTTCCTTTCCTTTCCTTTCCTCCAGCATCAGTTAAAAAATAGTAATACAAACTTTAAAATATCATAAAAACAGTTAACATTTCTAAACCAGTTTAAACTGAGAAGAGCTGTCTAAAGATTAAGGTCCTGTCTCCTTTCCTGAAAGCAGAAACACTGGCTCTGAATGTATTGCATAGCTCAGAGCAATATGAGCAATGTTTTATGACTCATCATTAGTGATTATGAAGTATTATGGCATTCGTTGTCCACATTCAGTAGAAATGAGATGAAATAGCATAACTCTCCTGTTATCATTATTTTCTTATTTATGTATTTATTAGATTTATGCCCCACTTTTCATTCAGAAGCTCAAAGTGGCATACACAACACCCCCTTCCTCTGTTTTCCCCTACAACAATCCTCTGAAGTAAAATTTAGGCTGAGAAAGAGCCAGTGACCCAAAGTCACCCCGTGAACTCCATGGCTGAGGCCTACTTTGAAGTTCTCTCCTCTTTGTATTTGTCCGACACACCTTAAACACTACACCACCCTGATTCTAATCAACACTCATTTCTTTGCATGTATATTAAACTTACCAGTTCAATATATTATTTTTAACCTAAATTATGACTATTATTTATTTCACTACATTTTAATTAGAATTGTAAAATAATTTTCTCTTAAATATAAATAACTAGTCACTAAGAATATTAATAAGATATATTTTCCTCTTTAAATGTATTTTAATGTGCATTCTGGATATAATACTGGAGAAAATAGACTGCCTCTTTGCTCCCAGTCCAGCACCTTAACCCAGGGTTTCCCAATCTGTGAAGTGTACCTTCCTTGGGGAGGTGCAGACAGAGTCCAGGGAAGGTGTGAAGAACCTTTTAGTTATATTGTTACAATAAACTCATCTTTCCCAAAGTTTCATTGTATTTTTTTCATTGTTCATTTATGTTCATTTTGGGGTTTGGATTTTTAGGGGAGGTGTATACATTAAGACTACACTAAAGGAAGAAGCCTGGATTGGTTACAACAAGCCCCACTCCTGTGTCATCCAGCTATTAATTACTTATTTTTAAAAAGTGTTTAGTAGACTATGTAGTTCATTCCTGATTGTTTTGAAATTGCAGCTTTTTACAACCTGCACTTGATTCTGTGCCGTTAATAGCAATTTGCAATTCAAAGAGAAGCTGTTTTCTTAGTTCCCCTTCTCCTAATTGTTTTGAAGAGGAAAAGGTTGTATTCAGATTTGCAATTTGGCTAGATTGGTAATCAAAATACTCTGAAGAGTCACGCTATGCTGCTCGTCTCTAGTAATATTCATACTGATTTTTATTACATCAAAATCAATCTCATTGTAATAAATCTTGGTTCTCCTTTCTGATAATTTCCATAAATTGTGTACATATCAGAAGCTACTTTTGTTTTTATCTATGTTTTTTATGGATTGTCTTGAGCCGCCTAGAGTCATCATATGAGATAGGCAGCCATATAAGTCGAATGAATTAATGAATGAATGGAGATGTGATGGTATAAAGTTTAGGAACCCCTACCCTAACCATTACATCACACTGGGTCACATACATGCTAGCCACTTTCTCATCTAATATTATAGTTCAGAACGCATGGAGAACAAACAGCAGTAGAATTAAGATCTACCATATATGTAACTTTCAGATTATTTCATTTAATACTGTCAATTTATTCATCAAAATGTATTCTATTGAAATGGCACACCTTACCACTTGAGAAAAATTGGATGAGTTATGGCTTCTATTCTATTTTATGGGAATGTCTGAAACTAGCATTTGTATGTATGTGAATGTCTAGCAGATTTCTTTGCCTTCACAATTATTCTCATTGTTTCTTCTCCTTCACAGTTTATTGCTACTTCTGGAGAAACTGTCAGAGATGTTTTGGTTAATCACAATTATCCTATGCATGTAAAATCTAGACAGAATTCAAAGATATACAGTATAATTGTCTCTTATTTATGCAAGTTATGGTACAAAATGTCAGAAGGATTTAGATACTCCAGACACTTCTGCAGAGGTAACATTAAAATGATATCTTTGGGCAGGATTTATGAACTTTTTATCAGACTTGTTTTATAATTGAATTAATAAAGAGGAGAAAAAGAGATATTTTTCCTGAGTCTAATAAACACTGAACATAATACAATTTTGATTAAAAAATACTACTGTGAATTTCATGCTGGTGAAATAGCTAATTATATTTACTGTTTTGTCATGTTTAATGCAAATGATTCATTTAGAAGGAACCATGTGATACTGTTCAGTTATGAACATTTAGCATGCTAAACTTAGCAAGCCTTGATTTCTGTTAAGTGAGCTTAAGATTCTAGTCTTAATTATGTACATGATAAGCAATTTTTGGAGGCTGTTACAAATTCAGAAATTTAATCTGTGGGAACTCTAAAATGAAATGACACAGTTCAGACTTTCAGATCACAGCTGAATTATCTATCAACATTTTAATTTCCGAACGTTAGCAGATTTCTCTGCTCAAAAAATAAATCAAAACATTTAGCGAGAGAAGACATATACAGTAGGCTTCAGTCCTATGGCCCTGTAAGAGCATTCTGACCTTGAAGGAAAAATCCCATGAAAGATATCCTTACCACCTGCCTGCTAGCCTCTCTGCCTGGTTCTTTTTAGCTCCAGGTAACCTGTCCTTAAAAATCCCCAAAGGGTAGTGTGATGAAGATTCGATAAGGCTGAGGAGTTTCCTTTGAACACTCCACTGACAGATTGAAGGTCTAAAGGATACTCAGCACTCCTGTATTTTGCCATGCTCCCAAACTGATTGGAAATTTATTCCCATCCATTGCTTAGAAACAGATAAACCCAACAATCTCTACTGTAAGGTCTGCTCTTAGCGATCAGTATCCAGCATAAAACTAAAATTTTGGGCTGTTCTTGGACTCACTCTTTATCCTGCCTGAGCAGTATGTGGCAGCTGGGGCAAGGAAGTCCTTCACACAAATTCATTTTGAGCCCCTGAAGTTGTACCGGGGTGCCCTTGGATTGTCACCCTTGCAATGTGCTCCACATAGGACTGTCATTTGGAGACTGCAACTGATCCAGAATACGGTGACATGGGCAGTTACGTAACACCTCTGCTTCATGAGCTGCATTGGTTATCAATAGGCTTCTGAGTACAATTCAAAGTGCTAGTTATGACCTATAAAGCTCTTCATGGCATACTCTATGGTTATATGAGGGATGATGTGTCTTCCAGAGTTTCTGGCCATTCTGTGCAATCGGGCCGTGTTGGCATGCTCCAGATCGATCCGTTAAACAGTATTGTCTGTTTGGACCCAGGAAATGGGCCTTATCCGTTCTAATGCCTGCTCTCTGGAACAACATTTTCTGAGAGATACATGTGGCCCCCCCATCCCCACCTTGTTTAAAAAAGTCCTTAAAACTGGTTCTTCTCTCAGGCCTTGGGCTAGAATGGATTGCAGAACCATTGTGTGTGTAAGAGCTGGTGTTTTTTTTTTTTCTTTTCTTTCCAGACTGCTGCTGTTCTTTTGGTTTTATTTTCAAATTGTTTTAATATTGTACACCACCCACAGTCACAAAGGAGTTGCACAATTTTCTAATTTAAACAAATAAATACAAGGAGAATTTAGGATTGCTTTTCTTGAACTGTGTCTTTGACCGAAATTTCGCTGAAATGTTTCTACTTATATATTATTTAAACTGAGTTGGATGCAGGCTTTTAAAAATGTAAATTTATTTATTTATCACATTTATATAGCCGCCCATCTCACACAAAGCAATTCTGGAAATTGAATGGTATGGACTTGTGGGTGGATATATGAGTGAGTAATATAACCAGAAATCTATTGATCAATTCATCCTTCATTAACACATGGTTAATTTGAAATTATTAATGGAAATTTATATTTATCCCATAAAAGATTAGAAACCAAACTGCAGGTAAATTATACATTCTCCCCTGATGAACAACCCTTCATGTAATGTATGCTTTTGAGGAATTACAAACCGAAAACCATTTAATGAATGTTAATATAGTGTTTTGCACTGAGCATGTCTGCATTAGAAGCATGTGATTTATGAAGCATGTTTTATAAGGCAGGTAAATTACACCAATTCATTTAGCAAACTAATTTAGCTGTGTAATTTTAAACAAATATTGACAATGACATTTAGGCATCCGTCCAGTAAAAAGCCATTATTTTTCCAAGCAGTATTTTTTCCCGTCTACTAAAGATTAGGACCTGTAATTAGGTTGCTATCTATCTTCTGAGAGCTGGATGAAATTTACATGGGACTTCCCATCCCAATAAATGTGCAGATTTACCCGGGAAGACACTGAACTTTTGAGTTGCAGCTTGAGGAAAACCCTTCTATCTATGAAATCCAAAGTATTTGCATGGGTGTTCTCTCTCTCCCTGAAATAAATATATACAGTAGGTAGAGAAGGACAAAACATCTGATTGCCTTTTTATCTAGTTTTCTAAATACTCTTGGGAAAGGTAAGCTGGATAGGGAAAGAGCTGTCATAGTAGAAGCATCCATGGTAGAATTAATTCTCTACACTTTTCTTGCTATTCTTTTTACTGGAATACATACATGCATACATACATACATACATACATTCATTAATAAGAAATGAAGGCACTCATAGGAAATACAAAAGCAAAGAAACATTTGCATACAAAAACATCACATGGAAATAGTTTTAAAAAGATGACTGGATATATACATAGGATACTGTACTGTAGATTCCTAGTAGTGTACACCTTTTAGGCTCCCACCCTATACCTCACCACTATGAAACGTATAAGTAGATATTGTATGTATAGGCATTGGGTAATAGTTTTTCTGTGATATGTACAAATATAGGTAAGAATCTTATTCAGCTGATCATAAAGGTTCAAGCATGATGAGGTTACTGATTTTAGTTTGTTTTTGCTAAAATACCTCTACATGAACATATTTAGATAATGCACCTAGCATATAGTTTTTAATGGGGAAAAAAGAGTGATGATGTAATCATATTCTTTCCATTTTATGTCAGAGTAAATCATAGAGGAGAGAGCAAGCAGGGATATAAAGCACTCGGCTAGAGAATCCAAATTATCTCTCTCTCAAATCAAATTGTCAATTTGTAATGAAAACTCTTCAACAAGAAAGCACATTTTTAAAGCGGCCATCAGAGACTGATTTTAGAAGCAGCAGAGTTTAAAATCTTTTGAAACTAGAACTTTTCTGCCAGTTAGAAAGTGAGTGGTGATATTACCACCCAAATGTTCTAAATCAGGACATTTCATTGTCTCAATATGTAGCTTTTTTGATGTAGCCAAATTAGTGTGTGTTGTGTTTGTGTGTGTGTATACACACACACACACATATACACATAGACACAAACATACATATACATACTGTTGTATGTATGTATACTTTGTGTGTGTGTGCATTTTAAAACCATGGTCAAATAATGGCTATCTTGAGTGGAAATACAGAAAAGTGACACTAAATTATTTTAATATTGGGACATTTTAATATAGCTAAGGCATTGTTTTCAGTTAGATGGAAAGATGCAGCAACCAAACCTAAAATTCTGATGGTGAAAATTGCCCATATGACTTTGCCTTTTCCCAGAAATAACCAGTATCACTATAGGTGCAGAAGGAAAAATTTCTAGCTTATTATTTTCCGTGAACATTAAGGTGTATTAGTGCAATATACTGTAGGAATTGTATTTCATTTTCTATGAAACATTGTGTATATGCTGTTATGCAAGAAAGGTGGAAGAGCTGTTTTACTTTACTTAGGGAGTTCTTGGTGGAGGACTTGTTCAGCTCTGGTGCTCAGGATCACGCTGAAGTCTGGCCAAAGCTTAGGAGACCAATAGAAGAGGATATGTGTAGCTCAGGGTTGAACGGTGGAGTCCTTGGGGTTCTCTGAGCTTGGTTGTTTTCTTGCAAATGATTCGTTACCCAGCTAGGTAACCTCTTCAGTGCACTGAAGAGGTTACCTAGCTGGGTAATGAAATATTTGCAGGAAAACAACCAAGCTCAGAGAACCCCTAGGACTCCAAAGCTTAGGATCTCAAAGGGAGCAGATCCCAGCTAAAATGAACAAAGGACAGGAGGTTACACATTTTATTTCAATGTGTTTTTGCAGTATGCGGGAAGCCTGGATTTTTGTTTTTTGCTGAGGATGGCTTGTTCCTTGGCTCTTTCTTCTGAGTACCCTTCTGGCATGGCATATATAATGCTTGCATCCTGTGTATCTGCTTGGCTCCACCATCGGCTGTGAAATACGTATTCGTATTTTGTTTAGCTGAATTCAAACCCGCTGCAAAGCCATAATGCTGGGTGTTGTACAGATATGCATGTGAACAAGAAATGTGTTTGCAGTTTCTAAGTTTCAGACACAACAGATGGACAATAGAAGAGTGTTTGTGCCTAAACCAGTCCTTCATGTGACTTGTAGGAGTAGTAAGATAGTCAGCATTCAATGCACTCTCAGCATGCAACTTGTTTGTAACACGTACAATATGTCACTACTTTGGAGAAAAGTTACCATCCTTTGCTTTGTAGGAGACTTTAATAGTGGATAGAGTTTTGCTTGTTGCTTTGGATAAAATCTCTTAAACATGATTCTCAAGTCTCATTGTTTCAACCATAGATTTTAAATCATTCTTATTTTATGCTGCTGACTTCAGAATGACAGAGCTAATGGTACATTTATAGTCAGATGCAATAACCTAAACTGAGAATTGTTATAATTTGTTCCAGCAGCAGACGCAGGTCCTCATGCTCTGCATTTTAAATTTTTTCTTTATAATCGCTCCGTGTTTCTAGAAAATTCCAACACAAAGCACAGCCTAAATTTAGCAGACTTTCTTATAGTTCATTAAGTGTTTTATACTGGTCACTCTGTTAGTGTTCTTTGCTGAGCCTACTTCAAATTACCATAAAGTCAGAGCAAGAGAAAGTTTAATTCATTATGCAGAAGAAGAAAAAAATCACATCAATTCTAGGAAATGAGGAAGAACAAGAATCAGTTTCACATGGGGGAAAAAAAAAAGAGAAAATCAACATGTTATCACTTCACTTATCCTGCCCCCTGACTACCATTCAATTGTTTTTTAGAGTTAATTGCTTTATAATTATAAAGTGCTTTTGCCTAGAGGCTAGAAACTCTTTATGCTCCTTTGGCCTAGAAATGTTCCCTGATTATTTTTCAGTTTAGTCAACATGATAGAGTCTCCTTATATTCTAGTTCTGAGCTTACACGGAAAGCTAAAAGAAGTGGATTTGTCTCTCTTTAATTGATTTATGACAGAACAACATATACCAGTTGTACACTTAGTAAGGGTACTACACTTGCAGATAATGATTGTTACACATAGGTTTAGTCAAACCTATGGGATACAATTCCTCCATTTACCTTACTTCATCTGGATATTATTCCTTTTCATAGTTTCACTGTTTCATAAGGTGGTGTCTACAGTACCCACTGGATCTGCCTAGTCAGCTTTTCTTTCAGCTGAAGCTCAGATAGGAGCTCTCTGTACATGTAAAGCTGTAGGTATGCTTTGGTCCCTTTTAGGACAAAAATTAATATATCAATCAATAAAGTTTTTAAATAATAAGAGAAAAGGAAAAAAAATATGAGTAAAGGTGAACTAATCTTGTGGAGTGAAGTTAATGAATGTATGCATGTGAATGGAGGTGTAAATTGAATTATGAATGAAAAAGTAAAATATATGACAGCCAGTATGAAATAAAGTCGTTTAGACTGTGGTAACTGTGCATACTTACAGCATAATTACAGTAAGTGGGAATTCATAGATTCATTCATATGTTAGTGAAAAAGGAATTTTATCAAGGGAACAAGTCATTCTGGTAAGTGAATGGATAAATGGAAATGAGACGAGGACAAATTTAATACAAAAAAGTGTGGGAAGGGGGATTGCGCCAGTTAGAGACCCAAGAATGAATAATATGGGTGATTGTTTGGTGTGTAGATGCTTAGAAAGAGAACTGTTTATTTTGAAACAGGGCTATTCATTAGGTAGGTATGGAATCTAAAAATATGATGATTAGATAATTTATAATGAAAAATGAAAGAATTAGTGAAGAGTATGTATGTAATGACAAGTTCTGGCTATTGGATAGCATCAAGAGTGAATCTTGTGAAAAAATGGATATGGAAGAAAAAGAACGAATGAAATTAACAGAAAAGAAAGAAAAGAAAGAAAGAAAGAAAGAAAGAAAAGAAAGAGAGAGAGAGAGAGAGAGAGAAAGAGAAAGAGAAAGAGAAAGAAAGAAAGAAAGAAAGAAAGAAAGAAAGAAAGAAAGAAAGAAAGAAAGAAAGAAAGAAAGAAAGAAAGAAAGAAAGAAAGAAAGAAAGAAAGAAAGAAAGAACATAAGTCCAGGGTGGGTGGGTGGGTGGGTGGGTGAATGAATGAATGAATGAATGAATGAATGAATGAATATTAGAAGTTAGGAAAGGTGATGTGAAAGCTGCCTTGAACAGAGTGAAGAAAAATGTGTTAAGCCATACCATGAAGTTGTTTAGAGATACACTAGTGGGAAGTAAGAGAACAGTGCTTAGATGAAGTGCAAGAAGTTATGGATGAGGGGAAAAAAATGCATTTAAGAGAATGCACATATAATGTTATAAAGACAAAAAGAATAGTAACGAAAGTAGTCAAGGAGAACAAGGAATGTTTAAGATTAAAAGACACAGAGAAAACATAAAGTGATTTTGATGGAAATAATAGTAATAGTAATAATATTAAATCATGATGATGTTTCTGGAGTGAAGAGGGCTAAACAAAGAGCTTCTGTGAGAATGAATGGTAAAAGGATTAAAAGTGATGAAGGTTTGGCATGAAATTGAAGGAAAGGAATGCCAGAAGGAGAATTTTAAAGATTTGTATGGAAACATAGTGATGCATCAAGGAGTAGATAGATAATAGGCACAAGTTATCATTAGGCTTGAATTATGCAACATTTTTCATGATTATGGACTGGAAGGTTCATTGCTAAATGTGATGAGAAAAGTATATGATGGAGGTAAAGCATATGTGAGAATAAATTCAGTGCTTAATGAATGGTTTAACAATGAGCAGAGACTAAGACTAAGATGTGTAATGTCTCCTTGGTTATTTAATGTTGTTACGGATAAATGTATAAAGAATGCTTGTGGTGAGGGAAGAGGACATGAGTTACTGTAATTGGGGACATGAATGTGTGAATACTTCTATATGCAGCTGATGCCACCCCAATGAGTACAATAAATGTCAGATAGATTGTGTGACACAATAAGGAGTATGGATATGAAAACTAATGTATCAAAGATCAAGATAGTTTTCCTTGTGTGGGAAAACCAAGTGAATATTGTATATTATGCATAAATGGCAAAAAGCTGGTGCAGGCAGATGGTTTTGTGTATTTTGATAAAATGTTCACTAAAGATGCCCGAATGGGCCGAGAAATGTGTGAATGGGTTGAGGAGAAGAGACAGACCAGGAAGGAGGAAATCCTTAGAAAGTATTGAGAAGTTAGAAGAAAAAGAGGCAATGTATTAATCAGTGTATGGACATGATAGAAACAAGGATCCTTCGTAAGGATAAACAGGTATGGTGAAGTATAGTGAATGGTGTTGGTAAACTAGATGTCTCCCTCCCAACTTTCCCCCCACATTTTATTTAGTAGTTTTTATTTTTTGCATGCTTTGTATAACATGCTTAAGCGGATATGGAATAATGTAATGGGTATAAATGCATGTAATAACTTTATAGAAAATATATGTATTGCTGTTTCAGTGAATGTCTATGTTCAATGAGCTTCTTAAGATCCAGGGAAACCCCAGCTGATGTCCACTCTCAGCATTAGAAATTTACTGGGTAATGTTGAGCCAGTCACTGTCTCAGCCCAATTTATCCCACATTTGTAATAGCAGAGAAAAATTAGAGAAGGGAATGTTATGTCTGCTTCTTGAGATCCTGGAATAAATATGGGATTTAAATTTAATGAATAAATAATACAATTTGTGTATATGATGAAAGATTAAGGAGAATGAATTAGGGTTGGTTTTCTCATTTATTTTGTATAACCTTGTGTAAAAGAATGATAAAAGAGAAACAGAAGGAACAATTTGGGGACTTACAAAAAAAATCAAATGTTTTATTTCTGGAAAATATCCCCAATGTATTAAGTTGTTGCAAATGTGCATTTAATAATAATCTTAACACTGAATTTATTAACTATATCCTATTCCTTAGTAGACTTGTTATTTCAGTATTTTGAGATTTTCTACTTTTTATTTAGCAGCAGTTCACAATCTTTTCAGACCAAAAAATATTAAATTGGACTATATGTAAATTAATTGTTAATTTAATAGTTACATTAAATCAATTAAAAGGTAATATAATTGTTCCATATATGTTTAATAACTTTGCCCTTCTGTCACATGATAGTTTATCAGCAGCTTTTTAAAGGGGCTTGGGGATTGCTCTTAGTCATTACATGGTTTTGAGGCATTTCCTGAAAGTAACTTAATCAATTATCATCATAGAGATAGGCGGCTCACATGGATCCATATGGTTATTACTAACAAACAGATGTGTAATTAAGTTTAGAAACTGAAAAAAGAAATCAACAGGAAAAACGAATATATGGTTCATGCCATACAAGACAGAACAAAGTGTGCATTCAAAACAAAACATCCTATTCTTATGCCTTTATTTACAGGGGGAAAAAATTCCACATAGAGCCAATCATTGTGCAAAATACATTGAAGATAGGGAATGGTATATCAAATAGATTGATTTTAACATGCCCCTTATGAATCCTGCAAAGATACACTTGTTCATAGACTGGTAAAATCTTCCCATGTAGATCAATAAAACTTATCAAATAATTCTGTCAACTGTGTGATATATTACTCTGAACATCAATATGCACTGAGCTGAGATTTCCACACATTTTTATCATGCCTAGAAATAATCTCACATTCTGAGCTGCCAGCAACATTTTAACATTTAACTGAAAGATGAGTTTACTATAAACTGTTTCTAAAGGGCATCATGGCTTTTTGATATAGTGTGCGCTTCCACAGTAGGCTTGATATGAATGGTGTATAGTTCTCTAAAATGTTCATTGCAACAATCTCAGAGCTGCTATAAATCTGATTTTCAGAAAGGACAAAATATTGCACTTGACCAATCCAAAAATGACTCAATAGCTGGTATGTGAAAGTTCCTACCCATTTCTGGTTCATGTCACTTGCGGGCTTTTACCTTGCATTCCATTCTGTAGGCATATTAATATGTATATCATGCATACATTTATTCTACACTAAACATACATTTAGTCTGCATTTGACAGAGAAGTTTTCACATTCTTTTGTTGGTGTAATTTTGGCTCTATTATGGCTGCATCAGAAAAAGACCCATTCCTAACATGCTCCAAATTGGATGTCCCCACTGCTAACCACAACACATTCAATGAAATTGGATCATTTAATTTTCAAAATGTTTTGGACTACCAAAGAAAAGAGTAACATAACAAAGCAATACAAGAACAAATTTGCCACTGAATGGAAAATGTGAGCAAGGTGGCCATTGCTTCACAAGTATTTCAAAGCTACTGTATGTTGTATATTACTTGCCCAAGAAACAGCACCATTCTAGAAGCAGAATGGACTTTCTCCCTTTGCGTTTCTTGCGAAGGGTTGTCATTGCTCCTGTTTTGAAGCAGTAATTGCAAGGCAATAAAAATTAAAAATGTGCTCAGACTGCTCAGGAAAGGAAAGGAAAGGAAAGGAAAGGAAAGGAAAGGAAAGGAAAGGAAAGGAAAGGAAAGGAAAGGAAAGGAAAGGAAAGGATTTCACAAGAAAATTAACCATGTTGGAAATAAGGAAGATCAAAGTGTCTTTTGCAGGGGGAAAAGAGGATGCATTCTGGACATAGATTCAGAAAAAAAGGAGGCAAAAGAGTGAACCTTGCAATGCTGGAGAAAAAAAATGACTCTTGATTCTTGCTCTTCCCACTGCCATCTATAATCTAAACTATGTCTGCAATCCAACAGCAGCTCTCAAGGGCCCCAGGTAGAGTTCTTTCTCAGACCTAAATGGAGATTCTAGAGAATAAAGTGGAGGAAACCTCTGCACATAAAGCAGAAATTACCATTTTTCTCCAGTATTTAAATGCTAGAGACAAAGAATAGCACTATTTTCATTTCATCTTACAGGTAGTTCTTGTTTAGCAACGATCTTGTTTAGTGACTGTTCACAGTTATGACAATGATAAAAAGTAACTTTATGACCAAACCTCACATTTATGACCTTCACAGTAGAGCAAAGAAAAGTTGAAGTAAGATCAGTCACAGTTTCACTTAGAGGCTGCTTCACTTAATGACTGAGTTACCAGTCCCCATTGTGGTCACTAAATTAAAACTGCCTGTATTTCTGTCAGCAAGGTTGTATGTTTCAGTGAATAGGGAAGATCATATGCTCCCTCCCTGAACAGTAAAATACTTTGCATTTAATTTTTGCCAAGTACACTGCACCATACCTTCTACCACTATGGAGCATCTATTGCACTTTCCTAGTCACTGTGTTGCTGTGCTGTATTAAAACCACTTCTTATTTACATGCCAAGTGAAGCACCACTGAGTGTCAGGAGAATATCTGTAGAACACAGCCATAAGATTGTCATGTATAAAGCACAGGCATGTTTAAACTTGGCCTCTTTCCTGGTTGAGCATTGTTTGGGCAAGCTTGTCTTCATAACTGGAAAGTGAAAATATGGTACATGATGCCTGAATTTCCGCATAGTTAAGTCCCTCTAAATCGCTTTGGTACAGATCGCAAGTGGACCTGAGGTGAATATTAATTCCTTTTCTTTTAATCTGAACATTCTTCCCTTGCTGAGCAGGCATAAAGGAAGCCAAGCTGTATTACTGCAAATCATTGAATAAGTAACACGATTTTCTTTGGTGAACTGAATTTAGTTACTTTCATCCTAGATCATGCAGCATGTATGTTTACTGTATTTCTATGTTAGGTGGATTTCAAAAGGTTACCTGGCTGCACTGGATGTATACCAGGACAAAATGCATCTGTTATACATAATTTGTGTTGGACACCAGCCTTGAAGCAGGGCCAGGGGAGGCTATGGGGCCTAATCTTGCAAGGTTATCTGGAAAGAATTCAGTCCTGTTGAGTCTAAGGAGGTGGAAAGGGTTCTTGTTGCTGTTAGTTCAGCCATCCCCTTCCTGGCTGGTCAAGGCTGCCCAGGAAGGGACATATCATTGGGTCTGGGCAGTAGTTAATTTTTTCTTGAAGGAGAGGGTGGTTCTGCTGGCTTTTAAGGAGGTGATGGTGCATACCCTTCTCAAGGGACCGTCACTTCACCCAACTAGTCCAGACAGTTTTCGTTTAGTTTCCATGTGGAAAAGGTGGTCATGCTGTAGCTTCAAAGGACTCTGGATGAAACAGATTATCTGGAACACTTTCAGTCAGGATTCAGGCTGGGAAATGGGACAGATACAGCACTGATCATGCTCTTGGATGACCTCTGATGGGAGTGGGATGGAGTAGTGCTAGCTCCTCTTGACCGCTCAATGGCTTTCAATACCACAGATCATGGTATCCTTCTGGACCGGCTGTGGAAGTTGGGGATGGGTGGCCCAGTGGTGTGCTGGTTCTTCTCCTTCCCCCAGAGCTCCTTTCAGTTAGTGTTAATAGGAGGAGAGACATCCAGTCCACAGCCCCTAATTTGTGGGGTGCCTCAGGGCTCAGTTCTTTCCCCCCTATGCGTAACATCTACATGAGGCCAGCAGGTGAGGTCATCTGACTGTTTGGGGTGAGGTATCACCAGTATGCTGATGGTACTCAGCTTTATATTTCCACCCCAGGCTGCCTGAGTGATGCTGTGGAAGTCCTGTCCTGGTGTCTAGAGGCTGTGGAGACTGTAATGGGCCACAACAGGCTTCAACTCAACCCAAGCAAAACTGACTGGCTTTAGGTATTTGGACCTTCTGGGTGCCAAGAACTTTTCATTGTTCTTTAAGGTGGCACTGTCTCAGACAGACCCGGTGTGCAATCTGGGGGTCCTCCTGGACTCAGGACTCCTGCTCAAAGAGCAGATGGCAGCCATGGCTAGGAGGGCTTTTGCACACCTTTGGTTTATGCACCAGTTGTGCCTGTTCCTGGATCTTCTCACTGTCATTCATGCCCTCATGACCTCCCATCTGGACCACCACAATAAGCTGTACATGGGGCTGCCATTGAAGAGCATTCAGAAGCTTCAACTGGTGCAGAATGCAGTAGCACAGATAGTAAATGGTGCCAGTTATTTGGCGCATGTAACACTTCTACTCTGTAAGCTACATTGGTTGCCAGTGTGCTTTTGGGTGCAATTCAAGGTGCTGGTTGTCACCTTTAAAACCCTTCATGGCTTGGAACCAGGTTACTTGAGGGACGCTCCCTCCCCAGTTGTTTCTACCCGACCAACCTGCTCAGGCAGGATAGGCATGGTTCAAATCCTGTTAGCTAAGGAATGCTGGTTGGCAGAACCTAGAAGTTGTGCCTTTCCTGCCATAGCACGTGCCTTATGGAACATTCTTCCTCTGGAGATCAGAATGGCCCTGTCCTGCTTAAAGACCTGGTTCTGTGCTGGGCCTGGGGCCCTGAGTATATGCAGGGACCTGTTTCTTGGTTCATTTAGTGATTATGATGGGCGATGCTGTGTGTTTTAATTTTTGTATTATTGTAATTGTTTTTGTTTTCTAAATTTTGTTCACCACCCAGAGCCAGTTGGTGAGATGGGTGGCCATACAAAATGAATGAATGAATGAATGAATGAATGAATGAATGAATGAATGAAATAAAAATAAATAAATAAATAAATAAATAAATAAATAAGTCATTTCAGTTTACTGTGCAATCTTAAATATCCCTATTTCAAAAGCATACCCATTCAGTGGAAGTTCCTCTTAGGGCACTCTGTATAAGACTGACTTTATAGAATGAAGAGTTCTTTAATTCCTTGCTCCTTATTTGCCTTATGAAGAACCATCTACATTTTTCTTTATATTAAGTTTTAGGTAAAATTTGCCAGCACTGGTATTCTCTTAGGACATAACGATCTGTGATTTATGACAGTTGATCAAGAGAGTCATGTTTATGAATAACCAAGACCCAGGGAAACATCTTTGAACTACTGCAAGTCCTAGAGCTTTGAAACAGTTGGGAGAAATCTGCTAGACAGCTTTGCAAAAGACTAGTGAGTTAATTGCAGAGGAAGATGAGGAGAGATACAGTAAGTGCTAAAATCTGGACTATTTGGACATCAACACGTATTTCCAGAGATATCCAGCGAAAAGATTTCTAAAAACATAATTCTATAAAAATACATTTAAAAAGGGAAAATACCTGACAAAGATTTTATTAGACTGGCTTTTTTACAATCCTCTTTCATAATAATAAAATATTCTAATTTCTGTTATATCTGTTTTTCAGTGGTCATTCTTTTCTGCCCTTTCTTACGTTTAATTAGGATAAAATTTCATTTAGTAACATTTCTACTAAACATTCATTCTAGTGAATGTTTTCTACATTTCTACAACATTCAATCTAGTGAATGAATAGAAAAAAATCTCCTTTCTACAGTGATGCAGCGAGTCAAAATGTAATCCATGTGGAACAATAACCTCTTCGTTTATGTTTTTTTATTGTTTTATATCTATAGAAATCTATGGAGTAGATAATTCTAAGTTTTTGAATTAATTCCCCATTCATTTTATCATTATAGTTTGTATGCTTTATTGATAATCTTTTCTCCTTTTTGAACATTCTTATTCAGTTCAAAGAAAAACAAATTGATTTAGATTTTTTCTTCAATGGGAAATAAAGTTGGGTGAGGGCACAGGGCTCTTATTCATCCTATCTTATTAATAAGAGACTTGCTAAAGGGTCAATGTCTTTGTCTTTCTCTATACAATTACCTCTTCAGTAGTCTATAGTCTCTTAGCCTTCTCATATTTTAATTAAATTGCAAGGGAAGACATCATAAGGGAACTCTTACAAGGCTTTGGGGTAAGAGAGAGAGATGTAACAACAACAACAATTCTCAGACTAATAACATTACCCTCCACCCTCTTGTGATAATAAACCAAGCTTAAAACATTAAAAAAGATATTAGGAACAAATTCTAAGTGCCTTGAGAATAAGATAGAGAAACAGAAGAGGTGTTTGTTTTCAGGGGAAAAAATATTTTGTGAAATTGGAGAATAGATTTTGGTACAATAGTATGTGAATTATTTTCATTGCACAATGTTATACATTATCTTGAGGTTTCACTGAAACCTTAAGCCACAACATCTCTGTCCAGATGTGATCAGCAATATATGATTCTGCAATGCACTGACAGGTTTAATATTATTTTAATTATAAATCTTGTTCACTCCTAGACAGAATGCTGTGCTCTTTAGGCAACATAATAATGCTGAGGTTCTGAGACATTGTTAAAGAAGCTAAGTCTTGCTGATGCATCATTAAAAATTGCATAAAATACTGTGTGGAACTGTTAAATGTGCTGACCTAGGCAAAACTAAGTCCCAACCTTTGCTCTCCCTAGCTTGATCCAATCAATACCCAACCCTTTACACAATCTGTTGGAAATAATAAATTACTGCGGGATGACTAGAAATCGACGGCAGCATGGCATCATGCAATCTTAGTACTACTGCCCACAGTTTTACGATGAAACTTATTAAAGCAACTCAGTCATTGACATGTAAGCATGTATTTGCCTGACACAGTTAATGCCATTTTAGAGAGGTTCCAAAGTCCGATTTGGGAAGCCAGTATAACCTGAAAAGCAAACTTATTGAATGAGTTTCCTTGTGTGTTTCAATTTCATTTGGTAATTTGGTCTGCCACATAGAATCTGGAGTCCATCACTCCTTTTCCTCTGACTTAGCTGTTCCAGGAAACATTGTGTAAATTGTCTATCTTTGTGCCTTCATGGAATCTCAATTTCAGACCTCATCTGCCTTGATTCCTAGCTGTTACTCAGCTGAGGTACATAATGATGTATGTGCCTTGACCAGTTCTAAGTGAGTTCACAGGCCTTTATGTCTTTGATTTATAAGATATTGCTTAGTTTATGTTGCTAGAGTGGTCAAACCCCATTGGTCCAATGTTGAAAACTTTCAACAGAAACTTGTACGCCCAGAAATCTAGGATTTGAAAATAGCCAATAATTAAACAGGTAAACTGTTCCAGAACATAGAAACTGTTGTTGGATGTTGTAAAATAGCTTAAATATCTATCTTCTTTTATGCAAAAGCGAATTTGCTGGGTCCATAAAAAGAATGCAGCAAGATTGGCACTACACCACCCATACCCCCCACTCAAAAATAATTATATATCACTTCAGGGTATGGGCTTGAAGATTTCAAGATAAACCTGCAATATCAGTTTTTACTATAGTGTAGTGGAAATTCCTACCTACTCCCCCAACTGCAACTTGCATGTGGAACGGGAAGGTGATATTAATCACCAACTGGTCTTTCCAATCACTGGGAACTTTATGAACTGCAACGATAAAAAAATGATGGCTATTTTAATATAAATCAGCCTTGAATTGTTATTTCTGCTACTTTCCTATAAAATCCACAGCTTCAGTGAAAAGTCTTTGAGCAACTGAAATATAGGATAAGGCTGTAAAATAATTTACTCGTTAGCAGGTTTTACCTTTCTACCATCACAAAATCTATCAATGGTCCAGAATTTGATTTTGAATGTAATAGCGTGGGAAGAGTTTTTATTAATATCCATTGGTTAATTCATTCTCTGTGAATCATAATTAATACCAATGAGTGCATGTCATGTGAACGCTGTGTCCTAGGAGCCCATAAACAGTAAGACACAGGTTTATAACTGATATAAATTCTGCAAGCTCTTTTCTTTGCAATCATCCTCCTAAGCTGTTAAAAGTAAGCATGCAATTAAAGATTCATGAGAATCTTATTCTGTCCTTAATAAGGTTGCAATAAAACTGAAAATTAAGAATTTGGGGGTTGATTTATTCTGCAGTATTGAATGTAATACTTTAAATTAATACATTTAATTTAATTAATTAATTTAATTTAATTACTGGAATATTCAGTCAAATCCCAAGCTGAATTATTGTGCTATACAATTGTTCCCTAAATAACCTGAACTGATCTGCGGCATTCACAAAACCTCATTCACTATGCACTGACACAAGACTTCAATGTTGTATCCTATATTATTCTTTGCAAGGCACTATTCTTTGCTGTTTGGAAGTCATTTTGTAATACCTTTGATGTGTGTTTGAAGCTAGTGCCCTCATTTCCAAATCAATGTACAGTGGGTCCAACACATCACATAGCTTTCCAGATTTCCTTGAAAGGGATACATTTCTACAGTCAAAAATAATATACCAGATGCTATGTGCATAACTTTCCTTTTCCTTTTCCTTTTCCTTTTCCTTTTCCTTTTCCTTTTCCTTTTCCTTTTCCTTTTCCTTTTCCTTCCCCCCTCCCTGCTGCAGATTTTTAAAAGTAAACTGAGTGACAGGCATGCCAGTTTCCAGTGGCTTCATTATTTTTAAGTGTCCTTGGAACTTGCATGGATCAGAGGCATTCTTTAAAAATAAAAAAAAAAATTCCACCTCATTTCCATTATCCCTATGGGGTGTGAGATGGGTGGAAGCAGTTCGAATCTTGTTGTGATATAACTAGCAGGCAGATTTGCTACTCCCTCACTCCCTATTTTTTGTGTTCTTTCTTTGTTATGGACAGAAGTTAATTGCTAAAGTTGGCAGTAGGAAGGAATTTAGTTATTCACATGATCACATTCTGGGTTTTGATGGTTCTATTTGCCTTATGGCACTACTTTTGACCTATTATTTAATAGATTTTATTATTTCTACATGTGGCTACATGTGTCCAAACCATTCGAATAAATCAATTTTTGAAGCAAGCAAAAGTTTCCAAAACCTTTAAAATAAGTATGGAAGTTTAATTTCTTTACAGCCTCAGCTTTAGACTACTACTTAATAATCACATCAATTAACTTTGCATGAGATGGGTGGCTATATGAATATGATAAATAAAATAATAAATTGGTATTAACATTTTAATGTAAATGATGAAGTTATCCTTTTAAAACATTTGTTCCCCAGAAAATCTTTAGTGCCTGTTTATATGGATACTACAGTCAAAGATTCCATTCTATTATGTCTCTTTGTATTATATCTCCTTACCCAGTATCCACATAGTAGAGAAAAGAAATTAAAATAGAAATATAATCATCAGTAAAGTACAGATAAATATATTTGCTATATTCTAGCAGCATAAATATAAGATTACTACTCTCAGAGTTATAGATGGACAAATCAATACAAAAAAGCACACCAAAGTCAAGCATTTTTGTAAAAAAACAAAACAAAACAAGGTGAAACTCGAAAAATTAGAATATCGTGCAAATGTTCATTTATGTCAGTACGGCAACTCAGAAGGTGAAACCAATATATGAGATAGACACATTACATGCAAAGCGAGATATGTCAAGCCTTACTTTGGTATAATTGTGATGATTATGGTGTACAGCTTATGAAAACCCCAAATTCACAATCTCAGAAAATTAGAATAGTGTGAAAAGGTTCAATATTCTAGGCTCAAAGTGTCCCACTCCAATCAGCTAATGAATCCATAACACCTGCAAAGGGTTCCTGAGCCTTTAAATGGTCTCTCAGGCTGGTTCAGTAGGAATCACAAGCATGGGAAAGACTGCTGACCTGACAGTTGTGCAGAAAACCATCATTGACACCCTCCGTAAGAAGGGAAAGCCCCAAAAGGTAATTGCAAAAGAAGTTGGATGTTCCCAAAGTGCTGTATCAAAGCACATCAATAGAAGGTTATGTGGAAGGGGAAAGTGTGGTAGAAAAAGGTGCACAAGCAGCAGGGATGACCGCAGCCTGGAGAGGATTGTCAGGAAAAGGCTCTTCAAAAGTGTTGGGGACTTTCACAAGGAGTGGACTGAGGCTGGAGTTAGTGCATCAAGAGCCACCACACACAGACGGATCCTGGACATGGGCTTCAAATGTCGTATTCCTCTTGTCAAGCTGCTCCTGAACAACAAACAACGTCAGAAGTGTCTTACCTGGGCTACAGAAAAAAAGAACTGGTCTGTTGCCCAGTGGTCCAAAGTCCTCTTTTCTGATGAGAGCAACTTTTGCATCTCATTTGGGAACCAAGGACCCAGAGTCTGGAGGAAGAATGGAGAGGCACACAATGCACGACACTTGAAGTCCAGTGTGAAGTTTCCACAGTCTGTGTTGATTTGGGGAGCCATGTCATCTGCTGGTGTTGGTCCACTGTGCTTCATGAAGTCCAGGGTCAACGCAGCCGTCTACCAGGAGATTTTGGAGCACTTCATGCTTCCTTCCATAGACGAGCTTTATGGGGATGCTGACTTCATTTTCCAGCAGGACTTGGCACCTGCCCACACTGCCAAAAGTACCAAAACCTGGTTCAATGACCATGGGATTACTGTCCTTGGTTGGCCAGCAAACTCGTCTGACCTGAACCCCATAGAGAATCTATGGGGCATTGCCAAGAGAAAGATGAGGGACATGAGACCGAACAATGCAGCGGAGCTGAAGGCCGCTATTGAAGCATCCTGGTCTTCCATAACACCTCAGCAGTGCCACAGGCTGATAGCATCCATGCCATGCCGCATTGCGGCAGTCATTGCTGCAAAAGGGGCCCAAACCAAGCACTGAGTACATATGCATGCTTATACTTTGCAGAGGTCCGATATTGTTCTATTTCCAATCCTTGTGTTATTGATGTCATGTAATATTCTAATTTTCTGAGATTGTGAATTTGGGGTTTTCATAAGCTGTATGCCATAATCATCACAATTATACCAAAGTAAGGCTTGACATATCTCGCTTTGCATGTAATGCGTCTATCTCATATATTGGTTTCACCTTTTGAGTTGCCGTACTGACATAAATGAACATTTGCACGATATTCTAATTTTCAAGTTTCACCTGTACTATACAAAATCAAAATGTGTTCAGCATTGACAATTTTTTTAAAAAAAATAATTCCTTGCTTTCATTTTCATTTTCCCAATTAAATTATGTTGATTGTATTCCTAAAAAGATAGCAGGAACTCTGATACTGAAACTATAACAAAGAGAAAAGTAAAACTTTTCCATTGGGTTGCAAAAATGAACATAATTTAAGAATTATTTTACTTTATCAAGTCTCTCACACTGAGGTGAAAATTGTCTGGGTGGAAATGGGATGATTAAACATTAAAGCCATTTGGAGAAGCAAATAACAGACTGAGCATCAAGAACGGAGCAGAAAGAGTGACACACTTTCAGTACAGCATTTGAGTAAGGTTAGAACTACACATCATCTGTTGCGGCATCTGTGGTCCCATATTTCATCATTCTTAAGTTTGTAAATGCAGTATTAACTCTAGATTTGTGGATTAAAATACTCGGAGATCAAAAATATAAACGCATTTTGTGCAAGCTGTGGGAATTTTTCATGCTTCCATACCTGAAATGAGTACCTTCTGGAACCAAATGGTAAAAGTAAGATTGAATAGGAAGAATGTAGCTCTAAAGGACCAAGAAAAACTGAGGTTTTATTCATGAAGACTAAGTTTTGAATAAGAGCAATTCATTAAGCTATAGGATATGTTTATTGCTTGTAGAGTGTAGAAATTATGATTAATTACAATCTGGTTTCAGTGTTTATTTTTGGATAGAAAGAATGACAGTTCTCCTAAACACAATGAGTCCTTTAGAAAATATCATTCTGTTGTATCACTTGATCACTTGTCTGACTTCAATTTACGCATAATGCGTAAATAATTCAATAAAGCATAATGTTTCATTGGTTTCAGTTTCTCCAGGATGAACTATCTTGGAAGGTGGTACTAGAAGAGTTTTTTTAGGCTAAGATTTCTTTTATGTTTGTGTTCTTGTGATTTTCAACATCTACATAAAACACCGGAGAATATTATTTGGAGGTTTGTGCTGAAGTATCATCAGCTGTCAGGCCTTCAGGGTAGATCAGACTACAAAGTCGACATCATGTAGGCCAATACTACTTTATTATAAAGCTGTAGTAACAGAATATTGCAAGTCTGAATGTGGCTCCCTCCATCCTCCCTTTATCTTTGTGAGAACTAGGGAGGAGCTTCTCTGAGACATTTATGCATACTACATCCTTGCTCCAGACTCAGGCCTCTTTTATCTGGCCATTGCCTTGGCTGTGGCTTTTCCTCCTGTCCTTCAAGGCCATTCCCTCTGCTCTCTACATCAGCACCTAGCTTATTCTGGCCTCTGGCTCTTGTTTATATTCACTGATATAACACTTCAAGAGATAATGCATCCTGAAATGGCAGAGAGTCAAGAACAATTCTACGTTTGTTCTGATTCTGTGGAGAAAGAAACCAGCCATTTGTAAAAGATTAGAGAAGCACAAGCACAAGCTTTCTTCTTCCTTGGCCCTTCTCTCTCTCTCTCTCTCTGTGTATGTGTGGGTTGTATATGAATCAGAAACCTCTTTATGATTTAATTTGCTGCAGCAGAACTATTCAGAGATATTGAAATGCAGGCAGTTACAGTGGATTTAATAGAGAGTATTGATGCCTCTCTCTTGGGAAATCCCGATAGCCCATATTAGACTGCAATAAGGCAATACCGTGTGGAATGCACACCAAACTAACAATGCAATATTCAAGTGTGGAAATGAAGTAGAGAACTGGATACCAGTTATTTAGATTCCATTGCTACAAATACCTTGATTGTCTCATTTATATGTTGGTCATCTCCCCAGAACTGTGTGTCATTTCAAACAGTTAGAAATATTACACCTATTTTGTGCATACCGTTCAGATATGGATTGCCTTATGCAGACAAATATATGGTCATGACAGGTGTTTCTGATTAGATGTAGCCAAATCTGTCATATCTGGCTTCAGGCTACCTCATATTCTAGGGCTTGCTGGTTAACGCCTTTACATTCACAGAAAGGTAAGTATCAGTGGAGACCTCAACTTTGTTCACTATTTCTGTTGTGCTTATGGTGATCTCATAAAATGTACTGCCTCCTCCCATTTTCTCCATAACAACTATACTGTGAAGAAGATTGTGGTGGGAGTGAGTGACTGGGCCAAAGGCACCCAATGAGCTTTTCTGGATTTGAACCTGGGTCTCTCTGATATCAGTTAAACACCTTAACCACCAGACCTCACTGGATCTCAGGGTTAAGAATTTTAACTCTTTTTGTTCTGACTACATTATTTGCAAAAATCATTTTTTTCTTTATTCATATTATATAGTATCTTTCTTTCATTATTTTGCAGCTAAACAGTGACTTCTATATTATAAGTCAAACAAATAGATTAAGGAAAAGTATAAACTGTTAAGAATTTGGAGAAAGGTAAAGGACCACAGAGAACAAAGAGCAAGGTAGATATTAAAGAGCAGCAGAAAAATATAAGCTCTTTCTTGCTCTGTCTCCCATTTAACAGTATTCCAGCAGAAGGGTAACACACAAAAGGCAGAGCAGCAACTTCTATATCCATCCTCAGCATGGGAAAATGTCATGACAGACAGGGTCTGCAGAGCCTATCATGTCATTCCACATACACCCTTCTCGGCTTTGTCCATATGTGGTAGAAAAGCTGCAACAATATTTGAGAGCACCAGAAAATCTACTCAATCTTCAATCCATCTTCAAATCTCTCCAAAGCAATTTAAAAGCATCTGGTTCAATTCAATATGTTAAATTATCTCAGATATTGGAGTAGAAGATTCAGTCAAGCTGGGGTGGGGGGAGGAGGAGGATTGGAATTTTCTTTGAGTCAAATCATTCCTTTGATGTTTCAGACAACGGTATATTCATAAGCAGCCTGCAGGCCAAAGCTGATGTGCTAGAAATACATGACATGCAGGTACATGTCTAGTTTTAAGTTAATAGTAGGTATTGCACTGTAAGCATTTTCCATTTTCTTCTTCCTGTCCTTCTAGCTGTACAAATCATATAAATAATGCCTTCAGCTGCTCAGATCCAACCTTTCTGAAGTCACCCATTTACTATTAAAAGAGCAGAAGGCTTCACTTGTTAAATACTGATTCTCACTTGTCTGCAAGTTATTCAGGCTGTACAGTCTTCTAAGCATGATTCAAACTAGTTAGTTACAAAAAGTGGGAATAAGAATGAATTGGCTAGTTCTTCTTCTACCCCTCCCTATCCTCCGCCACCCTTTATCTGGAGGACAGCAGATAAGAACTTTCTCTATCCATGACACATCTACTAAATATTTTAGAATCATTGCAGATCAGGTTTCTTAAAAATTAACAGAGACCTTCTCAATTTTTTATTGCTTTCATCTGCAAGGCAGATACTCCAAAACCCCATTAACCAAGTACATCTGCCCATCTGGTGACAAGGAGATTGAATCCATTTCTCATGTATTATTATACCGTAAATTTTACAGGGATATAAGGTCTACTAATATTCTGGAACTAATATATACATTACTAGGAAGGCCAGACAACTTCTACATGAATCATCTTCTAGAAGATTCAAATCCCTTAGTAACTTGCTCAGTAGCCAAATTTGGTGTTGCCGTAATGAAAATAGGGCATAACTGGTCCCAGGAATAACCACTTCTGGTTTATTCACCACTTCAGATACAATATGCAGATTCTGCAATTGCGTTAGTGATTTTGTTTTACATGACGTACATTCTTACTATGTAGATTGTAGTATTTTAGAGTTATACTTGTACAGTTTTTGAATACACATTATTATAGTAGCTTATGTTACATTTTTATTACGGAGACTCCTTGCTATGTTTGTTTTTTATTTCATACATTTCATTTGACTAATTTGTTTTCTTTACCTCTATGATACTTGGATATTTTTCTTTAATTTATCTATTATTTTTCTAAAAAATGTGCTATTTTCTCTTGCTTCCATGTGACCATTTCGTCTTTTCTATTTTGATTTATTCCTGTTTTTCTATATTTATTCTCTGGCGGTATGAAAGGTTCAGCAATTTGAAATCACAAAATGCCCACAGGAAGGTCAATGAGGATTCCTTGCTCAGGCTTCACAATTTGTTTTATCAACTACAAATCAGACTTTTCTAGCATGAAGTAATGATTACTTGTAATAAGATGAGGGAAAACACATATTATACTAGAATCTTCATAGAACATATACATTTAAAACAGAGAATAGATATGTTTTAACTGGAGTTACAGAGTTGAGAATTATACACCACTCATAGCTGGTTCTTACTGAACAAACAAATGACTGCTAATGACTACATTTTGTTTACATAGATATCTCCCATCGGCACTAATAGGAACTTCTCCTATAAATAAGTGTTAGAAAAGGCAAAATTTTATGGACCCTGACCAAAGAGAACATTAATTAAATTCCCCATCTCCAATAGCCTTGAGCCTCCTCGGGTTTTCTAATGGCTGCATCTCACCTAACAGAATATTTATCTAATTAATATATCTAATTTGGTCTTTAGTGTGCATTGCTTCGATCTCAGCTATAAAAGAATAGATAGGCCAGCTATTTATAATATTACTTTTGGATTGCTTTAACTAGAGTTCTGCATCAAACCTAAATGAATTCCAAATGGTAATTTGGGTCAATTATAATTCACATAGCTAGAATAGATGGCTTTTACCCATTGTGTTATGAATCAAACTGAAGTTCTGATTTGTCATTCTAGAGCTCCAGCATACGGCAAATGGCAGTGCCACAGCAGCCATACCAGAAAGGATTTTTTAAAAAATGCTAAACACAGGTGGAAGGAAGATAAGTGCAGTCAGAGGCTGATACAAGTGATCCTTGACAGCAAACCACCGTTGCTTATATGGCCATCAGTGGGTGAGGGCAAAGGATGGCAAGTGATGAAATGCATGTTGCAACATCACTGTGGACACTCCCCCCTCCTGAAGTTGTATGCCAGTACTTAAAGGTCAGGACTTGTGTTTATGATGTCACAATGCCCTTTTTTTTTTTTTTTTTTTTCATTTTGCCATCATCTGGCTAGCTGCAGACAACTCAGTGTGGTTGCCCCAATCATGGTATCAAGATCATGTTAGCCAGACATATTAGAAAAGTGTTGGGATGAGTCTCAGTCAAATTTGTGACCATAAATGATTATTTGGAGTTTGGGAAATGCTGCAGAAGGGATCTGAGAATGCAATTGTTGTGATCTGGAGATGAACTTTTTTAAAAAAATTGCAGTATTTTTATGACAGGTAGTATTGAATTCAGAGAAATGGTCTGGTTTGGCAGACATCAGAGTTTCTTTCACCAGACAGGAGGATCAGAAAAGTGTCATGTCACCCACCAAGTTTATGCAGAGGATCATCCTATTTCACTCTCAAGAGATATTGGCAACATGACCTGCACGGTTCCCATAATAGAAAATGAATGTAACTGTCGCACCTCTAGACGACATTAAAAAAAAAGAAAAGAAGAAGCAGCCTTGGAAGAAGGAAAGTATTAATAAAGTGACCTACCTTCATTTTAGTTTTTGAGTCTTAACTATTTTCCTCAGTAAAGGAAACATATACACATATTCTGAAAGGTTTTATTTATTTTTTCCTCCTAGTGAGAATGGAGAACTGTTTTCCCAAGTTTAGTGTGCATAAGATTGCATCTTGAAAGAAGTTAGAAAAAATGTGGGACACAGTTGGAGGCAATTTGTCTTTGAAAGCCTCTGTTCAATTGTGCATGCAAACTATTGCTTTTCATTGTACTTTGAAAAAGAGAAGTGAGGCCAAAATGCTATATTAATTTACACCCCAGGCATACTCATTAAATGCATTGCCTTGTGGTTAAATTACCAATGAACATATTGTATACTTCTCAAAAGCGATTGTGCAACTACTTATATATTTCTAAGTTTTACTTATTAAAATACAAGTAGGGGCAGCGAGCTCATGAGTATACTTCACTATTGATATCCTCCTGTGTTTTGCAAATAATTCACCAATGGGTGTGACTAACAGCTAAATCCTCACACTGTAGGTTGTACTAAAAAAAGAGAATAGTAATTATGGATCAGACTGTATTTTGAAGATAGTGCTGTAAGAGCTACAAGAAAATAAGTTTCTTGTGAGCTGTTGCTTATGTTGTGTATAACTGATCATTTCAGACAGTCTTATTCCACCAGAACATGCTTTTGACTTAAAAAATATTTTTTAAAAAAACAATGTTTTGAAGAACACACACAGAATTTATCCTGAGAAAATGCATGTTGGCTCTTGCTAATTAGCATACATTTAGAAAATTATTACTTAACGCACAGCCAAAGAAAATCTTACAAATGTGATAGATAAATTAGTAAGCACATAAATAACAGATGGGTATTTATTTTGGCTGGTGTGGGTCTTAAGAATTTATTAACTCTTTAAGTCAAGGAGGTTACAAAAGCAACAGCTGCAGCCAATGCAATAATAACGATGACATACAAGAAGATAGAATAGAAATATAATATCTAATTATGGTAAACTTACAGTTAATATAAAATAAAATCAAACCTGAACAGTAGATTTCTATGTGGATGCTACTCCATTATAGGTTCCAGCTCCCATGAAATATATAAAGGTAGAACTCTGCATCATGGGTGACCACAGGGATGTGTGGGAGGGGAGGAAAGCAAGTGACAAAATGTGCCTCATGATGTCATGACACAATCTCTGTCTCTTAGATACTTGCATGTGACATTGCAAGACAAGTAGGAAAGAATGGATCTTGTGTTGTGATGTCACAATACAGGTTTCATCATTTGGGTATCATTATGACTAGTTGCGAACTGCTCTGCCTTTGTAAGATTCTTATATTCTAACTCCCAAGGGCAGTGCTTTGATGGCTAGGAAGTTGAAAGGCAATTGAGTTGAAGCTGATGGTACTATCCTTCTGTCCTTTCTCTCCATGCATTATTCCCAAGGAAAACATTTGCACATTCCTGTAAGGATTGCCTGGGGGAGGAGGGTTTGAAAGATGTACTCGATGCCCAATTCTGAAGCTTCCATTTTTAATACTTTAATCTAACAGTTTATATATGTATGTGTATATAATATATATAATCTGCCAATACAAGTGCCTAATATAGAAGGAATATCTATAGGCAGTCACAAAGTAGACTAAAAGATAAATCCTGAGGGAATTGCTTCCCTGGATGAAGCCAATGATTTATTTAGCACAGAACCTGAATTCTAAAATTTCTTTGTAAATCGTTCTATGGAGGAAGAATAAAAGGCCAGCAAATAAACTAACTTTCTAAAAAGGATCAATGTAATGAATGTTATTAATGTTAGGGAAAGCTGACAGGCAGGAAATCACTTCAAACAGAAAGGGAGTATAATGGATAGGGCATTTTATTGAGATTTAGATAAAAGGAGTACTAGTCTGATCTTAGATTTTAATGTTAAGATTGCTTATGTGGGTTATAGCTGGAATTATTCATATTGATGTGATTATATTGTTTATTGAACTAATGTTATTTAAGAGTTTATTTTATTTTATTAGTTGGGGAGAAGCAAGGAATTAATTTTCATCAGTGACTGACTAGGCTGAATGTAAGTTTCCATTTCTTTAATCTCAGATGCAGGATCCAAGAAAGGAGATGCTCTTAATATTGGGATATTCATTTGATATGCCAAATAACCTGGAATGAGTACAAACTATCCTAATGAATGATCTTATTCTGGGGACATCTCAAAATAGTTGCCAGAAGAGTAAGGAATAATTATTTTCTCCTTATCTCTTACATAATCCCTCGCCAGTTGTTCTATAGTGTGGGAATAGTGTTCTATAGTCTGGGAAGAGACCTTGAGGCTGTCCACGCAAGTGCTACAAAGATCCTGTGAAGGAAACCCTATGCCACTGTGACATCCAGCCAAGGGAACTAGAAGCTGCGGCTGCTGACAGAACCCGCTGGTGAGCCCTGTGCTATGAACGCTTCACCAGCTTTGAAGATGGGTGCCACCAAAAACTGATAGAAAACTGTGAGCAGCGTCACAGAATAACACCCACAGTTACTACAACAATGGACTTCCAGTGCCCTCATTGTGCTAAACTGTGCTTCCAGATTGGGACTGCAGAGCCACCTCTCTGTCCACAGATGAACTGCACAACAGTGTGTCTTCTTTGAACCTGAAGGACTACTGATACAGTATATCTACGCAGTGAATTACACATATTTTATATTGCCTTAGTTTGTCAAGCTGGCTCTCTTCTGAAAAACAGATTAGAGAAACAGATGGTAGAAAACATGAAATGAGTATTTTACAAGTGGAATGCACAGGAATGAAATTTGAAAATTTGGAATCTGAGAACATAATCAAGGAGGCAAGTTCTATCAGTTTATGAAAGAAATCAAAGATGGCTCTAAACTAATTTGCAATGTCGTTAATAATTTCCATCTACTTTTATTAAAATTAAAGTGATGTACATTTATCTGTGCAGGGAAAAATATCCTATTTTCTTGAGTCTGAAATACCCAATACCCTTGCTTTTCTTAGAGCTGTTCATGTTTTGTAAATTCAGCTAGCTGATTTTTAATGTAATGCAGTGCCCTTGTGGAGGAATGTCAGTGAGGCAAGAATGCTTTTAATTTTTTTATAGTTAGTTGAGTGAGAGAAGATGCCAGTGTGTTACCATCCACAGCTAACTGCCTTATAAGATTTTCTCAATAGTTTCTGTTATTATATTTGAACATATGACAAGAAGTCTTTTTCAAAATTGTGGAATGCCATTCTACAATTAAGAGAGGTTTTCCCTCTCAATATTTTGGAAAGGAGTAAAGGTGTGTCTCTTTAATTTGGCTGCTTAAAGTCCTTTGTAGGTTTTAATTCTGCAATATTTTTTCAATTATTTGTGTTGCTTGCCTTTTAATTTTTATTGTATAACTCATTTATGGTATTTGTTAAGTATATACAGTACTGTGCAAAAGTTTTAGGCAGGTGCGAAAAAATGCTGTAAAGTAAGAATGCTTTCAAAAATACATATTGTAATTGTTTATGTTTATCAATTTACCAAATGCAAAGTGAGCAAACAGAAGAGAAATCCAAATCAAATCAATATTTGGTGTGACCACCCTTTGCCTTCAAAACAGCATCAATTCTTCTAGGTACACTTGTACACAGCTTTTGAAGGAACTCAACAGTTCCAGACATCTTGGATAACTAACCACAGATCTCCTGTGGATGTAGGCTGCCTCAAATCCTTCTGTCTCTTCATGTCATCCCAGACAGACTTGATGATGTTGAGATCAGTGCACTGCGGGGGCCTAACCATCACTTCCAGGACTCCTTCTTTACGATGAAGATAGTAGTTCTTAATGACATTGGCTGTATGTTTGGGATCATTGTCCTGCTGCAGAATAAATTTGGGGCCAATCACACACCTCCCTGATGGTATGGCATGATGGATAAGTATCTGCCTGTATTTCTCAGCATTCAGGACACCATTGATCCTGACCAAATCTCCAACTCTATTTGCAGAAATGCAGCCCCAAACTTGCAAGGTACCTCCACCATGCTTCACTGTTGCCTGCAGGCACTCATTCTTATACTGCTCTCCAGCCCTTCGGCAAACAAACTGCCTCCTGCTACAGCCAAATATTTCGAATTTTGACTCATCAGTCCAGAGCACCTGCTGCCATTTTTCTGCACCCCAGTTCCTATGTTTTCATGCATAGTTGAGTCGCTTAGCCTTGTGTCCATGTCAAAGGTATGGCTTTTTGGCCACAATTCTTCCATGAAGGCCATTTCTGGCCAGACTCCTCTGGGCAGTAGATGGGTGTACCTGGGTCCCACTGGTTTTCACTGTGATGGCACTGCTGGACATCTTCCAATGTCAAAGGGAAGTAAGCATGATCTGTCTTTCATCTGCTGCATTAAGTTTCCTTGGTCGACCACTGCACCTACGGACCTCAACGTTGCCCATTTCTTTGTGCTTCTTCAAAAGATCTTGAACAACACATCTTGAAACCCCAGTCTGCTTTGAAATTTTTGCCTGGGAGAGACCTTGCTGATGCAGTCTAACTACCTTGCGTCTTGTTTCTGTGCTCAGTCTTGCTATGGTGTATGACCTGTGACATGAAGCTGTCTTCCACAACCTCACCTTAGTACCAGAGTTTGGCTGTTCCTCACTCACTTTGAGTCCTCCTACACAGCTGTTTCTGTTTCAGTTAATGACTGTGTTTCAACCTACATATGAAATTGATGATCATTAGCACCTGCCTGGTATACTTGGTTAATCATACACATGACTCTAATCCTACAAGATCGCTGACTTTGTGCAAGTGTACAAAGTGTGCAAGTGTAAGAATTGATGCTCATTTGAAGCCAAAGGGTAATCACACCAAATATTGATTTGATTTAGATGTTTCTTCTGTTCGCTCACTTTGCATTTTGTAAATTGATAAACATAAACAATTGCAATATATATTTTTGAATATATATTTTTGAAAGCATTCTTACTTTACAGCATTTTTTCACACCTGCCTAAAATTTTTGCACAGTACTGTAAATGTTATAAAAGAAAAATTCAAAATGATGGCATTCATAGAGAAATGCAATCAAAATAAATACATATAATTCAGATTGATCCAGTAAGCATCTATTGATAGATAGTGGGGAAATATATATTTGAGAGCAGAGATATGTATCTACGTTCTGTAACGCTGCCTCATTTAATTATGAAATGGAACTGGAGCTATCTATTTGCAGCTGATAACATACTTTGCTTTGCAGTCTCCTAGAGTATGTAAGGAAGAGTACACCAAACAATGAAAAGCCATTATTCTCTTAGTCTGAGTATGCTGCAATCAACAAATTTCTGTATCCTAAAAATTAACCTAATGGAGTTTGTCTGAACTCAGAAATTAAACAGAATTGTACTTGGATGGGAGAAGTCTATCAGGGAATACCAGGCAATGGTAGACTAGGCAATGGGAAATCACTTCCATACCGTTTCCAAGAAAACTTTATGGAAATGTTCATGAAGTCACCAGAGTGAACTCAACAAAAACATCCATGAAAACTAAGAATTAAGGAGTGGTAGTGAGAAAAATAGGAAGAACTCTGGAAAGTCTATTTTGACATGAATACATTTTTTAGCATCCTTTCTATTCTGTCTTCTTTCTCTATGCTAATTATTTTTGTAGGTGGGACTAAGCACAGGAAGACACGTTTTGGGTACATTTGTAAAGAGTAGCATTGGATAACTTGGGCTGCGGATACCTGAAACCTGGAAAGACAAAGCAACATACTCATATCAGTAAGAGCAATAGGAAATGGTCCTTGGGAAAGCTCCAAACAGATTTTCATGGCCGAGAATCAGAATAACAGAAAGATAATACCTCTCACACCCTAAAATCAACTGAAGCCTTATATTTATTTGGTTCATTTGGCCCCAGATTTCATTTGACCCAGCCTTGCTATCCTTCAAGAAGGCGTTAAACACCTGGCTTTTCAAACATGTAGACGTCAGAGCAACTTGATCCTACCAGCTCAATGAAGAGTGTTTGGAATATTGATTGTATATTTCCGATATGATAGTATTGATCCTGTATTTTATCATGTATTTTATGATGTTTTTAACTTTGTGCACTGCCTTGAATCATGTTGATTTGGTGGCAACATCATCATCCTACCTAGGATCTACCTTGTGGTCCAGAATGGTAAAAAGTTATTGCTTGGTTTTGTGTCTCAGATATCTGTGACTCTGGGGAGATTTAGATTCTGCTGTAGAGCATCCTCTGAACCTGAGCATGATAACAAGGAAGGTTCTTAAACTTGTTTGGAGGTTCTGGCAAGGAACACGTACCCTTGACCCAAGAAAAGTACACTGCTATTTGGGGTGGTCATCCTCTTCCACCAAGTGTGTAGCTTTGAGAGGGATGCACATGGAACAATGAGGAGGAAGGGGACACTCAACTTGCTAGCTCTATCAGTCAAATCACCACTGGCAATCAATGGTATGAAAGATGATACAGCCAGATCCCCTCGGAAGGATGGTCTTAAATAGGAATCTGACTGAACTTCCATTCATGCTGCATGGTTTAAAGGCTACTCATTATGTCATTGAGCCACTATTTGTATGAGTAGCCCTTTATTCTACAAAATGTTGGTACTTGTGATGGACTGGAATAGTGGAGGCCAGAATCGGGGAGTGAAGAATGCTCTTTCATCTCCCGAAGCGAGGGGAAGAGATAAGAGGATGAGACTGGCACCTCCCTGAGGAATGCAGGCTATGTTTACTGACGGACCCTGGGAACTGGTTCCAGTCTGGGAAGATTCTTGATAGAGGTTGTAGCTAATAAACCTTGCTGGATTGAATCTGCATGGTCTCCTGGAGTTCCCTGGGCTAAACCTGACAGTATTTTTTTTTTTTTTTGGTTGTAATTATTCTATATGATTTTTATGGTAATCCAGAAAGTACTATTCTGGAGTCATGATAATAGTCCTTTGTTCTTTCAAAAACTTTTTGAATTCTCCCTGTATTCCTTTTATAATAAACTATATTTATGCAGTCACCTTTTATTATTTTTCTATGCATTTCTCCTATGAAGAATTCAACAACAGTTTCATGTTTTTGACTTTTGATAATTAAATGCTCTCCAATTTCCTTATTTTAGGTGAATATCCAAGGTATATTTATGTAACACTCTGCTGCATCTTGGGAATGATTTCATGAGTAGCTGCAGGCAGGTGTTTTTAATGTATTCACAGTCTTGGTACAAATTTATTGAAACAACTTATTGAGAAAAAGTAGCAAATTAAAATTGAAAATAAACACTACTTCTTGACTTGAAAGCAGACCATGTGAACAAAGTGTCAGTTGTCATCTCTCCCATTTTTCAGATCACTGCATCTAGGATAAATTTAGCTAACCTACTATTTCAGCCAAAGTATGACATGCTATAGCAGAGATGCTAAGCCCCTTGATGGGTGCTGTGATTGTGAACTTCTGTTTGCTGGCTTTTGACAAATGTTTAATCAAGCTCTCTGGCTACCTTTGAGAGAAAAAAGAAATAAAACAAAGCATGTTGAGCTTAGTTTTGAGTCAACACATCATTTCAAAAATTAATACTTTCTGATATAAATGGAATTTTGTGCATTTATATTTAGTAAAGGTAGACATTTCATGCTGAACAAAAAACAATGTTTTCAGTTAAAGAACTAATCCATAACTGAAATAAAAAGAACCCATGGAGTGGACATATACTAATATCCTTCAAATGCTACCTTAGTGGACAGATACTAATATTGTCCCAAATGTCTACAATTAAATATTCCCCATTCATCTTGACTTGGTACCATGTGAGCTCTATCACATAAATGTGCTTGGTGTTCTGTTATGTTGACAGAAGGTGACATGAGGGCTCCATTTCTTATGCTAAGAAATGTTGTATAAGGTAGGAGAGGCAACATGAACCCATCATATACCACCTGAAATTATCACTCTGTAGTATTCTCCGCCCTTACAAAGGCTACAGCCAAAGACCACTTATCAGTCTTGAAAGGTATGGTGAAACTGCTCACATCTGATGGTGAGTGTGAGGTTTGTTTGTTTTTTTTAATGGCTTTTAAAATGCTTCTAAATGAGGCAGGGCAAGTTTTCCCCTCTTATCCTATCATTTACTGAGTGTCTTCTGAATACAAAAATTATTCCTGCTACTAACAGCAACAACAACAACCATCACTAATTGCATAGCAACAACTTTGCTTCCTGTTTATCTGAATGACAATATTGTCAAGGTTTGGCAATCTTCTCTACAGCTGATCTGAACTTCAGCTATATTCACACACAGACATAAAACTATATCCTTTTTAAAATACGAGAGTCAAACTGGAAAAAAAATACTCATGTTTACAATATTTACATAGTCAAGTGTTCTAATTCCATGGTGAACCAGTCCATATTACCCAGTATGGGTAAGAAGGTCTCATATGACAGGTATGGGGAACGTACATTTAGAACATTTTAGAAACTGGGCATGACCGTTTCTCTCTCTCTCTTTTTAATTTCAGAATGGGGTAAATTAGCTCTGGTATATTTTGGGACTCTGGACCTTTCTCTCAAAATCCTACCTTGATGGTACTTTGCCTAAAGTCTTATAAATATTGTCCAACTTTAACACTCATCATCCCTGGGTTTGGGCCCTGTGTTATGGGAATTGACTGAAGTTCCCATCATACTTTAACATTTATAAAGCACTGACCTTTATTGACTCCTGTTGTATAGCCTGCTCTTATAAAGTCTCCTTCCTATATGCACAAGTTACAGGGAGGTTATTTCCCCTGGTATTATCCATTTGATGGACTCTGCCCTTTGTCTCATTGGCATCTCATGTTTGATGACTACCAGAAGTTGAAGAGAATTTCACCTGCTTGGCTCCACGATCCTTTCCTCAACTAGCTTGCAGCCTCATAGATGATGGCTGAAAGGTGACATTGGAAAAGGCTAAAGGTGTGAAGAAATACAGCCTGAAAAGTTCTCTCATCACATTTCATGTTATTTATATTATTGACTCTCCGTTGGAATACTGCAATGGCACTGTGGTAACATTAGTAGACAGCTCTGAAACTTCCTCAAGGTTATGAACTGGGATAAAAGATATTTCTAAATAAATCTGCTACCAGTGTGAACAAAACTGAGCCATTCTGTCTGAAATAGTTTTAGCGTTACAAGACTACATTAATCATGTTATGTCAGAAAAGATGTATAGTACTTCTATTACAAGTTAGATTTATAAAATCGTTAATTTCAACGCAAGGCAGAGTTGACTGTAAGTCCGGTCTCATCTATGCAAGTTAGAAAGGCAAGAAAGCAAGCAAGCAGTATATTGCAATACAAACCCTTAACAAACTCTGGATCATTTTCAATTATTATATATACATCAGAAAAGGAATAAAAATAAAATGCTAAGAAAATAAAATATAATAGTTCTATTATTTTTTATTCATGCATATTTTCCCAGAACAACAAAAATGTGAACATCGTTTTGGATTATGAACAGTTCTCCAACAATGCATGAAAGATAAATGCATGACCTTAAGGAGTAGAACTGAGTAAAATAGGGATAGTTCTGCTGTTAGTTTGCTTGCAATATCTGTCATTGATTGATTGTCCTTCTGTATATCTTTGGGGAAAAATCAATGTTTTCCTTTAAGAAAGGCCGCCTTTGGAGAAAAGAGAAGACATGCACTGAATATTTTCCTACTTTATATCTGTGTCTAATGGCTAACGCCGGCAATGACAATTCAACATTGGCTTTTTTGTGAAAAGGACAGCATAGCTTTCAAATTGGAAATCTGGTCATTGTTTTAGAAGAGCTTTCAAATCACACTAGGGTGTGTGAAGGGCTTTGGAATTTCTTCCATAAAGCCAAAGCTTTGTTTCAAAGATTGCATTTCAATTAATATGCTCTGGAATTTAATTTCTCTAGGGACTTTCATTCTAGCTCAATAACACATTTATATTTAAAAAGTAGTTCCATACTGAAATCACTGTAAAAGTAGAAATTACACTGAGAATATCATAGAGAAACAAGAAATAAATCTCAGAAATGGCCATCTATGTGTTATGGGAAATTAGGCCAAGCCAAATATTTTCAACAGAGGTCCTAAGTAAACCTTGCAGACATAAGATATCGGTATGAAAAGAAAGTTGAACTTGTAGGTTCTTTGCTTGACATCTCAGATTTTAAGCTTCTTTATAGGAAATCTCTGCTGTTATCTTCTGCATTACATGCAACAAGCCAGACATAATGTCCACATAAAAAGGAAGATCATCCATATATAAAAGGCAGGAGGCCTATATGAAGACATCTTCTTTAAGTTTTCAAATAGCGTAAAGGTTTTGAAAATAAAAAGGGTAAAAGAGAGTGACAAGTCCAGTGGAGATTTTCAAAATGTGTAAAAATGAAGGGCATTGAAAATGCACAATGCATCCTGGACCTCTATCCCAGGCTCCTTGTATTTACTCAGAAGGTCTGAAGTGGAAATTGAATCAAATTCAGCTAAAGACAATCACAGAACTCTGCATGAATGGGAATTTTCTTCTTATAAGGATTTCTGAACATGTAGAGCTTGGCAATGATAGACATCTGAACACAATTACAAGTTTTAGTGCTATCCTCCATATTGTATTTTCAAACATCTGAACAAGCCAACTCTGTATCTTGAACCTAGAATTCCATTTAAAATCAAAATCTGAAGTACATCCAAAAGCCTAATTACAATTTATGCATACAATCTAAATTGTTTTATAAGCTGATCTGGCCACAAAATCTAGATAAGCCCTAGATGGGACGTACACACACACACACACACACACACAGAGAGAGAGAGAGATAAATACATAGATACAAACACCCAGTACTGCTATCTAGTGGTCAGCCAGATGTCTGGACCCAGATCCAGTACTCTAAGATCAAACATTTATAGATGTTATGAAAGAGACCAAAAAATAATGCACAGTACTTCATGAATCCCATGTGCTTTTTTTTTATTCTGCAGGAAATTAATTTTTGCTATCCTCATAAATAGAGACCAAAAATAGCATCTGCAATGAAATGCTTTCATAATCATATCAGTGCTTACATGAAGAAAGATAAGTAAATCACTGTTTTTCATTTTGTACGTAAGATAAACTTCTTATTTGAACTATTTCAAATGGCTGAAGGGTAACTACACAGACATGTATGACTGTTATATGGGAAGTTACTTCCTGTCATTGAAGCATAATTAAAACACATATATTTTGTGTACAAAACATGCAAGGTCCCTTATTTCACAATATGCATATTTCATGCTTCAACTTGAAAATCAAAATAATTTTTTGGGTTAATATTATCAGATACATCATAGATAAAGCATGGCAATAACAGAACGGAGTATTTCCAACATGAAAGTAAAGATGTCTAAATATGCTATCCTCCAATTGTATAACTATTGAAGAGGATATGCTTTATGTGCAAATAAATCAGCTATTTCCTTTGCAGTGGAATGGCCCAGATTTGCTACTATAAAGGGCAGGCATCCAAAAAAAAAAGGTTAATAAAATAAAAAATATTTTTAACAGGTAGAAAATATATTAATCACTTCTGGATATTACCTTTGAGGATCTGAAAATGTTTAGATTAAAGAGTATGTAAGAGATTAAGAAGGCAAGTTAATTCAACCAAGAAAAATAGGCAGTACCTCTTCCACAGAGCTAGTCTTCCTTCCTTCCTTCCTTCCTTCCTTCCTTCCTTCCTTCCTTCCTTCCTTCCTTCAAAAGTTTCAGTGAGAGCAATAGGAAGTTGTGGTTCATTCCATTTCCCATTCCCATGGAACACTACCCATGGATAGCTGCTACATGTTGTGCAGCTGTACAAGAGGGGCCATCCTGACTGTAGATTTTCTTTTCTCACTTTCTTTTTTTTAATTGGCTGGGGAATGTGCATTTGCTAGATGTTTTTGAGTGACAGCCTCTGTCAACTCCAATTTGCGTATCTGAATAGCAAAGAGTGCCTGGAGTTGTCCTTCAACAACTTCTCGAGAAGCATACTCTGTTATATCTTAAGATGTAGCCATATTGTAACTCTGTACAGTTAACTCTGGGCAGTAGACTGATATTCTTACCTGTTACTATTATTCTTACCTATTAATATCTGATATTAATGCCAGAACTATATTTGTTTACACACTGCATGCTCTTACAGATTTGCTTCAATTGCTTTTAATCAACCATATTAATTTGGAAAAAAATCACATTTGAGATAGCTCTCTATTTTGAGCCTAATGATATGGCAGTGAGGAAATCACGTAGCTCTCATTTCAAAATGAACACAAGCTGTTTTTTTCAGTTTACATCTCTATCCAGCCTATTCAATTTCTGTATCTTTTATCTGTTAAAGGTTGGATTTTGTTTGCCCGCAAACCTTTCATCAAGTCCACTGTCTTGGAAGAGCTCGTAAATGATCATGGTGATATATTCTGCCAATCAGTTTCTGAAACAGAAAGAAATGTAGACAGATACTTATCTTGCAGCCTTGCCAAAATACTTCTAGATAAGATATTGGTCATTTTAACTTAGCCCAGTGACTTTCTAGTCTTCAGGGTAAATGGAAACAGGGCTTCGGCCACAATTGGAAAAGTTAAATCGTGTGTCAATTAACCTATTATATATCCTTTAGAATACTCCTGAATATTGATGTACTGTAGCCTGGTTTTCACTGCATTGCAGAAAGTTGGCTACAATGAACAATGTTGGAAATGTGTTCAGTTAAAAGGTCTCTGAAATTACTGGCAGTAAAAAAGAGAAGGAAGCTCAACATAATTACACAATGCCAGTTCATGATTCTATCTTTCATTAACTTTTTCTGCTTATCATGGGTATTTCAACCATTTGGACTGAAAATGTAACATCTTAAAGCATTATTCCACAAATGCTTCATAAAAATCATTTTCCTTTTTTATTACTTGGAAGTGATATCTGTATAATTTATTATTAAGTATAGAAATAACTTTCCTTGTATTCTGGTGGCAGGGAATGGGGGAAGGCCATTTGGGGATTATGAATGAATCACCCATTCCAGTTCATAGCTGAGAAGGAAGGCCTTATGTGGTGGGGAAAAAAAAAATCAGAAGTTTTCAATAGTTTGAGGCTTACAAAATAGCTGTAATATAGGCTTGCTTTTTTGAATACTTGTCACAGGGAGTATGACAATCATAAACAAACCCATTTACTATAAGGTAAACTTATATCTGGCTCAAAACATGGACTCAAAAGTGTTCATCAATGGTACCTCATTGAATGTGAAAGAGATATCAAATGAGGTGCCAGAAAGTTAAGTCCAGTTCAAAGGCCTCTCCTTCTCAATAATTTCATTGATGATTTGGTTAAAGAGCTGGAGGAATTCTTTGCGGTATCCTTTTGATCTTTTTGTGCTATGGGGCCCGGGTTCTGATTGGTTAGATTTTCTACTCTTTGATATATCTTGTTTTCATTTTCATTCTTTTTTTAACTATAAGCCACTCAAAGTCGTTGTAGAGTTGGGCAGCCTCGAAATTGAAATATTATATTATTGAACTGAATTGAACTTTCACAATTTGCTGGTGAAACAAAATTGGGCAGAATAGCTAACACCCTGGAGGAGAGAATTACCTTAATCGTTTGGAGAAATGGACCAAAAGTTACAGAATGGAATTTATCAGAGACACACGCAAAGTTCTTAACTGGGGAAACAAAAATAGAGGATGCCTTGTTGGTGTAGGTACTTGCAAAACAACAACAACAACGACAACCTTGGAATACTTGTCACTTGCTAATCGAATATGAGCTAGCTGTCTAATCTACCTGCAAAGAAGGCAAATGTCTCCACATCTTGGGAAATAATCACCCTTTTCTATTCTGTTTGGGTCAAGTCCCACCAAGCCCTGGATAACACATTTTTGAGGGATTCAGAAAAATTGAGTATGTTCAGAGAAGGGCCACAGCAAGGGTATTAGAAACTAAATTCTAAGCAAGAAGGGAGAGTGAAGATGAATCAAAGGAGCTGATATGTTTAGGGAAAAGAGAACCAAAGGATAACCAAATACCTGAAAAGATGTCATGTGGAAGGTCAAAACCTGTTGCCTTTTGTTCCAGAAGGTGGGCATAGAACAATAGATTTAAGGTACATGAAAGGAGACTTTGCATGAACATTAAAATAAATTTCCTAACACTAAGGATAGTTTGATGGTGAAACCAATTATCCAGAGACATGATGAGCCATTAGTTGGATCTGTTCAGGTGGAAACTGAGCAGCCATCTCCCAGAGAGAATTTAATTTAGATTCTTGCTTTGAACAGGAGGTTGGGCTTTGTGATCTAAATCAACCCTTCCAGGTTTATGATGCTATGAAGACATTCTGTATCTAATTCCCCAGATGTTCTCTCTGTCTCCTGATCTTACCTTTGTCTCCCCCATGCCCCTAGGAGAGTGGGTATACTTTCAACCAAAACACTTCTTATTATGGTTGGTCGCACAGTCAGCCAGATGTTTAGACTGGATTTGACATTTTTATCCATCTATCAAGTCCTTCCTGAGGACCTGGGATAGGCAGATGTTGTTGTTTGATGGTATTCAACGTATCATCGCAGGATATAAGCTGTTCCAAGTAAAGCTGCCTTTTGCAGTTGACTGATGATGATTTTGTAAATGCCGAGGGTCTTCAAGTGGTGCTCCAGATGTTTTGGGTTTGCACCTAAGATGTCTATAACTATTGGTACTATCTTTGCTTTCTTTTAGTAGGATAGTCATCCTACTTCTACTTGCAGATCTTTGTATTTTGTGATTTTCTCCAGTTCTTTCTCAGCTATTCTGCTGTCTCCAGGTATTGCAATGTCCACTATCCAGACATTTTGTCTTTCTTATCAACAGTTGTTGTTGTTGTTGTTGCTATTATTATTCCCAAATATATTTAAAGGGTATACACACATACTCAACCATACAAAAGGTCAGACTAGTCAGAAAGGCCTCGGATGTCCATAATCACCATGTTTGCTATCCCTGTCCAAGATGATGATAACATCTACCCTTATTGCCAGCGTTCCCTTCCCTTGATTTTATTTCTTTTTGTCTATTGTGCCATTTTATCCCCGAACTCAACATATGAACTCTCCTCTACAATTAGAAATATTGTAAATGGGATGGCATCCAGTTCTTTTATTTCATCCGAAGACAAATAACACAATTTCAGTGTCGAGGCAATGCTTCATAACCACCAGATGCAACTTACCCTTCTTTTTGGAGTCATAGCTGAAAGGTTTCTGAAAGAGGAAATAGCTTTGCTGAAATGTTGGTGAAACTTGTTCTCCCCAGGCTATGTGCCCTAGCTGGATTCTAATCAAACATTAGAGTGTCAGTGGCTGTAGCAAATTAGCTGGTATGTATCAAAAGTGTGACCTTTTAGTCCTGCAAGAGAGCATGCATAGGTGTTAGTGGCTTCCCATTGACTGCATCTAAGCCATCCTGTTTCTTCCTGGCCATGCTGTTATATTGTCCATGCACTGGGATCTGAAAGTGCAACGAGGATTCCTGCTAAATATGTGTAGGCTGTCCTTGTAATCCGATACTCACTGGAAGAGCCAAACACATTTGCTAGGCTTTCTCGCTGGGGATATTACTGCATAATGCTTGGACAGCCCTAGATGGGAGCCAACAGATGACGATGGTAAGGAGGAAGTTCCAGCGATATCATTAAATGTGTGCAATCTCTCTCTCTTTGTCTTTCTCTCCGTACAGTCTAAATCACACAACTAATGATGGAAGGGAACTTTGTTTGCTATTCCCTTGGAACTACATGCTCATTATTCACTTCAATGTGCTAATTTGGATTCCAGGCCATGATCCAAGGAATCTCAATGCAGCAGCTTGGATGAAGAGTGGAGGGGAGACTGCCTGAGAACTCTATATATGCAGGTGATGTTTTAAACTATAATGCATTCAGAAATCTTTTATCAAAGATATTATCATTTTTTTCCTTGATGTAAGTTGCAACACAATTGTTCCCACAGCAATTTAATTCTGTGAATATCTTTCCTTTTTTTGTAAGAGGAACCCGTGGAGTTCTGAAAGTACACTGTGATATTTCATATTCACTGATGCAGCTTAGTAATAGTTGCCCCTATTTATAAACCATACACTACACATATATTTTGCAAGACTTACATTTTAAAATAGCAGTATTTCATTCAAAAAAAAAAAGGGGGGGGGGGAATAGCAGAGATAGGAACCCCTACAGTCTTCTTTCAATATTATTAGAAAAAAACTCCTGTCAATTCTAGGGCCCCCTTGCATGTCACAAAGATTAAATTATAGCATTTTGCTGTTATATTGCTACTTATCCATACTGAGCAATTTTGTTTTGTTCATTTCATGCATTTGGGACACAAGTTATCTTACTCCTCCACGTTTGACTTCCAGCAGTTGTTTTTAACATGCTTCACGCTGGTAGTCAAAATTAGCAAGGTGCTCACCATGTCACATCGTGTTGGATAAGTAATGCAGGGACATAAAATAAACTGATCTACCAACTCCATCCTCAGTTACAGAAACTTACTGGGTGACTCTGAGCCAGTCATCCTCTCTCAGAGCAGCCTACCTCAAAGGGCTGTTGGGGAAGACTGGGGAAGAGAGAGTGCTACTATGCTACCTTGATTGAAAGGTGGGATGGAAATTTTGTAACAACAACATTTTCAAGTGGTCAAAATCTGCAAGGTGGTGGGCATGAGACCACAATGCCAGGTTGAAAGGAACTAGTCCTTTCAACCAACACGTCCAACCATTCTTATGGGCAGAAGTCCAAATTAAAACTTTTTAGATGTCTGTCTGTCTGTCTATTTTATTTTTATTTATTTATATGTCAAATTTATATCACTGCCCAACTCCCGCACAAGGAGGGACTCTGGATGGTTCACAACAAAACAATTTAAAATCAATAAAAACATAAATAATACAAATATACAATACAAGTATTAAATACAATAAAATCCAAGAGATGGTGATATTATTTCAGCCTCTGACCAGATAATATTGGTCAAAGGTAAGACTAGGGAACCAGCCAACCCCAAAACTGACTATTCCCATCCCCACCCCATGTGTAATGGCAGAACCAGGTCTTCAGTTTTTTTCTACCCTTGGTTTGAAGATATTTAGTGAATGGGAGCATACTGACTGCTTTACTGGGAGCCTATTCAATTGCTTTATTGTTAGGAAGTTTCTCTGTTTTATCAGCATCTGCCTTCTTTCACTCAGGAACAAAAGAGTACCAGTCTTGATATTCTTCAATGTGATATTTTTTTCAGGTATTTGAAGAGTTATTGCCATTCCCATCACTACCACCATAATACCATTGACTTTTCTCAAGGGTAAATGTACTGGCTCCTTCAATCTTTTTCATAAGATTTATTTTCAAGTCCTCAACATCCTTGTGCCTTCTTCAAAACTATTCCAATTTCTCTGACTCCTTCCCGAAACTGGACCAAAGAAGAAATTATACTTCTGTTGATGCTAAGACTATTTTTTCTAAAACTATTTTTTTTCCCAAACAAATCCATACATTCATATTCAGTTGGAATATGAACTAGTGGAAAACAATGTAGCTCCTGGTCACTAATATGCTACCACATCAGGGGCATTCACAGGGGAAGTAAAGGGGTGGGGGGAGGCTAATGACAACACGTGCCATGATATTGCAACTCAAACTCTGCCCCTTTTGCATCTGCAAGTCATGTCACTATGGAAGTAACAACAAGCACCATAATGCATAAGTTACCATTTTGGCATCATTGTGACTACTTGTGAATGCCTGTGGAAGGAACGTACAGTAACAGCAAGCCTCCATAACTGATGCAACTATTCCTGATCTACAGTCTTTTTACAAAATAAAAACTCATTTTAAAGTAAGGATAATCAATTTTCTAGAAAGAAAGAGAGGAAGCATATTTTCCAGAAAATAAGAACAGTACATTAATCATTATGTATCTACCTTTAGATGTTTTCTTCCCACCTAATCTAAGCATGCAGACAAGATTCCAATTATACTGTCATTGGGTCTTATCTTCTTTAATAACCATGTCTGTGACCACTTTATGATCTTATGGACCTTGTCAAGTTGAATTAGGCTTCCCTGTAAAATTATCTGGTTAATTTGCTTATCCAGTAAAATCTTTCCAAAGGAAATGAAGCTGTTTGTGTCCTGTGCAAAATCTTTCCATTTCTCCCCAATGGACAGATGTGTCTGTCCCAATGTTTGAAATCTGAACAATGTCCTACTCCTTTATTGGTATTTCTTAAAAAAAAACTAGCCAAGAACATTTAAAACACTTTTTGGGTTAGGTGCACAAGTCAGGAATTCTTATAGCATGTAATAGCCTCTCATTTTGACCTCCCTATCCATCAGTATGCTCTGCACATAATCAAATAAAGAAATATACTATGACAGACACTAACAAGTACATTTATGAAGCACATATTTACTGCTGGCCTTTTTCTGCTTTTATCCATTTGTGCTTCCATCCTCTTATAATAACGATGGCATGATATGTTAGGCATAATTTTATGTGCTGAATGGACACAGAGAGCTAATCCAACATAAACAATTTGTATGAGTGCTGTCAGTTAAATCTTTTCCTTCTGATGTATTAGGGGAATATGCCTTTCTTTTGTTATTGTATGTCAAGCATATTGAGATTCTGATTTATCCTTTTTTTAATAGTAATTTTCTTAAAAATTACAACTACAATGATAACAAATGAATACTTAGAAGAAAGAAAAAGAAAAGAAAAAATAGAAGGAAGAAAAGAAAAAGAAATAGAAAAGAAATAGAAAAGAAAGAAAAAAATAATATGGTAAAGAAAAAGTGTATGTGTATACACACACACACACACACACACACACACTTGTGATGACCGATCTATCTATCTATCTATCTATCTATCTATCTATCTATCTATCTATCAATGAATAAAGAAGTGACTTCATCACAAGTATAAACAGTTTAGTAACTTACCACCTTCTCTTAAAATACAACAAATGATCTCCTCTTCCCATATCTCATATCTTATCTATAAATAAATCCTTAAAGCCTTGTTGTTCAGGCCTGGTCAGCAAAAGTTCACTAACGGTTACCAGAGATATCAACATATTTATTTTAACCTTGATCAAATAAACCAACTTTAGATTCCTTCATTTTACTTTTAACAATCTTGATCTTTAGTCCCTTCCAATAATGTCCTAGCAATTGATTTCTTTTCATGTTTTCTTTGTCCCTTCTCAGAAAATTTTCTTCAAAGCTTTAACAATTCTCTTTTGTAAATCCAATATGGGAAGATTATCCAGGTCACTCTCTTGGTTTGTTATTTGTATATCCCTTTTAATTATTAAGACATTAGCTGGTTTCTTTTGTATGTCCAGTGTAGCATTTTTTTGCATATCATTCTTGTAGCTTGTCATTTTAAAATCCACTTTCAGATCAGTTTTAGTCTTGTCCAGTAAAACTTGCTCCTCTTCCATAACATCTTTTAAACACAGTCTATCTATAGAAGCAGACACTCTTAAAATTAATTTCAGGTCCATTATTCAAAAATATCTTTCAATGTGTTAAATGTTAAAATATTTTGCTCCATTCTATATTAGTAAGTCTAATTTAAGTGTTCTTCTCCTTTAATTGTAAACTTTAGTTCCTTCTAGTTCCCTCTAGTCTCCAACCTTCAAAGTCCCATCATATCTTTTTTTTTTTAAAAAAGAATTCAAAACAAAAGTATTTTCCCATTGGAAGGATGCTTATAACTGATTCCAAAATCTTATTTCAAATCAATCTGGACCCTTAGTCCATTGGTAACTTTCTAAAATCAAAGTTTTAATTACCCTTTTGCTGTTTTTTCCAGAAAAAAAAAAAGTCCTTAAACTTGTATTTAAAACTTCTTTCACTAAGGATTGAAGGAAACTCCCCCGTGTTGTAAAACATGTCGATATTAGGAAGCTTAACAGCTGAAAAGCAGTTAACAAGCAATTTCTGAAAGTGATTAGAAAAGGAAGTATGCAAACCCAGTGTCCTTAAAGGTGCCAATGGTGGGTTGAGCAAGATAGCTATTGCCTCATATCTCGGACTCTAAATCCTCTGGAGACTGCTGTCTTGCAGTATCCTTGTGAGGAGCAATTGTATGAAGCACTTGTAGGCAATCTCAAATCCTCTCCTTGTCCAGAGAGGAATTACAAGGAGTCAGTGTACTTGCCGGCTCTTCATTCTGCCATGCTTGAAGTAAAGCCATCTTCAGTTTGCCATTTCTTCCCAGGAAGTCCAGATTCCAATTTATCCTGTCACTGTAATAGCACACATGATTGGGTTATTTCAATATTCTATTCAGCTATATTTAGAACAATGAGCTTTATTGCAAGATTGATTTGCAGAAAAACTTAAGTGGCATATACCTGGCAAACTTAACAATTGTTTTGTGATATTCTTGATAGTGCTAAAATATATACTTTATACTCTGTACTGACACACATTGTATAAAAATACCAGTCCACAGAGGAATTAAGAATATATTACCAAGGGTAATAGGTCAGAATTTAATATACAAGCTTTGATCTTTGCACATTTCAGACTGATGTCAAAAACAGAGTGCTTTAAAATTACTTTGATAATCTGATTACATTTCAATTATAGTGCTAATGACATAGTCAAGGAGTAATGTCTTGAAATTTGCTAACAATTTTAATAGGAAGAGTCAGTTTTGTGTAGTGGCAAAGGTGCTAGACTAGAAACAAGGAGACTGTGAGTTCTAGGCCTGAAAACCAGCTTGGTGATTTTGGGCCAGTCATTCTCACCTCCCAGGGTGTTGTGGAGAGAAAATAGGAGGTAGAGCCCTTATGTATGTATGTCACCTTGAGGTGACCGAAAATAAAAGGAAGATAAAAATTCAATAAAGAAATATATTCATTAGTTTTGATATTTTCAGTCTTGTGATAGGCTTATTCTGCCTGTCTTCAGAGATGCAACATGGGGAAGGTGCCATGATCTGTAGCATTCATGAATAAGGAATTTAGAACTCAATTTAATCTTTCCCCAAACTTTAAAAGCCCAAACCTTGAGCATACTTTGTCCAAGATGACAAATATCTTGGCAGTGGACCACTCCGTCTCAAGAAAATGTATTTATTGGGTCCTTTTCCTTTATCTCTCTCTCTCTGTAATAAATATAATAGAAGTAATAAATATGTGTATATAGACAATGGAAAAAGCTAGTCTGTAGAACAAGGACTCTAATGTCTCAAGCTCCATGAATGACCTTTGCTTATAGTGCTGCTAAGAACTACATTACTTAGTCAACTGCTGTTCTTATCATTTTCTCCATATTCACTGGTGATGAAAAAGCATAACTTCCTTTTTCTCCATATTCTTTTATCCCACTCTCTTTGTAGCTGCTCTTTTTCACTTGGCTTCCAACAACAAGGCCAGTTTTATTCTGGAATGCAAGTTTCATGGTATGAGTAAGCAGCAACAGTTTCTCTAGACTTATTGGTGCTTGAGCTTAGCACAGCTGGGTGGTCTTGATGTAGCTGATTCTTTTCAGCCTTGAAAGCATATCACGAGAGAGGGAGAAGTATCAAAATGTTGGCAGAATGCTAGAGTTCATTTTACCTACACTTCTGCCAATTTCCATTTGAAGCAATGAGGTTATCAGCTAACTTAATCGCAACAACAGCATGGGTAACAAGAATAGGAATCGTTGGATCTTGGATGTGTCTTTCAGTCTTTAATGTCATGTGCTTGCTAAATCAAAAAGAGGAAGTTTGAATAGGACTAACTCAGGCTTTAAATAGGTATTGCAAATAACATGTACGTGGTACCTATTAGTAATCAGATTGCAGCACTGGGCTAATTTAACACCTAGCAATATAGCCTTCAAATTATTTTATTCCATTAATACCACAGAAGCAAACTAACTGACTTCACAACAATACACGCAAAGTATAACTGAAAATAATTTATCAAAATATCTAGCACTAATTAGTATCCAACAGACTCTATCAGGAAATTAAAAAAAAAAAAAGTAGAGTTCATCTATTCACATATTTGGGGTCAGATTTCATTACTGAAATATTAATCTAGTTTTTAAACTTAATATTTAGTTTGAAGCCTTGTGAATTGTGTAGGGCTGCCTTTATGGGACATCTGTTATGTTTAATAAAGAAATAACATGGTTTAAATGCAGTTATAAGACAGACATAGGGAATTGACTCTATCACAGCTGCCATTGAAAGTTCACCAAAATAAAATACAAAATACATTTTGGAGAATTTTCCTCAGATGAAACATCTGAGGAATTTTAAAAAGAACCCGGTTTATAAGATTGCGAAACACTTTATGAAAAAAGCCATAGTCTTAAAAAAGGGTTTTTGCAGTCTGTTTCCTGAAGGAGGTTTTTGTTTTAATATCTTAATGTTAATTAAGGTTCGTGGTGCTGATTTGCATTATCCGGCCTATTTTATATCTCGCTGTAATGAAAATGTGTATGTGTGTGTGCGCGTGTGCACAGTACACACCGCAACATTAGAGAAGTGCATTCATTTAACCATTTGACTAAAAAATTAAAATGAAATGCAATGAAGGGGACGATTTTGTTTCCTTTATTATGAAACAAACCATTATTGCTTCTTTGTATCCCATCATCGGTAGAGGAAATAATAAACATTGGATAGGAGAATTCTGTCTTCTTTCAAACAATCACATGCTGAGTTTTTGGCTCTTAAAATTGACCAGCTTTAGAATATGATTCATTGAGTTATGTAGAGTTTGACTCTGGCATTAAATAGTCATTCCTAATAGATGCCTTGACCTGACAGAAAAGGTTTTAATATCGCACAGTATTATTTTCCGAATGTTATAACTACTTGTTACTAGATTCAAAAAATGTTCTGCGCACATAATAAATGCTGCGCTAATTAGTGATCAACCATATGATATGTTAGGGTGACACTATAACATAAATACTTGGCTAAATGATTAATAGTTTTCAAAGGTTCATAAATTTCTTGATTATGTTGTTCCCCGTTGTGTACTGACATTGACTTAATCATATTGATTTTGTTTCAGCCATAGGCTACTCTTTGGGGATTGGAATTAATAGCCTTTTAAGTGTACATGCTAGCATATATTGAATTAGTTAAACTAACATATTTCTTCAACTGTTAGTCAGGGGTATAAAATCTTCAACTGGAATAAATACAGATGGAATAGTGAAACTCCAGCTTAGAGGAATCAGCGCATAGGAAATGCATATGGATGAGCTCCCTCAGGAGATGTCCTTCTCAATTACCATTGGAGGAGATGGTCACTTGTTTCAACAGTGAGATGAATCACTCTCATCCAGCAAGCATGGAATATGCCAGCGGAAAGAGAAGCTAATAATTGGTATTCACCAATTTGTAGGTCCTTGCTTTGCAAATTATTACTACAGCTTTTAAAGCAGAAGTTGTCGGCCTTTCAAGATAGGCCAGGTCAGGAATCAGATAATGCAAGGATTACAGCAATGCTAGAGGGTAGAATCTTGAAAGCTTGCCAGGGTTTCTCTCTGCCCTTTCCAATACCAAACAGAGTCAAGGTGAGGTCATGTTTGAGTTTCTTTCTTAGGTCTTCTCCCTTCCCAAGTCTAAGCTGTCTATTACCTTGCCTTGACTGTTCCTGTATACCTTGTTCAAGGTTATTTACACACTCCTGTACAGAAGTGCCACTCTAACTGTGTAGGCAATATATCTGTAAGAGGTTTGGGGAAGAGTGGTTTCTAGCTGTATAGTTAATGTTCGATGAAAATTTTTACTAGATAGATATAGATAATTTTGATTATAATCACTGACCAGAAAATTAAGCAATCAGCTTTATAAGAAGAATAAAAGAACAAAGCACAGCAAGCCATGACATAGGAAAAAAAGTATACGCCTTATCTAGAAAGGACAATAAAAATGCCTTAAGTCTAAAACATTTCTAAGATATCAGCAGGAGTGCACGTGATGCTATGCACAAATAGCAGGATATTAAATTAATGAATAAAAATACCTTAAGAGTAAAATGCTGAAATTCTGCCTATTGAATCGTAGACCATTGAGTGAACACATAAAGACATGACTATGTGTGTATGTAAATTGATACAAGTAAAATCGTATATTGGTCAGTAACAGACAAGGTATGACAGGAAATAAAACCTAGATGCAATGTAAGAAGCTGAAAAGAACAAATAAAAATGTAATCAGAACATTAAGAAACTAGTTTCCTACATTGGGCAATGGCATCTAAGAGAGATTTTTGCAACTCTACTGGTGATGTTAGGGTTCTGACAGGAAGGAACAAATGAGATTGTCCTCAAGGCAAAAGGCATCTGTTGGCAGATGAAAGTATAAGGATAGAGTGTAAGTTACGATAAAAACGGCATTGAAAGAGCATGAGCTAGGGTGTCAGTTTCCTCCAGAGCATAGGGACGCATCTGGTCTGCAAAAGGAATGTTACTGTATCTTCCCTCCAATAATGCAGAAGACAAGACATTAAGGTGAGTTAAAGAGAAAACTCTGAAGTGTGATGGGCAGGTGACGTTGAAGAAATATTTTGCTGGTATGAAAGGTTACCTACTTATATACTGCCTAATATGCAGTGAGCTAATATGACCTGCTCTACCTTAAAAACTACAGATAGTTCTTGGTTAATGATGGTAATTGGGACCAGGAACTTGATCACTAAGCGACACAGTTGTAAAGCACAGCATCACGCGACCATGCTGACTTATGACAGCAACTCCAGTTGCAGTCATTAAGTGAATCCTATGTGATTGTTAGGTGTGATGTCATGTGATCACCATTTGTGACCTCCTGCTGGTTTCTCCACTGACTTTGCTTGTTGGAAGCTGGCTGTGAAGGTCACAAATGGTGATAAAATGTCTATGGTATACTGAGACCATTGTAATTGAGAGCCAGTTGCCAAGCACCTAAATCACAATCATGTGACTGTGGGGATGGTGTGACAGCTGCAATTTCAAGGACCAGGTGTAAGTCTCCTTGTTCAGTGCCATCAAAACTCCAAATGGTCACTGAATGAATGGTTGTTAACCAAGGACTACTGGTATGTCAAACACTTGCTGCCAGACTCACTTTCAGTTCTGGAAGCTCCAGAGCTGGGAAGCCATTTCTTGAAAAACCACATTGATGTAAGTCATTCTGGACTCTTCCCCTCCAAGAAGAGGGAAAATTAACCAAAAAAAAAAAAAAAATCATGGCAGCCAGGGGATTAGTGGAAAGGTAAATTTAAGTCAAAAGTAAAGCTGGGATAAACAATCCCTGCAATCCAAGGAAATCAGCCCAGTTTCTGGGCAAAGTGCTGCATTTGGAACCCAGTAAGGCACTCCAAATAGCACTCTTAAGACTTTGGACTGCACTGTATCTTGAGATTTTAGGTTGTTGTATGTGCATACCTGTGAGCCATATATAATTTGGAAAAGATATTTAGCTTTACGTAGTTTTATGTCAGTGGGTATATTCTTACTTCCACTGGTATAAAAGAAGCCTAGTGTAACCTTAGCACTATTATTGGCCTTATCAGAGCTAGAGTTGATTTGTTCTCTCCAGATTCCTGAGTGTTGAAATACTATGCTGAGATATTTAAAACATAAAACTCGGTTTACCATATTATCATTTATCTGTCATTGATGTTTAAGATGTCTATAGAGAGTAAAGAGAATGGCCTTGAAGGAGAGAGCAGAAAACTGTTACCAAAGAGGTGAAAAGGAAAACATAGATTTAGTCCAAGATATGTAGAAAGTGTGTGCAAATATCTCAGACACCTCCCTAAATCACATAGTTATAAAAGAAAGAGGACGGGGAACACAATCAGACTTGTGTGACTTTGTTACTATAGCCAGTCTAAATAAAAGTAATTTTCAGTCTTCTGTGCAGTTATTTCTTGTTACCCCTCATATGGCTGATAATGTCTCAGTCCCTTTAAGAAGACTATAATTTTGTTTTTGAGTAGTAAATTATAAGGAATTCTTCTCTACAGTGATCAGCTAGGGCCTGTGGACTTCTTCTAAGATCAACCCAAGTGTGAGAGAGAATGGCTACATCATCTGTATAAAAGGAGTATGGACAGCTGTCTGTTGTTAAGCATAGGGAAATGGAATTCCATTTTAAAGAGGTGACCATTTAGTTTACATATATATTAAAAAGAGGAGGGCAGGATGCAGTCCAGTTTCACTGCTTCTTGGATGGGAATACCGGCACCATTATTGCTGTTTCTAATTTGTGTGATAGGGATATCATACAGCATCCTGATTAGGCAGAGTAACCTCCAATCTATACATTATTATGTAGAGCCAATAGGGAATGGTCTTGAAGGACAGGAGGAAGACCCACTACCAAGGTAACAGTCAGACAAGCAGACCTTTTAGCCCAGGCCAATTAGTTTAAGTAAGTGTCTCAGACAGGCTCCTCTCTAATTCACAGAAAGTTGAGGGGGAAACACATTCAGACTCGCAATATTCTGTTACTATAGCTGTTACAATAAAAGTAGTCCTAACCTATATGGTATTGGATTCTTAGTCTAGTCTACCTTATAGGACTGACAGATTAGACAATTTCCACCAGAGTCTATCTCTTGGTATACAATCAAATACTGATTGTAGTTCAGTAAAGATGACATAAAGGGAGAGGGTGTGTGTGCATGTGTCTATTTCTCTGCCAAAAACTGCAGGATAATACATTGATCCATGCTTGACTGCCTCACTCCCACAAGGCTGCTTGTTCACCAGCAAGAAATGTTCTAACCAATCAAGAGGCTTATGAAATAAGAAGTGTGAGTATAATCACCTGGGACTTCCAAGAAGACTAATCAGATGATAATTGGATGGATGGCTTTTACTAGGGCTACCATATCTTGCTCTGCAAAAATCCAGAAGGTCATAAGATAGCAGCAAAAAACTGCAGAAAATCTAAATTTCTGTTGCCAATGAATGGTCGTTCTTTTTTTTTTTTTTTGCACCCCAGATGTGGTAACCTTATTTGTGCTGGTTTATATTCAAAATAATAGCATACGAACAACCGCACAATAATAGCAAAAGTGATCAAATTTTGGACAGAAGTCTGCAATAGCATTGAGACCTGCCAGAAGGATGACCGGTTTGATCAAAAAGTAGGAAAAGCAACAAGGCTTACAACAGCAACAACAACAACGACCAGAACAACAGACATGTTTATTGTTTTTTTTTATTTTTGTTGCACGCTGCCCAGAGTCACTTCTTGTGAGATGAGTGGCCATATAAATTTGATAAATAAATAAACAAATAAATAGTGTATTTTAGCAGCTCATCTCACAGGTCTCTACATTTTTTCCCTCCCTTCCTGGGTTTAGCAAGTTATAGCAGCCAATTCATAAATGAAATAATGGTTCTGCTTGAAAACATTGTCCAGTTACCAAGTACTTAGTCTGAAAATTATTGTTTAATGTACATCTATTAAATACAAAGCAATAAAAGCTACAAGAGACTTGTAACCATGGTAGCACTATTATTATTAGACAAGACAGGATCTATAACATAGAAAATATTATTTATTTGGGGAAATAACTGATGCTGGGGGGGAGGATATTTAGAACAAACTGAAATACGTAAGTCTGGTAGTTGTCCCCTTGCTGGCTCAGAAACAACAGGAAATGTTTATCAAGCTATTCAACCTGGGCCCTAATCTACTTGATGCTTGACCACCTTTTGGTACTGCAGTTTCAGGCAATTAAAAAAAAAAAAGATACTTACTCAGAATTTAGTATGCCTTTATGAAAGATAGAAGAGCTACAGTGGATTGGAAGTTACATGGTATGAAGTATGATAGAGCTATACCATATGATACAATGTGATTTTATGAAAGAGGAAGCACAGACAAAATAAGCGAGGCTTGAAAATATCATAAGAACCAAAATAAAGAAGAATCTAACTCATGGAGTTGGAAATAACTGTTTTGCTATTGAATACAATACATTGTACAGTGCAGTAATCTCTGAAAATTGGCTGTCTAATCTTTGCATGAACACATCTTGCAAAGGGGAGCCCACCACTTTTCTGGGTGATTAATTGGATCCATTGTTGGAAGTTTTTGCAAATGTTTATCCAGTGCCTGCTTCCTCTAACTTAAAATCATTCTCTCTCTCTCTCTCTCTCCCCCCCTCCCCCTCAAGAATAGGTCTTGTCCCTCTTCAGTGTGACATCCTATCTGATATCGGAAGAGTTCTAATTATTTAGACACCTTCACAAAATATCAGCTGTAAATTAGTGGAAATGTTACAGGTGATATATAGAAGTTTAATTAGTTGTAATTGGATGTAATGAATAGTGGAAATTAAGGCTGAATATAAGGAAACATTTTCAGAGTAGAATCTATTAGAATGAGCAATAGCTTCCTCAATGGTTATTAAAGGAAATGAAAGGAGTCATTTAAAAGCAACCGTGAACAAAGTGAATGAGCTAGATAACAATGCTAAAAACTTAATGTCAGCAGTAGAGGAACATAAATAATATTGTTTATGATGCAATTTTTAACACATGCAGGTGTTCAAATGCATCCTTGCCAACCAGATAATCAGTAACTGAAATCTTTATGCTAATCTAGAGAAAATGATTATCTCAGAGAGGGTTACATAACTTTCTCAGGCCTTATTATATGTCAATATTAGTTAAAATTAAATATATTTATTTTAATTTTTCTTCAGTTTATTGTTTATGAAATAATTTTCTCTCTTGTCTCATTAATATTGTAGTTTCTGAACAACTTTGAATGTCTTGGTTGAAATTTTTATGAAGCCCATGCAGTCCTGGGTCTTAGATGGTCCACTTCTCATCAGTGGCATTGATAGGTAGCTCATAAATATGTGGCCCTTGCCACAAAAATTACAGCTTGAAGGAAATAGGTGACTAGCTTCTCAGTTGATCATTATGTGTACTGTGTAGGAATGATATCATAATGTTATGTGAGTACGGTGTATGTGAAATGGATGTTTGTGAGAGCGTAGGTATTTCAGTCAACTACCTGTTTGCAATCCTGAGGGCCATTCACAGTTATGAGATGGTGGAAGTTTAAATCAGAAGCCATTCTGCTTTTCTGCTTCTTTAAAAAAAAACATGGAATGCATGTAGTGGTATTATTTCCTGCCCCTCTGCTCAATAAAGCAGATCAGTTGCAGAATTAGAATGTAGCATGTAGCCTAGGGAAGCAGTCTACTCTGTGCTGGGGTAGTGTTTATCTGGACTGGGATCCTTGTATCTCTATCTACAAAAGAAAAATTGGATGAATACAATCTGCAGTTACGTGGAAACTGTACTAGACTGGGCATCTATCTGAAAGTGAAAGCAAAACATTAAATCCTTTTATTGCCACCTGTAACCACCTTTGATACCACCATCATCCTTACACTAACGTCCTAGCCTGTGCTTACTTGTGAACTGAATAAAAGAACTGAAAAAGCTGTAAAATCTGAAGTTTAGTCTTCTGACTATAATCTCAGATCTAAAAACATACAGGTATATGCTAGGATCAATGTCTTATAGGGAATTTGAGAACAAAGTTGTCTTCATCAAGTTTTAAAATGTTATATGAAGCACAAAGAATTTTTTAAATACAAAAATAAGTCCTCTGTTAATAATGTATATAACAGTACTCAAGTGATTAAAAATTCTCAGCAAAAGCCTTATTTAATTATGAGAAGTAAATTAGAATTCTACAAGAAAGCAGTTGTAGCATATAGATTAAGGAAAGTAATACAGCTATACAGATTCAGGAGTAGGGCGTATCTAACCTTAGCCGTATAATTTCTAGTTATGCCACTTCTTCTTTTAAACTTTTTTTTTTCTTATTCATTTTCTAGAATGGTAGACAATGCCTCTCTCTCCACCCTTCTACTGTATTTGAAAACTGTCCAGCTGAAACCTTCATTAAAATTTTATACATTTTCTTCAGAAAAACAGCCAATAAATACTACATCTGTAAATCAACAGTAACAGTTCTATTTGAAGGTCATATATTGCTATGTTACATTCCCACTAAGGGAAATGCCAATGCACGGAACAGTACAATGTAATCAAGATTAGGCTAGCCCAGTGTTGTCCAAACTTGGCCACTTTAAGATGAGTGGACTTCAACTCCCAGAATTCCCCAGCCAGCCATGCTAGCTGGGGAATTCTGGGAGTTGAAGTCCACTCATCTTAAAGTGGCCAAGTTTGGACAACACTGGGCTAGATCCTTAGACCTGAAATGCTAACAGGTCTTCCATTATTTGAATGGATAAGGAGCAGCAAAATGATAGTTATTTAATTCAGGATTTAATGCTAGGGAAAGAGATTGTGGAAATTTCTGCCTCAAGTGTTATATCCAGTACCTTGAATTTGGCACCAGGAATGGGAAAAGATTTGCCAATCCCAAATGATGAAATTAAGAAAAAAGTTAATTCGGGATCTTCTGATTGACAGAATGATGCATTTTAGTTTTCCCAGAGATGGAAGAAAAGACTGGCCTGGGGGGAAATTTAGCTTCATTTGAACTGTAAATATTTCTTCCTTGTCATTTGAATAATTTAGTGCCACCTATACAGTCTTTGACTTTTAATCACTAAGAAGAATTTACTATTGATGAGAGAAGAGAAAAGATTTAGAGTACTATTTTTTTTCAGGTAGTGGGAGTGAAACAAGGAAACCAAGAATATAGGTTATGTTTGGACAAAGTTTGGCAGTGAAGACAAATAGCACTGAGTGCTCCCCCCTTGCCAAGGTGCATAAGAACATAACACACAACACTAGGTTTTCCACTGAGTGAAAGCAGAAAAGGTGAATATCAGCGACTTTCCTTTTAATATTAATGTGTTGGCTCTGCACCAGATCTGTAATTCATACTTGAGTTTCATCAGCAAAAGGAAAATAATGTTATAAAAATAAATTTGGTACATGGCAGAACGCCTGAATAGAGGTGGTATTCTTTGTTCTAAGCATGTAAAACCAGCCCACAATATTCTGAATTTCCATGAACACAGTACTTTATTATTTCTACCTTGCTCTTAGGACCTCTAGGATTTTGTTTATTTGTTCATGGCAAATGAAACTGAATTTTTTAATGATAATTTCTAGACCTTCAGAAGTTCAACTGGTATTTCAATTTTTACACTATTATGTATAGTTAACTTCAGAGATTAATTTGAGCAATGACCAGATCAGTCAATCAATGAACCCTGATTCATTAATTGTGTGGGGACACAAGAAAAGTCTTTGGGAACATTTAGCAATGTCCTGCTGTATGTGGACTAGGATGGCACTATGGGAGGGGAGAAGGAAATGGCAGTTTGTAGGGGCTATTCTGTCCTTCCAGCCCTAATCTTGGGCCATTCCACTTTGGGTTGCTGTATAGTTGTTACTGGAGGAGCAGATTTCAGCTGACGTACTTGCACACATCCTTTTGTGTAATACAGTATGGGGTGAGTGAAACAATATTGAAACTTTCTTGGTCTGTCTCCTTTGGCTTTGTAGTCATCGTGCAGTGGAACCACAAGAACCAATATTCCTGGCCAAAGGTTTTAAAGCTGCTCTTCTCATATAAGGCTTGAGAGATAATGGAGGGAATCAAAGAAAGATAGTCCATGTACATTCGGCTTAGGGAAAGAGGAAAAAACTGACAAGGAATAATTCTTGACAGTAGCAGCAGTTTTTGAGTTCATGAAGGTTCCCAGTCAAGCTGCCCTCAATTATAACTGTTCTCCACTGCCCAAACCCTTACCTTTTCCAGGTTGAATCTTCTGCAGTATCCCCAGGGAATAACTGAATTGCTACTATTATTATTACTATTATTATTTTTACCTAGATTTATGCTCCATCTTTTCTCAAGGAATGCAAGATGGCTTATGATAGCTTCAGTTTATCCTCATCATAACAACCATAGGAACTAGTTGGACTGAGACCGGCCAAAGGCACCTGGTGAGTTTTCATGGCTAAAGGGAGACTTGAACTTGGGGGTCCCTAGTCCTAGTCTATCACACTGGGCTCATAGGACAGAGTTTATATGTTGGTCCAGCCTTCTAATGACATTATTCAATCCATTAAAGCAGTGGTGTTAAAAGATCTGATTCTAGGTCCCAATCCTATTCCCCACCTGTAATTAAATATTGCTGCTTCTACTATTACTACTAACTAACTAGCTAGCTAACTAACTAACTAAATAAATAAATAAATGGATTTTTAGAGGAATATACTGACACTGATACTTGATATGGAACAAAAATTATGACATGATGTACTTTTCTTTCTCTATTCACAAATACACACACACACACACACACACACACACACCCCTGCATAAATGTATATGTTTTGTTTATTATTTTGTTTGTATACTGCAATTCAAAACTAAATTTTCCAAGTATAACTTATATTAGTACACACAAAATGCATATATCAAATAAATATGCATCTCAAACCACACCTTTCTATAGAAGAATAGCTTTCAAAAAGTAGAGTTTGGAAAAGCACCTACAAAAATATATATTAGAAAAAATGTACATGAAAGGCACAAAGATGCTTTTATTGAAATTCTTATTGTCCTTTTCCTATGAAAAGTAGAAACTGTCATCATTAAGATGAGAAAAAAATTGCCCATTTCTACTTCAATCAGCCCTGTTTTTCCCTTCAGAATTATTTTGTTCACATCCAAACCAAGTGGGTTATCCAGTCTAAGTATTATCCATGATATTTTTTTCATCAAATCTCCTACATCATGTTTCCTCTAGTGGAGAACCTATAAAGGATTCTAGAAGGAGGAGGAGGGGGAGGAAAATCAGTATTTTATTTGCAATGCATTTATGAAGATCTGGAACACTGAATTCCATCTGGACCCAAGGAACTGCTTCTAGTATATTAATTACACGAATAGACTGAAAAATAGGTTATGCAATCATTTACGCGTGCTCTTAATCTGTCACAACTTCCTGCCCGAATTTCTACAATTGTTCCATTTCCTTATGAAGGCACATGACATGCATATAATCCAGAGCCACTTAGCTCAAATTCAGGGCAATCTTGTCCTGAGGCATCCTCAGCAATGGTCCCTATCTAAAATATAACCAGCATGAAAACACCACAAACAGCTTAAAAAGTATGTCTAGGACAGCATATGTAACACTATTTCAGGATCTATTGAACTTGGATTTTACTACTTTGTGTTCATGTTTGAAGAAATCAAGTTGTTTTTTTTTTCCTAGTGCTTGCATGTGATATATGAAAATTAACAACTCAGTATATATTATAAGTAAACAAAGTCTTAAACAATGAAAACTGCATTCATATGCAGATTTATCTGGAGTAAAGCCTATTAAACTCAGTGAGGCTTACTCCTGAGTACCTGTAAATTGACTTAGGCAGTAAGGCAATGGTGAGGAACATGGGCCCTGTTAGCAGTGCCTGTTGGGAGTTGCAGTTCTGCAACATCTGGAAGATCCTATGTTCTCTGTCTCAGTTGAAAGGGAAACCTTTTACAGAAGGATCATCCAGAAGTTATGATTTAGATCAGTATTACCAATGCTTTTGATAGGAATACACAGTGGGGCAATTCTCAAAGCCTCACATATTGAAGAGACATTGGGTCAGCATTTAAGATAATCAGATGGACTGATATTTTTTAAGTCAGTATTTCTAATCAGTTAAAAAGCAAACTCGATGGTTATATCAATTTGTTTTTGTTTTCTCATACTTTTTTATTGGATAGTTCACTTTACTTTTTAAAATGAAATTTCTCTTATTTTTTCAATTAAAAAAGCCTCAAAGGAGGATCCTAGATCAATATAATTCCTCCCCCCCCTTTTTTTTTTGAGGGATCCATTAAATTCAGTATTCCAATAATTGGGGATTTATGGAGAAAAACTAAAATAATTCAGGGTAAGAATTAACAAAGAACATTCAAGGTATGCAAAGTGCTTTGCTGAGGTACATCTAAAGTGCTGGAAAGATTTATTAAATACGTGAGAATGGGTATGGTATTTCAATATTATTCATATAAAATTCAACATATGGTTAGTTTTCAGGCAGAATATAGTCATCAAATAATAGCTTTAGACTGGATTGAAGGTATAATTCCACCCTTTCAGTTCTGCTGTTTATAGCATCTATAATATTCTTGGGACGGAGTTGATGTGTCTGCAGGTGAATGAAGCTGGGAAAAAAGCATGCTGTACATAATCAAGGGCACTCTTTTTCTGTGAGAATGGGTTGTTTTATGACTGTATGTAGTCATGGAGGCCTTGAGAAGCATATTTCACAGATTTCTTCCTAAACTTAATTTTACTTGTGAAGTGTTCTTTGTGAATCAGTGAATAAACAACAAAGAGGATGTTCAAATTAGTCTGTGGAGTTGTTGGTGTGTGTGTGTGTGTGTGTGTCTGTGTGTCTGTGGAGCCAGAGAGAGAGAGAAAGAAAGGAGAGAAGTCTTTTGCAGCTGGAAGTAGTCTAAGAGTTATTTCTGTATGATTATGCTGATTTTGAAGATCATCTCTAAGTATCATTGAAATAAGTGGGACTTCCATCCTGACAGTGTCATATCAGGCTGAGGAGGCCAAGCCTGTATGAAGCGTACTCCCTCAGTCACTCTAGTACCCCAGGATAAGTGTGTGGAAGATTGAAGTATTCATTTAGGAATGCAAGAGATATTTCTTCAAAATGAATTACATTAAAAAAAAATAATTAAAGAATGCCTCAGACCTCGAAATATAGACTCTTATATGCCTATTCAAATATTATCTTCTATGTGCCTTTTATGTTTTCTGCTTCCTTCTTATTAGCTTCGGGTTAGAACTCTGGCTTACATTTATGTAAAACATTGCATTTTTCTTCTGGTTTACCTTGGGTTCTTTGAAGGAAATAAAGTCATTAATCCCATTTTTTCCACAACTTTAATATAATATTTAACAGCAAACTTGTTATACGTTAATTAATTGCCCTAAGATAATGTTAGTAAATATATTGCATAGATTCCATTCAAGAGACAATTGGTTTTTACCAATGGGATGTACTTACCATTTAACTTTGGTTTTACTCCTTTTCCCAGAAAGCTAACCAAACTGTTGTTATATTCTAAAATGATATTTATTTCCTCTTCTACAAATAAACATCCTTTTTCCTATCCCTGTATCCCCATGTTTATATTCAAATTAGTGGCTTAATGCCAATGTGGGTAGTAAAGGACAGCATGGTGTTTGTCATACAATGGGCCTGGAGGGAAACAGATCCAACATGTGGAGGTGGGGCTATCAGTTCTGCCTGAATGACAAATGCAGGACCTTTGGAACAGACACCCTTTAAAAAAAAAAAAAAGTTGATGGTAAGATTGTCCTCTCTGCAGTTCAGTGGGAAGGCTGAAAGTTATTAACTCATGTCTACTTGAGAAACAGATAAAAACTTTGGTTTCATCTGCATATGAAAGGACTTGGCCCATATAAGTGGACAATGTTCCTTTCTTGATACAGCAATTACCAAGCAGGTAAGGTAAATGTTAAATAAAGTTGGGGCCAAGATGCATCCCTGTTTCAACCCATTTTAAAGTGGATTTCCCCACAGGGCTGCATCTTCCTTAGGATAGCCTTTGCTGGCACCTTTTATCCTTAAATATTAAAGAAACAGAGCCACAAGATTTAGGCCACATAAATTCAGTACAGAGATTCTGAAAACTCTCCTTGTAGCCATCTAGTGGCTATTTTGATTTTGCAATTCAGATCTAGTAGGCCTATTTCCATATGTACCGGAACCTTCTATCCTGGAGGGTCTCTGTTATGTCTAAAGACCCTCCATTTGCAGCTGTCTTCATCTGTTTCTTCTCTGTTCCTACCTTCTTTCCATAATGGCTCACAAACATTCTGGAAAAACTAAAACATTACATTTAGTAATACAATTTTACTCATGTATTAGGTGATATCTGAGGGGATGTAGCCGCATGTGTTAAATCAAAGTAGCATAAGGTCCAACAGAGCAGTCTCTCCTTTGGTGAGCCATAACAGTAACTTAACATTCTTCATATCAGTTTTTGACAGTCAAGCTGTTTATATTTCCTTCCATTGCAGGGGAGAGAGATGCTGGGCAAGCCTTCTCCTGACAGAAACAAAATAAAACAAAACAAAACACCGAACCAGGAACAAGGCCTGAATTACTCCTACTGAACATACCTGGTAGCATTCGCTTGGCAACATACACACTGCAGTACGCTGACAATAAAACAGCATGCCTTCTGAGAACCTTTCAGCTATTGCCTTTTGCTTTCCTGCACTCACCTTGCCAATATTAGGAACTTACACTTACTATGTCTCTATAAATATCCATTACTAGTTTCTGCAGATTAGCTCAGAAATACCTGGGTAGTATAAAATAGCCTTGGAGTGAAGATCCATCATCTTACCTAATTTCTTGCAGTTGCCCCAAACTGTGTGCACAACTTCTGCTAAAAAACAGCTAAGAAACCTACAGAATTGTTATGGCTTTCCTGCCATTCACTTCAGTGATATTGAAATAGAAAATGTCCAACCATGCCTACCCTTGTTGACGTTTCCTACAAAGTGGTACCTCCTTAATTCTTCTCCATTTTCTTGTACGTATTTAATTAGAAGTAGGACAAGTAGGAATAAATGGAACCTGGCCAATGATCAGATAGAATGAAGTAGTTGCCTAAAGCAGATGACGATTTGGAACAGTGGTCCTGGCAGTCCTATTGGCTGTTCCCCTTGCAATGATATGCTTTAGAGCCAGCATTTATTGCCAGCCTGAACTGGCTAGCTTTTTCATCTAGTCACTTTCTGCCAGGCAGTGATAGAGGAAATGGCCTGGGGTTGGGCTAACAGACAGAGAAACAGCCAGCTCAGGCTATATACTCTAGCAGTGATCACATTAATGTGACAGTGTTGCTGTACACATCTAAGGCAGTGGCCAGGTAGAACACTGAGAGCACTGCCTAGGTACCTGCTGTTCTTCCCACTACTAATTCAATTATTTCCCTCTTTAGATTCTATGTGTCACTGTTTGTGTCTGTCAACCAAATAATAAAAGTCAGATTTATACCAAGCTCTAGTTTTTTCTAGTCACTGAATTTTAAACTATGTGTGTAGTAAGTTTTTCTAAAACACCACGCATGTGCTTTTGGAAGATGATGGGGCCAAGTGAAAAGATACTTTTCAGTTTCATAATAGAGACTGTGTAGTCATCTAAATGCTCAGAGATCAAGCAATACATCCTCAATAGCCCTTATCAAAGATAATTTCTGCAGTTGGCAATTCTGTTTTACCTATTTCAGGGAAAAAACAAAACAAAAATATGTTGGCCTTTCTATCAAGACTAAGCATCTATTTCCAGACTACAGGTTTTCCTGTGTTGCTTTGGAGAAGAATTTCTAAAGACCGGATTATTCATAAAAAAAATGAAAATACAATAGCATTCCAACTGAACTTTTGGGAGACCATCATTTAATGCAATCAGTTAATAAACAAATATATATATGGCCTGTCCAATATATTTTGCTACAAAAGGCACAAGCCACAACTTTGGCATTTTTTAAAATACTGTTGCACTGTTCAAAACTAGTTTCTACAGATCTTACCCTTACCCCCCCCACCCCATAGTAAAAATTGAAGCAGGTTGTATCATTCATACACAACCCTATGCCATAATGTTCCTGTTCAATTAGAAGACTTAATGAGTCAGATGTGGTTAGTGTGTCATATGGACATTCTAACCTTGTTAATAAGCTTCTACAGCATACTGAGTTGTGGGTTGTTTTGACCCAAATGAGCTTCAAATTGTGTGGGGAAGAGGGGCTATCTAATTTTCCTTATCAAACAGTCATGCAAACTATTTCCTGGAGGAATAGCTATTATTTCCTACTTTGAGCCTTGAATGTTGTTGTCTCCTTGAGTTCCTTCGTTAAATTGCAACCTGAAAGGATGGGGTGAGTTGGGGGAGAGCAGTGGCGTACTCTTCTTTCCTTACATTCAACAGGTTGCAACCTCTCATTATATTTTCTCCTGCCAGTTATTAGCTCAGTATTTATTCCCAGGACATGCTCTGCTCTTCACTCTCATCCATGTCCCTGACATATCTGATTGCACCATGCTACAGCTAATGAAACTAGCAAACTGAAGCAACTTCTTCCTCATTAGAACCCTAACTCTCATCCAGTGCTCATACATGAAGTTCATAAAGTCTTAGAAGACACCTCCCCACCCCACCTTCAGCCTCCTTTGGGAGGAATTAAAAAATGGTTGCAGTTTAATTGACCCTGTTACCAAACAACATGTATTGCTGTCACATGAGATGAATCTTGACCAGGGGAGAGGAATGATTTGGTGAGCAAACATGCAAAGATGGTGGTGTCAATCTAGCCCTTGGGTTTGTAAATCATGTTTTAAGGATTATTTTGTACAACTCGGGATTGTATCAGCACCATGCTTACTACTGCTGTTTCCGAAGGCCACGAAAGGAGCAGCAATGGAAGTCTGGCATCAGGGCCAAGGGAAACAAAATGTTCATCCCCTTTTTGTGATTTTTTTAAAAGATTAAAGAATGTTTTATTGGATCTTTAGAAAAATAAAAACATTAAACAAATCTCACACTGCCATAATTAGCTGGTTTTCCCTCAGCTGTCAATATGTGATGGGAAAAGAGTTCCAAGGCCATAAGAACAGGCTATGTGTGTGAGGTGCACAGCACGATTATCTACCCTTGGTTATTGGATTAGCACATTGACTGATTTAGGGGGCCATTATTGAAACAACCCCACTTTAGTGTGATGTGAAAACTATTCTCTATATGTAATAAAGAACAAGAGTTGGAGACAGATAGTAGGCAAGGTCATAAGACTGATTTATAAACTTTAGGGCTATTTATTTTTATTTTTATTTATTTTTAAGACTGAGGGAATTCCAACCTGGATTCAAGCTTTAACTAGTAGTCTTCACACAAGGCTGAACATTTGTAGCCTACCAGATGTTTTGGACTGCAACAGCCACTGTTTCTCTAGGATGGATGAGAATTGTAATTGAACAATATATGGAAGAACATAGTTTGTTCAGCCCTACCTCAGTTGTACAGAAAGTACAGAGAGGATGGTTTCATACAATTCATTCATCCTGAATCCCAGATTAATAAACTAAAGTGCTGTAGTCACATGATATACTATGCACCAATGAATAAGCCATATAATTATGGTGTGATATGATGGCTTTGTTCACATAATGTGTTAAAACAATGACTGGGTTCCTATAAATTCCTATAACCTCCTTCCAAACCTTAAAGCCTAGTCTTACATGTTGTGGTCGTCTAGCCATCAAGTAGTTAACTTCAAGGCATCCTGTGTAGAAAACAAATTGAGGAATTAGGAACCAAAAATTCCAGAACTAGACACACAGCCATCAACAAAAACTAAAGCAAGCTGAACAAAGCTATTGAACTAGAGTTTTGTCTAACATATCTCCTAACCTGTGATGATATTCTTCTGAAAAACTACTAGCAGATTTTTTTTAAGATCACCCATTGATAATTCTGTTCGAGTGCATTAATTTTTAAAATACTGCCTACCCAGACCCTAGAGACAATTAAAGTAAACTTCAGTGAGAAAATATGACAAAATTCAATAACCTTATATCCTTTGATTCCACCACCCCTAACCCCCCAGAACACCAACAGCAATAACAACCACAAACGTCTGAATTAGCTTAAGGCATAAAATGCTGTGATTTTATTTAAAGAAGACCTTGGGTGATATTCTATCATAACACTTCCAGAGGTGCCAGGGCAATTTTGGACCAGTTAACGTGACTGTGACAAACAGAAGAATTTAGATACCATTTAAAAATAATAAAAAATGCATATTAAGTGTGCCACCTTGGTGAAAGAATGGAAAACTGCAGCTGGTTAGAAAATTGCCTTTCACAAGAGTAAAAGGAAAATGCAGGCGAGAGGATTATCATAGAGCCTCAATGAATCTGAACAAATAGTAAAAAAAAAAAAAAAAAAACAGAAAGCTGTACTGCTGAACAATTTACATTTTTACCGAATATAAATCCAATATTGCACAGCTGCACACATTTAATTGCACACTGAGTATCTGAATACAGAGTGTTCTGGTTCCTGGTGGGGATTAAAAAAACTCATTCATTTCCAACTTACAACTATTCCACTATATCTGCGCTGTACGTATCTGAACAAGCACTTGATGGGAGCTAAGAGATATAGAAAACCTAAACTCCTTGCTGACATCTAGTGGTACCCCATATATTACAGTCCAGAAATAGTAACTCTGGATTCAAATTTTTTTTTTAAAAAAAATGATGTGCCATCAAGTCATTGATACACACACACACACAAAGTAAAACTCCACAGCAGAAAAATCACAAAACCAGCCATTAGCAGAACCAGGAAAGAGGTTCCATCACACACCCAGGGCCCCAAAACAAAGCAAAAACTCAACTGCCTCTTCTGAAAGCTCTTCTTTTCTTGAGCTCCCCTTTTATACACCATTTTCTCTTGAAAGAAGAGGTGAGGAACCACAGATATTCCTGAACTACAGTTCCTAATATCCCTCATCATTAGCCTTGTTAGTTGAAGTAGCTGTCAACAATGTGTGAGGCATAAAATATTACTTCACCATTTGCTTTAACTCATGAAAATCCATAAGATAGCTGGCATAGCTCATTTTCCTCACTGCTGCAAGGAAACTCTGCAGCAGAGAAGTCCTGTGGACTACCTCACTCACAAGGAGCCCCACTGAAGATAGCGCTATACTGTAGAGATGCCAGTTGAATTATTCAAAAGAATCCCAACAATTGCCTATTACTGTCCAAAGACCAAGCAAGTTTGTTGGGTATCATGTGATTTCCTGAATGCCAAGATGAGTATGTATACTGCCGTACTCTTGTCAACTCTCACTGTCATTTCTTTCAGCAAAATAATTAAATTACTGATGCATGACCCTCTTTTAATTCATCAGAACTGACAATTTTTAACCACAGGAATCCTGACCAAATATGTCTCTTCCGTGGCCCTAGTCAATTTGTAATTTGGTTAGCAATTACAAAACCACATAGTTGTCTTCTTTCTCTCATTCTCATCACTCTGCAGCTTCATCTACGGCTTTTACAGAGTTTTTTGCTGTTCCAGTCCCGACTCCTGGGCTATGTTGCAGACAGGATGGAGCTTTCCAGAACGTAGTATATATTGAGGGAAAGCAATCTGAAATATTTAGATGCAGACAATTATAGGGGGAATAAGTAACAGCTCTATACACATCTTTTTGTCTTCGCACCTCTCCATGGGGCATGATGCTGTTACGGTTCCTCGTGGATTAAACTGAAAGAATATCTTCCACTACTTCAATATTTTTCAGTAAATGTTTTTATTTATTTGTACAAAACAAACATGTGAGAGTGAATGGGTCAAAAAGAAAAGGAAGACCCAGAAAGTCATGGCTGGATGCTGTTGCAGAGACCCTCAGCAAGAGAGGTGAGAAATTTAAAGAACAAAAGGCAAGGTATGAAGCAGGATATTGACATGGTAGAAACAAGGATAAGTTACAAGGGCCAAAAGTCACAGAGAGTAAACAGTGCTGGTGTAAACTAGAATAAACTGTATTTCCTTCCCTTATTTCACAACTTTAATTTCTTTGGATACTATTTTTATTCTTCTTCTATTTTTTGCATAATGTGGCTTACCTTTAAAGGGAAGAGAATGGCGGATATGTATGTATGCCTGTATATAAAATATTTATAGCACATTCAGTCTCTGGAGGAACTTGTGACAGTTTACAATTCATTTAGAGATACCTAAAGAAAACAATAAAACCAAATAACACAGTAGTTAAAACACACAATCTTCAAGACAAGAATAAACAAGAATCCCATGCAGAGAGGCAATTAAAGGACAAAAAGTACAGTTAGCCTAAGACCCAAATCTAAGAATAAAAATCTAATTTTCTGATACTGCTGAAAAACAGGGCAACTATTTCTTGCTGATTTTCCTGATTTTATTCCTGATTTTCAGCAGGAAACTAAACAAAATAAAAGACTTTTAAAACACTTTTCAGAAAAGAAAAAAGGAAAAAAAATCCTGCAAATCCTGCTTACAAATGAGTTAGAATATTTATCTCTGCCAAGTCAGCCTGGTGCTGTCAGTACATCTTTGCACAGCCCACTGAGGCCTTTGATCACCACAAAATTAATAATAAAAACATGTGTCCCCAGACATAAAAAAGATAGAGCACGCCTGCCAGAAGCCCATGTAGGGTAGCCAAGAAGGAGATAATATGTCTTCCCTCAGTCCTCTCAGGATTAAGTAGTGCACTGTGTGTCTTGAATTAGCTCATAATCAGACACTGTCAGTATAATCATTAGTAGCATGCAATATACCGTGCCAATAATCTTACGCGGTGATGGCACCAGGATGATCACTCTTACAACCTTGCTGCAGCATAATATACTGATGGTTTTAAAGGACAGTTGGGCTTCTTATATAAAATCGTTTGAAGATAACTATGTCATGTTTTTGTTGGTTTGTTTTACAAAAGTGAGTAGACATAGGAGTACAGACTCTCTCCCTCCCTGTCTCTCTCACACACAGACGCACACACATTTATTTTGTCTATACTCTAGAAAACTCTAGGAGAATTTACACATTTAAAGACTAGCAATTGTATTATAGTGTAAGCTTTCAAGAACTTCACTAGAGGTAGTATTTTCTGACTTACTATTTTTCTATAGTCCCTGCCCCTCCCTCCCTCCCTCCCTCCCTCCCTCTTTTATACATCAAATGGAAGTAAATCAATGGTTCTATCAAGAGTGTGATTCAGGGCATTTAGTGCTAGGAAGATGGAGTCACTTACATAGCTATTATCTGCAGCCCAGTTGTATTTGTTTGTTTTACATGGAGCTTTTTCAGCTGAAGCATAGAGTACCACCCACATGCAGAGATTCCAAAATATGTTCTATTCAATTCAGTAGCATTTACTCCCAGGTGGATTTATATAGGATGCAGCTTCTACATATGCTTATCTACAGCTGTAGTATATTATACTGTATAGGACAAGGGTAGTAAGTAAATATGACCAGTGTTAAATCAAAATGAGCAACTGCAGTTTAGTTAGAATCTGACACCAATGATGTTTTACAATCACTATTAGGTTTACGTTCAGAGAAATTAGATAGCAATCTCTATGAACTTTTCCAGTGGAAGAAATAATATGATCCAACAATTTATCTAGAGAAGGCTTCATCTGAGTGATGACAGTAGCACTGGTACTGAAGGGCACCAATGGGAGAAGCTCCTTTGTGATGACTGCTCCAGAATTTAATTTAACTAATGTATGAGAAACAGTGGAAGTTAGAGGGCTTCCAGGTGAGGAATGGCAAGCTAAGACGTCTCCGAATGAGTGGAGATGGTGACTGCAGCTAAGACTAAAGGACCAGCGAGTAGACACAGAACCTCTCAGGATAAGGAGAGGATGGGAGATTGCCCACTTGTGCTCCAGACAGCTGCTCCTTGCAGGGAGATTGCAGGACAGTGGTTTCCCATGAGTTTGAGCACTGGGAGATAAAGAGAACTATCATGCTGTCAACTGTGGACCAATCTTTTAAAGGACACCAAGTTCACTAACTCACTTCCTAATCACTTACAGAAATTACCTATTCAACTATCTTAAGAAGATTAGAAACTTTCAAATGACTTTTGAAGCCCGTACTTTTGATATGAAGACATATACATATAATTTAGATTCTTGTTATTAAGTCCTCTTCTTTTTATTTTTGCCTGTTATTGATCTCTATCTTTCTCCCTCTTTCTGATTTTATATATTTTTGTCCCATTTTTCCAGTTAACTTTTTAGGTGTTTGCTGATGTTTAATCAATAAATATCAAGTCATATTTGCTGGCTAAACTTGCTTTGACCTGGATATAGGTATTGTAAGTCCTCAACTTACAATGGCAATTGGGACTGGAATTTCCATTGCTAAGTGATGCAGACATAAAGCACAACTGCATCCCTTAGTGATGGCAATCCCTGCAGTCCAGGTGGCCATCATTAACCAAATCCCATTGTTATTAGGTAAGGCAATTTCCTGCTGGCTTCCCACAAGCAAAGTCAGTGGCAAGCTGGTAGGAAGCTGTGATTCCCAAGCCAACAGGCAGGTAAGTGGCTCCTGCTGGGTGGGGGAGGGAGTGAGGGAGATGTGGGGAATGTGGGGGAGGAACTGCGAGGGTCAGGCAGGGTGTATGAGAGTGCAAGGGGTTGCATGAGAGAAGTAGTGCAGGTTGGGGAGGGTGTGTGAGGGTGTGGCACAGGTCTGGGAGGGTGCACAAGAGTGCAACAAGGGTTGGGGGAACTGTGCAAGGGTGTGGTGTGGGTCATGGAGGATGAGTGAGGATGCAAGGAGGTGCATCTTTTTCAAATCTAGGATTAGCTTAACTTCAAATATACCATATTTTTCCGACAATAAGATGCCCCCATGTACAAGACAACCCCCACTTTTCCAACCCAAAATTAAGAAATCAATATTTTAAAGATAGTGTAGAACACATTTTTATTTAGTAATTAGTTAACATTTACCTGATACACTCGGTGGGAGGAGGTCCAAACCGTCTCTCTGCAGCTCTATTTCCATGCTCTTTTGCATAACTGATTGCATTCAATCACAAGTGAAACTGCCGATAGCTTGTCTCTGCAAACAGCCTTCCTCTAATTGGTTTGTTCAGCATCAGCTGACATCAGTTACATCAGGCTCGTGATTGGAGGAAGTCTGTTTGGGAGACAAGCTATTTCACTCGTGATTGGAGGCTAGCAATAGGAGGAAGCCTCTCTGCAGAAACAAAGTATGGGCAGTTTTGCAACCGCGCGATTCTCGGCTGACATCCTTGAATAAGACGCCCTTCAATTTTTAGGGTAAGGATTTTAGAAAAAAGTATTGTCTTATAGTCGGAAAAATACAGTAGTTTGTTCTATGTTAATTTTTTCTCAAAGGTATATATCATGGATGGATTAACACTCTCCACCAATGACACACTCCTTAGTAAAGCATAACAGAGGCCATTTTAATTTAAACTATAGTTAGGCTGTATGTTTGTGTGTGTGAAAGACAAGTTACATACTTGTCTCTTCTCACTACAGGAGTGGTGTTTTCCTAGAATCAGTGGGTCTACCAGGCCATTGGATCTGTTGCCTATCCCAGGGCACCGTAAAACCAAGTTGCAGTTTCTCTGGGCCACTTTCAGTTGTTGAAATTGAGAAGAGATGGGAGGGGGGAAGAAAAGTGTTCTAAAATTAGCCCATAGATAGATAGATAGATAGATAGATAAATCTTGCTTGCTTGCAGCTGCTTCACTGTGTAAAAACAAGAACAGAGCAGAATGTATTTCTTTGTGCTGAGGTGAAAGGAAAGCAGTGAAATCCATTTTTCTAGATGTGACCAGAAAATGGCATTTTATAGTATACCACTGAAGATTTGTTGCATATACTGTGTAAAGATTTACCAAATATTTCCCAAACATGGACAGTAAGGATTTTGGATGAAAAATATGCCAGGTTTTGGAATAACAATTCACTTTTTAAAAACCTTTTAAAAACCTTTTTAAAAAAACTTTTGGGATAAGTACTCTTAAGCCAGAAATTGATTAATTCTGTTCCTGCACCTACAGAAATGCTGATACCATCCTTCTGAACAAAATGACAATTATCTCCCATGGTTTTAGTTTTGTTGTACACTGCCCAGAGTCACTTGTTTTGTGAGATGGGCAGCTATATAAATTTGACAAACAAACAAACAAACAGTCTTAAATAAATTAAGGATTGGAACTGTGGTTCTGTGTTATTCTGATATGTCCATCTAGGTACCAGTTAAAAACAAAGTACCTGAATTGGAATGTCTTGATCTACATCACTATACTGATGGTTGATAGTCATAGCTTTGCCTGTAGTTTTGGGCACATTTAAATATGATTGGATGGTTCTCTTCTGATTTGGCTTGTACACCCTTGATTTCTGGGAAGTGTTGTGAGAATCAATAATGTTTACTGTCACTTGCATATTGACTATGCAGCCATCATTTCAGGCAAATGTTTCAAAGAATTTTTCCAAAGATCTTAGCATTCCAGGTACTGGGAGCAACTTCTTTCCTTGTTATCCTCAGTCTAGCTATTGGCCCAGTCCCTGATTTCATTTGTCTAACCATTTTCATGTGGTTTGAAAAAGCTTCTGTGGCAGACTGTTTTTAAGCTTAGTTCAAGTTCATATGTTAATGTGTTCTGCACTGTTTGATTAGAGATTCTAGTATCTAAAATAATGCTTCCATCTTAAGCTATTGTTGCACTGACATTGTAGAAGCAGACTCAGAACTTGGGGGTATCTTAACTAGTATAACATGTTATGCATATGTCTGTCTCTGAAGATGGCCTGAAAACTACAGCTGAGGCCAAATGTGGCAGCAAGGATGCTAGCAGGTGAGAACTGGTATTCTGGTATAACACCAATTCTCCAGGCGCTGAGTTGGTTACCAATTAACTCCTGAGTCCAATTCACAGTACTGATTATCGCTTTTAAAGCCCTGTTTTGCTTGGCTTCACATTATCCTGTTCTGGCAGGAAGGAGTTACATAGGGTCCTCTCCCGATGAGAGATCAAAGCAGCATGGAGCATTGACAATCCTTCTCTGGAGCAACCTGCCCTGCTTTGGAACATGACAATTACTGTTACAGTGATAAGCTTTGGCACCCTCTTTACTAACTTTTCAGTCATCAAAATGGTTACTTCAGCAGGCCTTTGGTGACTGATTGCTAAAGCTGATAGATGGTTCATTTGAGAAAACCTTCCTTCGTTCCTGTTATATATGTATGATTTTTAATTTCTAAACTGCCCATAGTCTTGGGAGCCAAAAATTATAAAAATGTTTGTAAACAAGTAGACAGGAAAAAAAAAAAAACCCTCAACAAGCATAAAAAATATTCGAGAACATCATCTATTTATACTGAGCCTTTCCCTTCTCTTTGTGCTTAATATAGCATTATACTTATCATGTTGTTTAAAGGGTAAGTTATCTGTGTGTAAGATATCTAGTAAGCATTTAGAGAGGGTATATCCAGTTTAGTTCTGTTTAATCCTGTTGTTATCAAATTTTAGACTTTCAAACCATCAGGGATAGGCAATGTGGTAGCCTCCAGATATTTTGGAAACTTTTGACCTGTAACAAGGGAGGGTGAAACAGATGATACTGTTGTGCCACATCCTATATAAAATCTTTAAGTGATGTACTGAAGAGAAAATACTTAATAAAAATGTATGTGTGTGTGTTCTTTACATATAAAAATATGAGAGTAAGAGGGAAAGAAAGAGGAAATATGAAAGGGACGAGAGAAAGGAAAACAAAAGCAAAAAACCCCACAAAACCCAAGTCATCCAAGACTGATATACAGGCACTGGTAACAGTAGCCCCCCTGTCCCTCCCCCCCCCCCCAATTTCATTGAGAAAGCATTCCATGGGGCTAGAATTCTACTTGAAAACATCTGCAGTTCCCGGCACAGAGAGTAGCATCTTTTGCAGTGAATAACCAGATCTCTCTCTCTCAGAATTGGGGAATTATATCGACAAACTTCCAGGATACAGTAGATTGCCAATCCCTGAGAAGAATCAATGGCTTCCTAAAGGTTGCTGGGAAAAAAAGAAATGAGAGAAGAAATATTCTTAGAACATGCAAGAAAATTCCCATGGTTGAATATAGTCTTGACTATCATACCGATTATCCACTCTTCTTCAACATTTGCAACGTATCTCAGTTTTCCTTCAAAATATGTATCTCTCAAGTACTGTGATATAAATTAAAGTATAAAATGCTTTAAAATGAGAGCCAAAAGTGTGAGCCACATATTAGAGCCAAAATGTGAGCCACTTATTAGAAGAAAGAATGCTCCCAAATGTGTATATTAGTGAGCATTTTTACACTGATGAAGAAATGTGATAACCAAACTCAAGATTGGAAAAATCAAAGCAGAGAGAAATTGATAGATTGTTCATCTTTAGTTAGTGCTTGTCACTGAGGAAAGCATAAGAGACTTAATTATTTAAATTTGGATTTTATGAAATCAGAAAGAGTTGTTGCTTTTAGCTAATTCTCTTTCAACCTTTGTTCACAGAATAATTAATCCAATTACTCTCTTGTTTTAATTTTAAAGAAGAGTTGGAGACAACATGTGTTAGAAGGAGGTTATTCAATAAAATTGCGTTGATTAAAATGGCCAAGGGCAAATTCAGAGCTAGACAGCCAGATTAGTAAAGTGGAAGAAGGTGACTTATTTTAGATGAAATGCAGCTTCACTACTTGACTTGTCATCTTTTGCAGAGAATACTTCTGAAAAAGGCATTAAAGAGATTAAAAGAAAAAAAAAGGACTGTATAATAATGGGTAGACTTGCCTATGGTGCCAGTTAATTAGCAGCCAATTAATTATTATTAAACCCTTTCTAAAGCAGGTTCCACCTATGATCCAAGTACAATGTTACAATATATAGCACAATTAAGAGTATTTTTTTTTCCTGTGAAAAACCAGAATTTTAGAAAATTATTGAAAAGGAATGGAAAGTAGTCAAGTTGTTATAATGTACGACTAAAATCCATGGAGTTTACTGGATAACCTTGGGCCATTTCTCAGCTAATCTATTTTATACTGTTGCTGGGATGATAAAATGGTGAGGGAGAACCATACCCACTGCCTCACATTCCTTAAAGGAAAATTAGATGGTAGGAATAAGAATTATTCTTCCAGTCTGAATTTAACTTAGCACATTATAAGAATATTAGGTCTAGCTTTGTGATTGGTACAGATATGCAGAAGTGAAGAAGTAATATAGGGGATTAGCAATGAGATGATAGTCATTTCTCCATTAGTAAATTCATCCTTTAAGCTTATTTTTAAGCATAGTTCTACAAAATTTATATTTTACTAGAATGTTAATTGTGGTTTCTATCAGTTAAAATGCCTATTTAGCTTTGCAGTTTTCTGATTTAAATCTATTTGAATATATTTATTAGTAATTAATTCTAATATTTCTTTCCCATTGTTCTTGCTTTTATTTATTGTCTAGTCAGCTGCTTACATAATACAGTGGTACCTCAGGATACGAACTTAATCCGTTCCGTGACTCTGGGCGTATCCTGAGTTGGTCGTAACCCGAAGGAAATTTCCCCATAGGGTTCAATGTAAATCCGGTTAATCCGTTCCGCCCTCCGAATTTGGTCACACCCCGAAGCAAATTTTCCCATAAGTTTCAATGTAATTACCGTTAATCCGTTCTGGCGTCCGCAGACCATGCATCAAGGGCGGGAAAACGGCCGGGCGTGGCGCGGCGTGAAAACGGCCAAGCGCGGTGTGGTGCGGCGCGAAAATGGCCGGGCATGGTGTGGCGCGGTGTGAAAACGGCTGGGTGCGGCGCGGCACAAAAACGGCCAGGCGCTGCGCAGTGCGGCAGAAAAATGGCCGCGGACCACGTGACACGGGTGGAAAAATGGCCGTGGACCACGTGTCGGGGGGAAAATGACCGTACCCCGAGATGGAGTTTGCACATCGAGGTAAATTTTTACGGCTGGATCTGGTCGTAACCCGAAAAGTTCGTTAGTAGAGGCGTTCGTATCCCGAGGTACCACTGTATTTGCACTGAGCGAGCTATATCCCCATAGACTTATTTTGATTGTAAGTTTCTCTTTGCATGCTTCTGTTGTGCCATAAATGTTAAAGGGAGAACAATTCTTTCTTTAACATAGTGTTCTGGATATACTTAATTCAAGAAAACTTTGAAAGTAGACCATTTCTAATTTCCCAAGGACTAGAGGAATGAATATACACACACACACACACACACTCTCTCTCTCTCACACACACACATACATGGCTTATGAACCAGATTTAGCCTCTTAATTCACACCTGCTTTAATATATATTTCTCAATGATCTATAGAACAGACACCTATGCAGAGACACATGATTTATTTTTGGTTTAAAAATTATTAGGCATCAGTATATGACAATAGGTCTTCTATCTTAATTTAAAGCAAAATCAATATTAGAGAAAGGAAAGGAAAGAAACTAAAAATTATCAAGTTTTCCAATGTAGTATAATAATCTGCAAGAAATTTGTCTCAAGGATTGTTCAAGCGTGAATGCACAGTGAATGGAGTCATAAAAAACTAGTACTAAGTTGAAAAGGGAATGAAAGCCTGAAGCAAATCTCCTAAACGATAAACTTACTCCCAAGTAAGTTGCATACAACTGCAGTCTAATTTGTACTCAACTATTTCTTTATCTTATATTCTCTAATAGAATATGGAATTGTGTCATTATTTTTATATCAACCCTGTGTGTAGAAGAAACAAGGGAATAGATTTTGCAGAAGATTGTCCAGTGTGATTTAGTTGAGAAAGAATTTGAAGCAATATTTTCTTAATCCAAGTGTACTGTTTCTTTTATTACACATGAGAACTGTACTTTAAAGGAATGTTTTTAATCTGATTAAGCTTTTTTGCGGGGGGGGGGGGGGGGAGGAACCTTTATCAGGGATACTAACCTTTGAGGTGCTGGGTCAGAATGGAGAAATACTTCCATTAAATGGCCAGCTGAATGGAATTTGACCACTTCAGACTTTTCATTTAACAGCCGGGATGAAGAAACTTCATGGTGGACTAGAGCTGCTTTGCACAGGCCTTTGTACATTTAGGCCAGTGTTGCTCAACGTCAGCTACTTTAAGATGTGTGGACTTCAACTCCCAGGATTCCCCAGAATGTAGCATTCACAGGGTATCTTAGTGAGATGTTTTGTACAATGGATGTAACAGTGGGGTGAGGTAACGATACTATTATTTTTAGAAGACAGAATATCATATCCCTTTAGAACTTCAGCTGACATTTCTGCTACAAAAGTCACATACATTACACAAGCACAGGAACTTTTTCCTGTTCTTTCAGCAGCTGCCTAGAAATACTGGAAGTTACAGGCCATGTTGTTTTAAATAGATGCATACTATCACTAAGTGACGAGACGTATTATCACTCCAATGCATGTAGCACAACCCATAGAATGCTGGCCTAGAATCAGAAAGGACCATTTTAGTCATTGGGCACAACCCCTTGCAACAGTACAAGAATCTAAAATATCCCCAAAATATGACAACCAGTCCTCTACATGAAGAAATTTAGCAAAAGAGGTGCATCACCCCTCTTGCTAATTGATTCCACTACTGAATAGTTATTGCTGTTAACAATTTAATATTAGTTAGATTTTCTAAACAGCTAACCAGTTCCATTTTCCTGTATGTAGACCATTATTCTGCACCCTGCCTCTTGGAATTGATAGAGAACAGAATTGACCCTTCTTTGTATGAGATGCTTTGAATTACTTGGGTAGTGCTATTATGTTCTTCTACACATGTCTTTTTCAAGGTAATATAGATTCCAGTACCTTCATCAACCTTGTCCTCTCAAGGTTTGCTCAGAAGTGGCTACTGCTCAGTTCCTGCCAAAAGCAGAAAGGACCTACCTGGAGGCTTCCTTTAAGTCAGTGTTGTCCAAACTTGGCCACTTTAAGATGAGTGGACTTCAACTCCCAGAAATCCCCAGCCAGCCATGCTGGCTGGGGAATTCTAGGAGTTGAAGTCCACTCATCTTAAAGTGGCCAAGTTTGGACAACACTGCTTTAAGTGAACAAGAGATGTGTCAACACAAAGCACATGGATATGTGACTATAGCATTGTCCACTGTATCCATAACTATGAAACCAAACACCTGTGAGGATCTCATATTAGCCTAGGGCATGAGTTTTATATCATGCAGCTAGATTGCTGGAGCTTAGATGGGCTGAGGTAGAATCTGGATGTGGGAGCTCTTGGCTCGAATACACTTCCGTTGTAGTCATTCACTGGAAAATAATAAATTAGGTAAGTACAGTGGCCAAAATATTAGGTGCTCTCACAAGTCAGTTATTCCAGAGATGACACATTCAGTGAATAACTAAAAAGGCTGAGCCTAAATAAAGCTCAGTAAGACTGTGAGTGGGTTGGTGCCATCCAGTGAGAACAAAACAGCATAATACCCAAGAGCTGAGAAGTGTCTTATTTGTCTGTAACCTCTTTTAGCTCCTCTTCCTTCCTCATACACAGTATTTGGAACTGCCAAACCAACAAATATCCTACCTGGATTCCAGGGCTGATTAAAAAACATTAGGCAAAGTCAATAGGATTTGAGACAAGAATTGCCACCAAATTTGTTCATAGTGAACTTTTGGGGAATGAGTGCATCCAAAAATTTCATTACATTATTTCCCCCAATTTTCCCAACTGCAGGATCATTTTTACTTTTTTCACATCTGTTTGCAAGTTCACCCAGAAATGGGGGGGGGGGGGAGAGATGTGTATTTTTCTGCATATTTTACTACACATTTTAAATCCATTCTCCAAACGTGCATTTTTTAAAAGCAAATTTGTGAACTTAACCTAATTTATGTAGTTTTCTGCACTTGCTTTGAGCTATGAATCACACAACATAATAAAATGTCATGGAAACTCATGAATAATTTTCTACCAGCTTTTGCGTATCTTAAAATGTCTCCATTGCTCATTTTGCATTTAGGTTTACATCGGTTTGGAAGGTATGCATTGTGTAAGTTTGAATACAAGTTTGGCCTCATCTAATTTCTTTATACCCATTTATGAAGCAAATTGGAGAGTCTTAGTTTTGATAAAATAAAGACATTTGACTTAAAGGGGAATCATTTCCAGAACATTCCTCCCATCTCTATCTTATAGGCTGTTCATGTACTTTTTTTTTTTTTTTTGCATTATAAAGACATTATTGTTGAGGGACAGAGAAAATTAGTTTGTATGTTTATTTCTTTTAAATGCAGGCTGTACAAAGAAACCAGAGTTTATCATATTTATGAAAAATATTTAAATAATTAAAATCATAGCAGGGGACACCAATAAATAGCAGAACTGCAGTCACCAGAGATGATTAGAATCCAAAGAACAGGCTGCAAACATGTCATTATGCATGTTGGAGATGGGCGCAAGAATTTTACTCAAGCATCTTTTCTTGAGTAAGATAGTAGAGAACTAAAAGAGAATGTGTTGGCCTAAATTTAAGATCCTAGGAAGTATGTATGTATGTGTGTGTGTATGTATACACACACACATACATGCACAAACATCTTTTGGACATATTCTATCCATAGAAGCAGAAATCATAGCTGACATTACTAATACTGTAGCTACTGATTTCTGGCCCCATTCTTTGAAAATTTGGAGTATTTAGGTTAGAATAGGGATTTATAAAGTAAACATTTTATGTCATTTTGTAAATCTGGAGTATGGCCAAAAACCAAAGGCAAGTTTACACTTTTTTTTATTCCTTTTCCTTTTCTGCCTGGAGTCTTTAGTCCCTTCTAGTGCCCAATTTCTGAAACCATAAAGTCTCCACTCTTTGTTATAACTTAAGACAGATAAAACAATTTGGTTCCCATGAAAAGCTGTTTGTTTTATATAATTATTTCCAAAATCTTACAGTAAAAATCTCAATATTCCAAATTTGTCTGGACCCTTAATTCATTTATAATTTTGTTAGATCAAAGTCTTATTTAGCTTTTTGCCATTTATTTCCAATTATGTAAATTCTTAAACTTATGGTTAATTTTTCTTTTGTTCAGGAATGAAGGTAAATTCACCAGGTGGCTTTTCAAACTTGGCATTCTGAACGTCTCTAATAGCCTTAAGATAGTTAAATAGCCAATTTCTGAAAGTGATTAGAAAGTGAGGTTAGTGAACCCAGTCTCCTTTAAAAGACTTCACCATGGTGGTAAGCATGATGGCTTGATCTCTTCATCTCCCGGTGCTCAAACCTGCAGGAATTTGCTGTCCTGCAGTCTTCTTGTGAGGAACAGTCATCCAGAGTACATGTGGGTAATCACCCCTCCTCTCCTTGTCCAGAAAGGTTCCAAAGAATCAGTCTTTGCAGTGGTCATCATCTCTGCTCTTTTGGAGATCTGCTTAGTTCACCATACCTCCCCCAGAAGTCCTTACAAAGAGTGTAATAAAGCTACAGAACATTTAAAAAACAGAATGAAGTCCTTCTAATAATAATAAAAAAAACGGAAGAAGTTTGATTTATACAGTGAAAATTGAAGCTTCCCAAGTGTGCATCCTAGCACTCAATCAAGTGTTCCTTTGCTTTTGTTTAAATCTGTTTATATTTAAGCCATTGAATTTTGGGGCTATTGAATTTTGGGGCTATTATAGTTGTCAACAAAAATGTTTATATCTTAATAAGTTTACAAATTTTCCCACATTTCCTCAGTAAAAATTATTCAATGCTAACATGATTCCTCCTCACTTTTTGCTTTGAATGTTACACCTAATTGCTATCATTCTGGTAGAAATACAAGATGCAACTGCCAGAAGTGTTGCAACCATAGAAGTTCCTTTTACTGTTGCATCAATAATTATATCTATAACCATTTGTTATACTTTTGCATCATGAAATAGGGGCACTATGAAATTAGTTCTTGTTTTGCAGTAACAGTTGTTTTTAAGAACTATATCTCCCAGAAGTTTGATCTGATGGGTTGAAGGACAGGAAATGGAGGAGAAAAACTTCCTAAGTTTCCTTTGAAAAGAGAGTGGGGAAGGGGAGGGGGGAAGAGATTCTGTTGGATAAAAGGAATGGATATTTTCTAAAGCCTTGGATTTATTTGGGAGGTATTTCATTTCTGATTTGAATCCATATAGGATTAGGGCTAGAGCTAGGTTAAGCTAATCATTCAATCTAGAGTTGACTGGCCACCATTTCTTGATGGGATTAGGTTTAACATATCATATCAGGTAGATGTCGTGACCTTGTGACACCAGGATCACATTGTTGGGGGTAAGTATGTCATATCTGGTTAGGGTAATGATCTGGTGACCTCAGTATCATGTGGGTTTTGTTTGTTTACTTTGATTAAACAAATGGAGAAGCCCCCATGAAAATTAGTATGCGCTATAACTACATTGCAACCTTTCAAAATTTTTAAAGTTCTGTCCTTACCCAAAGCTGCAGCCCACATTGCAGAGATAACCTTGCTCCCTATGTTTTTTAGGATGCAAGAGGCTACAATAAGAAGGAAGCAGCAGGACATTTTTATTGGATGAGCAGAAGGGTTTTATGAATATTTCAAAATTATGCCTATTTTAATTGTGGAGCTGATAACAATCTATTTACTACTTAATTTATTTGCACAACCATTATAGTAAAAGAGCTCAATACATCAGACCAAATTTGCCAAGAGGGCTTCCAATCCAAGTAATCTTAGTTCTTCTAAATGTACCAGACTGTTCTAAAAGTCAACACTCTTGACAAAGAACCAATCATGCACCATAATATGACTGGATGAAATATGTTCCCTGTGCTTTACCTTGCACTCTAAGTTAATTGAATGTGATAATGTAAGCAATAGTGACCTGGTTAAAAGCAAAACAACAAAATGAAACAAAATAGGTAAGTGATCGGAATCATTTTCAAGAGTGTACAAACTCTTGGAACTGACTTTGTAAAAAAATAATCTTATCTGATGTGAACGGCAAAGTTGACAATGAGCCAGCACAGCCTGGATTGCTAGGTTGTAATTTATTTAATGCAACAGATGAACATCTCTGCTGATAAGATTTCTTGCCCTTTTCACCTTTGCAAAGTTGCAACATCTTTAATAATATCAGACAACAGTTATAGCAATCAACTATATAGACTATAACTCAGTATGTAATAATGTAATTATTCAATATTCAACATTGGTTCTTTTTAGATAGAATATATATGACTGCGTAACAGTTTTTTTTTTAATACAGGTCTTTTGTAAAAATAAACTATACAGTATATGAATAATAGCTCTGATTTATAGTTAAAAAAGAAATATAGGGTTGGTTGGCTGTTGTAGAGCAGGGGCATTCTGTGCAGGACACCACTAATGTTATTAATGTTTATAACAGTGATATCTTTGTGGTGCATCACACACTGCACCTTTCTGCACTACTGTTGACTTGAGCTGTGTATTCTACCACTCACCCACTTCTTCCAGTCCCATCACCCAAACATTTTTTCCACTAAAAATTCTCTCTTGTTGTTTGCCCTAAGATTTCATTTCTACTATGATATATTGAGAGGCAAATAGCTAGGGAGACCATTGGTTGACAAAAGAAGTAGGGCAAGAATCAGACTTGCACTGCACATGTTCACTTCTATTCTTTAAAAAAAATGAATAAATTCAGGGCTGATGTTCAAGCAGCAAACATATTCTCTGTTCAAGATCAAACTTACGATTCATCAATATCCTTGGGTTTTGTTTTTCTTTCAGTATAGAATAGGGTGATTGTCTTTACTTGAAAGAATATGAAGACTCACCATTAATTTTTTTGAATGTAGCGGTGGAGCAAATGATCTTGCCAACAAAATATGTCTTTCGTAAAATAATCTGCCTGGCCAGTGAGATTTTTGTTTGTTTATGGGGGATGAGTAATTTCTTTCATAAACAATACTGGAGGTTTATAATAAAATAAAACATTAAAAAAGCAATGAAAACCCTATAAATTAATAAGTGTATTGGTGACAGCTTTTCATGCAGCACCCTGGATGATGCTTTAACCTACACCAATTAATATTTCATTTTCTATTACTTTCAATGGTGGGGAAATCTTTAAAAATGAAAAAGGAACCTGGTTGAAAAGAGCCACAGGAAAAATGAACCACTGCTGTTGTTATGAGCTGGCAAAGTCAGCGGGGGTCCAGAAATGGTAGATTATCTTCTGCAAAATTCTCCACCTTTACCTCACAGTTGCTCTTCTCAATATTGAAAACTCATTTAAAAAAAAAAAAGCCAAGTGAGTATATCTGAAACTGCCAGTGCTTTAAACAATGCCAGTTCATCTTAGGTTCTTTAATGTCCCTGTGAGAACCCAGCAGGGGGTGAGCTGGAAAACTTTTGAAGAAATATCCTTGCCAGGGATGTTCTCATGCTCCCATTTATGTTAATTTTTACTTAACTTTTTCCTTCCTTCCTTCCTTCCTTCCTTCCTTCCTTCCTTCCTTCCTTCCTTCCTTCCTTCCTTCCTTCCTTCCTTCCTTCCTTCCCTCCCTCCCTTTTTCAGCTTTATGCTGGTTATCTTTTTTTTATCATATATGATCAAAAGGATTTTCTTCTTCACTTTAAGGCACTTTGGGAATGACAGTGGTTGTTAAAGACAATAGAAGTAAATCGAAGCTATTAAAAAAAAAAGTGGGATATTTGCTAAATATGGTAACAGGCAGCTTCAGTTCTCAAGAGAAGGGCCCCATAAAATGCCATGTGATTTACTCCCAGGAAATCATAAGTAAGATGGCAATCTAAAAGAAGCAGTTCCTTCATTCTCAAAGATGGAGATTGCCCAGTTTCTTCTCAGTTTTGATACCTTGACTACAATTTCAATTTTCTATTCTGCATGATCCCTACAGGCTTTTTGTCTCATCACAGTAGCATCTGCATTTTTGGTAATCTCCCACCCAAGAAATTCATCAGAAGACCAATGCCGAGGTGCATCTGCTCCATGAAGTATAGAAGCAGGACAAGGGAATACCAGGCAGCCTATGCTTCTGATAGGCATTCAGATAGCAGCTGAAGTCTATCCCCGAGTGGGAACAGAAGCTGCATTCTTGTCATATTTCTAGAGAGCCTTGGTAATGAGCACTCAGCAAGGTGTCACGGTTGTTTGGGAATAAAAAGTGTTGTTCACCAATTCTAGAGTTTGTGCACTGTCAGGCTTATCTTTCCCTAATCACTTCCATGTTCTGGCTGTTAAGTTTTGTCACCTTAACATTTTAAACAACCAGGTCACATGAACTCACTGAACTAGCAAAGAAGGAAAGCAGGACTAGCTGCAGTTCAGTTAAGAAGTTAAACTTCCCTTGACGTTCATCACACCATAATTCTGTCAAGCTATAGCACAAACAGAAATTGTAAGACTCAGTGGAGACACCATTTTATTTTCGATTTCTCTTTTTGAGTTCTAATTACTCAGAATTTCTGGTTGCTGTACCGCCAATCCAATATTACATTTACATTATTGCTAGTCAGTATAAGACTAAGAACTGTATTCAAGTTTTTTGTTTATTTTCCTTCTTTTCCATTTTATGTAAATTCTTTTTAGGCTGTAAACTTCAGCACAGGATTATTAATTATTTGCAGGTCTTCAAGGAGTCTCTAATAAGCAAACAGATTTGTTATTCTACTAGATCTTATAATTGAAGATGAAACAAGCAAACCACCAAACAGACTACTTGACATCAGTTGTGAACAGAATATGCAATCTAGAATGAATAAACTTCCCTATTCTGAATTTGTTCCCATGGCATGTTCAGCGCATCTATCAACACATGCATAATCTGTCAAATTCTCCATTTACTTTTGGTTATGATGAACATTGAGTACTGCGTGTTTACAATCTATGTCTGATACAGTTTTGAGATATTATGCGGGATCAAATTACAACTTTCAATTTTATAATAAAAGGTCAAGTGCTGCCAAAGAACTTTCCTATTATTTTCAATTCTGTACTTTAGTAGTGTACTAGACCAAGAAATTATTTGTTATCTTTCACACCTACTAAAATTGGCCTTTTAAAAAAAAAATGAATATATACGTAGTGCAGAGGTAATGAAATTTACACCCATATGGGGTTCTTCAACCAGTGTCAAAATTAGTTTAATGCAATTATTTTATTTATTTATTTGTCACATTTATATAGCTACCCATCTCACACAAAGCCACTCTGGGTGGCGTACAACAATTAAATAAAACAGCAAATATATTAAAAACAATCATTATAAAAAAGATAAAAAGTAATTATTAAGATAAAGATATTATCAAAACATGTAAGATATACAAACCCCACAGAGACAGCAAAATATCAACATAGTGGCACCATCTGAGAATGTCTCCAGTTCCCAAAGACCCCAGGCCTGATGACATAACCAGGTCTTAAGGGACTTCCTAAATGATAGCAGGGAAGGAGTGAGCCTAACTTCAGGATGGAGAATGTTCCACAAGGAGGGAGCCACAACAGAGAAGGCCCACCTCCTGGGACCCCCCAAATGCAAGTCCCTGGCTGATGGAACTCATAGCATACCTTCCTTGCCAGATCTAATGGGAGAGGCTGATGTAATCAGGGAGAAGCGGTCCCTCAGATAACCCAGCCCCATGCCATGAAGGGCTTTAAAGGTCAAAACCAGCACCTTGAATTGGACTGGGAAGCAAACTGGCAGCCAATGCAGCTCGTGAAGCAAAGGTGTAATGTGTGCTCTTCTAGGAGGACATGTAACTGCCTGCACCATTGCATTCTGCACCAGTTGAAGCTTCTGGATACTCTTCAAGGGCAGCCCCATGTAGAGCAGGTAGTAGTCCAAGCTGGAGGCACGAGTGACTGTGAACAGAGCCACATGGCCACGACTGCCACCTGCTCTTTGAGTAGGAGTCGCGAGTCTAGGAGGATCCCCAGAATGTGTACTGGGTCTGTCTTGGGCACCGCCATCCCATCTGGCACCAAAGAAGGTATGTCCCAGAACCAGCAGGACCCAGAACCCAAAGCCACTCAGTCTTCCCAGGGTTCAGCTGAAGCCTGTTGTTCCCCATCCAGACCCTCAGTCTCCAGGCATTGGAATAAGATGTTCACAACATCACATAATTCACCAGAGGCAGAGAATTTGACTGAGAATTTGGTTTCCTTATAGGATAGCTGCTTATCATAAGTAGAACCTGAGACACAAAAGTATTATTCACGAATAGTGGGTTCCAAACAAAGGACACTTTGTGCTCATCAATGTCTGTCTGTCTGTCTCTCTCCCTCTCTCCCTCTCTTTTTTATCCCCTTAAAAATGACCATTCCTGAATAGTATTTGATATGGTACAAAACTGCAATAGTTAAGGATTACTGGTAAAATCTGAGTATGCATCTTATACAAATGCATGTCTTTTCTACCAGCACCAAAGCCATCATTATTACAGTAATATGGTACTGCATATATTGCTAATTCTGATAGCAAATATTCTCTACTGCAAACATTAACCCTCAACATGTGGAGGCTGACAATTATGGGAATGGAAGGGGTAAATCTTGTTTTTCCCCTAAATGTTTGTTAATTTCAGTAATAAAATACTAATATTCCAGTCTTAATTCATAAGGAAGATCTTAATTTGTAAGGAATTTGTAATTCATTAGGAAGACCTCTGCAAAGAAACATTTAAGTTTTATAGAGTCAATCAGATCTAATCTAAATACCTACTTTTCAATTCTTTAAAATAATAATTATAAAAACAACCCTGATCTAGGATATACTTTATAAAAAGAAGAAAAAAAATCTCATTCTCATTTAATTCACACCAATAGTATTCTGGAGTTTAATATGACACAGATCATGGAATACCTGTCATTCATTCTTGGGATATCTATGTGAAATGTGTGAAGTGTGTGTGTGTAAGTGTGGTGTCTATGTTTGTATTCTAGTTATTCTCAGTCCTAGGTTAGAAAGTCAAAAACCAACCCACACTGGAATAGTACAGTAGATTATTGTCTATAATTTTAAACAAGGATGCTTTAATCCTGTAGTGGATTAATTCAGATTGATAATAATGATCACAATCATAATGATAATAATTATATTGTTGAAAAAAATGCACAGACATACCATTTCCAACTAACAAATTTGATTAAATGGCATAAGCTTTCATGGGGTGGGCGGGGAGGTGAAGAGTAGAATGTAACAAATTTAAAACAATATATGTTGAGTCACACTGACCACTGTGGAACTAATAGTATGCAATTTGAAGCATTTGTTGGAAAATCTCATTGCATCTAATTATTAGAGTTACACAGGGCTTCAGAGGAGTGCTTCAGTTTCTTAGCATTGAGGGTCTTTTTTAATGGGAAGCAGTATTCAACATTTAAAATACCTGTCCAGGGTAAACATTTAAATTCCCCTGCCCAGGGAAGAAATGGCAGACCAAAGATGGCTCTGCAAAAATCAGAGCCAATGACTGCGGCAGAATGAAGAAGTGGTGAGTAGACCGGCTCTTCGATAGTTCCTCTGAATAAGGAGAGGACTTCGGATTGCCCACAAGTGCTCCAGACAGCTGCTTCTCACAAGGAGACTGCAAGATACCACTCTCTGGTGGATTTAGATCTCTGGGAAGTGAGGGAATAACCATCTTGCTCAAACTGCGGTCAGTGCCTTTGAAAGGAAACTAAGTTTGCATACTTCCTTTTCTAATCACTTCTGGAAATTGCTTGTTAACTTCTTTTCAGTGATCAGGGAACTTTGAATTGACAAATTTTATAACACCAGGTGAATTTCCTTCAATCCTTAGTGAAAGAAAGTTTTAACTACAACGTTAAGAACTTAATTTTTTTTTTGAATAAACAGCAAAAGGGTGGTTAAAACTTTGATTTTAGAAAGTTACAGATGGACTAAGGGTCCAAATAAATTTGAAATAAGACTTTAGAATTAAATATAAAGAATCCTTTCCATGGAAAAATGCTTTTGTTTTGATTTTTTTTTTTTTAAGATAAGACTTTAAAACTAGACACTAGGGGGAACTTAGAAGGAACTAAAGATTACAATTAAAGGACAAGAACACTCAAACTTTATTTACAATTTCAGAATAAAGCAAAATATTTTAATATTCAATATTTTGAAGGATATTTTTGAACAATGGACCCAGAAGTTAATTTTGAGAGTGTCTGCCTCTGTAGATAGACTAAAAGGTGTTATGGAAGAGGAATAAGTTCTACCTGACAAGACTGAGACTGAGTTGAAAGTGGATTTAAAAATGACAGGCTCCAAAAGCAACATGATAAAAGATGTTACACTGCACATACAAAAGAAACCAGCTGATATCTTAATAATTAAAGAGATATACATACAACAGACCAAGAGAGTGACCTGGATAATTTTCCTATATTGGATTTAGAAAAGAGGCTTGTTAAAGTTTTGAAGAATTTTGTGAGAAGGGACAAAGAAGAAATGAAAAGAAATCAAATTCTCCAACATTATTTGGACTAAAGATCAAGAATGTTAGAAGTAAAAGGAGGAAAAATAAAGTTGGTTTATTTGATCAAGGTTAAAATAGATATCTTATTATCTCTGGTAACCCTTAACGAACTTTGCTGACATCAGGACTGAAATGGCGAGTCTTTAAGGATTTATTTATAGATAAGAGATGAGATATGGGAAGAAGAGATCATTTGTTCTATTTTAAGAGAAGGTGATAAGTCACTAAAATTGTTTATACTTGTGACTTAATATATATACTTCTGTGATAAATATATACTTCTTTATATATTTCTTTTTGTTTTCTTTGCTATATTCTTATTTTTTCTTTCTTTTCTATTTCTCTTTCTATTTTTCCCTTTTTCTCTTTCTTTTCTGCCCCTTCTATTTTTTCTTTTTATTCTTTATTTTTTTATTTTGTATTAGTTTTTACTGTTGTAATTATAATCTTAATAATTACTATAAAAACATTTAAATGCATACATACATGAATACATACATTCATAAAGCTTTCTTTAAAACACTCCTTTGAAATGAAGAATCAAAACCATTCCTAAAATCAAGATTGCAACTTTGATCTGCACAACACTGGGGGCTTTTGTGTGTGTTTCCCAGTTATTGAGTCAAAACAGCTGATTTAGTTGAATCAACCTAGCCTGAACATTAAAGCTGCATCAAGATAGCAGTACCTTAGCTGGTCTCCATAGGTCTATTGATTATTGTCTACCAGAAGATGGTCCTCTGAAATAGTGTGTTAGAGCTACTGCCTCCCATACATTGAGGAAAAATTCAACAGCAGAGAAATTTTTGTTCCCTCTGTGGAGAAAACTGATTTTCAGTGCAATTCAGAGAAAAGTCAGAGACATATTTGCACACACTACCAAATCTTACATAGAATAACCGAGTTAAAAGGACAGTTAAGAGGCAGGTGATGTCCTGACCTTCCTGAAGTTAGAGAGATTTGAGTGTAGTCCAGGAAAATAGAACCCATGGATATTGCTAAGCTACAATTTCCAGTAGCTCCAACCAGCATGGAAAATGGTGAGGATGAAGAATGTTGAGAATGTAATTGTTTAATTGTATTTATTGCACTTTTATCCCCCCATATTATCTCCAAGAGCTTAAAGCATTCTATTCTGAGGTCTTCCTGAAACAACTCCATGGGATAGATTGGATTTAGAGAGGGTGATTGAACTTAATGATCAAATAGGGACTTGAATCTGGTTCTCTTGATCCATATCCAATATCATAACCAATATGTTATCTTTGATAACCATAGATCTTACCTCCTGCCTAGTCAGTATCTAAATATAGGAAAATCAATTTTAAAGTAAAAATAGTATGGAAAGGCACTTTGAGCATGGTTAGAGATATGTTTTCTTTATTATTAACTTCCTAAGGTTGACATTAAAATGCTGGCAGGAAACTGAGAAGACTATATTTCCCCACATGGCTCTTTCGTCATTCCACAGACACAATATCCACTAGATGGCATTGTTATTTAAGACTAATAGCATGATATTAAATTCCATGCAGGCTCTCTAGCTCTAATTCATCTGTAGACCAGACAAAAGTAACAGAAGAATTCTTCAGGTATTTTTGAGAAAACAGCTCAGAGAAAAAGTCTGTGCTTGATGAGTTCTTTCTTCCTACTTCAAGCTACATTTGCATATCTGCTTCAACTTAGGCAAAACATACAGTAATGGTACATGCAACACACCCACCATCCTTGTGGGTATGAGTATGTGTAATCTTGTTCAGCAGGAGAAAGAGTTTGAGTTGATTAAAATGAATGCAGTAGAACCTCTTTTTTTCCATTAATGTTCCTGAATTTTCTGTTTGCAGAAAGAATAGTGTGATATGCATGAACTCCATATCATTCATATGTTATAAACTTTAAGCATATCTCTTCATCTTTTCCTATTGTCTTATATTTCTTATATCTGATCCTTACCTAAAGTACTCATTATAGATATTAGCACTTTTCTCTGTTCTGACAATTTTTGTAATAGATTTTCCCATATGTCCATGATTTGAAAATCTGCTATAAACTGTGCATTTTTAATGGAAGAAAAAGAAAAACAGCAATGTATCTGTTGCTATCTCATGTGCTGTTATTTGGTGATAAAGAATTCACAATACTTTAACTGTCCCACCTGATCACATTTATCTTATATGGCAAAACATTTTAAAACATACACATGGCTAGTGGGAATTAATAATCATAAATCATTTTATTGAAGAAATTAGCTCTCTTCCAGGATTATGAATGCTTAATGCTGGGAAACCATTTCAAATTAAGTTTAAGCACATGATATTTATAGTTATATTAAAAGCACACCTGGATGTTCATCAGAAAGCTGGGCCTGAGGTATTAGGGCTGAATGAAAGATGGGTAACCATTTATTCAACCCCATACTAAGGCTGTAAAAATAGGAGGGATAACTTTTCAAATTGTTAGTGGTCTGGAGAAATTATTTTAGGAGTGAAGGATTTTTCTTTCAGAAGATAGCAGCCAGAGGATTTTACTGTACCTTGGCTTTTTTTTTTTTTGCATTAAAATCAAATGTTTACAGATCTGGCTGCTATTTACACTTTTTTCAGAAGTAATGAAATGCATACAGATGAAGAAATTGTTCACTGAAGATGTCCCTATGGATCCACCTATATTTCCAATTCTTTTCTCTTTCATTCTAGACATTTTGTTGTCTCCGGATAATGAAAATGTTCATCTGGGACCCAAATATCCCATTTCAATGATAGATTTTAAAAGAATGTAGAGTCCAGAGTTTTCCACACTGAAGTCTTCATATTCATAAACCTCTGGTAATGAAGTCAATTTTACAAAGTTTTTCCTGATCTCAACCTCTTCCTTTGCTTTGGCCAATACGATGGCCAGGAGCTCAATCCAGCCTGTAGCTAACACTGTTCCCAAGTGGCAGATTTCCCCCTGCTTCTTTCCCCTCTCACCCACATCAGGAAAACAAGCACTTTCTGTGGTCATGTCTTTTGAGGATCGAAGCAAAAAAAAACCCAAAAAACCATAGGTTTATAATTTTTCTTCTAACTTGGACTGCAAGGAAAGAAAAACATGGAAGAACCCTTGTCGGCTCCAACCATTTTAAACAATAAACAAACAGCATTCCTCTGCTGAACCTAATTTTACAAAAGTGGCCCAACATAAATATACCATCAAAAACACAAAGCAGGGACCAGGGATGAATGCCTACCAAACACATAGAAGTCACTTCGAATTGAGGCATTTGTGTAAGCACAGCAGGAGGACTGAACTGCCTGCTTGCACCAGTGGAGGGCAAAAAGCACTACTTTTTGTGCAGAACAAACAAACAAAAAAATGAGAACTGTTCCACATCTAAGTGCTGAATCATCTCTAGTCTTGCCAAATGACACTGAACTGAGGAATCCAGAATTTTAAATAATGCTGAAGAGAGAGGAGTGGCTCTACACCAGTGTTGTCCAAACTTGGCCACTTTGAGTGGACTGCAACTCCCAGAATTCCCCAGCCAGCATGGCTGGCTGGGGAATTCTGGGAGTTGAAGTCCACTCATCTTAAAGTGGCCAAGTTTGGACAACACTGCTTTACACTCATGTAGGGTACTTTTGTTTCACCATTATAGAGTCACAACAGGTTTCCCAGTTTTTTTACTTTTGTTTCCTTGCTTGTCAGATCCCCCTTCAAATAAATTGGATCAATAATTCTTCATAAGCTTGAGACATAACCACCTTTTATGTTTAAAATTAAGCTCCTGTGCCTTTAACAGTTGCTATAATTCCACAGTATGAAGCTGCAGTGATGGGGAAATTATTCAGTATTTGTCCATTATGCAGCTGATGTAGAGACAAGGACCACCACCTATCTGACCTGGTCTGACCTAGTTAATATTTAGATGGAAGACTGTCAGATAATACCAGGGTTGTAAGCTACACTAGAAAGTCAGAATTGTACTACTAGTAGTAGTAGTCATAGTAATGCAATGCCAAACAATCTTTTTTGTTGTTGTTGCCATGAAAATTCAACTCAAAGGAGACTTGATTTTACATGGTCAATTAATAGTCTGATATCTTTCAAGATGGAGCAAGGAAAAACTTGTAACAATATTAATGCTAATAAGAGTTTGACCTGGCTCAACTTACTTGTTCTTTACCTGTCCTTCCGTTCATCTCTCTTCCCTGTTCCCTCTACTTCTCATACATGCACACCAGGAAACATGCTTCTCAGCATACTGTTGCTGCTTCTCCCTCTCCTTTTCCATCATCATCATCATCATCATCATCATCATCATCATCATCATCATCATCTCTGCATTCAGCCAAATTCCATTCGTGGATTTTTCTTTCTCTTCTCTATCTCACAGGCTATTTTTCACAAGAAAGCAAAGAAGATGTTCCTCAACGTTCATTTCAAAGTTGTAAAATCTAAGTATGCATTCTCAACCTCACAATGATCAATAAAACTTTCCCCAACAGTTTTGAATGAAAGGAAGGGTGATTGCTTCTCTTTCTCTTTGAAAACTCCAGTACCCTGTCATTCTGTTAAGGCCACACAGGAGTATTCAGTATCAGTCTCTTCGCCTTTGGGGAGCAGACTATGGACATAGCGTGTGGGGTTAAGCAAGAATAAACTTATGATTAAACCAGAGAAACATTGGAGCTAGCTTAGTAGACTTGGTTTCCACCACAGTAGAGGTTCAGATTTTGAGCCTACTATTTTTTCTCAATTCTGTTGTAACCGTATAAATATGTATATCCCATCCCTTTTTAAATTTCCCACAATGCCTTGCCACTACAGCATTCAAGAAAAAGTTTCAGCAGTATGCCTTTAGTAATCTCCTGCTGCTAAGCATAACAAAGTTGAGTGACTGTGCCCAGGCCAAAGCAAGAGTGATGACTGGCCACTTCTCTGTTAGGGAACTGTGATGGTTCCATGTCCCAGAAAGTTCAAGATTTGTTTTTGTTAGGAAGGAAGTTGCTTCACTCAGTTCTAAATACAATTTCCACTTAAACAGTATATTATGATGGTCAATCTGTATGATTTGTCCTCTTTTATTTATTATTTACATCCTGCCTTTTCAGTATAACAATTTCCCCAATTGATTTACAAGCACATAAATAATAGTACATTTGTTACTGTTTTAGTATTCCAGTTCAAATTTTCTTGGTCTAAATTTATCAACTGGATCATAGAAGCTAAGAACAGTCATTTTCTTAAAAACATGAGACTGAGAAATGGGAGAGGAAATATTAATCAGCCATAATTATGGCTAACATTTCAAAGATAGTGAACATATGATTGATGTTTAGTTTTATGAATCTTTAAAACACAGCTTAATTTATGCCAAACTCAGGATCAAAGTACTGGTTATTTTTTTTCCCCCTTAAAACAGAATAAACTGATCAAACTTTTAACTAAAGGTGCCTGTATTTCAAAATGACCTCCAAGCATGGAGTTCCAATTAATGTTTCTTCTGCTAATCACTGGACAGATTAAGCATTCTATGAACTTCTAAAATGTTCATAAGTAGTGCATACTTCAGCCAAAGCAAATAATTTTGTAGAGCTCAAAAAATGTAGCTTGGTATTTTGTTGACCTAATAAAGATGTCCGTCTAGTATGGAATTTGAAATGGTTCTTACATCCAAGATAAGCTTTCTGTGTAACTTGAAAAGCATCAAATTTCGCAGTTCAACAGCAGCTACTCATATTGAAGGATGAGAACTTTATATCATGTAAAACTGGTACTTCATTCCTTGAGGATATAATTTCTAGTTATATACATTATACTGACATTTATTTATTTCTCATAGTCTAAAATTACCTCCAGTTTAGTTTACATAATTGTCTAGTTCATCTCTAATTCTTCTTTTCTAACTACCAAGGCATCTGAGTATGTCCACAAAAGTATCGTGATGATTCCTAGTAATAGCTGCAGTTTTTCATTTCCTCCTTTGTTCTTCCAAACCTGAGGCACAAATGACCAGGCTCAAATTATCCTACATTGGATACATTATGCAAAGACCTAGCTCTCTGGAGAAGGCTCTAATGTTGGGAAAGGCAGAAGAAAAGAGAAGAGAATGACCAGCAGCAAAGTGGATGGACTCAGTTACAGTGGCAATGGGGGCACCATTAGAAGACTTGAAGGACCAAGTGAGGGACAGATCATCACAGAGAAAATCCATCTATGTGGTCACTAAGAGTCAACACTAGCTTGATGGCACATAACCAATTAATCAATCAATCTTCCAAACCAGAAGTGCCTAACTTTGCTCACCTCAAGGTTCTGGCTTTGAATGTTATACTCTACTAAAAAAGCTAAGCCACTTTTTATTTTTCCATTATTAATGTATTATGTTCTCATCTTGTGTTATTTTTTAAATTTTAAAATGCATTTGATTTTTAAAATCTATTTGATGATACTAACACGCTTCTTTCCCCCAGTGTTCTGAATTTTTTACCATGAAGAGAAAAAACTATACCTTTCCCCTTCTTTAAGGTATGGAATAGCCAATAGGTATCTTAAGCCTAGAAGCGGCTTACAATATTAGTGCTGTGCAAAACATTCGAACTTTTCAGAAGGAAGGAAGGAAGGAAGGAAGGAAGGAAGGAAGGAAGGAAGGAAGGAAGGAAGGAAGGAAGGAAGGAAGGAAGGAAGGAAGGAAGGAAGGAAGGAGAAATGAGACTAAAACTTAACAATAACAACTCTATAATAGGTTATTTTAAAGTTCATAGGTTTTTTTTATACATTAGGAATAATAGTGTTATATTTCTATTTAATTTATATACAACATTACCATATTAATATCTATGCTTTTTAAAGAAATGTTAACTGTAATGCTTTTAAAAAGTGTGGGTGTATATACACACATCACCTTTTCACAAGCAGAGGACTGTGATGCAAAGTGTTAAGGCAACCATACCCAGTTTGCCAGTTTGCATTTATGTCTGTTAGTATGCATAGGTAACAGTCTGATGGCAGGGCTGATAAAGTACACTGTTTATATATACAGGTAGTCCTCACTTACCCAGGGTAATCAGGACCAGGAATGCCATCACTAAGCAACATGGTCATAAAGCACAATGTCATGTGACCATGCAGTTACCACAATCCCACTTGCTGTCGTTAGGTGAATTCCACATGGTCACAGTGTTCCAAGGTCATGTGGTTGCCATTTGCAACCTCCTGCCAGCTTCCCCATTGACTTTGCTTGTCAGAAGCCTATACCAAAAAGAGTCAAGGTAGAGCAATATTGAGTTTCTTTCTCATGCTTTCCTGTTTGCCTGGGCCTTATGAATAGCTGCAGCATATTTTCTTCAAGGCTACCTCTGTACTCCTCTACAGAAAGCCCTTGCTGAGGTTTCTGGAGGATGCAGCTGCTTCAGAGCTTCAAGGAAGAACTGCTTTGCTCTCTCCAATGGCCTTCTGAAGTGCCCCTTGGAATGCTTTGCACAGACTGCACAGCTCCCATTTCTGCCCCTTAAAAAGCTCTCACAAAGTAAAACAAAAAATATCCGCATTCAATTTATTAGGGAAGGTGGGGATTTCTTAATGGGTGCAGTGAGTGCTAGCACACTGCACAGGGCCCAAGGTCATACTTTCTGCCCCCCCCCCCCAGCTTTAAGCAATGCAAGGAATAATCCTAAGGGGCACATGGAAACATCTCACCACCTAGTATTCCCTTCACATAACAAGCTTGTAACAAAATGCAAATTTCAAAGCTTTAGCACAGCTACTGTTTCACTTTTCTAAAACATGCTCAGATATGTAGTTGTGCATGGTTTGAAACAGCATAGAATTTTTCCACTGGTGAGTTGGCATGATAATTATCCTAAAATGATCCTTCCTTCCTTCCTTCCTTCCTTCCTTCCTTCCTTCCTTCCTTCCTTCCTTCCTTCCTTCCTTCCTTCCTTCCTTCCTTCCTTCCTTCCTTCCTTCCTTCCTTCCTAAAGCTATTTGTGTAACAGTAAAATTCAGCTTCAGACCAAATGAATTTGAAGTATCATTATTTTAAATTAGAGCACCTTACATATTTAAACGTAGTGTGTGCTCTACTTTCACTTCCCTCTTTCAGTCTTCCATGTTGTGTATAATCAGCTCATCATTATTCAAAGGCTTTCCCATCTAAGTGTTTAGAAGTCCTGACTGAGTGTGTTTCATTAGAATCAGAATTACTCTTCCATTGCTTGAATTCAATTTTCTGTCCTCTAGTTAAAGGACTTTTTAATAAAGAGGCTCACTCCATCACCATAAGCCCTTCACATGCTGTATTGCAACAGTGGTGCCAGAAAATATCCTTGGAAAGCTAGGAATTAAACTTCTTATCCCATATCTTATTTATATTTTAAGTATTTCTACATTCACAATTTTTCTATTCAATTTAACCTTATTCAGGCATTTGTTGGATTCAATTTACAAAGGTGGCTAATTAGGTTATACCCACTGGTCCTAGTCCCATCCCAAGTTTCCATATGTATGCACATGATTCTACAGGTAGTCCTTGACTTATGACCACTCATTTAGCAACTATTTGAAGTTACAACAGCACTGAAAAAAAGTGACTTATTACTGGTCTCCACACTTATGTATGTCACAGCATCCCTGTGGTCACATGATCAAAATTTGGGCACTTGGCAACCAGCATGTATTTACAACTGTTGCAGCATCCTGGGGTCATGTGATTGCCATTTGCAACCTTCCCAGGGGGCTTGCAACAAGCAAAGTCAATGGGGGAAGCCGGATTCACTTAGCAACAATGGCAAAAGAGGTCATAAAATCGGACATGACTCACTTAACTACCACATTGCTTAATGATGGAAGTTCCGGTCCCAACTGTGGTCATAAGTCGAGGACTACCTGTACAGAATTAATAACCTGGGAAATTAGAACTGTCCACTAATAACAAAAATCAGCACACATATATGAATGAATGAATGAATGAATGAATGAATGAATGAATGAATAAATACCAATCCCCAAACAAAATTTCAATGACTGTATTTATTTACTCCTTTCAGAAGATCAAATGAGGATTGGGGATCAGGTCATTCAGTCAACATTTTTCAGAGAACTGACCTGACTCATTCTTTGTGTACTAATACATTAATACGAACATCTTCAAATGTGTAACTGCAATACATAGCTCAAAAGTAAACACCAAAAAGTGGAGAATTTTATATACCCTAGAGAGATGGAGAACATTGCACAAACATCCATACTTTAGGGGACACTTTATGAAAATTGCAGTACAAATGTTGCAGTCTTCAAAACTGTGTATTCCAAAACATATTAGAATTAACATGTGAAATTTTGTGGGTTTTTTAAACTGCACAGTAAGCACTAAAAGTCTTATGATGACTTAATACACCCAACTGTCATAGACCAGAAATAAACTATTTGTAAGATACAAATGATGCTAGGAGACAGACATCAATTAATGGTATACTGTAACAGCATCCTATGAAATATATTTTGCTGACTAATAAACACACACACACACACCATTATGTCTCAGTGTCAGTTACCTTATGAATATATGCTTTATTTAGTTAGTTAGCTGATCCCCAATTTTTCAAAAATTAAAAAAGAAACTCAATTTAAAAAAATTAAAGCATAATTAAAGTGCTAGTAAAAACAAAGTAAAATAAATAGCATCCACTCAGTGAACCATAGAAGACATATTAAGGCAGACAGCATTAAAATATTTTGCCTATCCCTGGAGAGGAAACTTCTCTGACTTTTTTGTGACAGGGTAAGACGCTCTGATTGGTTAAAGTTTTTTTTTTTTTTTTGCCCTAGTCTCTAATACTACACAAAGTATCACATACACACAAGAAGCTTCTTGCCTAATGGAAACACCTGGGAATAGGCCCATCTGTCTTTGGGTGAAAATAACTAAAGGTCAGTCTGTTAGGCAATAGAAGTTAGTTGTTGGGTGTTGTTGGACATTCTTGGAGGTTGTGCTTGTGCTATGTAGACTGGATATCCTGTGTGTATAAAGGAACAGCTGGAGGAGGAAGGCATCTGCAGCTGAGTGATCTGCAGAGTGGACTGGCTGGTAGAAATGACTGCAGTATTTGGAAAGGACAGATTAAACATTCAGATGAGCTACTGTATAAATTAGAAATAATCACAACTTATTTCCTGAAAAGCACTACAACAATAAAGATCACTATAATATAGAGAAGAACTGTGTATGTGGGGGGGGGGGAGGGCGCATATGGAAAGTTCTTGTCTCTTTTCCCACCCTCTGATACCTCCCTTGGTAAGAGTTCTCACATCTAGAAGCTGCTGCTGAAAAGTCCTTTTGCATTCCCATCAAAAGCACTCCTGATGGTGATGGCTTCAAGAGAAGGGTTCCTCATTAAGAACTTGACGTATGTGCAGGCTTGTTAGGAAAAATATGAAGCCTCTGTGGATCTTCAAAGTGGTGGGAGTGGGGCTTCACTGCATCTGGGTCAGGAGCTAAATCTAGAAATGCACATAAACACCTAAGACTTCTAGGGGAGGTTAATGCCATCCTTCTCAGAAAGAAGCCCTATTTCTTGCTTTTCTTTCACCTGATTTAAAACTCCCCTTCTGTGTCTGGACTCAGCTTCAGTTTGTTTGTCATCATCTAATCCATTGTTAATGTCAATTTCAATAGCATTATTAGTTTTAGATTTTGATGGTCAGGAGACAAAGAGTTGGGCATCATTAATATTCTGCCAAACACACCCACACACATATGAACACACACAGAGATCTAAACAACTCTTCCTACTGATGAGAGAGAGAGAGAGAGAGAGAGAGAGAGAGAGAGAGATCACACTCCTACACAGGAACACACAGACACACACACATACATGCATGTGTTAAATAGGACAGGGAGAAAGACGAAACTCAGGCTGTCATCTGTAGTGTCCAGGTTTAGATACAAATACAGATAATTACAATGGCAAAGAGATATATCTACATAAGCATATACCACATATCCATTGTTTAGGTACAGGGTATTTGAGAGAATAACAATTTCTATATGTAATTTGTACTTACCAAGATTGGTGAGGAGGTCTGCTGACAGTTGTCACCAGTTCATCAGGCAGCAATTTATGCTTGCTGCTGACTAGCAGAGCTGAGGGGCTAAAAAGCTTTTTCGAATCTTTAAAAGCTTTGAAAAGGCCCTTAAGACACATATTTTTGTTCAGGCCTTTAGCTGATTATTTTAAACAATTAGTAGTAATTGTTAATTTTCCTTGTTTTATTTGTTTGCCTCAGTTGCTATGTTAGTTCTTGTATTGTTTGCTTATTTTGTAAATCTTTGAGACTGAAATGAATGAAATAAATAAAATAAATACAAATTAGTATTACACCAAACCTTAAAGAGCATAAAACCCTCAGGGACATCAGAGACTAACATCCACAGCCTCGATGTTTTACTTCTCTCACATTTGACTCTCTTTTCTGCCCATACTTTTTTTTATAGATTGATTCCTTTACATTAGTTTGGAGAGGAAACCCACAATTTACTGAACTTGGAAATATCTGTGGTACACCATTAATGTGATAAAAATCCAGAGTTCAGCATCAATTCAAAGAATATAACTCATTAAAAAGTAGCAGTTTTTCAATCTGGTCGATAGTTTACTTATTATGAGATAAGCAGGTTTATGTCTTTCAAGATGACTCAGAGTAGCAGTCTCTTTATTGTACAACTGAGGGTGGTGTCATGCAGTAAATGCAAGCCTCTGAATTTGATTAACTCAGTATTTTAGCCATAAGCAAAATTTCTGTCACCGATCCACTATTCCCCAGCATAATCTAATAAATATAACTTTCACAGTGAAAACTATTTTATGTATTCCCTTCTGGACTTTATCAAATATATTATTTTTTGCTCTGACAGTTCTGCACCCAGAGCAAGGAAAATAAATTGAGAGAGAAGGAGACAAGTGTGTGTGTGTGTGTGTGTGAGAGAGAGAGAGAGAATGAAACAAAGAAAGAGTGTGGGGGGGGGGAGGGTAGAGAATGAAAAGGGGTGTATGTGTACTTGTAGATCTCCTTTTTTGAGTAACCAACCTTCCTGTATCCTGTCCCCTGAAAGAAATTGTAGAAGCTGATCAAGTCTTACAACTTTCTCATATCCAACTTCCCATGGGTCTTATATAATGACATCTGATTAGATGTAGCCAAAAAACCCCTTCTGGGACATAAATATTTATGTGACTGAATTGCATGTGTCCAAACAAGTGTTAAATAGAATTTTCAATCCCACCATCCTGAAAGAGTTGTGGAATTAAAAGCAGACAATATATTTATGCCATTACAACTAATTAATTACATAAACTTGTTAGCAATGAGTAAAATGGAATAACAGCCATGTGGCTGAAATTTTCTGACTGAGAGATAAGGAATTTCTTCATAAAATACCACTATATCAAAACATTTCTTACCTCACCTTAGATTTTTACTCTGATTCAGTTGTAGCTGCACATTACTGGAGGAGAAATAGGAAACCTTGTGGAATTGATGGTGTTTACTTTTCCAAGCCTTAATCGTATCTCCTTGAGTTACTTATTCATTCATAGACCCATGTAGAGCATGTTACAATAGTCCAATTATGTGGTTTTCAAGGTATGAGTTACCATCAGTAGGGCATCCTGGTCCAACAAGCATAGTAAGTAGTTCAGCAGCTGAAGCTGGGAAAAGAGTCCGGTGCTCAAGCAGCAATCTAGAGTACAGGAGGACACCCTGATCACCAACCATCTCCTTTGGAGGGAGCACAGCTCCAGTCGGGAATTAATACTGAGACTGATGTTATCAGATTGCTGAGCTGTGTATGGATAAGTAGTGGCTCAGTCATGGTCTGTTTTGTCCTATCCTGATCCTTACTGCTTTTCAAATTTGCTTTTCAAGTGTCCCACTTGATATGGCACTGAGTTGCCATTGTGGGTTGATATAGCTGAGCTTTTGGCTTTCTCTTGGTTTTGGGTAGTATTAGGAACATTGGCACAGGTGACGCATCAGCTTGGCCCTTCCTGGAAAAGCAACCCTCATTTACTTTGGTTGGGTACCAGATTGGGTGGGTCACTATGGCAAATGTTTGGTCTTCTCTGGACAGAACTTAGCAGGAGCAGGAGCAGGAGCAGGAGCAGGAGCAGGAGCAGGAGCAGGAGCAGGAGCAGGAGCAGGAGCAGGAGCAGGAGCAGGAGCAGGAGAGATACAAGGCCACAGAAAGAGTGGTTGGCACAGTGTCTAGTTTTGCCATGCACCCCAATTCTTGAAAAAGTACATGTGCTGGTTAGTGTTAGCCTAGCACCTCTTCACTCATTAGCTAGAGATTTATATTCATTGTGACTGAGGCAGGCTGATCTAGTAGTGCATACCAGAAAGGTCAACTTGAGACCATATTCAGACTGCTGAGAGCCAAGTTGCTCCAAACAATATTGGCAGGATCAGTGCAGAAGTGTAAAGTTCTATTAGTATAAGAGAACAGAAAGGTAAGGCTTGTGGGTTGGCCGCTTAAAGAAGTTGAAAGCTGAGAAAATAAATGAAGCTCAAAGCACATGTTAATCTTGCCACCCAAAAGTGGTTAGGCAGACAATTTAATGAGGTGATAAAATTCATTAGCTGGCTTCACATGTCAATGTCAGAGAGTCCATCACACCACTTGATTCATCCCCCATCCAGCATTCTCCTTTGACAGATGTTCTGACATTGCATGTGTCCTTAACAACCCCAGAAGCTGTAGAAAAGCCATCAAATTTGTGAAGCACTTTGTAGTGCTGCAGAGCATTTTGCAGACACCTGATATGATTCATTACATCAAAGGGGATTGTCATTTTGATTCATGAATCTGCTTAGAGTGAAGTGGTTTGATCAAATCTTGCTAAACTGAAGCAGTTCTTTGAAGTTTTGTATCGTTAAGTCATAGGGCATGTGCTGGGGTCTTTTCTGTAGCAAGGTCCATATTACTGGAACCTGCTCACAGGAAGGTCCTTCCCCCCTCCCTTCAGAAGTTATATTCCATCAAGATTTTATAGTATTTAATGTTGCTCACCTATTTTAAGGCCAATATCTCTTTTATATCAATTTAATTGTGTTGATTTGATTTTTTTTCTGCAATTGATTTGATTGATTTGACTTGATTGATTTAAAATATATTTATTCATTGATTATTTATATTGCTAAGACTATTTTAGAAAAAAAAAGGTAATTTGTAAATGTAATATATACACATACATATGTTCATGTGGTTGTGGAAGCATCTTTCATCTACATAGAAGTATATCGAGAAATCCTACCTTCCTCCTTTGGTTAGACCATACAAAATATAACCTGTATGCAGCATAAAAGATGCATACTATTGATTGTCTTCCAACCACAAGTCAGATTGCTTGATTTTTATTACTAACTAATGTAAAAAATTGGATTTAGATAGTATGCTATAGGTACAAACTATGAATGTCATATTTACCAGTTTACTTCTTCCTTTTTTTTAAGTTGGGCGAATTATGCTGCCTCAATTTAAAGACAATGGCCCTGTGAAGTGACATTTATTATATTAGGTACCAAAAAAAAAGTGTTCCTTAAAAAAAAGAACCCATTTCAAATATTGCAAAGATCAGTTAAGCTGCGTGAATTTCTTTCTTTTTGAATCCAACAGCTTTATTGGGGTTTATTTTCTGGCACAGAAAGGAAGAAGGATAAGAAGAAAGACAGAGAAAGTCTAAGATGTGGGTGACTGAACATTATGGAAAAAGATATTTTCAGTTAAAATAGTGCTTTAATAATTCATAATTGAAAATGACTATGTAAGTGCCTGTAATTATAAGAGAAACCCATATTTGACAACAACAAAAATGTGTGCATTGTGGGACAACAAATTGGAAGTACAGAAACTATTATTTTATATGGGTGCATATCTCTGTGGATGTATGTGTTCATGTGTATGTGGGATATACACAGATATACACTATACTGTATTCATTTTCTGCACATAGGCACCAGTTCACCAAAGCTTGAAATCTCATTGTAGCTGCTAGAAAGCTAATTTATTTAACAGAAGCTGGTATTTATGGTCATTTTCATGCATGTGGTCATTACACTGACATAATGAATCTACATCTCTGGATTTAATGAGGTTTTAGTAAAATGGGTCCCCAATGCCCTTGGTTCTGCCCCAGTATTATATTTCCAGTGATATGCTGAAAACTTCCAGATGCTTATACAGGATCATTGCAGAGTGGTTGAAATGCATAATGGAAATGCTGCTGAATATATTGCCAAGGCAAGCAATCCTAATCCACTACACTGCACTGCATTACATCAATAATACACTTATATAGATTTATCATACTTTGCATGGGACCCACTGAAATCCATTCCATCTCTATCCCACAACCAAGTGTCAAATCTATGAAGTTGCAATAGAAAATCTAACAAGACATCAACATTTCATTTGAGATAGTTAGTCCCAAGTTGATATGAGATACCCTTTTCAGTGATATTTCTATGATGAATAAAATTTTAAATATGAATATTATTTGTAGGAACAATTATTTGGAGAAAGGAATGTTTTAAAAAAGGAAACTACACAAAAAGAACATGATTTAAACATTCTTGCCACTATCTCCAGAAACAAAGCAGGCATAAACATCTCAGCAAACATACTCATTTGCTAGTTGAAATACATTAATGGCAAAAATGGTACACTTATCATGTTATTAATTAATGCTAGCATCAGTGATGCTAATAAATAACTTCTTGTTGTTCCCCAGTTCATCCTTCGAGGGAAGGGGAGGACAATTTAGCTTATTAAGCTGATACATATTGGCTGAAGGTTACCAGATTTTAAATCAAAATCTCCAGAGATTGCCCTTGTCATCTTAAAACAGGAAATCTGTTTTTTTTTTTTTTTTTGTGGAGAAAACTGCAGATTGAACTGACACTTTCCATATATAAAAGATTATCTCTACTTCTTTCCAATAGCCATCCACAACAGATAATAATCACATTCCTTATTCAGTACTGAAAATTAAGTTTTGAATGGCAGCTGAAGATGGCCTCAAGCTGTTAATTTTGCAAGTCACTTGTAACTTCATTTTAATAAAGATTTTCTGAAGGTTCACATGCTTATCCTCATGTCACATGATCTATAATATTGTTAAAGGGGTCATTGTTCTTCCTCAGATCTAACCTTTCTTCTTTTGCTTGTAAAAACACTCACTTATATTAACTTGTGTTATCATTTTTCGTTTTAATTTTGCCTTATCAGTAGTCACTTCAGCATCACTTTTAGTCTTTTCTTATTGTTTATTCTGGCTAAGTTTTTTTTAATGATTTATATTTACTATTTACCCCAACCTTTTCTTGGATATACACTATACAGATAGCAGCTGCTGCTTAGATATTATGCAAGGCAGTATGAAATCAATGCCTAGTATACTGTATGCCTTGTATAGAATCAAGAGCTTTCTTTTTTCCAATATTTTTTTTCTTCTTCTTTTATTTCTTTAAAAACTTCCTCTGTTAAACTGTCTCCTAAGGTAGACACAGAAGATCAAACAAAGATGGAATGAGTAATACTGACATTCTGTACAGTAGAGATGTCAACATCCCAGATACCTTAGAGGATAGTTCCTATTTACAAGGCCCTCTATACTAGAAGCTGAAGTTAGATCATCACTGTGGTCATTACAGAGTTGGAACGCTACAGGAATTGAAGGAATATCTCCAGAAATATGCAAACAATAGAAGAGTCAGGAAAGGTTAGAACCAAGCTATGCCAACAAATCTGGAGAATGACACAGTGGCCAACAGATTGGAAGAGGTCATTCTACATACTAGTACCAAAGAAAAGAGAGTTAACAGAATGAGCAAACTATTGTACAATATTCTTAATTTCATATACTAGCAAAATGATACTTAGAATCATCCAATACAGCTTACAGTACTACATGGAAAGGGAGATATCAAATGTTCAAGCTGACTTTAAAAAAAGCTGAAAACCAAGAGTCATTATTGTTAATGTTCACTGAATAATTGAGAGAGCCAAAGAATACCAAAAAGAAGTCAGTTTGTGTTTCATTGCTTATAGAAAGGCCTTTGATTGTGTTAACCATGTCAAGCTGTGGGACATGCTTAGGAAAATGGGAATCCCTGAAAAGTTTCATTGTCTTCATGGAAAACCTATACAAAGATAAGGAAGCCTTTCTGGATAGAACATGATAAAACAGAGTGGCTCCATGCTGGCAAAGGAGTGAGACCAGAGTATGTACGCTCTCTCCTTATTTATTAATCCTACATGCTGAATATATTTTGAGAGAGGCTGGATTGGAAGTAGATGAGTGTAATTTTAAAACTGGAAGAAGAAATATCAATAACTTGCGCTATTCTGATGATACTATTCTGACAACTGAAAATGCAAATAATCTAGAAACTCTAGTAATGAAAATCAAGGAACACAGTGGGAAAAATAGGGCTAAGATTAAAAATAAAGACCAAACAGAATTGATGATGAAGATAGTGGTAGATAGTTGTGCTATCTGCTAGAACAGTAAAGAGTAGAATAGTTGAAAAAAAGTCAAGAAATACAGCAGAAACTAGCACTTGGTGGAGCAGCCACAAAGACCTTGGTAAAGATATTCAGGTGTTGTGATGTAGCTATATCTACAAAGATCAGAATCATGCATGCAATGGTTTTCCCTGTGACACTCAAAGGAAGCAAAAGTTGGTGTTTGCAGAAGCAGGGTAGAAGAAGTATTGATGCTTTTGAAGTTTGCCATTGGATAAGATTCCTGAGAATATCAGGGATAGCCAAGAAAAGAAACAAATGTATCATCAATCCAGCATTCTTATTCAAGGCACAAATGGCCAGACCCAAATTATCATATTCTGGACACATTATGCAAAGATCTAATACTGGGAAAGCGGGAGAAAAAATAGGTGACAAACAGCAGCAGGGTGGATGTACTCAATTGCAGGGGTTATGGGTTCATTGTTGAAAGATCTGAAGGACCAGGTTGGGAACAGGTCATCCTGGAGAAAATCTACCTGTGTGGTCACTAACAGTTGACATCAGTTTAATGTGGCACACAATCAGTTGAACAAGGTAGGCACACCTTTATATTAAAACAAAAAAACAACACTAATACAGATATAACATTTTGAAAGCTAGGAAAATAGGGACTTTTGTTAACCTTGAATTTTTACTTTCCAGTGCCTATTTTAATCTCTTTAATTATTGAGTTGTAGTACAATTGAAAGGTCATAAATAGCATAAGTAAGACAAACCATCTCATAGTTTCAAGATCATGCAACTGTAATGTATCTTATTACCTACCATTTGTTGTACTCATTGTATAATTTAGTGTAATATACAATTTACATTTCTTGACCTTCAAATGGTTAAAAATTCAGGTATGGCCTACATTTTTCAAGATGATGGTAATATATATGTACATGAGTTATAATTATGATTATTGGACATAACAGCATTAGAAAATATTCTGCAAAATATTACAAAGGTTATTTCTCCTGCGCTTTCTTTTATTTTAAGCCATCAAGGGAGTATGAGGCCCATGCACCTTATTAATTCTTCTGAATTGATGTTTTTACATTGCATAAATGTCATCAGTAAAAGCTCCCATCAAGTGAAATAATCATGTTTAAAAAGGGTGATCAAAATTTTGTCACTTAATGATTTGATATCTAAGCTGTGAAGGTGTTTTCACATGTGGTCCTTTCTTTTCTTTTCTTTTCTTTTCTTTTCTTTTCTTTTCTTTTCTTTTCTTTTCTTTTCTTTTCTTTTCTTTTCTTTTCTTTTCTTCTCTCTTCTCTTCTCTTCTCTTCTCTTCTCTTCTCTTCTCTTCTCTTCTCTTCTCTTCTCTTCTCTTCTCTTCTCTTCTCTCCTCTCCTCTCCTCTCCTCTCCTCTCCTCTCCTCTCCTCTCCTCTCCTCTCCTCTCCTCTCCTTCCTTCCTTCCTTCCTTCCTTCCTTCCTTCCTTCCTTCCTTCCTTCCTTCCTTCCTTCCTTCCACGTCTTCAAGTCAGTCTTGACTCCTGGCAACTGCCTGGATAAGTCCCAGCAGTCTTCTTGGCAAGATTTTAGAAGCGGTTTGCCATTGCCTGGTTCCTACGGCTGAGCAAGAGTGACTGGCCCAAGTTCAGTCAGCTGGCTTCATGCCTAAGGCAGGACTAGAACTCACCATCTCCCATTTTCTAGCCTGATCCCTTAATCAGTACACAAACTGGCTCTCTCCTTTGTTTTCACTAAAGAATAAATTGTCCATTAATAGGACCAATCTGAAAGTTCTGGGAGTTTTAATCTCAGTTCATCTGGAGGACACCAGGCTAACAAAGACTATCTTAAAGCATGTTCTTGTCCTCTAATAGAGTATTGATTTCTTTAGAATATAGACATTCAATTAGAAAAATATATATTGAACATATTCAAGAGCTGAAGTACTGTTCCAGAATAAATACCAGACTGAAGACTATATGAACAAAAAAGAAAAGAAAATCCGGGAATTATTTGAGCCCAATGCCTTTTCAGAATTCTCCACCATATTTGTGGTAAGAAATATTGGGTTAGAAATTTCTCTAAATTTCCCCAGGGGGAGGATATATTCTCCAACAATGAGTACAATGAGTCAATGGTAGGGTCAGTGCAGTAAAATTAGAAATGTGATAAAAATTGTCAAAGCCTCCAAACTGTTATATGTGTGATATAATGTTAAGGCCAGTGGAGTTAAAGCCAGTGTGGTCAGGGTGTTAGACTAGGAGTGGAGAGACTGGTAGTCCATCTCCAGTCACAGAAATTTGCTTGTCCAGTGCCTCAATTGGATTTCATTCAAGGTGATGAGCAATATGTTCTCTCTGTCTGTCTGTCTGTCTATGAAGGTGGGATATAAAGGTGATAGATAAAGTAGGACAATAGCATTCCTCCTGGGGAAAGAAAAATCCAGTGACAGGAGTTTTCTTGTGAGGTCTTTTCTTGGGATTTAATTATAATATAGGTAGGTAGGTAGGTAGGTAGGTAGGTAGGTAGGTAGGTAGGGAAAGAAAGAAAGAAAGAAAGAAAGAAAGAAAGAAAGAAAGAAAGAAAGAAAGAAAGAAAGAAAGAAAGAAAGAAAGAAAGAAAGAAAAGGATTATAATGAAAACCAGGGCACCAATATATGCCCCTTGGCTAACTCATAATTAAATAAATGCAAGAACCTTTACACTCTACACAAGAGACCACGTCTGAAATTCTCTTCTTCTTTGAAATAACTTCAAAGTAAATCCTCTTTCATCAATCTGAATAAGAACTAGGAGGGGGAAAATGCAGGGGAATTTCTTTACCAGGTACTAATTACATAGTCAGCATTGCCTCCAAACTTTACAATTTCATTTTACTATATTATAATTCCTCTGTAAAACCATGTCCCAATTCTAACCCTTACCCCCACCAATATTTCTGATATCACTTTAAAAGTTGACTTCTGTGAAGGATTCTTCCCTGGATTAATTTGTTTCTTGGGCAATTCCCTTGGTGTGTGTGTGTTTATATATATAAAAAAATAGTTTTTGTTTGCTTTTTGCTTTGCTTCACATTTGATTAATTTTCTCCGACTAGATTTGATCCTCCAGCTTAGTGTTAATGTAGCTGCAGTTTAAATTTCTTATATATATATATATATATATATATATGAAAGAAAATTAATCAAATGTGAAGCAAAGCAAAAAGCAAACAAAAACTATTTTTTTTCAATATTCAGTAATTCCAAGTAGCTTTAAGACATCTAGTTCATCAGTATAAATCTGTGATGAAGATCACAGAAGCACAAAAATCATGCACTGATGAAGATTTTGTTATGTGTATCTGCACTGGTGAACCTCAGGGTCTCTGTAGATTTAATCCTTGGCAAACAGCATTTTGCAAGTTAATAAAGGCATACTGAACGTTATATTACAACTATGATTCTGATTTATATTCCACCTTAATCTTTCTGATAAAGTCAGAACTAAAACTGATAGATGGAGTGACTACTTAAAAGGACTGGGTGACGTTTCAGAAGTGTTACTTGAATAGAAGTTTCAGCCAAATCACTCATTTGGCCTGAATCTTTGTCCTGAATCTTTGAATCAAGTCAAGACATTGAACTGAATGAGGAGCCTTTGAATTGTTTTGGAGCAATATGAAGGAATTTGAAGAGAGGGTGTGCTTTCTGATGCTTTCTGACATTACAGGCCCAAACAATACTGTTTTAACTTTCTTTTCAAACAAAGGTGGAAGGAGGCTTTCAGGGCTGGCAAATGATCCTCCTCCTCCTCCTCCTCCTCCTCCTCCTCCTCCTCCTCCTCCTCATCATCATCATCATCATCATCATCATCATCATCACATCAGAACACTTGATGGAGTGCTGCTCCTCTATCTATATTTCACTCTTCTAGAATTTGTTGGAATATGGAAGATATTATGTTTAAATCTGACTTGCTCTTTGCTTGGGTGATCCTTTACCTTTTCCCTATCCCTATTCTTTTATCTCTTATTAACTTTACAATTTATTTGTCCATCATTAGTACAGGCCCTGTTATTCTCTGTCGCAGCAGTTTTTCAGCTCTTTTAATCTCCCCTTCCATTCTTCTTCATTCTTCCTTGTCCCCTCCCCAAAAATGAAGGAGAGTCCTCTGGCTTGCTTTCTGTTACTTGTCCATCTCTGTCTTGTCTTCTACTGGAGGGTACTGAAATAGTGTGGTTGCTGTTAGACTATTGCATATAATACAATATGACAAATATAAAAACTATTTATTTATATTATTGTAAATTATATATCTAATACTCAGACTTCTAAAGAAATTTATTGTGTAAGTACCTCATAATACATCATTCCCAGCACTGGCTTTCCTAACCAATAAACCATATCAGGGAAAAAACACAAGTGGTCTGAGTGTTAGTGGACTATTTGAGATTTACTACAAGCTTATTTTTTAAACAGATTAAGCAGAACAACAGTCACATTTCACTTCCAGATACTCCAGAAACAAGACATGAACAACCCCATCATAGTGATGGGTACAAGAGCCTTCTATGCTTGGCACAATCAGAGAAAGGACTGTTAACCCCCTTTTTGAAAAATTTTCTCTAGAGCCTGAAGAGAGCCATTACAACCCAAGATCTTTCTTTTGTAGCTTTACCTGTGGATTAGTGAAAACGTATCATTAAAAAGCAGAGTTCAAGCTCGTCAAATGCAATGACTTTTCCACTCTTCATGGCACCATTTAGAAATCCTATACGGTCCAAGGATATATGGAAAAATATATTTATGGGAAATACAGTATATTATAGGGGTTTGACTCAAAGTTTTTTGACCTCTATTTCTGCCCCTTGATAGGCTCTAATGTTAACAGAAGTTCAGGGTCGGCAATGTGTACTGACATTGGCATCTCTTTAGGAAAACTGCTTTCCACAACTCTTTCTGCAACAGTTACTATAAATGTCTACTGCATACTGAAGATAATAAATACGTTGGATTTCTCTTATCCTGTTTCTTCAAATATCTGAAACAAAATGTTCCTGAGTCTTTTAAAAAATGAAAGTGGGACTTTTATCCAGAATGTATGTTTGTTTGTTTAAAGTTTTAAAATTTGTCCCTAAGTACCACTAAGTAAGTTGAAAAAATATTTCTTTTGGAGCTTTCTGAGTAGAAACCAAGCTTTATGATAATTCAGTCTTCTTTTGGGGGCAGTATATTAATCAGAGCACATGTTGTTCACCAAGATATATTTAATAATAACAATGCTTGCAATTTGTATCACATACAAACACATGCAGGAGACCAAAAAGAATCGATGCCATAAATGAATTAGTAATTTCATAATGTTAGGGAACAAACCATAAAATGAATACTATTTGTATGCTGAATCCAAGAAAAGAAATATTAATGTATCCTCAATGTAAGAGATATAAAATGTTAGATAATATAGTAATAATTATAAAAACCGCAGTCATACACATCATTTCTCAGACTGAGATATTCAATTAGAGTGACTAACATTTCATAGAAATGTTTCTGAATAAATCTTGTTCTTGGATTTTGAAATTAAGAACTCCCTGCTCTTACAGTATCTGGGGGGGGGGGGGATGAATGCATTGTTTGTTCTCATTCTCATTCTCTCTCTCTCTCTCTCTTTCTCTCTCTCTCTCTGAAAATTTCCTTATTTCTGGTCCCTAATGTGCCTACACCTGAATCATTATTACATTGATGCATATTGCACTGATAAATTGTTCCACAGAAGCAATCTGTATGAATCCATACATGTTATAAGATCAAGTTTCATTTATGCATTATTTCACCAATTACCATAGTCCATTAAGTTAATATGAAAAAGTGTGCACGTGTGCACACACATACACATGATCATTGCTTATTTGAAATTATTGTTACATCATTTTCTAAGTGTACATCAGTGTCATGCAAGAAACAGATTATTGTTATGGTTAGTCGCACAGTCACCCAGATGTTTAGACTGGATTTGCATTTTTATCCACTTATCGAGTCCTTCCCAAGGACCTGGGATAGGCAGATGTTGTTTAATAGTGTTAAAGGTATCATTGCAGAATGTAAGCTGCTCCAAGTAAATCTATCTTTTGCAACTGACTGATGGTGATTTTGTCAATGCCGATGGACTTCAAGTAGTGCTCCAGATGTTTTGAGATTGCATCCAAGGTGCCTATTACTATAAGTACTATCTTTGCTTTCTTCTGCCACAGTCATTCTATTTCTATTTGCAGGTCTTTGTATTTTGTGATTTTCTCCAGTCCTTTCTCTTCTCTTTTGCAATGTCCGCTACCCAGGCTTTTTTGTCTTTCTTATCAACAGTTGTTAAGTCTGGGATGTTATGTGGCAGGTGCTTGTCTGTTTGAATTCTAAAATCCCAGATCACCTTAGCTTCTTCATTTTCTATTACTTTGTCTGCCTTGGAGTCCCACCAGTTCTTGCTTGCAGGTAAGTGGTATTTCTTGCAGATATTCCAATGCACCATTCTTGCTACTTTGTCATGCTGTTGTTTGTAATCAGTCTAAGTCATCGTCTTGCAACAGCTACCTAGGTGGTCCACTGTTTCTTCAGCTTTTTTGCAGAGACGGCATTTGCTGTCTGTTCCTGTCTTCTCAATTCTGGCTTTATATGCATTGGTTCTTAAGGCTTGGTCTTGTGCAGCCAGAATTAGCCCCTCTGTCTCTTTCTTCAACTTTCCTGCTTTTAGCCATTGCCAGGTCTTGTTGTTATCTGCTTTTCCTGCTAGTTTTTAATGTACTGGCCATGTAATACTTTGCCTTGGCATGTCTCTTTTCTATTCTTCATTTGGTCTTTCTTGTAGGCTAGTTTGGTCTCTTTGGAATTCGATAAGCCTTCATCATGTAACTTCTTCACTGTCTTTCAAATAGTCTTCCAATGTCCTGTTTTCTTCCAATGCAAGTGTCTGGTGTAGTTGCAACGTAGTGTCTGTCAACATCGATGTGTGGAAGAAGGCCATTGACAGACTCTATTTACCAAGGAGCATAGGCGGGCATGGAAAGTTGCTGTTGTTGTTGTGATTATTATTGTTATTGTCATTTTAAATGTATTAGCCACCCAATTCCAATGGACTCTGGGTAGCATACAAAACTAGAAAACAAAACAAAGCAAGACATAGAAACAGCTAAAAAACATGAGGATGTGAAGAAAGTGATAGTCCACACACTATGCATATTCTAATTCCAGAATAACCTTTATAAAGTAAAGTTAAATTGGTATTAGACACTTTTAAATATTAAAAGGGATGGGGAAAAATCTATTTACCGATAATAAATGGGCCAGGATATATAGGCATGCAGACTCAAACCATTACTGAAGATTTGTTATATGTAGGCTTTTCACAAAAGAAAGAAATGTTGGAGACCCAGCTGCTGATTAATGTAACTATGTTCACTTAATGCTTGAACTTTGACCTCTACTTATGCTACTTCCTTCTGTTCTTCTGTTGGCCCCAGTGCTAAACTTCTGACTGCAGGGAAATGACTATGTAGCTTTTGCTAATGGTGCTAGTCTTGTTCTTGCTGCTCTGTTGGGTGCCTCAACTCATTTCATTTCTGCTCTCCTTTCCCTTTTTTCTTGATCTCATTTTGGGGTTATTGCCAAGATACCTTTTGCAGCCTTGCTTGTCTTGCTTTTCTTTTCCTCCTGGGTTATTTAGATTGAGTTGTGTAAGAGTTTCATCTTCATTTTGCCGTTGTGGTTGAAACCCATGCTCTATGTGCAGGCAGTCTAACATTTCATCATGGACCATCCCCCAGTTGTGGCTTGGGGTTTCCAAGATATTACTTGAGACATTCAAAATTGGTATTTTTCATATATAATTGAATTATATATTCATATATAATTCATAATTGTATATACATGTATATGTATATATCCAATTAAAGCTATAATTTCTTCTTATATTTTTCATAATGATGATAATTACCTTTCTGTGATTTGCACTCTTAATCTGTTGCTTCTATGATTCTAGATATTGGCGAATCTAGAAACCAGCAAATGTATAAATGATTTACACTGAAATTGGTGTCAGTGGCCAACTACACTGATGGATAATTAATGGAAAACTGTCAAAATCAATTTTCTACAAGTATTTGGAGACTGACTTGTCCAATTGTTACTCCATTTCTGACTTTTCCAAGTTGATGCTGAACATCAGTAAGTATGCAGCTATGCTGATGAATGAGATTACTAGCCATCACAGAACTGGGTACTTTATACAAATAGGATTTCTAGTCCTAAAGAAATATGTAATTGTGTTCACCAATACCTTCTTGGGGGTGGAGTTGAGCATATATCCATATCCCTTCATGCCATTTTTCTAGGCTGAAAATGACTCATGTCTTCTGTGGTGATGTTCAACATATCTGTGAACTGAACAAACAGGAATAACACCTCTGTAGTATGACATATTGTGCTGGAGTCTTCTTTGATCAGTACTTTCTAGTCTGAAGGTAGGAATACTTGAGTGAGCAGTCACAGACTACAAATTCACTCAGGAAATCTATTTATACAGGATTTATGGAAATGCAAAATATAATCTTCTATGAAAGCCCAACGGAAAGAATTCCTTCAGGATAGGATAGAATTAAACCACAAGAAGCCAGATTGGCTTCAGACTGCTGAAGAGAGAATTATACAATAAATTACAAGATATTTAAATATTTGTTTTGGCCACCTTGGTTATTGGCAACTAAATAATTGCAAGGGCATCATGCTACTGATGTGAATTTCACCAACATTCTTTTCTCTTTTGAAAGGAATTATTTTCTTTTATTAAACTCTGTGAGAGCTGGTAGAAAAAGAAATGTAGGACAATTTTCTGCATGGAAGTACTTCTATCAGCATAACTGGGTCATTCTCAAATCCCATGATCCCTAGATTAAATTGGTTCAGCTGTTTTGCATTCTCTTATTTCAGTCCTCCCACTATTAGCATTGTGAAATGGCATCGTCATCTATCATAAGTCCTTATTTCAGTTAAGAGGAAGATCTGTAACTGTAAGTCTTTGGTATAAAGGTGACCTAGAAATACTTGAGAGATTTGAACACTTACATCTACTGATAGCTGTGGTTGCAATATTGATTTATAATGCAAGTTCATGGAAAAACATCGTAAAGTAGATAAAGATGATGGTTACACCTTCCTATGATCCACCTGAGATAAATGTCCAAACATAGTCATGAAACTATTGTTTAAAGGAAAAATATTGTTCTTGTCATTCTGCTAAAGATCAGAGCAGCTGATCTCTGTTTGACCAAAAAAAAAAAAAATCTTTTAACTCCTTCTTGTTAAATTTTAAACTGTTATCTCTTCTTTTCTGTTGTCCCTGCTTCCCTGCCACAATGACTCTGTTTTCAAGTTCTAACTGTGGAATTTTGTTTGACTGAGCTTTGAATGCTGCTACTATATTCTTATTATTAGTATTAGAGTGAAAATTATCTATTTTTAACATCAAACTTCATTTTATGATAACCTGGGTTTTGATAAGAACAATTTGGATTTTCCTTATTTTACTTCCTGCCTCTTTGGTAATCAAATGTAATATAGAAGATGTAGATGTGGCCCTGTTGTAAGAAAGAAGGTTACCATGGTAGCCAAAAGTAATCTTAGTTTATTCCCTAAAGGAACTATAAAAGATGAACAATACAGAAATCTTATTCACTGCAGAGATAACAATCAGAAATGGTCAATCTATATGAAAAATAGTAGATTACAGACAAATCTGTCTGTCCAAAGAAGTTATCAAATGCTGTCACAAAATGATGCTACAATAGAACTCAGAGATGAAAAAATACGCTCTTGGTAGTGATTTGCAAGTAAAAATAAATAAAACTTACCAGCAAAATGTCCATTATTACTGCATGTAATGCATATTAGAGATATTTCCTATGCAGTTCTGGAATCTTGAGGAGGTGAAGAAATTTAAGGTACATTGAACGTTCCATTTTCTACATTAGAAATTAGATGCTAGGTAATTAGAAACTGGTCGTCCCCCCCCCCCCAAAGAAGCTTAAAAATTAAAACATATTGGCTGCCTTATTCAAAAATAGTAGAAAATGTGATGGCTTAGTTTTGCCCTTACTATAATAGTATTCCCAAGTACGGTGTATTATTTATTTTTCATAGACATTTCATGGTATGAATGAAGGAGAACATTTGTACACAGAGCTACCATATGGCTAGAGACCTAAGTGTGCCTTACAGAATAGGTGATCTGCTTATTCTGGTTAAACAGCAGCTTTGTTTTACCTTTTCCTTGTTCCAGAAATGTAGACAAATCATCAGCTTCACAATCATCACCCTAAACTAAAATTAGGAAAAACAGATGATGTGCAGAAATTAAATTTAGATAGCACTTTTCCTATGAGCTGACCGTTGGTTGTGGTCTTGGAGACAAATAATGGGTCTTTCTTCAAATTAAAGAAATATGGGTGAATGTTATATGTCTTTGCTGAATGTTGATATATTTAATGAGATAAACAATAAACTTCACTTTATTTATTAATATACTCAATATAGAAAAACGTACATTAACACGTTACACTGTATGAGGGATGACACTTAAGTTCCCTTGTTACACAATATTACAGACCAAAAATATGTAGACCATCACATTGGGATGACTTTTTCAGTCAGGACCAGGGCAAATGAATCTTCAGTGAGTCTCAAAGAAGGGTTTGTTTATATATTAAAGAATAACACACAATAATCCATCTAACCTATATAGCCAAGATATGTTCAGAATATGAGCTACTACAAGAACATGTGGGCATTATCTTAACACCTCTGTTCCTTCAATGTTAGACCTTTGGGTTGCAAACAAACAAACAAAATTCTTATAGATCCTTAAATCTAAATCAAAGTGGTCCAAAAGGAAGAGAAAACAGACATTGACTACATTTCAGTAATGAATGGTCATGATTTTAAATACCAGCAAGAGGTCTAAAACAGGAACTAATAGCACTGAGCAGAACAGCCCAAGCACCCAACAAAGATGGATGCCTTTTAACTAACATAAAGGTCCTAACAAAAAGGAGGTTATCAGATTGAGGCAAACCGGATCAGCCGGAGACTACAACTGTATTGTTTCATAAGGAGAGGCTAGAGCTGAGGCAAGGAAACAAAGATACTCATGCTTATCAGAAAATTGGGTCAGAGTGAAAAGCAAGAGTTTCCAAGACAGATACACTAATTAACCACAGCATTACTAACTTCATGCCTACCTGAAGTAGAAATATGAAGTAATGACAAATTAAAAAGTCAGGTTTTTTTAGTACAGCTTCTCACTATTTTCAATTGTTCTCCTATGTTTCTACAATAAAATAGGTGTGAATTTGTTCTTAGGATAAGTTAAACTAAGTTTCTCCCTAGAAAGGGAGAAGGGAACCCCAACTGACATCAGATCAGCTTCTATGTCTCAAGGGCTGCACTGTACATTTCAAATATGAAAATAAACCTATGTATCCCAAGGCATGTGTAGAAGAGCTACTATCTTGTATCAAGTGATGAAAGCAGGATGCAGAGATAAGAGCACTACATATGCTAATGATACTAGAAAGGATGGAGCAATGATTGCAGTCCTCCTGAACGTCCAATGCACAAGCTTCTGAATTTCTTTATATGGGAAAAATAATTCTGCCTTTCATAGAATGAAATTGAAGATCTGCTTGCCTTTGCAGGTGAAACAATGGATTTATGAGTGTTAGTGTTTAGGCTGCCAAGAAAAAGACACTAGTAATGTTTCTCCAGCCAAATTTCTCTGAATTCAGGAGGTGAGAGGAGAATGGAAATGTGTCCCATAAATATGGCATTGCTGGCCTTTTAAACAGAAGGTGGTAAAGATTCTTCCTGATAGGGGGCAGCCCCTTTTCTTTCTCTCTCTTTTTCTAATAATGTCTCTGGAAGAGTTTTGGCATTGTGATATAACATAATTCCCAGGAACGTTCCTTTCAGAAATGAAATGCAACTGGGAGATTCTGAAATGCAACTTCTACCACCACCTTTATTTATTTATTCTTTTGCCTAAACTTTGGAGGCAAATAGTGCATCCGTATATATGTGCATATATATAGGATGTATCAAAAGTCAGCCCCCATAGGCCAATTACAATATGCTTTATGAATATTTTTTCAGAGAAAATGTTGCTGGACTTAGAAATATTCAACAGTCATGTGTCAAACGAGTAAGGAAGTGTTTTGATGAAAAAGGCAGCCCATTCAAAAACTTAATGTAATTTATATAATAAATGATCTATGGGTCTTTTGCCAATTGTCAAGGTAGTGATCAGATGCCCAGGCAATTGGTTCTTTTATTCTTTTAGATCCAGAGACAATGAGCCCACCAGCAAGTAAGGAGATTTCAAGCTTTATTGTTAATCCTAGCAAACAGATTGAAACAAGGATATAAGAATTAGCAGATAGAATGAAACAGGAATACAAGAGCATAGTATAAAAGCATAGCATACCAAGCAAGATAATAAAACTCTTACCCTACTGTCGGGGGCTACCATAAGGAGTAGCTCCCAGTGCCGGGGCAATGCCAGGGCTTTTTATCAAAATCTGGCACTCCAATCCCATGACTCTGTTTTGGAGTCAGGGGCTCTGAAAGCGACCTTGACCAGATGTTATACCTGCTCATCAAAAGAGCCTGGGAACTGTCCAGATAAGCTAGTGCTTAATCTAAACAATCCTGAGGGTTTCCCTCCCCTCCCAGACTTCTAATTAAAAGTGGGGGAAAAAAAAAAAGCCAGCTAAACGTTAAGTGAGCTTTCTTAATATATGCAAGAGAAATCATACTATGTCACCTAAACTCCTCAATATAACAATGGTCTTCCACATTGCCAGCACAATGAGGACTGGCTTTTTATTATTTCATTACATTATTCAAGTGAAATAATTTCTAGGCATATGGTACCTGTTTCCAAAAGTACATGTTTTACAAGTCTAATTATGAAATGAAACCCTAAAACAATTTTCTGCTTTCAGTCCTTGAATCTGATGCAGCATAAGAAGCTGCAACACCACATTTGCAAAGCCCATATGTTCATATGGAAAATATTTTCAGGTATGAAGAAAGTGATACTATGAATCCTGATTACTGAGTTTAACATGGACATGCTTGGTAATACTTTGAAAGCATAATTTGCAAACGTCCAAGATGCCTGTGCCAACCCAAATGCCATTATGTTTTTTAAATTAATAATTCAGATATATTTATTTTATATATACCTGCCCCTCCTGCTTTGTGAATAACCTGCTTACATGTTTTGCATTTATTTTAATGAAAATGATTAGACAAATACCTAATCCTGAAAATTGTCCTTCTATTTCCAATATATTTTTTACTGAGAAGCATTTTTTTAAGTAGATAAGGATTTTGCTGAAAGGGATAGAAATATACATTAGGGCTGCAATGGTAATCTGGTAAAATTTAAAACAAAACTCTATTTACGTATTGTAGAAGGAAATGTCTAAGAAAAAGTATTACAAATGCTTCGGTTAATTTTATTATAAGCAAATTCTCTTCTTTATTCATGTATCAAGTGAATACAGAAGAGAATAAATAAATAAAATAAATCAGAAATAAGAATATAACATTTGATTTTCACTTTTAATGATTTTTTTCCCTTTAATGCCTTAAACAAGTTTGTTCATGGTACAAGGGGTGTCAAAAAAGTTAAAATAGCAGTCATGACAGCACAATTGAAACTGTGTTTGGATTGTGTTGACATAACTACCACATTGAAGTTTTCACCCACTTTCCATTGATACTACTGCACAAGAATGCTACCAAACTTGGTGACAGCTATGTTAGCTAATTCAGTGTCATCAAGCTGGGTTTGATGATTGCATAGTCACTCTCAATCTGTCTCTAGGAATGACTTGTGCTTCTCCCGAGGACATTCAGGTTATTTATTCCATCTGATCCATCTACCTTATCCGTTGTTTTCCATATTTCCCTCAACCTTCCAGAGTATTTTTTTTCCCTAGTCAATTATCTACTTGCATAAGAAACCCCTAATAATAACATTGCAAGGAAGCAATCAGGATTTACTACTTCTTATAGTTCATGCAATTCTTGGACTGAAAACTTGACAATAACACCTTTCCAAGTGCGAAGTAGGTTTGCTTGGAACTATGTATCTTCTAATCAAATTACCAAAAATATTCAACATCAATGATTATGCAATGCATGCTTTGAAAATAATTCAGAAGAATCTCACATGAGCATAGCAGTTCTCTGTTATTCACTAAAACAGTACTTCATTTTTCAGATTTTAAATGTGGCCCTGAAAAATGGTGTATGTGTTATAAGGAGTCAATCTGTTAATGCTAATGTGTATATATATACACACACACACACACACACATACATACACACACACACACACACACACATACACATACACACACATACACATACATACATACATACACACACATACACACACATACACACACATACACACACACACACAACTTCACACACACAAACTTATCCACTCACACATATGCACCTACTCTAACACACAGACACACACACACAAAAGAAATATACCTCTAGCCTATACGGTATGCCCTCACAACTTTTCCCATTTCCCATCACTGCATCCTTCAGTCTGTTGAGAAAAACAATCAAATATGATCTGTGAGCACCATATTAAAGGAGAATCATAGTACAAAATTGTTACAAGTTTAGGAAAAGTTTTACTATTTCAGCCACCTTCCAGAAATACCACACCAGAGCTGGAAGCAATTAAAACAAAAGGCTAAACCTTACTTCAGCAAATATAAAAGCCTACTTATCATTTCATGCGTAATTATCTCCCTGCTGGTTAGCTGATGTGAAGCTAATCACACTGAGAAATTAGCTGCACCTTTTTTCTTTAGGAATTATATCAATTTGCTGTATCGTTTGACAAGTTTTCTTTTTTAAAATTACCATAAATTCCAATTTTAGGCAGAGAGATTGAAATGCAAACTATTTCATTCTATAGGGAAGATTAACTTACTTTCAGCTTCTGTTTTACAGAAACATATTACACTATGAATGATAAACAAGGATGAAGGCAATTAAACATGTGGAAAGTACTCAGCTTTGCCACTTGAGTAATATAACTCTAATCCCTTCTTTTCAACACGGTGTTATATTAATGCCATTTTAAAATTATTGAGTTATAAGGCTGAAAAGTCTCTCAAGGGCATCTTGAGCCCAATCTGCATTAAGGTATGACCTTTTGCTGTGTAAACCAGTTCCAATAATAAAGGGACATCACAGTCATCCAATATGCCAGGCTGGGGAGATGACCAATTTCTGCCACCAGTACTAAATAGCTTAGTCTCAGGGTTCCCAATCTTTTTCCAGGAAGTAAATTTAGAATTTTGCAAGCATGTGATAGGCAACATAACTGCCATGAATGGCCCATTCACAAAATGGCTGTAATTGTGGGTTCCTGTAAGAAAAGAGAAAACTGAGGTGAGAAACAGAGGAAATATCTTTGGACTTACTGGTATCAACAGACTACATGTTGGACTCCCATGTTTAGAATTTCTTATTAGGAAGCAGTCAAGAGGGAGCAACACCAACCTCTAGTGGACTTGTAAAAAAGCTAAAAAAAATTGGAATCAAATACATATCTTAGTTCAGAAGGTTTTAAAGATCAATATATAATGGAAACCAGAGACCTTTCTTTCGGGTTTGATGGACAAACAACTGGAAAAAACTCATGGAACTTTGTTTTTATATATGATAACAGCAGCAAAATTTGTATATGCACAAAGGTGGAAAGCCTTAACATTACTTACAGTGGAAGAATGGATGGTGAAGTTGATGGAGTTGGCAGAGATGGCAAAGCTGACAGCTTTGACTAGAGAAAAGACACTGATTAATTTTAATGCTAATTGGAAGCCTCTAATCGGAAGCCTTCTTTGGACTTTTTGTGTGAAATGGAAAAAAATGAAATTATGTTGTATGGATTTGATGATTAAAATCAATATTGGATAATACAAAAAAAATGAAAGTTATGTTGTAAACCTAGAGTGTTTAGTGTAAATTGTTACTTATATCTGTTGTGAAGATAGTCGAAAGTCATTCTTTTTTGTATTTTTTCTTTCTTTCCTTTCCCTTTTTTCTGTACTTTTGACTTTGTTCTCTTTTTTCTTATTTTTCCCTCTTTGTTCATTCCTTATCTTTAATATTAGTGTTTGTTAGTTTTTTATTGTCTTTATCTTAAAATCTAATAAAGTTCTTTGAGAAAAAGAGAGAGAGAAGGAAACAAAAACTTGTACTGAGATTTTATGATAAAGTTATCCCTGAAGAAAACTACAAGAACATAAGCAGTGTCTGCTTCTTAGTTCTTCTAAGAGAAAAAGAAGTTTAGGGAAAGGAAATAGAAACTAGCAAGTATTGTATGTTATACCCCACCAAAGGGACACCAGCTTTTTAAATAATATTCTTTGATATATTAATTGTTGAAAATGAACAGATATTCAGGAAAATATGAATCGGTCTATTTTTCATCCCTGACAAATTTATTTGAGTTTGTGAATCAATGTGTTCCAATCTATGCTTGCATCCACTTGTAGTAAATACACATTATTGCATGTACTTTCTCTCAAGATATGAGTTATATTACCACATTTGCAGAAATGCAAGTTCCAAAGAATAATAACATTTGTTGCAGAACTTGACATCAGAATCTCTACAGAATTATTTCTTGAAGCATCTATTTCATTACTTTAAATATTACTCTTTCCAATAAACACACACACAAACACACAACACACACACACAAACAGCATCAAGTCAATGGATGGTCATCAGTTTGGTTGGCAATAAGAATACAATTCTGTAAAAGAACGTCTAAAAAAAAAAAAAAAATTAATCATCATGCTGATTATACTCACTTCCTTACTCCTGCAAGGGAATATATGGAAACCCTTATCCCCAATTTTGTGGGAGACGCGGTGGCGCAGCGGCTTAATGACGCTGAAAGTTGCCGGCCAGAAATGGTCAACGCTTCAGCGGTTCGAGTCCAGCCTTCGCGTTAAACAGGGTGAGCTCCTGTTTCCTCCCCAGTTCCTGTCAACCCAACAGGTCGAAAACTCACGTGAGTAGATAAATGGGGACTCTCACTCCGGTGGGAGGAAAAATTCTGGCGGCGCCTTGCAAAAAGAAGTTGGGAGCAGTTGCCGGTAAGCGCGAAAAACCGTGCACGCCTGAAAAGGGCGCGAAGCAACGGAAACCCCGCCTCCTGCGCTCGCCAGCTGGGCTCTGCTCTAGGAAGGAGGCTCTGGCAAACCACTTCCAAAAAACAATTGCCTTGAAAACTGCAAGGACTCGTCCAAGCAGTCACTGCAGGGTCAGCAATGACTGAGCACAGACAAAAAAAAAAAAAAAAAAAAAACCAATTTTAGGTGACTATTTTATTTTATTTTATTTTATTTTCCAAAATTATATGGCTGCCCAACTCACACATGGAGACTCTGGGTGGCTTACAGAATTAAAATACACAATACAAAAAGCCCTCCACCCCCCAACTCCACAGCAGCTACAAACACAATCAAATCAACCACATGATTGGTTCTGTATCAACCTTAGGTCCCCAGGACTGCTGGCAAAACCACATCTTCAGGGACTTCCAGGAAAGTATCAAGGTGGGGACCAGTCTTATCTCCAGGGGTATGATATTTCACAGGGAGGGAACCACCACAGAGAAGACCCTTTTTCATGGTTGCATTATTTGTACTTCCCTCATGGATGGGACCCGCAACAAAGCCTGCCTCCTCACTCTGGTGGGCTGAGTAGATGTAACTGGGCAAGGTGGTCCTTCAAATAACCAGGCCCCAAGCCATGAGGGCTTTAAAGGTGATAACCAGCACTTTGAATTGGACCTGGAAGCAAACTGGCAACCAATGCAGCGCCTGCAAAAGAGGTGACACATGCACAAATCAAGACTTGTGCAACACTATGCACTGCATTTTGAACCAACTTTATGCATCATAACTTATGTATAATTACATTTCTTGCATGGTAATGATTAGTCACTGATCAATAAAATGGTTAGACTGGAGAGATTCATACACAATTCCCTACTTGCCCACAGAATTTCATGGATAACCATGGGGCACTTAACCTCTTTCAGAACAATACCGCCCCCAGCGTTGTTGAACATATACACATGCTAATAATTTGAGCTCGTTAGCAAATCGTTTACATGTTAGCTAGTGCATGAAAAACAATAACTAGAAATAAAATCAACCTATCTCATTTTTGCAGTCACTGACTCTACCAATATACCTTTTTTAAAACTGAGTAAGTTATGGGAGGGGAAATATGAATGAGCACATTGTGTTTCATCCTCACTATTTCATATTCATCTCCATCACAGGGAAATTTCCTATCACTGTATGTATGTCTCAAGACTTCCTCCTGCTCTTCGATTGAAAGCTGGCTTCCAATCACATTGTTTATGAGGATGCCAATGTTTGCCTGGAGGTAGTTTCCTGTCAAAGGCTGAACTGGCCAGAGCTTATTTTTGATGGATGTACAAAACCAAAAAATAGTTATTCTTCTTTTTTACAAAGGATAGTGAGAGATTCCCTCCCCAAAGTTACTTAATCTTTATTTTTTTCCCTCCCCTTTAAAAGCTGTTTTAATTATCAGCAACCACTGATTTCATTCTTTCATATTGTCCAGACACTATTTTGTCTGTGTTTTCCCCCAATCAAGGATCATACAGTAGACAAAATGATTCCACAGCCTCACATATTCCCTCACACCATCATAATGGTAGCACAGCAGAGTAAACCATCGACTTAGTTACCTTGGTAACAATGCATTATAGTAGATACTGACATCTGCTTTCCATGAATACTTTACTCCTCTTTTACAAGACACTGTGATTAATAGAAGAATAGAAGTGCCTTTCATGGCTCCAGAAAGCTTCACTGAAAAACATTCCCCTCTTTTGCCTCAGTTCTAATTATAACTACTTTCTCTCATTTTTATTACCTATATTTATTTCAGACAAAAGAAAGCATGAAAAGAAAAAAAAAAGATGTTACTATTCTTTTAAAATAAAATTGTGTCATTTCTAACTAGAAGTATGAGCAGCATGGATCTTCTTTATTGTTCTAACTGAACACAAATTATGCCTCCCTTTCTTTCTTTCCATTTTAAACTTTCTGCTTATGTAGGAGTTATCTGCTTTGTTAGTAAATAATTCAAAATCAGCCAAAGTAAGTTCTGGACAGGAGAAACTTAAGTTAATGAACTGTTTATATGTAGTGTCACAATCAGTCAATTTAAAGGAAACCCTGTTGTATTCCTGGGCTTTAGGAAGTATTTTTTTAATTATAAATTAAATAGCAGAGTATTTTAAAAATAATCTCAGAATTATAATTGCAGAGGATTGTGTACAAAGTGGGATAAAGAAAACAAAGGCAATCTAATGATTTGACTTCTGGCCTATAAGTTTTAGTATAAGGGGCCTTTTTCCTCCCTTAATTAAGGTATTCTGCTTGGGCTAATTATGTGTGTTCTTGAAAGTTTTTGCAAGGGTGAAAAGATTGTCTGATTCATCTGAGTGAAGAAAAGGTACTTCAAATAAAAGCACATGTATTTGTCTGGACTAGCTAATAAAAGGATCACTATTTCTATAGAACTATTGATAACTGTTCCAGAAATTGGGCTATTAAAAATATTAATGAACCCATAAATAGGTCAAAATAAGAATAATGAGTGGGGAAAAGTTTTCAAAATCAAATATTCAATAGGGCTGTGCTGCCCTTGGAATTTGATCTCCAAATGGTGATTTAGAAGGTGTGAGAACGTGAATGTAGCACTTTTCTGCAGCCTTTAAAACAGAGACATCTTTTTCTGGGTTTGCCCACCCCTAATGTTCAGCATAATCAAAGTTTCTCCCTTTTTTGCTGCTGCATAAAATTATTTTATAGACCAACTGTTCTGAAACATATGTAATAATATGTCAGCTTCTGCTTTTTGCCAGGCATAAGTATGTTACTATGATTTAACTAACAGGATGAATCATTCAATAGTACAAACGCCTTCAAATGTGTCCAACTTCAGCTTCCATAATTTGCAGCTAGCGGGAATTTAGCATCAACTTGCATGAACAGAGGTGTGAGCATAGCCATAACAGGCAAGAAATTGTTGGCTAATATGATGCTTGCTTCGGATAAGCCTATCTTTAACCTTGCTTCTTGCTGCTCCAATATTAAAAAACAATAGCAACAATCTTTAGATTTCTTGAACTTCTGCTGCATATGGTTGAAATGCTTTCTTCACTTTTAATGTATTCTTTATCTCTATGATGATTTGAAGAGTTATTTGGCATTCAGTCATAAACCCATGACTGATCATATTGCTATAACAGAAAACATTGTAAAACTAGATTAGAACAAGAGTAACTGCATTGAACCAATATATTTATGTCATGTTGTCCTTATTAATTTTTACATGTTAACAAAACATTCCAATTAAAATACAGCCCTGGATTGTGTTGACAAATTAGTTGCAGAAGGTTCAGATAGCCTGTCTCTCTGTTCTTATGTTAATTGTGTCTTGTGGATACGTGGATCAAGTAAGAACAGTCAAATCAGAGTATATGAACAAGAACCTATTTATTTATATATTTCTTTCAGTGAGTCATTAAATGGAGCTGCTCCCAGAAAGATGCCTGTACATACAAACACCTTGCTGATTGCCTGACCACCAACTAACAAGTTAATTCATGAAAACACTAAATCCAAATGCATTCCCAGCTCTAAAACAATACACGTAGATCGGTACACATAGAGATAAACCACATTTACACACCATCCAAAAGAGACAATAAAAAAGCTAAGAAGGAAACAAAAAAGACCAGAACACGTCCTCCCCAGCAGACTACACCCAGAAAAGCAGGGATTAACAGCAGACAAACAATCAAGCAGAAAGCAACACCCTAAGCAAAGAACTACCAAGGAGAAAATCACACCCCCACCAAAACTGGAAGGGCAAGCTACTGTATATAAACAGATAGAAAACCCCATGCTCACTTGCACTGATGATGTTACCTAGTTGGGTAATGAAATGTCTGCAAGGAAACAACCAAACTCAGAGAGCGCCAAGCACTCCACAGATCAGTACATCCCAACTGATAGTCTTTGTTTCAGTACTAATGCTTTCCCGCCCCTGACGCGTGGTCCGCGGACACCAGAACGGATTAACGGTAATTACATTGAACCTTATGGGAAAATTTGCTTCGGGGTGCGACCAAATTCGGAGGGCGGGACGGATTAACTGGATTTACATTGAACCCTATGGGGAAATTTCCTTCGGGTTACGACCAACTCAGGATACACCCGGAGTCACGGAACGGATTAAGTTCGTATCCCGAGGTACCACTGTACCTATTAGTTTCACACTGTATGATAGAATCACTCAGGTAGCCTCAAACTTTAATTTTGTTATATTGGATAAAACAACTGATTTCTTTCTTATGCCCCACCCTGAGCACTGTCTCAAAGATAATAGATATTTGTTTTGAACTTCATTCATTGAAAATCTAGGCTTTATTTGTCATCTTTAGCTACTTCTCTGGATTCTTGGGAATCGGGTTTGATCCAGGATTCATTTAGTTTCTGTGGCTGACCCAATTTTCAATGCAAGTGTGCCATGATCTGACTTAATTTGAGCTATCCATATATTGTCCACTATTATGGAAGCCATTCACTACTCCTAATATAAAGAATATAATTAGATTCTTTACACAAAGTGTACTTTAGATTTATTTGGGATTCAGCTAAGTTCTAATACTAGAATCTTTGGAGATGATAGATAGATAGATAGATAGATAGATAGATAGATAGATAGATAGACAGACAGACAGACAGACAGACAGACAGACAGATACATACACACAGTACATACATACATACAGTATATTTATCATTTTAATTTAAATCTTGTAAGTAAATATGTAATATTCACTTGGCAGAAAATCTCACCCACTGTGGCTCGACACACATAGAAATTGAGAACACCAAAATAAAATTAGCTATATACTCTTCAAGAAAAGATAGAAAAGCTCTATTCAGTTAGCAAAAAAATATGACTTGGTGCTGGCTGCAGGTCAGTTGATGAGGAAACCTTGATGCTGCCTGTCAGTCCTGGTAAAATGATTCCTTTGAAGCAACTGAATTACTAGAACAAAACCACAAAGATCTCCAATAAATCTGGTCCGTTTCAATTTTTCATATACTCGGCGGTAACTACATTTGGTCAAGTAATCAAGTCTTTCTGCAAAATTAAAAAAAAACAAAAGATGAAAGCTGCAATTTATACACAGCTTTCCTTTACATATGAAATTGTTTACATAGGTTTCCCTAGTACACACATTTTAAATGCTAATTTTCCTAAACTCTGCAATTTTGTAATGCAGCCTTGGAGACAAGAAACCACATCACAAAATCTGGAGAAGGAAGGAATCTGGATACATCTTATTTAAACTGCATAGCAACCTGGGAGCCACATGTTAGGTCAGATTCCAGATAACTAGCTAAACTAGACTGTGCAATAAAAACATCCTTGCAGCACTTTAAAGATGAACAATTTATCATAGCATAAATGCTCTCAGACCATACTCATGCCATAAGGCTATGTGGAAATTTATTCTACTTTCAAGTATAATAAAGCTCTATGATAAATGATTCCATCAGGAAAAAAGAACAGGTGTACTGCATCAGGCCAAAGTTTATCTTAGATGAATATTTTGTTTTTCACTGTAGCCAATCAGATGCCTACAAGCAGAATATGGAAAGATACCATCTCCTGCAACCTATATTTGGAGATTTGGAGGCATACTTTTCCAATCCAGGAAGTAATACTGCATCTTCAAGATTAGTATCCCTTGACAAAGCTGTCTTCCATGAATTTATTCAATCCTCCCTTAAAGCCATCCAAGTCATCTCCTTTAAAATGCAGACAAAAGGGAGATTTACAGCATCTTTCTGTTGCTCTTGAGAGTTTTAGGAATATCTGCACAGGGAGAAGTCTTCTACTGCACTTGTTTCCTATGGTTCAAGGTTTCTAATATTATCTTCTGTGATTCATGTGCATTTTAAAGATGACACATGCAGAATAACTATGTGTGTTGCTGCCACTTATTTTTAGGCTATTTTATGACTTTGTTTAGGTAAATTGCTATACAGGAAACAACAACAACAAAAAACATCAGCTGGTGTAAGAAGCTATCGTGAATATTTCAGTTCCCAGTTACAGCTTTAATAGGAAACCTAATCATATTCTGGTGATCGCTTCCAAGTCATTAGTTTCAAAAGTAGCATTTTAAAAGGTGAAAGTAAAATACAGGAAAATAATTTAACAAATTGGATGAAACATCAATTTTTAGATATCTAGAGATTTACTGGGCAGCTTTACAATTCCAACAATATGACCTGTACATGACATAATTTTGAATTATTGGGAAGACTCCTAAAAGATCAACATACGTATTCAGTTCAAAATCAGTCTGCATCATACTTTTGCTCCAGATAAATTGAATTGATCAAATATCTTATTTGCCATTATTAGTAAGATGCAACCCTTTTAGACTTATTCTAGTGTCGTAGCAAATGAGAGAAGGAAAGAAAAAGAAGAAACAGCTGAAGAACATGAATATATAAAGCTTTCTTTCTGTAGAATTTGGAGAACCAAGAGAAGGAGTGGATAACAGGAAGAATGCAAGAGGATGAAGGATGTGTTACCCTGATTGTTGCTATAATTTTTCTTTGGCTCCTCTCTCCCACCCCTATTAAATTATAAACTGGATTGTGGAATAGAGAAAAGAACTGGAAATTATAATGTAGAATGAATTATATGAGGAATGGGGTATCAGGATGAAATTAGGAATTTAAGGAAACAACAGGGACAGGTTAAGCAATTATGTAGGGCAGACTCGGAAAGAAAATCAAGATACATTGGTTTGGAAATTAAATTAAACTGGTGTGTGTGTGTGTGTGTGTGTGTGTGTGCGCGCGCTTAAAGTTAGGTAGGTTTAGCAAGTAAATAACTTTTTCCAAGTATGTGGATTTGTGGATTTAAGAAGAGGTCTTATAAATATTTAAATAAACAAATGACTTAATTCTTGTGTCTAGTTTCAAAATGTGAGTAGATATTGAAATTAAAATTTTCACAGAGTATCTGAAGTTAGCTTTGCTACTTTCTACTGATCTCAGAAAGAATGCTATTGTGCATAAAACTTAAACCAGGGGCAGAACAGTATACCAAACTGAGCTCAGTTTCTTTAAGGATAATTTTTTTGTTGCTGTTCCAGTACAGTTATTGTTCAAAGTTATGTTCTATCTTTTTTTTAAGGACTTCAAGTTTGTGCCAACAGTTGTTATGCACCTAAGTTGTTTTTGTTATTTATTCTTCTCTTCTTTGGCTCCTTCTGTTTTGCTTACTATCTGCTATTTTTGTTTCTTTTCATAAAAATGTACTGTACTTGTTGCACGTTGGCTGGGGAATTCTGGGAGTTGAAATCCACGCATCTTAAAGTTGCAAAGGTTGAGAAACATTGGTATATATAAAGCAATAAGATTCACTAAATCTCAATCTATACAAATAAGTGACCCTCTAAAATCTTCAGCCCCAGATTTTTCATTTTCTTGGACTGTCCTTTCCCTTTTTTAGAAATGTTTTTAAATTGATGTTTTATGTATTTATATATATTTATGGTTTTAATGTTCTGTGTGAGTCGCCCAGAGTTCCCCCATTGGGAGGAGATGGGCGGGGGAGAAATTTAATAAATAATAATAAATAAATAAAATAGGTAGGGCCAGAAACAACTAGCCCAACATTACTTGGCAAGTTTTATCATCACCTGGGGGTTTTCAAAGGCCCTGCATACAAGCTAATACCCTATCATGTCTCTATTGCTCATTCAAACTTTAGAATTGTGCCTGAACAAAATATGCTTTTTTGTCATTACTTTTTCAACAAATTTTTTAAAAATATATTTTGGATTGGTTGTGAGCATTTGTAGAATACAGTCATCAATTCTCCTTCATCTCTTTCTGCAGCATTTGACATCCTTAGCTTTGAGATTTGTTGCCTGCTCATGAAGAGAAACATAATTTAGTTCCCATGGCAACTTTAGCCCGGTGCAACCATCTGTTGGCAAATGACTAGGGCTAAACTGCAGTTGTAGATACATATTCACACACAGGCTTCATTTTTATATCACCATAAGCCTCGTTGGTTGTAAAGATCACCATCCATTTGTCAATACTATGCAGGCTGGTTTGTGATTGTAAGCTCTGATAAGATATCTTTAGCAGTCCTGAGCATACAATAAATTAGTTCATATGCTGGACAACTGATCAATGTCGAACACAAATCATCCTGAATAGGAGATTTAAAAACACAATGTTAAACTGATTTGTATATCTACAGTGTATCAGCTGGCCTACATTTTGTCTGGTTTTCTGTGGAGTTTTTTTACTACAGTTGATTGAATAAACTGTAGCTGCCAAGATGGATGAAATGAAACAAAAGACATTATGGGATTCAATGTGTGAATACAGCTTTTGAGTATTATATACAGTTGATTACTTCCTTTGCAGTGGGTTGATGTTGATGTTTCCAGTTGTATGTTTTTGAACCTACCAATGTAAATTTAAGCCTAGAATGAGGTAGGTATAAAAATATGCTCATTTCATCACAGATTAACAATGCATGAAAGAAGCTGGCCAACTGTTGATAATAGGAATCAACCCACAGAGAATCATACTTTTGTGACAACCAAACATATTTTAAGAAACCAGAAATTACGTCCTGCCTTTGAAAAACATACATGCTCTTTAAAGCCAAATATAATATCAAATGAAAGAAATATCCACAAGCTGACTGCAAAAATGGCCCTTTGTTTTAAACAAAAATCCACAAAATAACAATTGTAGAGCCTAATTGTACAGGGGTGTTTATTGGAAACCCTGGCACTGCATTGTCTGAAAGGCTAAATGAAAGAGAGTCTAATGGAGGAAATGTCTTTTTCCTGAAGCATTTCTTCTTCTGGCACAATATAAATTGGTGCCATTTTAAAGCAATTTTGCAGCAATCAAAATGGTATCATGAAAGAGGACGAACATAACCGAACTGCTGCTTCACTGGCAATAACAAGACAGCTCTTACTTCTCCAGATACTGTCAGATACTGTGCCAGACTTGAGGGCTCAAGTGTTACATTTGGGATCTTATCTACTGCACAGAGAAGATAAAGCTCAGTGTTTACCATAAAATGTGGCTGAGGAAAGAAATTTGATATAAAAGCCAGCCGAGTTCACACACACACACACAGACATGAAAAGGGGAAGGCATAAATGGAAGAACTCACAGAATTAACAAAGATAAAATTAAATCATATGCATGCATTCATGCTAGAAAGGTGTGTCTGTCTCTGTGTGTTTTAATTTTCAGGTCATGATGTATTAGCTATTTTGAAAGAAAGAATACTTAAAATGTTCCAAGTTAATCCTTTTTAAATGGCTGTTTGGTAGGTAAGTTTCAACGAAGCTGAATGTTTAGACTCAAGATTAGTAATAATTATGAAGATCAGTAAACTTTTTTTTTTTTTTAGCATACTCATTTAAATGGTCATGAGCAGCACAACTTTTATCATAGTTTGAGGCCAACTTATAATTTTGGAATAGTATCCATTGGCATTTTCCACTTTAGGATTTTTTTTTAAAGGCAATGATACACTTAAGAAAACAATATTACAAAACAATTAATATTTAAAACTTAAGAAAAATGTATTAGAGCTGGACTGCATGACCAGGCAATGACCTCAATTTCAAAAAGCACCTAAAATCCTAGAAATATAAAAATCCTGCTCTATGAATTACAGCAAGGGTGGTTCCAAGGTGAGCTGAGCATACATTTATCTGATAGATAAGTATCTGTCTCATTGTTCAGCCTTAATTTATGCTCATCCCATTTCTGCTTCCCCGCCCCCAATTGCATTGATTTGAATGTATGTTTCACCAATATAAGCAAATTTATATGCTATTTTGCCCTAATATTATGTGTTTCAGTGTGCTGTTCTCTCTTATATATGCATTTTGAGGTACATTTTGTCCTAATGCATACAGCACTACAACATTCAAAAATAAGTGAAATTTGAGGGATCTCTCAGAACACTACATAAGTATTCTTCAGCGGTTCAAAAGGAGTTCCAATCCTCTGTAATGTCATAATCTCAACTGATTTCTTTTTGTCACAGCTATAGTGTTTTATATCACAATAAGCCTGGTTTGTTTGTTTGTTTGTTTGTTTGCTGATTTTTGAAATACAGAGCTTATGAACAGTCTGGTTTCCTTACTTCTCTCACCCCAGCTCCTAGTTTTTAAGCTCAAGACAAACATTGCCTTCGCTTTTATTCTCTTCTCCACACAAACAGAGAATTTCAATTTTGAACATATCTCCATGGTATTTCCATTTCCAGTTAGTCACTGAAACATTAGCAGCTTGGCACTTTGCAACCAAATAGTTACCTGCCAAAGGGGTGGGGGGGAACCAGAACTCTTTCTTCCCATGTGCTTCATCTAGTTTCCTGTGCATCCAGGAAAGACGTGGAAGGATATGCAGTCAAAAGAGCCTGGATAATTTCCACTTCTATTTCCACACTCCTACCATCACAGTATCAGAGGGCACTTCCATACAGCCAGCACATTCGCCTTCAAAGCTATTGAATGGTAACATCCCATGGGTGTCCTTACCTCTAGCTGCCAGTAATTCTCATGGGTTGGCCAGCACTGTCTCCAGCTGGACAGTGGCAGGGGAAGGTATAGAAAATGGTCCTTTGACCAGCATTTTAATACCTTGTCTTTGTCATTACCTTACAACATTTGTTTCATAGAAGGTTGGATGGAGGGTGTGGCCATTATCAAGGATGAGGTCTTTTTAGATCATCTGGGAATGTCAAGGGAATGACACCAAGTTGCCATGGTGTTAAATTCTTGGCAGCCAATTTCAATGGAAAGCAGGGATGCCCAAAATGTCAGAAAATATTTCATTAATGAGTCTTATAAATATCAAGGGGCAATTACATAAACTAAAGGACATCACAGTGTATTCAAATTCTCCAAAATGTGTATCAAAGGTCATTAAATATTCAGTCCCTCTGTCATATGAATCACATTGTAAGTCTCTGTCAAGACCAATTTAGTAAACAATACTTGGCTTTTGCAGTTGTTCCAGACTATCAGATTAAAATATTAGTGGATGCAGTTACAAAGTTCAAAAGTCTGAAATAATAATCCAGTCCTAAAAATCCATTCTTTCTCTTAAGAGAAAAAGTAGGAGAAATAAAGAGAGTGAAATAAATCCCTTTTGCACATTGTCCTCAATAAATTCCTTTAAACAAGTCAAGTCTCCTGTAGACATTGGATATTAACATTTATCAAAGATCTGAGCTCCAGAAACCAAGGTGACAGTGTGTTGATAGGAGTAATGTGAGGAGCAAAAAAAAAAAAAATCAGCCTTCTCCTTTCCAAAGATATCAGCAAAGTCATCAAATGCAGTAACACAGGACAAATAGCCTGTTGAGTTGTAATAATGGAGGATGGGACTTGATCACGGTGATCCCAACATTCCTGGAGCTAAATGGTACAGTTAGAGAGCCTGTTGGTGTTCTGGTTAAGGCACCAGGCTAGAAACCTGGAGACCATGAGTTCCAGTCCCATCTTAGGCATGAAGCCAGCTGGGGGACCTTGGGCCAGTCACTCTCTCTCAGCCCTAGGAAGTAGGCAATGGCAAACTACAGTACTTCTGAAATCTTGCCAAGAAAACTGCAGGGATTTGTCCAGGCAGATGCCAAAAGTCAACATTGACTCAAAGGCACCAAATAAATAAATACATAAATGGTACAGCTACTTGATCCTAATAAATGTTAGGATTAAGAGTCTATACCCATTCCATCCTCAGGACAATGGGAATCCAGATGATTGTCCATGATATGATAAGATGAAGTAGAACAGTATGTTCCATATTTGGACCAGAACATAAAAGTTTTCCATCTATAGTTTTAACATGCATTGCCTGTTCAATTGTCTGAATGGGTAAAATGAATCATTGTCTTGCCAATAAAATTGGCTGTCATTTCCAAATCTGATAATGCTGAAAGGAGTATATCAGAGCAAGACTGTAAGTATAGAATAAGACGCAGGATAAAATGTTGCTTCTTTACATTGTATGTCTGAACACACTTTAGTTGCCTAATGGACCCCTTTCTTTTTTCCCCTCATTTCCCAAACCTTGGGACAATTGTGGCACTAGTAACATGACCCTTGATTCCACAGGTTATGGCAATTCATAGCTGATTCAGGGCAAGAAAGTTTAACAGGGAAGGCAACTGTAAAATTTAAAAACATGAACACAAGATGCATCTGTGTGGTTTTTCTATAGCTGATAGGTGGGATATGTGTATGTGTGACTAATTTCATAGGTTCAACTCCAGAGACTGAAGAATCAGGAAAGAAAGATAAAATGGGTATAGAAAAGGTATACAACTTCCTTTCTTTCCCATATCCAGTGTATTTCAGCTTTTCTAGGCCTCTGTTTATAGCAATAAAGCATTGGAAGAGCTCCTCTAAAGCCTCCGACATTTCCTGCAAACTACTCATCTTCCCATATCATTAGATAAGCCTTCTTTAACCTAATAAAGCTAGCTCATTCCATCCCATATCTTTAGAATACAATTGGAAATCCACCACATACTCTCTCATGCCGTGCTTTCTTCAGCATGGTCTGCTAATTTCCTTCTTAGCAGTAACTCTTCTGGCAGAATCATCAAAGAGAGCTTTCAGCATCTGCATAAGATTGGCATAGTTATCAATATAACTAGGATCATTATTGTCTCTGATACAAATGCCCTTTGGCAGCTTCATTTATCCCTTACCAAGGATAAATACCATTCAAGCACAATCTTTAGAAAGCTCAACTGGTCTTAAGGAAATGTGTAAATCAATTGTATAATGATGAAAATCTTAAACTTTTCTGGGGATCCATCTTACTTCTGTGGTAATGAATGTACCTGTTTCTGTGGTAATGAATGTACCTGTTGAAATAAGATATTGGTTATCTGTACTATAGTTAGCAGTGTTCTCAGAGGATCTTGACAGACAACTTCAACTGAAAACAAGATTGTCCCAGAGCTTCCTTTAACAACATTTCATAAAAGGAAAAGGGAAATTGTTACAGAGTTTTCAGCAACCATAATTCATTTTAGAACCCAATTTATCTCTCAGCTTATTAAGGCAGGATTATTTTTCAGTGTTTTACTATCAGTCTGTCTGTCAACCAATGAGGAGGATGTTGGCAGGTGGCCAAAGTTGTCCCAACCAAATTCTAAATCTTTCTCAGGCTGTAAATATACTAATGCACACCAGTACCTTGACTTCAGAGAGATGATGGAGGAATTAAGCAAAGACAGGAATACGTATCAGTGGGAAACCATCTACACCACAGCTCTAGAGGAAATGCTGCAAAAGCATACTTGCAGTGCTACATCTGAAACAGAAACTGAAAAATACCTTAATTAATAAATTAATCGGCTTAGCTGTAGTAGATCTAAGGATGCTCCCACACCATCATAGAAATACAGGAGTGTGATGCCGATCTTGGATAGTTCTTATGTATGGAAGGGACTGAATAATTATGCTGGCATTATTGTGAAAAATACCTGGTTACAAAAATGCCAACAGGTCATACTTTTGGTTTTGCAACTTACAATGGCTTTTAAATCGAAAGAACAGAAAGAACAGCATTTGTACAGATAATAACAAGTACTCATATTTGTCAATTTATTCACTTGTTTGTTAATTCACTTGTTTATGTATGTGTAAGTGGTTAGACAAATGCAAAAAAGTGCTTTTTAAAAAATGGAGATACACTAACAATGCATTTTCTTTTCCTGTTGTGAAGAATCGTATGAGGAAAATTTGTTACTCAAAGCACTGTGACAGCTCCGAGAGTAGGCTACTTATTGATTTTTTTAAATACTACCCTATTGATCAGCTGAGGGAGCACTGATGTGAAGATAATTAGGGATAGACTTATCCCCAATTTGTTTTTGAAGGATTGGGAAGTAAAACTACTTACATATTATATGTAAATGCCCTGAGTTTAATCCTCCAAACAAAATTCTACGCCATGTAGGTCAGTGTCTTTATTATTGGTCACAGCCCCAGACAATTTAGAAATACAATATCATACATAGAATATGTAATAAAGGCCCACAGCTGTGACTTTTGAAGGATAGCTGACTTTATAATAGTTCAAAAGGAGGTACGTTTATGTTTAAATATGAATATTAAATGTTTGCAAACCATCCCAGGTTTGAAATCTGACCTTGACATGGTCCATTATGAACTGAAAATCTAATCCCAACCCTCAAAATGTTTTGTACACCTCTAATGAACACATATGGTCTCCAGCCCTATGCATAAGATTGTTTTTTGGGGAAGGGAATGTGAGGAACAGAAATATTAAAAGGAAGTGTGGGATTTGGAAGTATTAGAGTAGATGTTCAGTTCCCACATAATACTCTGACCTAAAGTTTATCTACTCAAGGTATCAGAATTCTTGTGCCAAACTCGACAGAGAGGCTGGTATTATGGAAGAGGCCAGCAATACATTATTTCTATTTCTCATAATAACTTTTAAATTGTCATCTCTGGTTTTCATGTAACTACAAAGTCCCCTTCTCTGCCCCATTTATAAAGAGTTTAAGAAGCAAGTCTTTATTTTTCTTCTTTTAAGCATCAAGCTTCCATGGCATTAAAGCATAGCAAATGTGCATAAAGAGTATGAATATGGGCACAGGGCATTTATATCAGTAAATTCATACTGAAGTTTGGGATTGAAACTGTAACACATAATACAGGACTTCTTAAGGAGAAAGAAAAGAGGCTATCCATGTAGAGACTGGATATTTTGCTTTCAAAACTGATTATCTGCTGTTTGAATGAAACACCTCTATTTCTCAGAAACAATGAATTGCCTTATGGAGCTCCATGATAGCTCATTTGGTTGACAGTTAGAAAACTATCAGGGAAGAACCAAATTGCTTTTTTCCCCCTATTTTATTTTTAATCCAAGTTGCAAAACAATTCATTTCAGTATGATTTAGCAAAGCCATTCTTCTGCAGATTGCCTGCATGGAATATGCAGAACAGTCATTTGTTCTGCTGGATTTCTTCTTCTTTTGACTACAAATGTTTTTAATTCATATGAAAACATAGTTCTGCAAACTGTGTGCTTCTCCCACAGAAGGGAATTTGTTTTAATTAAACCTGCTTGGCATTCATTTGTTATACTTTTGTGAACTTTTTTCTTCCCTTTGGTGCTTGTTGGTTTGCAGACCAATTAAATATTGGGTGGGGGTGATCACGAAGAAGCACAAGGTTTTTAAATGAAGTGCAATATTTGATATAGGGAAAAAGCAGTTACTTTTTACATATAGGAGGCTAAAGCAATAAAAAACATTCTTCTATCTGGCACCTTTCTTTTCCAGGAAAATATATGGCTACTGAATAGAAACATATTTGCAGTGCCATCAATATTTATTCATCCAAAAGATAGCTTTTCTTCATGCAGCCTCATTCGGAGGGATTCCCATTCCTGAACTATAGTGCCATTGCTATATTTGCCCAGTGCTCTTTTGGTTACAAATACAGATAGTAACTTTCCATATTCTTTGTGCATGATGTCTTAAGGAAAATTTACTATGTTACTTCCCCCCCCCCATATAGCATATGGAGACATTGATCCTGGCAATGCTTCAAGATGATATACACAGATGTTATACACACTGTGTTAGCTTTTTGTGCATCTTGAATAGATATCATGGTGAGTGTCTTTATTTGTCATACAGATTGGAGTACTGGAACATGGATGTAGGATCAATACCTTAAGATTGAAAGTAATAAAAACACAGATGTGTTCTGAAACTAACTTATTGAATGTTCCTCAGGACTATGTTTCTCAGCATACTACTGACATGTAATGTTCCCCAGACAGTGAATTCACAGGAAAAGCAAACAAGATCTTGAAAGGGGAGTTCAGCTAAGGAGAAGGAGAAGGCAAAAGAGAGAGAAGAAAAAGAGAATTGAATAGTCAGGGAGATGTTGCCTCATTTCTGCTGCTGGCTATTTCCTGAATGATGCTGATGGATTTCTGAGTGCTGCTAACTTTCCTTGAAGGCTGCTGACGAATGCAGATTGGATATTTGCATACTGCTGACCTAGCTGAGACAGCTTCAGGGGATATATAAGGAAGCAAAGTCCTCCAAAAGCAAGCTCTCTAAGCAAGCGAAGAGGGAGAGCTCCAGAAGGCCCTTGGGGAAATGGATTTTCTATACATATTTCCATTGGGTCTCAAGTCAGGGCATGGTATGGAGACAACATTGATTGGATGTGTTTATGCAATCAATGACGAATGGACTACTCTTGGGATAGAGGTGGTACAACTGTCATAGTTCTTCTTGATTTCTTAGCAGATTTAAATACTGCTAATCATGGTATCTTTCTGGGATGCCCAGTGTTGCAGTGGTTCTCCTCCTTTCTGTCCCTATTTCTGTGGCTGGTTCTGTTTGGTGTTGAGAGGTGGAGAGAGGTCTGACTTGAAGACCCTGGTTTACAGAGTGCTTCAAGGCTCAACAGTCTTGCCTCTCCTCTTTAACCTCTGCATGAAATCATTGGTGAGGTCATTCATCAACATGAGGTCAGGCATCATCAAGACTCTGATGATGCTCAGCTGTATATCTTAATTCTGGGTTGCCCAAACAATTCTGTGACGGTAATGTGCTAGTCCTTCAAGGTTGTTTGGGTCTGAATGGGGAGAAACAGGCTTAATCTCAATCCTAACAAGACGGAGTGGCTATGGGTGCATGGTTCTTTTGATGCTGGTGATTTTCCATCATCGGTTCTGAATTGGTCCACTCCTTTGCTTACAGCAGATACACAAATTGGGAAGGAGGTCCTCCTAGATTCTGCTTGATGGGCAGGTATCAGCTGTGGCTAGGAGGGCCTTCTGTCAGGCCTAGCCCAAGGAACTCCAAGAGACAATGCAAATTCAGTTCAGCTTTGCTTATTAGCTACAACCTCTGGCAAGAATCTTCCCAGACTGAAACTCCAGCTCCCAAGCCATCCAGCCACAACAGTGTGAATTCCTCAGAGAGGTGCCAGTCTCATCCTCTTGTATCTCCCATGCTCCTCTGGTGAGCTAAGAAAATGTTTATATCCCTGAGCCTGGCCTTCATAATTCAATTCCATCACATCTTCACACAGATTTATCTGATGTGCCAATTGCACATTTTTCTGAGCCAAAAGTCTGGCCCTTACATTTCCATAGAGTCTGTCCCTCCTCTATTTTTTAAGAACTTCTCATCACCCTTGAAATCTTTGGTTTTTGGTTCACCCTGGACTCTGCAGATCTTTAGAAGTTGAAACTACCTATGTCCAGCTTAGTTTGCCAACCTCCTTCTTCTTCTCCTCCTTCTCCTCCAAAAGTTTCCTGACAGTTCATAAGGGCATTTTCACTTCCTTTTTCTCCCTCTGCAAGGGCTCTGATGGTGTGAAAAGAACTGAAACAGATACAGATATAATCTGCTCTAGTGCAGTGCTTTCCAAGATGAGATTATCACCTTCAAAGTGAGATCACATGACAGGATGGCAGGTAGAGTTTAGCTTCTCCATTCTGTTACAGAGTGTCTAAACAATAAGCTGCAACATGAATGGTAACATTGCCCCTGAGAGACTTTCATCTCCTTCCCTGAAATATCTTTATTCTTGTTACTAGGTACAGCTTCTTAGAATGAGAAATGATGATATATTTGTCCAGTTCTTCCAAGGGAGGGAGGGAGGGAGGGAGGGAGGGAGGGAGGAAGGAAGGAAGGAAGGAAGGAAGGAAGGAAGGAAGGAAGGAAGGAAGGAAGGAAGGAAGGAAGGAGCGAGCCATAGGACAGATGGCCATATTCTCCCATTCTTTTCATTTATTCTTAGTTTATTATGATTCAAATTTGTGTGGACGGAAGTCTGTCTTAGTATATTAAACAAGTAGGAGCAAATCTTCAATTTCTTTCCAGCATCTTCCAGCTTAAATATCAGCCCCTTGCATGAAGTACATCAATACTATGAATGTAACAGGCTATAAAACAATAATGGGAGATATTAATGCTGTATTACTGGCTTCTGCCTGGCATCTGGTTGGCTACCATGGGAAGTAGGATGTTGGAGTAGATTGATTTCTTCTCCCATGGCATTATTATGACTTTAATAGCAAAAAGGATCTCTCAGAGATTCCTGACATAAATCATTAAAATATATTACAGTGCCTTGAATTTGAAAAAACGAATCCTCAGAATAGTTTTAAGTAAAAGCAGTGTCATGACTGTTAATAAAAATTCATGAAGTTCACTATGCATACTCCAATGTAAGCCCTATAATAGCTTCAGTTGAAATCCTGTGGACAATTCTCTATTTGAGAATTGGTCCAACTAGATTCTTCTAAATAAACATGCATAGGATTGCGCTGCTATAGATTGTGGAAATTTTCTGATGTTTGGACTCAAAAAATCAGACTGGATCCACACTTCCTGTTATGTTTCATTTTCTTTTTAACATGATTTTTTATTATGATGATTTTATTATTATGGTTAGCATAATGCAGGAACCCACCCACTGAGATTATGCAAAATTAGAAGTTCACCTATGTTTTCTTCTCATCAAAATGCAACTCAGCTTCATGATTAGAATCAGAAAGAATATGACACACTCCATTCACAGAGACATTATGTATGAATATACCCTGGAATGTAAGTTGAATTGGCACATTTTAATGCAATTCTTCAGTTGGAAGATACTGTTTATTATGAGATTCTTTTATTCACAATAAAATTCTTTCCTCCCCTTTTATACCATGGTGAATTTGAAATGGTGCCATCGAGTCAAGGACTGAAGCCAACAGTGAGATCAAAACATAACAGCCTGGAGCCCTTCCATAAAGCTGTAAACCTACTGAGTTTTCATGTAACATAATGGAGCACATACAGGGGCAACATTAATATTCTATTGAGCTTCTTTAATGTTAGTATTTCCAACTCTTTTTTTTTTTTTAATAGCCTGCTATTGCTGGCATGTAAATTTGGTCTTTATGAGACTATCTGAATGAGAATTGTCACCCGGGTACCTAAATGAGTTCTCATGCTTATCAAAAAAGCCTGCTTTATTCAGATTCTGCCACTGTACCTGCCAGGAAGAAATGACATCAAATGTAAATTCTGTCTCCAGGCAGATAGAGCATTGTGTGGAATTGCAATAAAATGTGAAGGCTTATGTTACAGAAATTTTGAAAAGTCAAAACACAGCATAAAATCAACAGGCAGGACAGAAGAGTTCATTGACTTTATTTCTGGAGATTACTTTCAATGTCTAGTTGTCTTAAAGAAAACAAAGAGCTAATATTGAAGGGAAAATTATTGCAAAAGTCATAAAAGTGTCCAGATTCCTTGATTTTCAAAATTTTACTGGTTCATCCCATTTTTTGATGGAACAGTTATGTAGTCACATACTCTGCAATGCTACATAACTTCTGCATGCCATCTGAGAATTCTCTTTAAAAAAAAAAGTGATATATTTGACATATATACATTATAGCATCATTTGGTATTGGATAAAACATGCATATGACTAATCATGGGAGGTTTACAGGGCATCAATGGTCTGGAGGTCAGATAAGAGTAATAACTATAAAAGGAAAGAAGTTCAAACACCATTAAATCCATCAACACCTAATGACTAAACTGTATTATGATGTTATCTTCACTGTATTGAATGTATTTCTGTCATGGAAACAAAGACTTGCTTCACATCAGAATTATATTACTGCCAGAAATATATGAATAGAATCCCAGCCTAGAGACAAAATATGTCTGTCAGCTCTTTTCTCAGAGGAAAACTAAACAAATCATGAACAACATCTCCCATTTTTTTGCCTTTTTGTTAAGCTAGTGGTAGTACAATTTGGATTAGGTCTACCAGTCAAAGTGGGTGGGAGATACTTAATCTTTGCAAAATTAATTTCATTTTCCCCATTTGTGAATTGTGACAAAGAGGTGTCAATTTTCTCTTCACTATTTTTAAGGATCTACTGGATTTTTTAATTCATAAAATAAGAGGGGTGTTAATGAAAATGGATGAAGATAAAATAGCAATCCCATACATTGAAAAATGAAAGGCCAGAGGGGCCCTTGACACTGAACAGAATCATTCACCTCCCCCAGCTTTTAATGCTAGCATTGGTGTTGAAAACTAAAACAAAATACAATAGAGACAGGCATTCTCTTATGATGTCTTTCCATGGGATTCACTTGAAGCATAGAAAATCAAGGACAGTGCAGTCTGCTGAGAGATGGTTATATAATGAAAGACAGGATGTCCAGACACATCCTTTGGCTTTTTCATAACTTTATATTCAGGTAGGAAATACTCCATTCATGAGGATTTCACCAAAAAATCTGTGTAGATATAGTACCTAGCATATTGTGGGATTATTGGGTTTAGAAGTTCTCTTGTAATGCCAATATTCTTGCTTTCATGGCTAATTTTAAGGTACTGCAATCCTTTGCAGCAGCTGAAACAGATTCAAACAAAATAGGATGTTTTAAATGCTTGTTTCTTTTAGGTGTATATAGTATGGAAGACAACCTCTGTGAAAAATACTGCTATTGTTCATTGCACAATAATAAAATAATAATAAAATAAAAAGAGAGATGACTTTCTGCACTCAGCAATTTTAGTATTTTTATAAATAGAGTATTACTGTATTCATAAATAGAAAAAAAATGGGATAGCTGTTATACAATTGAAAGTTTAGATACTGTTTGCACAAATGCTTGGTTTTTTAAAAGAAAACATAAATGAAATTTCTCTAAAATCCTTGGATATTTTCTATAAGTTCGTATAAGAAGCTTTGGGTCCTACTTTGGACACATTATGTGAAGACGCAGTTCTCTGGAAAAGGCTCTAATACTGGGAAAGGTGGAAGGAAAGAGAAGAAAAGGATGACCAGCAGCAAGGTAGATGGACTCAGTTATGGTGGTGGTGAGTCCACTGTTGGGAAAATTTGAAAGAACAGATTAGGGATAGATCATCATGGAGAAAAATCTATCTATGTGGCTTTCATTGTTTGAAAAAAATTAAATATAAGATATAATTTGCCTACAAATACAAGATATAATTTGCCTACAAGAGACGCATATTAGAAAAAGGACATAAAATACTTGATTTAAAAAAAAAATTAGGTGAAAAAATTATTTAGGCAGGAACTAAAAAAAGCAATGGAGTTGTTTTGTATATAAATCCCAAATTAAAAGCAGAACTTGTATTGACTGATAAGCATGGCATATTTGTTGGGGTGGAAGTTAATTGAAATGGGACTAAGACTTTGATATTAAGAATTTATGCCCCAAATGAGGATAAAATATTGTTCTATAAAGGACTTATGGAGAGACTAATAAATTTTTTTATGAAAATTGGTGTTGAGGGATTAGAATGGAGTGGTCCCCCTACACATTTATAGAACTTCTGAGAAAAATATTAAAATTACTCAAGGCAAATTACCAAAAGTTTTCTTTGATTTGATGGATAATTTAGGGTTGGTTGATGTATGGAGACAGAAATATGGCAATTCAAGGGAGTACACCTACTTTTCTGAAAGACATAGATCTTTTTCAACAGTAGATATGATTTGAATTTCAAAGAATTTGGCTACTAATATTTCTAAAGTAGAGATATTACCAAAGACTTTTTCAGATCATAATCCTGTGTGTTTGGTTTATAAAAGAAAATCTAGTTCTTTTAGCTGGAGACTAAATGAAATGTCACCACAGAAAGAAGCAATAGTGGAGGATTGTAAAAAGAAATTAAAATAATTTTTTAAAATAATTTTGATAAAGGTACTGATTTAAGAATGGTTTGGGATGCAAGTACAGCTTTTATTATTTATTAACAAATATTTTGTTATTTTATACAATATAATAGTGAACTCAGAAAGAAGAGTCAAGCGAAAACACAAGCTATTTTGGGCAAAAAGAAGATGAACTAAAGAAATCCCCAGAGAAGATAAGTATTTCTCAATAAATTAAGCTTTTACAATCACCATTATCTATGTTAACAGTAAGAGAAATGGAAATAAAAGTTAGCAATGTAAAGTAAAAACAAACAAACAAACAAACTGAGTTTGCAAAGAAACCATGGATGTAGTTGGCATATAAATTATGAAAAGAAAAGGAAAAGAAAATGATACTGAAATTGCAGGAAGGAGATACTGTATTAATGGATAACATGGCCATGCAAAAAGCATTTGATCAATATTATTCCAACTTTCATAAAGGAAGTGACATTCTCTGGAGAATATCTAAAGACACAAAATTTACTGAGGATTACAGAGGAACAGAGACAGATTATGAATGGATTTAGGGAAATTTCTGAAGCTATAAAAAATATTAAACCAGGAAAGGTACCTGGAGAGATGGATTACCAGGTTCTTATTATAAAAGTTTTGAGGATGGACTTTTACAACCTTTACAAAACATGATGAACTCTATCTTACAGGGAGGTAAGATGCCAGAGAATTGGAAAGAGGCCAATATAACACTAATATCTAAAGAGGGACAAGATTTGGCTTTAACAAGAAACTATAGGCCGGTATCATTATTCAATAATGACTACAAGTTGTTTACAACTGACAATAATTTTGCAAGAATTTATTAATGAGGATCAGTGTGAGTTTTTACCTAAAAGACAGTTAAATGACAATGCTAAAAATGGGTTGGACATTTTGGAGCATTTGGACCAACAAAGTGAAAAACAAGCTGCATTTGATTTTATTGATCCAGAGAAGGCCTTTGACAATTTGAAGTGGGATTTCTTGTTCAAGGTTTTGGAAGATATGAATTTTGGAGAGAACTTTATAAAATGGGTAAGATCAATTTATACTTCACAGAAAGCACAAATGTTAATGAAGATTGGGGTGGGGGGCGGGGGACCCTGTGAGATACAAAAAGGAATAAGACATAAAATGCCCACTGCCTCCTCTCTTGTTTATTTTGGTTCTTGAAATACTGAATAGAGATATAAAACAAGATGAGAGGATTGAGGGAATAAAGATTAAAAAAGAAACTTATAAGTTAAGGGCTTTTGCAGATGACTTGGTGTTGCTTTTGGAAGATCTTTCAAAGGGAACTGAAACATTAAATTAAAAGAATTTGGTGCATTAGCAGGTTTCATTAATAAACAGAAGACTAAGAGGTTAAAAAAATATGAAAATAGAAGATCAAACAGAATTGATGAATAAAATGGATTTTAAGATTCAGAAGAAGATAAGATATCAGGATATCACTATGACAAATATGAACTGTATGCTATTTCAAAATAACTATGTTAAGGCATGGAATGAAGTTGAATGACTAAATGACTCAATTAATTAATTAATTTTATTTATAGCCAAAAGGCCCAAAAGGAATGAAGTTAAAAAAGAAAAAAAAAACATGTTAAGATGAGACAAACTACAATTGTCATTGTTGGGGAGAATTTCTGTGATACAAATGAATGTCTTGCCTATAATAAAGTTTTGTTTCAGACAATACCTCTTTTGACAACTGATGCACACTGTAAACGGTGGCAGAAGAATGTATCTAAATTTGTGTGGCAGGGGAAAAAAACCACAAGTTAAATATAAAGTGTTCCAAGATGCAAAGGAAAGAGGAAGATGGGTTTACCTGATTTGAAATTGTATTTTGCAGCTTGCTGTTTGGTTTGGATGAAAGAGTGGGTGCTGTTGAGAAATAGAAGGCTTTTGGAGTTAGAAGAACATGACCTGAGATTTGGGTGGCATGGATATCCGTAGTAAGATAAAGTCAAGTTTTAATGTGGATTTTAAAAATCATTATGTTAGACGTACCATGTTGAAAATATGGAATAAATACAAACCCAGGTTGTGCCCAAAAACACCTTTGTGGCTCTCAGCAAAAGAAGCATTTATAGATGAGAAATAACAGGCAAACACAAATGGCTAACTTATCATGAGATACTAGAATTTTATCAAGGGGAATATAAAATAAAATCAAGAGAAGAACTGATGGCAGAGGGATATAGTTGACAATGATTTTCTTACTTACAGGTATTAGAAAGATTTAAAATAAACAAAAGAGTTTATGGTTTTGAACATTGTAAGACTGAGCTGGAAATAGAATAGTGTACAAATGATGGACATAATTGCTAAAATGTATAAACTTTTAATGAAATTTGAAACAGAAGAAGAACAAGTGAAAGAATGTATGATAAAGTAGGCTAAACATTTTAGTTATAATATACATATGGAACAATGGGAAATATGTGGCTGAAAGGACTGAAATTTAGACTATGTTATAATCTTAAAGAATTTTTATAAAATGATGTACTGTACTGTTGGTATATGTCACCAGAAAAATTGTCTAGAATGTATAAAAGCACTTCAAATTTATTTTGGAAATGTGAACAACAAGAAGGCACATTTCATTATGCTTGGTGGACATGTAAAAAAGCTGGAAAATTTTGGATTAAAATACATACACTGATTCAGAGGTTTTTAAAAATGAATATACAATTGATACCAGAGGTTTTTTTCTTTTGGGATTGATGGAGAAACAGTCGGAAAAAAGTCATGGAAGTTTTTTGTTTTTTTTTAATATGATAACTGCAGCAAGATTATTGAATGCACAAAGATGGAAAGATTTGGCATTACCCACAATGGAGGAAAGGTTGGTGAAGATGATGGATCTTGCTGAGATGGCTAAACTGTCTTCTTTGATCAGAGAAAAGACAATATCTATGTTTATTGCTGGCTGGAAACACCTAATTAAGTTTTTGTATAATAAATAAAACCAAAACTTACGATTTATGGTTTTGATGATTAGATAGGATAGATTATAGAAAGAAGAGAATCAGGTTGTAACCCTAGAGTAAGAAGTAAATTTATAATTGTACTTATAACTGCTATAAGGAAGATGAAAAGCCACTTGTTTGTATCTTTTTTTTTTCTATTTTTAGTTCTTTCTTGCATTTTTAGCTTTCTCTTTCATTTCTTTCTTTTTCTTTTTCTTACTTTGTATTAGTTTGTAATAGTTTTTATCTTTCTTTTAATTTTTTTTAAATAAAATTTTATATATATGTGTGTGTGTGTGTGAGAGAGAGAGAGAAAGAGAGAGAGAGAGAGAGAGAGAGAGAGAAAATCTAGCTACGTGGCCACTAGGAATTGAAAATGTCTTGATGGCACATAATCTATCTATCTATCTATCTATCTATCTATCTATCTATCTATCTATCTATCTATCTATCTATCTATCAATGCATATATCCATATCTATATACTTTGTATACTTTTTAAACTGGAGAACATCACAAATTGGAAGAATTACAGTGAATGAGTTTCAGTTTGAATGTAGATTCAAAAGTGTGACACTAGGTATATTCAACAGATTTCTTCCCCATCTCTATTAATGGGATAAAGCATCAGAATTCAGGCCATGATAAATATAACTGAGACCATAACTATTAATTTCTAGAAGATAAGCCTGGGATCAGGCCAATAGAGACCCCAAAACATTTAGGGGGCTAGTCAAAGAATCGTGTTTGTGTTGGAGGCTTGTTCAGTCATATTAAACAATTTGCAAATATGTTTTAAGTCAACATTGTAAGCTTTTATTAAGCCTTTCATTTTTGAAGCTGTCTCACACTCATTAAGAGTGGTAGCTACATTGAATTCTCTTGTAGCAATTAACCAAAAAGGTAAAACATATCAAAAGCACAATCAATACACTATAGTAAACAGTCTTATTATCCAGTAAACATGATGATTGAATAGTTCTCTAGTTAACTGTGAGTTGCATTTGAGCTGATCAATTTAGAAATAATTTGCATTTTAAAGAGTTACCAACCAGTCAGTCTGAAGCTTGTAACAATATTCAGTGTGGTTATATGGAAACAGTAAGCCAGTTTACAGAATGTGGCATTTTGGTTAAATGTAACTTTCTGGATAATGGACTGTTATATTGCATAGGTTATAACTCAAGACTTTTGGTCTTTGATGCTCCAAAATTTAAAATAAGTTTATCCAAATCCATTGTTCTAGTAATACCTATTCTCTGCTACAACTACCACAACTACCTGGTTCCTTTTTTTTCACCAAAACAAAACACAAGTAAATGAAATAAAAATCCCATCTACCTTCTTGCCACCAAAACATAAAATTGATTTCTTTCCATTAACTATTTCTTCAGTGCTTTGTCTCTTGGCTTTATTGCCTCCCCATCTGAAAAATAAAACAAATAAACAACTATCTTCCCCCTCAATAAACTCACAATTGATTTATTTTATATTAATAACATTTCCTCCACTGTCTTGACTTTTTATCCTCTGCTCACCTGAAAAACATGACAATGAAAATCCCACACCCTCTTGAAACAAATAAATTGTAAAAGTTTCTTCCACATCTTTGTTTCTAGGTTTCCCTGTCCCCACCTTCCAAATTTTATAAATTCTTCTTCACCAACAAAAGAAAACAAAAAATGATTTATTTACATTAACTGCTGGTTTTTTATCTTCCCACACTCCACCCCACCAGTACAATGAAGAGATTAAAGGCTATACCTGTTGAAGTCACTACTCAGAAACTAAACTGGGAGATACAAATTTACAGTCAAAATATCACAGCAAGAGAAGAAAAGGTCCCATACCTAGTGTGAGTCCACCTGTCCTAAAATGGACTGAGCATCTGCACGAGACAGAACTTGAGTCCTGGGGTAGTACCTGCTATTCACAGACAGAACAGCAGGTTCCTCTGAGAGCCTTTTCTCTGGTCTATCCTAAGCCATACCATTCCACCAGGGTTGTCTTACTTAGGCTGCAAAAATCTGGATTTTTTTTTCCCTTTGTATTTGTTTGCTCTTATGATGTTGTCATCCACATTTTTTTAGCCCTGATATTGTAACTGTAATTTAACCGGGGGGAAAAACAACAGCAACAACAAAAGAGGGGGCATAAAGGAAATTTGAGGGGCACCCCCCTAGTTCCTTTTAGCTACAGATATGCTTGGGTTCAAGGCTTTGCTGGAAGTAGACCTTATGTCTGTAAGTTTGTGCATTTTCCTTTGTGACTTAAACAGCACAGCTGGAATGTACTCAGTAGGTGTTGCTTTCCTCAGAATTGATTTTTAGAAATTGGTATATGTTTCTGCAGGAAGTAAATCACAGAGGTTCTCTAATGGGATGCCAGGAATGGCTGAAAGTCAGGCCTGGCAACTCTGTCCCTAAAGCCAGGCTAGCTTTAGTTTCTAAAGATCCCAGAATTTATACCGAGTGATATAATAGACCTGAGTCCCATCACACCCAGAAGTCATTTAATTCTTTATTTGGCTACTACAATAACTAGGTAAGAAAGAACATTTGGTAGGTGGGACTGTCCCCTTGTGCGTGCAGCACAACCAGTTCTACAGAACATTAAAGCCATTTATTCAGCCTGTAGAAGCCATGAAACAAGGCTTGACACCCAAGCAGTAACTGCATAAAAATGTAAGAAAACTACATTTAGCTCTGAATGCTTTCTGGAGACTGACATCTATTGTTCTACTCCTATGATTTCTTAGAACAAAATAGCTTTTATGAGTAGATATGCATAACTTATGAGACAGAAATACATTAGAAACCAGTAATTTTATCCTTTAATGTAACACTTTTTCATTCATTATAATCAAAATAAATATTTTACATGATGTGCTAAATATATATATTCTATATAAATCCAAAATGAATAATTATCTATAGTCATGGATATTAGGCTTTCAATCTTGAAAAGTGTAACGTCCTTAATATATGGTTGAGATCAAAGGTTTAAAGAATTAAAAAGGGCCTTCTGTAGTCTAAACAATGCTGTATTGTCCCAGTGAGAAAAGGGAGAAATAATAGAACTGATGCTCATTAATCATTATTAGAAAAATATGTATAATTGACAGAACTAATGATGAATTGCCAAGAGAAGCTGCATCTTAAAATGTTTTGCCAATATGATTAGTCATGATAGGCGTACTAAGGAGTGGGACATCTTATCATTATTAATAACCAACAGAAGGTGGTAGTGGAAAAAGGATTATTTTCATCCACACCGATAGCAGTACCCTTTTTGTCCACCAGAGGTATATAAACTAGCAACTGTGTCTTATAGTCTAATTGTGGTACCCACTTCCTTTTAAAGACAAGACTGGTTTCTTTTCTGTAGGGAGAATAAATTATAATGAGTTGCCTTATCAGTATGCAGTCAATGTAGAGTATGAATTATGAATCTTTACAAGGTAGTTGATATGTCATGATTGGCTGATAATCTCATCTTGTTTTGTCATGGTGCAGATTTGGTAAAATTGGTTCATTTAACTGCTCAGCTTGGCAGATTCAACTGACATATAAGATCGGAGAACACTCAGAAGCATTTCATGCATGACTGTCATTGGGTCATCCTAAATTTTATATATTGGTAAAATTAAGAGGATAGAGGCCTTCGGGCCTTTGTGGCTTCTACTGTATCAGTACTGAGTGGTGGGGATGGAGTAGAAAGTTAAGAGATACCTCATTCAAGAAAAAAGTCCTAATATATATTGTCAAAGAAGACCAAGAAATCAGGAGATGTAATAGAATAGTTTATGTTATGGAATTTGTTGTTATTGTTGTTCACAAAACTGTGACTTTTTTTCCCCAGTAATATTCAATAAGCAATGGATTACAATTCAAATATTCAACTCCATAAAATGTTTCCATCCAATACAAGGATGATTTTTCCAGTCATTTTTATGTAGGTTCTGTAGTAGCAAAGTTTATTGATCTACTGCTTCTATATTAAGAAAATTAAGCTATTTTAGATTTTGTTTTCTTTCTGATTATATATCTGTATATCCACATAGTCACATACACACTTGAATGTTTAGACTAACTATCTGAAGAACCTCAATGAATCATCTATTTAGGGTTTGGCTGAAATATTTGCACAGTGCAGCTTCTCCCTTACGCCTTTGCTTCCCTGCCCTCCTGCTATGCAAAACTTTGATATCTTTACCCAAAGTTATCCAAAATATGTTCAATGTGTAACCCAATAACTGCATATCAGGTGAAACACATGTGACCCTCCATATATTAATGAACAACAACCTCTAACATACTTCACCCTTAGTAATGCTGGCTGGGTTTCTCAGCATTGTTGCTCAGTAACAACTGGATGTGGCTAATACGTTCCTCATGTCCATTATTCAATATTAGGCTTTCTGAATTGAAATTGTAGAGTATTCATTTTATGCTTTGAAGAATAGGACAGACTTTCCAAACTAAAATTAATGACAGATAAGCTAGGTCTCAGACAAGATAAAGAAACAAAATTTCTCTTACACTGGATTTGTGAAAGATTTAATGGGCCAATATTTTTCATTTTCCAGCTTTAATGAATGAATTCCATTATCATTTGTTAGGTTTGAAAATAGGCAATTTATTGTTATATGGTAATTGCAGGATTTATGCATTTATGGACATTGATCAATAGAGTATATGAAAGAAAAGTACCAGATGCAGTACTCTAGGGTATTCAAATTCATTCTGACATTTAAAAAAAAAAAATCTAATCTAGTAATCAAGTTTGAAGGGAAGACATTCAGCAATGTTCTTCAGCAGAATTCATTCACTTCTACTACCCTTATGTGAAATAAATTTAATAATTTATTAAATTTGTATGCTGCCCAACTCTCAATGACTCTGGGTAGCTCTCAACAATCAAAGAAAGTACAATAAAATCAATAAAATATAAAAGGTAAAGATAAAAGATGGCAATCATGATGAAATGAGGGGTCTCACTCTCCTTTGCCAAAGGTCTAGGTGAAGAGCCAGATCTTCATGGCTCTCCTAAACAACAGCAGATCTGAGGGGGAACTTCATTCCAGAGGCCAGGCACTACTACAGAGAAGTTGCACTTCCAGGATCCCGATGGATATAATTGTTTAACCAAAGGAACCCAGAGCATGCCAACCCTGAAAGATTGAAGTAGCTGAGCAGATGTTACAGGAAACAGGTGGTTCCTCAAGTAACCAGGTCCTATGCCATGTAGGGATTTATAGGTAACAACCAGCACCTTGAATTGCATCCAGAAGCAAACTGGCACTCAGTGCAGCTCGCAAAACAGAGTTGTTACATGGGCCTGCTGAGGCAAGCCCATTACTGCTCATACTGCTACATTCTGGACCAGTTGAAGCTTCCAGGTGTTCTGAAAGGTGACTAGGGCATGAGTGACTGTCCGAAGAGCTCTTTGATCTAGGAAAAGAGACAACTGGCACACCAGATAGAGTTATGCAAAGGCCTTCCCAACCACAGCTAATACCTGCTCTTCAAGCAAGAGCTGTGAGTCCAGGAAGACCCCCAGAAATGGTATGATGTCAAGTTTTGTGCAAGGCAGAAGGCAAAGATAGTAAGTTAGCTACCTTTAGACCAAAGTGGTATGTATGAGCAGCTAATTCATTATGTCACAATCTGGATGGACTCTAGGCAATATACAGATAAAGGTAATAAAAATAATACTACTAATAATAATAATATCATATGTTAACATCTTACTGATCATCAACATCTTGGAAGATATTATTATTTGTGTATGTGTTTGGTTTTATTCTATTTTTACTGTATTTTTATACTGTTTTTAATTGTATTTTAATGAATATTTATTGCTGTTTTATTGTGAATTGCCCAGAGTTTCTAATGATAGAAACATTATGGAACCAATGCCACCCAGAGTCACCTCATGTGAGATGGGCGGGTATATAAATATGATGAATGAATGAATGAATGAATGAATGAATGAATGAATAGAAGGCTCTGGATATGAGGTTACTAAATGGATTCCAGAGTCATTTAGTTTCATATTAAGCCGCCTACTGTCATACCTCATGGTAAGGTGTTCTCAAACTGTCTGGATTGGGCAGTTAGAATCTGTATGGAAAAGACTGTCTCTGAAATTCCCAAATCCCAAGCCATATATGCTTGGGATAACCAGCAATTTGACTCACACTCAGAAACGCACAGGTAACTGTTGCAAGTCCTGCAGCTGCACTGTACTGTAATGTGACAGTAATGAGACTAAGCAGGAAGCACTGGGGACACTGAATTTTACACTAGTTCTGAATGAGAGGGTCTTCAAGGGCAGTCCCATGTAAAGGAAATTACAGTAATCTGTTTGAGAGAGAAGTGTGTGAGTGACCATCCTCAGATAAGGCCACAAGTGGGGCACCAGACAGTTGGGTAATGATCCTCCTGAACAGAACCTTCATCTATTTTTCTAACAGTCGCTATGAGTCCAGGATGTTCAAACTGAGAGCCTACTCTTCCCAGGGAAGCAAACCCCATTAAGAATCAAAGTTTGTAATGCCCTAGAATCAGAATGCTTCTGGATCAATTGTTACTCCATCTTGCTGTGGTTGAGTCTGAGCCAGAACTTTCTCATTCAGACCCTGACAGGCAACAGGTTAGAACTTTCAACTCATATATTATTTGGCCTAGGTTGGAGATGTATAACTGGGAATTCTCACCGTCATACTGATGATATCTCACCCTGAACCAACGGATTTAATGAGGGCTAACTATTAATTTATTAAGCCATTAGTTAAAAAGCAGTTGATGAATCAGCTAAGATTGCAAGTAGACATGGTCAGGACTCTATTGTAATCAATTTTTCATCAGCTGGCTTTATAAGGAAAGTAGAATTTTAAATACAGTTGAAGCAAGTTATAATGAGCTAATTTTTGCATCCATAATATGACCACCAAGTTTGTCTCTGCATGCTAGCTATTATCTTGTCACTTTTACTGAAGTGTACATTTCTAGGAAGAACATTCACGACTCATTACTAAATAGCCATCATTTGTCAGTGTACCATGGAAGAAAAAAACCCTGGTGCTTAAGGAATGGGCAACCACAGATGACATGGTAACACAATCAAAAACTTTTCCTTGTATGAAAAGTTTCGGATAGAATCAAACTTGATATCTTGTTTTTCATGTCAGCTGTATCACTTCATCCATGGATACACAGAGATAAAAACACGCTTGAAAACAGGTAAAACCACTGCATATATTCCATGGTTCCAAAATATAAGCAGCTTTCTTAAATTGGTGGCTCATGCCATTTTCCACCTTGCTCAGTATTGTCTCCAGTGATTGGAAAGACTGTGTGGACAGAAATCTTTTTTTCGCTTGATGTTAAGAGCATGCCATATCTTCAAAAATACATTCTACATTCCAATCCAGTTCCTAATCAATTCAAAGTGCTGGCATTCTTTTACAATCTATAATGCCTCTTGTGCCTTGGAACCATAGTATTGGCCACAAGGAAGGTCTCTTACCATATAACTCTCTCTGTGTATGTGTGAATATCTATCTATCTATCTATCTATCTATCTATCTATCTATCTATCTATCTATCTATCTATCTATCTATCTATCTATCTATCTATCCATCCATCCATCCATCCATCCATCCATCCATCCACCCACCCACCCACCCACCCACCCACCTACCTACCTACCTACCTACCTTTCTAAAATCAACAGCAGTTTTGCTGCTGCTGCTGCTGCTGCTGCTATATTAAAGGAATCTGTTTATAACACAAGGAAATACATTTGGACAAGATCTATGTTGCATATGGTCATACTTACCTGAAACACAGTGAGGCCTTCTCTCCTGGAGAAAGGAGATCAAACAGAGGTGATTCATTGGCTGTGCTGTGCAACATAATATGGTGGTGATTCTTTTGGTCATGATCTACTTTGCTTATGTGTCTTCCTATCTGTCTGCCTCCACTTTTATTCTAACGTTCTTTTTGTATCCTGTGAGAAAAAGATACTTAATGCATTATATAAAGTCACTATGTGAGATGGGTGAGTATACTAATGTGATAAATAAATAAGATAAATAAAATATAGTATACATTTTCCTGAAAATACTTAGGTTACTTCTGTTGAAACCTGGATGGCAATGTTTCATGTTTATATATCTGTGGTTGTAAATGATATTTTACAAATATCCTGAATGGGAGGCTAAGAGTTAATTAAAAACAAAAAACGAAACAACTTCTTTAGTGCTACGTATTCCAGAGTCTCACTGTGGTATCTGGTAACTTAGAGTTTCATCAGAAAAAGTAGCACGCAACTGTATAATTATTCAAGAAGATAGACAGGATGATTGTGTTTTCTTTGATCAATATTAAACGTGCAAGCTCAGAAACCAGGATTTTTCAACCAGAAACTTGCAGAGCTGATGCAAGTGTAAGGTTTAATGGCATCAGATCAATACAAATATTGCTACTGCTGATTGTTTTATTTCTGCAGTGTTAAGACTCCTGTGTGTAAGACCTTGGTTGGAAGAAACTTGTATATGTGTAATTAATACTACAAATGATATTAAGTACAATTTAATCAAATATTAATACAACTGTGTAATTACAGCAATTCAAAAATTGTAATCAATATTTATATTGCAAACAACAATTGAGTCAGGAGGGTGAAGGGACAGATTTATCATATCATCCAAAGCCCTATTGACTCACAGTGGCCAGAGCAGAAATGTGCATCATATGTATTTCCACAGGGAAGGGTATGATGGTAAATACACATACATACATACGTACAACTGGTTCTTACAAAAGAGCGGGAAAGCCATACAAAGGATCTAGGGTGATGGAGAAGAAGAAGATGATACTGATCCTCAAGGGAATGGAGATATTTTGGTTCCCGTAGATTCCATGTTCTCATAACTATGTATTAACAGTAATAAAACTGCATCCAGAATAGACTCATTGAAGCAACAAATCAAAACTGAGTTTTTGCCTCTTGGATTTAATCACTTCTAAATGGTGAATTACCCACCTTATTTGTTCATTTGTTTATTGTTTGAAAGTTGTTTGCAAACTGCTTTCAAGAGCACACTACTGGCTAGAAGCCCCACTCTGGGAAACAGGGAATAGTGGGGAATCATCCTCTCCTGTCCAAAAGCAAAGGACAGGAAACACATGCTCAAATGTGTACTTTTTACAATTCAGAGGTGGGGGGGGGGAAGACTTCAAAAGCTGCACAGAAACCAATTTTTTTGGTCACTTAGTATGTGCTATTGCCAGATAGCAGGCCATACAGTGAGAACTACAAGGATATGCATTACTGTCTAGTATCTTCCAAGTCTTAGGACTTATTCACTTCTCTTTATTTAAGCACTGTAACAATTCACAAACCGGGAAGCATCTGATCCTGATGTATGTATAATTTGCTGCTGCTGAGACATTTGGGAATCTGATTTCACTTCAGATCATACAGACTTTTCTCATTTAATGCAAATGCCCAGAAGAAGAGGGCTTTTGGGCGGTGAGCTGTATGTGTGCAGAGGCTTCCATAGGTATAGATGTAATGGGCTGCGGGAATAACCTCGAGGAACAGGAGGAAGAGCCACAGCCAAGTCAATGGTCAGATAAGAGAAATCTGAATCCAAAGTAGGAATGGAATTTGAAAAAACTTCTCAGACTTGACCCTCCCTAGGTCACTTTATGATAAAGGCAGGGAGGTGGGAGGCACATTCAGAGTTGTAAGATTCTGTTACTGCAACTGTATAATAAAAGCTATTTTAGTATTCATAACTTTGGTGTTCAAGTCTGGTCTATCTCAAAGGGCTGACAATAGACCCACATATACACTTCCCTTCCCTTCAGGTGTTTAGTAAATATGCAATGGTTGAGTCATATACCAGCTGGTTAATATATTACATTTACTATTTTTTATTAAGTGCCTGCACAAGCTTCCTTGCAAATGTCATCTAGATGATCCCCAGACTTCTTAGAATATTTTACATTCAGAAGATTTTAGAAAGCATGCAGAGTACATATACCGATGCTCATGATTTCAGTTTCCTAGAAAACCTATTCATAAACCAGTCCATATTCTGACATCTATTGTTTTCCCCTCCTTGCCTTATATGAGTAAATCAAATCCCTTCCAGTTATTTCCCCCCCAAACTGCCCTCGTTTTCTCTCTCTAGTGCAAATGATAAGCTGTAAAGTCGCAACCTAATGCTTATAATGTGAAATGAAAAGAGCACTGTAGCATACATGCTAAGCATACACGGCAAAAAATAAAATATCTTTAGAATCATAGAATCAGTATAAATTTCTGCACTTAACTTTGTAAGGGAGGGCAATGGTGATATTTGCTTCTACAAACCTGAGGGCATAAAATAAAAATCACCGCATTTTGTTTCCAGGGGCCTATGCATATTAACATACCTCTAAAAGGTAAGTAATCCTGCCAGTGTAGAAAATTAGACCCTTATGCCTGAAAATTATTTTCAGTCATTTAATTTGGCACTTTAGTTCCCTGGTGGCAACAAACACATCACTGTCTTACTTCATAGTAATTTATTGATATTTAAGCCCCATGTGCTCCAAGTCTTTTTCCCCCACACTTTCCCCACAAAGATATTTTAAACACCCTCATTTGTTTGCCACTGAGAAAATGCTATGTGATGGGAGCCTCGGCTAAAATATACATGAAGTCTTAAAAGCAATAAAACCAATGTAGTCTTGCTATTGAGTTCACAGTAAGCCTTAAAAAGTCATTTTATTGTAAAACCACGTTTGCTGGAAGTAGAAAGCCTTTGTGATATCTTATTGTGAAAGTCACATGGGTTAAATTTCACATTATTATTATTAAAAAAAAAAGATATTGACCAAATATGTTATTGTTTTCCCTTTCTCTTCAGGGGAAACGGTTTTGGTTTGTTTTGGTTTTTTTGCAACGTTTTCTAGCTTCATTAGGAGGACCTATAGCATGAAGTGCTAAATGTATTTTAACAGCTTGCTTGATCAATTCTGCATTTTGGGCAATATTGTAAACTGCCCAGAGTCACTTATTGAGTGAGATGGGTGGTGACTAAATTTGAAATATAAATAAATAAATAAAATACTGGGTATTCAGTAGCTACATAGTTCATATTTTGGGGGCAGGAACTTCTACTTGTTTCAAGACTATTACTGGCAGAAAACTGTTGCAGATGCTCAGCAAACAGTATTCATCTGAAACAGATCGTGAATTTAAGACGATTCTCTCTCACCCACTCCCACTATCTGCCTCAAATACTGTGTTTTGCTTTTGCCCTGATGTGAGGATGAGCCACCTACCATTGCAGGAGGACAGGAATGAATGACCTCATCATCATCCCACCCTTAGCTTGCTTGGAAAGTGACCTTCACCTGACTGTCCTTGTCCCTTATCAAAAGTAATGTTTTCCCCCTTCTGCTGGCCCAAGCAGGGCAGTCCAGTCTACCTGCTAAGCCTCCTTCCATCTTACACGAATGTTTCTATTCCAGTTGGTGGGGTGGAAGCTCTTCAAGAAACCCTTCCCCCTTCCCTGTTCTCTGCATTCAATGGCCATTTCTATTTGGGGGTTGGTCTGCCTGTTCTGAAAGTCTGGATTGTTTTTTTCCCCAGATTCAAACAGTGACATGTGGACTATTTTATTTTAATTGGTAAAATTGAGAAGTAAGTTCTGCCCAAATTTATCTTTCTAGCGACAAGTACCAATGATACACCATTTCATAAAAATTCTCTTTAAGGTTATAACACCATGTAAATTTCACTCCTTTCTGCCACATATTTTCTCATTGTTCCATCTGCACATTGTAGCCAAAGGTTTTAGCCCATTTTATCATACAGTCCTTAACTTGTTCATCTTTTGTCCCTAATTTCAATAAAAGCTTATACATCTTTGCAATAACATGTTCATCATTAGCACATAATTCTGCTTCAAATTCAGCGTTATATTCAAAACCGTAAGTCCTTTTATCTATTTAAATATTTCCTGTAACTGTACATAAGAAAACCATCATTGACACATATATCATTGTGATATCAATTCCTCTCTTGTCTTTAATTTAAAATTCCTTTGAGAAAATTCCAATATGTTACCATAAGTTAACCATTTAGTTTTAGTTCTCATTTTTCTTCTATAAAAAATTTCTTGTGGTGACAACCATAAAGGAATCTTCAGAGACAACAAAGAATTATATCTTTTCCATATTCTCAATATGGCATGTCAAATAAAATGATTTTTAAAATCTACATTAACATTAACTTTATCATACCATAAATAGCTGTTCCACCCAAATCTTCAGTCATGTTCCTCTAGTTCCAATAACCTTCTATTTCTCAAAAACCAAACAACAAGCTGCAAAGTACACCTTCAAATTTGGGAGATCTAAACCTCCTCTTTCTGTAGCATCTTGTAAAAATGTATACTTAATTCTTGTTTTTTTTACCTTGTCACACAAATGTAGATATATCTTTATCTAATGTTTGTTTAAATGGAACATCAGCATAATAGGTATTGTTTGAAACAAAAATAACATCCTAGGTACAGTGGTACCTCTAGTTACGAATGCCTCTCCTTATGAATTTTTCAAGATACGACCAGCTCCGGCCCCAAAAATTTACCTTGACATGCGAACTCCGCCTCTACTTATGAACCGGATTCGTGGCCATTTTCCCTGCTGCCACGCGGTCACGGCTTCCAGTGGGCGAGATCACGGTAGCAAGGAGAAGTTCGGTGAGGCTTGTGGTGTGTGTTGTGGCGTTTGGAAGGTTTTTGTGGCATTTGGAAGGTTTTTGAGGTTTAAAAATAAAATGCATATGTTTCAGAACTGTTTAGCCGTATTTACATTGAACCTTATGGGGGAAATTTACCTCGAGGTGCGACCAAATTCGGAGGGCGGATTAGCCGTATTTACATTGAACCTAATGGGGGAAATTTACCTCATGGTGCGACCAAATTCGGAGGGCGGAACGGATTAACCGTATTTACATTGAACCTTATGGGAAACTTTACCTCGACTTGAGACCAACTCAAATTGCAACCAGAGTCACGGAACGGATTAAGTTCATAACTAGAGGTACCACTGTAAAACCTTCACCTTAATTATTGAAATTCTTCCCAGCAATGACAATTGTAACTTTTCCCATGAACATATCTTTTAAAATTTTATTCCAAGTCTTAACATAATTATTTTGAAACAACATACAATTACTATTTGTGAAATTTTTAACCTTTCCCCCCCTTAAAACCTGTTTTATTTATTAGTTCTTCTTGTTCTTGCATCCTTATATTTTTCATTAACATTTTAGTCCTTGTTCATTAATTTTAAAACTGGCCAAAGCACCAAATTCTTTCAACTTTTTCATTAAATCTTCAATCCCCTTCAGGGGGTCCTCCAACACCAACACCGAATCTTCCACAAAGGCTCTCAACTTACATATCTCTTTCTTAATTTTTATACCTCTTATCTTTTCATCTCTCCTTATTCAAAACTTCCAAAACTAAAATAAACAACAAGGGAAACAATGGGCAACCTTGTCTTGTTCCTTTTTGTATCTCACATGTTTAGTTAAATCTCCAGTCACAGTAATTTGCATTTCTGTGATGTATAAATTGATTTCACTCCTTTTATAAAATTCTCTCCAAACTTCATATCTGTCAAAACTTTAAACATGAAGAGCCAATTTTAGTTGTCAAAATATTTCTCTGCATCGTTTACAGGGTGAAGGAATCTTTTATCATCTTTGGTGGACCTGTGAAAAGGCTAAAAAATTTTGGGACCAGATATGTATTGTTATTCAAAAGACTCTTAAAGTGAGCATTCAAAAAAACAAAACAAAAAACCCAGAACTGTTTGTTCTGGGTTTGATGGAGAAAAGACTCGAGAAACAACATGACCACAGCTGCAAGACTGCTGTACGCGCAAAGATGGAAAGAGTCACAAATACAAACAGCGGAAGAACGGATTATCAAACTAATGGACTTAGCTCAAATGGCGAAGTTAACAGCCCTAGTCTCCTCATGGCAACCTTCCTAGATTATGTGCTTGGGTTGGGAAAAAATGAAGCTTTGATTGTGGGATTTAATGATTAAATGGTTTGTGTTGATAGAAATAATGTGAACTTGGATTAATTAGTTGTAAGAAATTAACCTTTTTTAAATTTGTAATCATATCTGTATTGGAGATTTTCATTTCATCTTTCTATCTGCTTTCACTATTTTAGTTTTTGTCTTTTTCTTTTAGTTCTATTTTCTTTCTTTTCTATACTTTCTCATTTGTATTTTAACTGTACTTTTTATAAATTTTAATAAAAGCTTTAATAAAAAAAAAGATTTCTATGCATCCAAAAAAATATTTTTTTTCATTGTGTTGTTCCAAATATTCTATAATGTCCAGCACCATTCTTTTAATTTTTAGGTAAAAATCCACTCTGATCTTAATGAATAAATTCTTGTAAAATAAGTTTCAACCTATCAGAAAAAATAATTGTGAACAGCTTATAGGCATTATTCAATAAGGATATTGGTCTATAATTTTTAGTTAAAGCCAAATCTATTCCTTCTTTAGGTAATAATGCTATATTGGCCTCCTTCCAAACTCTGACATTCCACCTTTCATCATTATAAAATTCATCATAGATTGGAGTGGTTGTAGAATTTCATCCTCAAAATTGTTATAATATGATCCCGGAAGCCTATTTGGTCCTAGTGCTTTACTGGGTTAATCTTTTTAATAGCTTTAGATACTTCCATTATTGTTATAGGACCATTCATAATGTGTCTTTCCTTATCTGACAGCTTTGCCAAATTTTGTTTTTTTTTAAAATAGTTATCTATTCTTTCTACAGAAATATCTTGTATTTTGTATAGAGTAGAGTAATATTGATGAAAAAAATTGTATAGTCTCATTGTCCATTATTACAGTATCATCCTCTTGAAGCTTTGTAGTCATTTTCTTTTCTTTCTCTTTTCTTAATTTATATACCAACCCACTCCCTGGCACATTTGCAAATTCAAAATTTTTTTTGTTTGGTATAGATCATCTTTTTTTCCAATTCTCTCACTGTTATCATAGATTGTTGTTGCTGTAAAAATTTAATTTGGTTCAAAATACTTAACTTTTGTGGTGTTAACTTTAATTCATCCTTTCTTCTTTATCTCATCCAAACTAGTTCACATTTTTTCTTGATTCCTTTTTTTAAACTCTTTCCTCTTTTTAAATTCCTTTTAAACTTTTATACTGAATGAAATACCCTCTAATAAAAGCTTTCCTTACATCCCAAACCATTCTCAAGTCTGTACCTTTATTTAAATTGTTCTCAGAAAATTCCATTAATCTTGTTTTACAATTGTTCACTATATCTCCCTTTTGTAGCAACATTTCATTTAGTCTCCATCTGAATGAATTAGATTTTTTTTAAAGAGTCCAACTCACTGGATTGTGACCAGAAAAAGTCTTTGGTAAAATCTCTATTTTAGCAGTATTAATAGCCAAAGCCTTTGAAATCCAAATCATGTGTAACCTTGAGAACAATCTATGTCTTTCTGAAAAATAAGTATGTTGTCTAGAAGTATCATTTTTCTATCTTCCTATATCCATTAGAGATAAATCATCTATCAAATCAAAAAAATGTTTTAGGCAGTTTTCCCTGATTCTTTTTAACTTCCTTCTCTGATTTTCTATGCAATTGGGGGTATACCACTCCATTCCAATCTCCCATCAGGCACAAATTTTTATAAGAAAAAACTGTCAATTCCTTCATAAGACATTTTTAACATTTTCCTTTATCTTCATCTGGAGCATAAAGTCCCAACATTAACATTTTAATTCCCCATAGTTTGACTTCAACAAATCTACAATGTTCATCAGCTAATACTAATTTTAGTTTTAACTGTATATTAAATATATATCAAATGAATCCATTAAATGTTTTTGGACCTGCCGAAATAAATTCTTGTCCCAAATGCTTATAAATCAAATATTTTATCTCCTTTTTTCTAATATGAGTTTCTTGTTAACAATTACATCTTGTTTAAGTTTTTTTTAAATAGTGAAACATTTCTGTTCTATAGAGCAGTTCCTCCATTTATATTCCACATTAGCCATTTGTAATCCATAATTAAGCCAATAGTTTAGAAAAGTCTATACCTGTGGCACCCAACTCAGAGTCCTCTTTTTCATCTTCCTCCTGGATCTGTTTGGCTTTTGAGACTGTCTGCTCAATCTCCTCCACTTGCATCTCCTCCAGGTCTCCTTTTTTTTTTCCAGAATTTTCCAGAAATTCTTTGGCTTTATGAACATAATTCAGTTGAAACCTTTTCTATTGGAAAGTAAAAATCACACCCTCCAGTTTACCCCAACAAAACAAAATCTTCTTCTGTTTCAATACCTCTGTGGAAAAAAAAAAAGTCCTTTCTCTTGCATAAAATTCCAATGGGAATTTCTTTTAATATAATTATACAGTATGCACATTATCAATCTTCAATCTGGTATTCAAATGTCATTGCAGAACTTGATCCCTAGTCCTTCACTTTTCAACATTTACTAATATATCTATTGGTACATGTCTGATCACTGCATAATGTGAATTTACCTGATACACTTTATCAATCTCATCTCCAGCTTTTTCTTCTTCCTAATTGAAAATTTTTACCAATGCTTGAACTACCTTTCTTCTAATATCTTCACCTGAAATTTCCAGAATAGCTCTGAATCTCAGGCAAAATTCCTTCTCCCTTAACTCCAACAAAGCCACATTATCCAGTCCTCTCCCCAACTCCAGATCTGCAGTTTCTGCCTTATTCTCCAACAATTCCATTCTCTCAGTAACCTGCTCCACTTCCCCAGAAATTTGTTTCATCTCTTCAGCTATTTGTTTCATGCAGTTGTCTATCTTACCTATTCTTTCTTCCATTATTTTCCCAAATTTGTAAATTTAGCTCCTAATTCATCCAATGTTGGTTTAAGTAAACTTAAAGTGACCATATTCTTCTCTACCAGTTGCTCTACAGAGCCTTGCTTTCACTGCTTTCTTGGTAGCCATGATCTTTTTATTTCCCCCCCCCCCCTTTGTGCAAGTAAAATGGCTAGCCAGATATTATCAAATATAAGAGAAAGTAAACTAACAGTTCACGCCCCCTGGTGTCTTTCAAGCTGGAATTGCAAGCATGCGTCAAAGAGAACACACAGGGATTGAGTTACAGTCTTCTTCCATTTTGAAATCCCAGCCAATTAGCAGGCACAGGCTAGCACAACACAAAACTGTCCCATGGAAAAATCAAATCTCGGTACTGTAAATGTAGTTCTGTGGAAAAATACACTTCTAACAAATAAATCTTCCCATTTCACTGTAAGGAACTTTTAAGTCTCTTTTACATTCCAATTTTCACCCAGATTTTTGTGAATTAATGAGATTCAAATTAAAGCTGTATTTCTTCTTTTAAAAATATAGCCCCAAAATAAGGATGATACCCAAGAGAATTATTTTTCTATTGCAAAGGAAGGTCTTTCTTAAGTTGAAAAATAATTATAATCCAAACTGCTTTAGAAATGAGGGTTGGTCAGCTCTAGTGTCCATATAAATGCTGCACCATAGCTGCGAATGAACATGGCCCCCTCACCTCCTAGCTGTTCAACCTTAAAGCCATTTGCAGAGGCTTTTATCTCCATGATTAGCTTTGGAGGAACAGCTTTCCAGAGGGCAGGTGGGTTGATTTCACACTTCCTCCTTGATCTGGAACAAGTTAAGTGGTCAGTGCTTGCTGCCGGCCACTGATCAGCTGTGGTGCCATCTCCCTTCATATGAAGAGAGACTAAGCCACCAATGTTCCCACCAGAATTTCTCAAGTTGTTTTCAAGCCTTCTTAAGGCATAATAAGAGAGTCACTACACAGTGAGATGGGCAGTGACAAATTTGAAATATAAATAAATAAAGGATGAATGAATGGATGAGTGGATGGATGAATGAATGAATGGGATGACTGATAATGCTCTGATTGAGAATATCAGTCACTGAAGACAATGGATCTTTCCACTGTCCTTTCCACCAATAAGCAAACATTCTTTTTTTCTCTTTTTTTTTTAAAAAAAAATTGAAATTCAGAGCCTTCTTTGTACAGCATGGAACAGCTTCCCTACTTAATATTGGTTGTGGAACTTTGCAAAGGATTTTGAAACAGGAATAGGGCAAATGAAAGCCATCCTTTCCTCCTTGAGCGGGTGAGAACCAATCTGGACTGACTTTGGGCTTTGAGATGAATTGGAGCCCAAGACTTTTATTTAATAACAGAATGGCTTCTTTCATATCTTTAAAATCATCAGTGGTCTTTAAATTAATTGCTACATTTCATTAGCATATTTGAGCAAACACAGCTTGCTGTTTATCTTTCGCAAAATGTAGGAAAGTAATTACATAGTTATCATTGTGTGGTGTTATTATGAGAGTTTGATATTGACAGAATGGAAGCTGATTATGTTGCAACTTCCTATGTCCCCATCCCTCTGTTCATGACAAGAAAAATTAATGGAATGTTACTAAGGACATTACACCCTTTTCCTATTTTGCAGTACCCTTGAAACATTTAAGTCCTTTAAAGTGTATCCTGGGAAAACACCAACTTTAAATCATTCTGGTTGTTAATCTATTGCTAAACCAATTTCTATTCTGAAATGTCCACTTTCAGAAAATACAAATGAGCATGGGTGGGTTCTACATTTATATATATGGAGTACAAAGGGTCCATTACCCTTGTTAATAGATTCTGCTGTCCAGCAAATGTTCATTTATTTTAATATGGAAATCATTACTTGAAGACCTGTACTTTGTGACAATGCTTGATATCTATCTATCTATCTATCTATCTATCTATCTATCTATCTATCTATCTATCTATCTATCTGTCTGTCTGTCTGTCTGTCTGTCTGTCTGTCTGTCTGTCTGTCATCTCTGTCTCTCTCTCAACCACATTTCTGAATACAGGGTGGCTATTCTTAGATATTGCTTCTAAATAAAAATGGCAACTAAATGAATTAATGAAGTGACAATATTTTGCTACTACTCTGATGATGTTAATGACTACCATGCTGACTACTACTAAAAATGATAATATCCAAGTGTGAAGGCTGGAGATAGACAATAATTTTTATTTGGTTTACCATATTCCCATGTTTCTTCCTAACAGTAGAAAGAACGTGAGTTTATTGATAGTGGGAGAAATACAAACTGACACTGAATCCTTTACTCTTAACCATCTCTGTGTTATATTTCTGTGTTTTCAGACACGTCTTGTGAAATTAGGATTGCTGTAGCAAGATAAAAAAGATAAAAAGCTGTAACCTGCTGAATTTGACTGCTGTCAAATAGATGAAAAATTTCACACAATCATTTTTTATAAGAATTTCCCAATGTATGTTCATTTCTTCAGCAGGAAAGGGAGAACAATGTGGAAGAAAGACATACCCATTCCTAGGAAGAATACAATTATTTCTGTGTCACAATTGGAAATGACACCAGTTGGGCAGAGAAAGAAACAAAGAAATAAAACATGTGGAGCAAAACCTTCCCAAACATATTGTTCCAAAGCACAGATCTTCAAGTAATCATTTTAATGTTAGGAAAAATGAACATTTGTTGGACAGCAGAATCAATTAACAAGGATAATGAATTCTTTGTACTTAGATGTCTTCAAGCAAAGGGAAGATAATTATTTCCAAGGGATTTTTTAATATTATGCCTATTGGGAACAAAATGTTAGATTTGATGGCCTAAATGAGTCCTTGTGATGATTTTGTGTGGCGAAGGGGCAAGTGATCTATATGTTGCCTGACTGCCTGGAATTACATGGCCCACTAACCCTTTAAACTGTTTACATTACCCTATGTCTGACTTTCAGTTTGGCTGCATTTAGTTTATAAGGTATGGGTTTGTATAACAATCATGCTGCTGGTCATCGTAAGATCTTCCCCACAAGAGGGTAGACTTGTTCTTCCTTATATCTCCAGCCATAAATTGCAATAATGCTGTAATGTAAGATGGTGATATCAAGCACCCAAACTGCCAAAACTCTCCAATGAAATGTTTCAGCGTTGTGGATAAAGTAGAGCATAACATCCTGTTCTGTGGAAATGGTGCCTTGTATTTTATAGACGGACCAGAAACTTCTATCTGCATTCTTATTTCTATCATATTAGATATGTAGTATTTATTTCTAGTTACATGCAAGCCATTGAACCTGACTAATGATTAAATCAAATCAAAGCTTTACTATGATCATAGACCAGCACAGACTAATGATTCTGATATACTTAGAGCGTACGTTTTTAGACTGTGCTTGATTTTTAAGTTGTGATGCTTCTATCTTTATATCAAAAATACATAGGACAGATTCTTATTTTCTGCTTTCCCAATCACCTAGATGGGCCACTCACTATTGCTTGAGTGCAGGAATGGATGTCATCCTCTACTTACCCCCAGCCCATCACAAATACACTTCTCACCCATGTTTTAAAGCTCTGTTTTTTATACAAAGCCATATCAAGCCCTTCTGAACAGATTTTCTCCAGCTGTTCCATCTAATATAGTGATAGTACCCAACTATCTGTAGTATTTGGCATATCCAATTCCCTCTAGAGCCTAGTTGCTGCCCTAGGCAGCCATTTTATCCAAAGCTGCTGGGTTGCTATGTTGCTTGGCAGCTCTGGGTGGGCCAGTCATTAAGTGAAACTGAATTTTCATCATCCTATGTTTTCACACCCCTTCTTTGCTCTATTAAACCCTTATATCTGCTAATAGGCACCTTTTTTACTTCTGCCCAGGCATAGTGGAGTTTTTCCCTGTTCTTTCCCTCCCCCTGCTCAGAGTAATGCAAAGCTTCCCTTCCCTTCCCTCCCCCCAAAACTTTAAGCTGAACATAGATTTGGAATTTAATTAATGTAATCAAAGCTACTTTGTTTCTATTGAGCTGAACCTTTAGTTCTTCTTTGCTACAAAGTTTCTATGGACCTACAATGGAATACAGGACCTGTTTGCCTTTGCTTTGATTATTGTAGCATCAGAGCAATGATGATACCAGGAAGGAAGGAAGGAAGGAAGGAAGGAAGGAAGGAAGGAAGGAAGGAAGGAAGGAAGGAAGGAAGGAAGGAAGGAAGGAAGGAAGGAAGGAAGGAAGGAAGGGTGTTAGTGTCAAAGGAGAGAATGTGGGGAACTGGTGTGAAGGTATGTATGTATGCAAACATCTGGGAAAGCAAAGGAGAGTCATGGGGACTAGTGCTGGGTGAACAATCTCTAAAAGGACAAAGTAGGAATTGATGGATCTGCCTAGACAACCAGCAAGGCTTGCCTTCCCTGAATGGACAGACAAAGTAAGAAGTTGGGGAACCACCAATTAGTTCCTGCAGTGGTCAGAATCTAGTCTGACATCAACCTAGCCCCATGCAAACCCACTGCAATCCCTGTTGGAATTTTTAAATTCAATTTGAAGAATGGCTAAAGCAGCATGGGAGAAAGCATCTTAGGCTACAGTAAAAAATTGTCCTTAAAAATCTTTCTTCAAATGATAAATTTAAATTTACCTCCAGTTTGGGGATAACTGAAACAAGATCTAGATATGTGATTTAGAATTCCTCTGATAATGCGGGACAAGATAAATGCTGTTAAGGTGAATTTAACTACAAGGTTGATTTATATTCTGAAAGACCTTTCTATTTTTATTCTTTCACATGATTTTAAGCAAATTTATGAGCTGCTATACATGGACATGTCAATGTAGTCATTCACAAGTTGAGCTACCTCAGGGGAGTCTTTACATTTTTAAAAACTGTTATTTCAGAGGAACATTCTTTAAGATTATCATTGCAAAAAATTACCATTGTCTACTGAAGAAGGTGGATATAATTTTCAGCACTTTCAGAGTTATCACTGAGTATAAATACCTTTTATTTTTGGCTACAGGTTTGAATAAGGAATTGGGTTCCTCACCATTAATTAAACCTTTTAATTTAAAACACCATTAAAATTAATTCAGAGCTTATCTGTACTGACTAGCTGTCCTGTCACCAAAACAGAGTTGTTGGGAGTCGGGTGGCATAACAAATTTAACAAATAAATAAATAAACAGGAAGGCAACCATTTCTGAGGGCAGAGACAGATGATGTCACCCTCTGCTAATCCCACCCTTGGCATCAAAGGACATTTTTCTGCTCCACTTTTCCTGTTATATTGTCTTAAGTGCCTTGCTCATCTGGGCCAGAACACTTCAGTTGGTTGCAAACTAACCTCAGCAGTTCACTGCCTACATTGCAGAGGAAAGACCATCCTTTCAATGCTTCTCATGTTCCCTAATAACTTCCCTTTGCCAGGAAGGCCCGAATGGACTATCTGGGAGCTGAGAGTGAAACCCTTCTACCTCAAGGGACTGGTAAAATGGTAAAATGGTACATTACAAAAACTGAAGGAAAACTAGGTAACTCAGGAAAAGGGAAAAAAATGTAATTGAAAAAAATAATCTGCAGAGTTTTGGATTGCCATCCTATACTAATACTATATGGTGCACTGATGATGTTACCTAGTCAGATAATGAAATGTCTGCAAGCCAACAGCTCAGTTCAGAGAGCACCAAGGATTCCAGAGTTCAAACCTTAGCTACAGATATTCTCTTCTGTTGGAACTGAACTACACTGTACTATACTATACAGTGTACTACACTACACTACACTACACTACACTACACTACACTACACTACACTGCCAGTTTGATGTAATGGTTAAGGTGCAGAACTAGAAACCAGGAAGCCTAGTTCTAAGTCTAGGTGAGTTCCAGTTCTTACTTTGTCATGGAACCTGATTCGGTGACTTTAGGCCAGTTAATCCAACCCACCATACGTTATGGAGAAAATAAGCAGAAATATTATTTACCCTGCTTTGGTTTATATAAAACAATGGTGGGATATAAATCTAATAATAATATCAAATTATAATATATGAATACACTAAGCTCTTAACTATTTCAGTAACACTAATAAATAGAGATAAGGACCTATTAAAGTGCAATATGGAAAGTGGGTTTTTGTTTTGTTTTGTTTTGTATGTATTTGTGTTTGATTCTTTAATGTTGTACACAAAGGAAACAATTGGCTTTCCTGAAAGAGAATAGTCATAGACCACAGCAGCAGGAAAATTAGTTTGTGAGAAGGGACAAAGAAAAAATGAAAATAATCAAGTTCTATGACATTATTTGAAGGGACTAAAGATCAATATTGTTAGAAGTAAAAGGAAGAAATATAGTTTATTTGATTGAGGTTAAAATAAATATGTTATCTTTGGTAACCCTTAATGGACTTTTGCTGACAACAGGACTGAAATGATGAGGCTTTATGGATTTGTATATAGATATGGGATATGGGGAGAAGAGATCATTCGTTGTATTTAAGAGAAGTGATTGTCAGATTCAGCCGGCATGGCACGGCACGGCACGGCACGGCACGGCACGGTGAAGCGCCACTCAGCCACACCTAGTCAATTTCACCGCCCGGGTGCTAGTTGAGAAAAAGGGGAAGTGAAACTGCAAACTGATTACGGCCAGGTGGCTACGCTTAACTCAAAACCGCAAGCGGATACTTTGTATCCGCGCAGCTTCCCTCGGGCGCTGCAAACAAAGGAAAGTGCAGAGGCTCAGAAGTGAAGTAATCAAGGAATGATCGAGAACTCCCGGCTTTGCGCGCAAGCAGGCAAACCCAGCAAAGGCAACAACAGCACAACCCATAGACTGCAATCAGAAAGACAAAAGCACCGGACTGAATCTGCCATTTGGGCGAGGGGGGATTACTGCGGGTAATCTGTAACTAAGCAACGGGTAAAGCGCTGGAACGGGGAAGCTATAAAATGCCATGTAAGCTATGCCAAGCCAACCCTGGCTTTGTCTGTACTTACTTACGTTACACTTGAGTAAACTTCTTTGCTGAACACACGTGTCATGAGAGTTTCTCTGAGACGAATGGGGTAAACCTTACAGGGATAAATTACTAAATTTGTTTATACTTGTGATGTAGGGGCAATTCACTTCTTTATGTATTTCTTTTCTTTACTATATTCTTATTTTTTCTTTCTTTTCTCTTTCTCTTTCTCTTTCTCTTTCTCTTTTTCTCTTTTTTCTTTCTTTTCTGCGCCTTCTATTTTTTCTTTTTTCTTTTTAGTTTGTATTTCTATTTAGTTTTGACAGTTGTAATTGTAATCTTTAATAAAATTACTATAAAAGAATAACGTTTCAGCTGGTTCAAGTAGGTATGGGAGTACCTAGGTTCACCTACATAACATCACTATGGTTGGACCTGCTCTGTGCTGTCTGCCACTTAGCTTCAGTGTGCAATTCAAGGTATTTATTCAAGAATATTGTTCAATTCAAGTTTTTATTCAAGAATAAAAACTGCTTATCACCTTTAAAACTACATATGATTCGGGACCTGAATATCCTTAAGACCACCTTTTCTGAGTTGAATCAGCCTGGTCTTTTTTTATATATATATATCATGTTTATTAAGAATTTTTATAACAATAGTAAAAACTAATGCAAATTAAATATACAGAAAGAGAAGACAATAGGAAAAAAAAGAATAAAAAGTGCTAGAAAAGAAAAAGAAAGAAAAGAAAAAAGGAAAAAGGAATATAATAAAAAAAAGGAAATAAATATATAAAGAAATGAATTCCAACCTTCATCATAACAAGTATAAACAAATTTAGTAACTCTTCACCCCTTATAAGGTTGCAAAGAGATATCTCTTCATCCCATATCCCATCCCTTATCTATAAGCAAATCCATAAAACATCAACTTTTGAATTCTGATGTCAGCAGAGTCCATAAAAGGTTGCCAGAACTTTGCAAAAAAGGTCTTATTTTAACCTTGACAAATAAACCAATTTTGTAATCCTTCCTTTTACTTCCTTTTAAGTAGTCTTAATCTTTAAATCAATCAAATATTGTCATAAGATTTGATTTCTCTTCAATTCTTTGTAATTCCATCACACAGATTTCTGCAAGATTTTAACAAACCTCTTTTGTAGACCCAGTAGGAAAACATTTTCCAGGTCATTCTCTTGGCTTATCATTTGTATTTTCCTTTTAATTTTTAAAACTTCAGCCAGTTTCTGTTGTGCTGTATATTCAGTGAAGTGCCCTTTCCCAAATCATTCTCTGTCATTTGCAGTTCCACATTCTGTACTTTCTCTGTCTTGTCAAATAAAATTTGTTCCACATCTGTCATTCCTTCATTAGCATATTTTGGATATAGTCTATCCATAGAAGCAGACATCATTACTGACAGTGTTGATATTGTAGTTGCTAATTTCTGGCACCATTCTTCAAAGATCTTTAATATATCCAATGTTATAACATTTTGTGTCATTTTGTAAGTTCAAGTATTAACTGATATCAAAACTAGGCTTGTATTGTTGCTTTTCCTTCTGCTTAGAATCTTTAGTCCCCTCTACTGTCCAGTTTCTAAAATCATAAAGTAACTTGTCTTTGTTATGACCACAATAGCCAGGATAGCCAAAATAAGTCTGTTTCCCACAAGAAGCTATTTATTTTTTATAGTTAATTCCAAAATCTTAAACTAAAAGTCAATACTCCATATTTATGGGGGCCTTTAATCCATTTATAACTTTCTTAGATCAAAATCTTATTTATCTTTTTGTTGTTTATTTCAAATTGTTTAATTTCTTAAGCTTATAATTAATTTTTATTTTGTTCAGAGTTGAAGATAGAACTCACCCAATGACTTTTCAAACTTGTCATTCTGAAGGTCTCCAATAACTTTAAGATGGTTAATAGACAATTTCCAAAAGTGATTAGAAAGTGAGGTTTGCCAAGTTAATGTCCTTTAAAACACTGCCACAGTTGTGAGCAAGATGGCTAATCCCTTGTCTCCTGTCCTGTGGTCTCTTGCAAGGAGAAGCTATCCAGAGCACATGTGGGCAATCTCCCATCTCTCCTTAGATAGAGAGTTTCCAAGGAATCAGTCTACTAACTGGTTCCTTGGTCTTTGCTGTGGTTGTTGGCTCACTTTCATGGAGATGTCTTCAGTTCACCATACTTCCCCAGGAAGTCTAAATCAGCCTGTTCTGCAAGATTTAGTACAGAGGCCTTGCTGAGGTTCCCAAATTTGATGGAATGCCTTCTACAAGGACCCTCTACTTGAACCTTCCCAGTGATAATCTTCTGTCTGTGGAACAGCCCACCCCCAGATATCTGGATGGGACCATATCCTCCCTATTATAGTGCTTTGAAAACATGGTCCTTCAAAGACATTGCTTGAAGATTCTGCTGCCTGAATGGTAACACGTCTTTGATTTATGTCATTGATATTTTTTCTTTATTGACTGTTTATAGTTTTATACTGTATTTTAATTTTATGTTGCTATTTGTAAACTGTTTGGAGTCTTCAAAAATGAAAAGCATAAAAGTCTAGGTAACTGAAGAATAAATAATTTTTCTCACCTAATCATCTTGGATTAGATCCCAAATATTTATTTCATACTGATCTGACATTCTAATATTTTCAGTCAAATTAAGTTCACCCCATTTCTCATCAGTCTGATTTGTGCATGCATTTCTCCAAACGTGTATTTTTGTTTGCTCCTTATTGTGTGCATTTTTGCAAACAATTTTCCAAATATGTAAATTACTTTAGTTTATGGATTTTTGCACAAATTTTATTTTAATATAAATATTTTATATACTCTTTCATTGGAGAATTGCATCTTGAAATTAAAATTGTATATTTGCAGAGACTTTTATACCTGTTCAATCTAGCTAACTCTTTTGAAAGATTTTAATTTAGGATAGATTTGTAAATTGAAATGGCAATGAAGCCAATTTCTGATCAATTCCTAATAATATATCAATAACTATAAGTAAACAAATGGTAGATTTACTTTTAGGCCAAGTTGTAGGGAGAATTTAGTGGAAAATAGTCGAAGTTATTGTAACAAAGGAAAATGCCTCAAGATTGCTATCTCTTCTTAGTTCTAAAGGAACGAAACATTCAGATTTAGGAAGAAATAATTATACTTACAATTAAAATGGAACAGAACTCAAAATGCCTCTGGTGAAAATCAAAGTAGCAAAAATAAAATCCATAAAGGAAAATAGAACAAGATGTGTATATACAAATTTACTTGAAAAAAAAGCAGATTGAGAAATGTTGCTATGAAGGGATGTTGTTGGTAGGTGAAGATCATAGCTGAAACAGTTGTAACCCCAGCTCCCACCCCTTTCTATGGAAAGACTATAAGATCTGCATATCATGTTTCATCTTCACCTAAAGGTTTGGTTGTATCCCACAATTATATGGAAGGATTACTGTAGGGGTGGGGAAACAAAAATTTCACAAGTTAGGCATGTATGAAAGTTATTCATGAAAGATGTTCATAAATACCAATTAATCGTTCCAATTATTTAAATATCGCAATGGATTACTCTCTTTTTGCTTATTCCATTTTTAGTGCAAGCTATTCCTTCTCTTTATTTCCTTAAAGTTAACAATATCAAAGGTACTGTTTTTCTTTCTTCTGAGCTAACATAAGCCATTTAATCTGTGCGCCAAATGCCTGCTATTCTCCTAACATATTAAAAATGTTTAAGTCCATCCTATAGGTAGACTGCTGCATGGATTCCAGGCTATGCAAGCAGTTTGGAGAATCTTGTGGTTTCAGCTCAGTTGAAACTCAGTGTTTGGTCTGGCTAATATGGAGCTATGAAATCAATATGGCAAGTGATGAACTCTTGAGGGAGAAAAAGATTGGAAGAGAAGAAAGAAGAAGCCCATTAGGGAGATGTTTCAAACATCTGAATAGATACCACCAAGCCAGCAAGCTTCACGGGAAGAACATTTGACATTTTTCAGGGGTGTAACGTTCAGATTGTGGAGTCCTTGGGGTTCTCAGAGTTTGGTTGTTTTCTTGCAAACGTTTTGTTACCTGGCTAGCTTGGCTGTTTTCTTGCAAACGTTTTGTTACCCAGCTAGCACTGAAGATGTTACCTAGCCGAGTAATGAAACATTTGCAAGAAAACAACCAAGCTCAGAGAACCCCAAGGACTCCACAGTTCAACCCTGAGCTATACATATTTGCTTCTATTGGTAACATTCAAATTGCCTGTAGCCGTTTGGCAGTCCGGCTGTGTCAAGGGGCATCAGGAAAGGAAAGGAAAGGAAAGGAAAGGAAAGGAAAGGAAAGGAAAGGAAAGGAAAGGAAAGGAAAGGAAAGGAAAGGAAAGGAAAGGAAAGGAAAGGAAAGGAAAGGAAAGGAAAGGAAAGGTTAAGTATCAACATATATGAACATCAGTTTGAATATTTCAAAAAGATGTAAGTGGTAGAGCATCAGAAAAGGAGAGAAAAGTGGTGGGTGATTTGAACATTTATTTTAAAAAAGATAATTCAGAGTGCTGGTTTTGACCTTTAAAACCCTACATGCATGTAGCCGGGTTATTGAGGGACTGCCTCTTGCTGATTACATCTGCCCACCCCATCAGGTCTGGCAGAAGAGGTATGTTGCAGGTGCCTTCTGCTAAGGAGCTATACCTGGAGGGACCCAGGAGACAGGCCTTTTCTGTCATGGCATCCGCCCTGTGGAACATCATCCCCCCTGAGATGAGATTGGTCCCATCTCTGCCAAGCTTCCAGAATTCCCTCAAAACATGGCTGGGTTAACAGTTGGGGGTCTCAAGGGAATGATGATTTGATGAGGTAGCTACATTGTTTGTAACATCTAATGCTCTCTCCTATCCTTTTAATAATAATATGAATGTTTTAAATTGTAGAATATTTTTAACATTGTTATTTTATGTTATTTTACTGTATGCCACCAAGTCATGTTTTGCAGAATGGGTGGCCATATAAAATAATAAATAAACAAACAAATAGAAATAATGTTAGCCATGGGAAATCAGAACATTTTGCTAAAGGCAGGGAGAACTAAGCACACTTTTTGGTATATACATGTTTTATACAGAGCAACAGCAATGGAAGAAAATTGCTGGCTTTTAGTGATTTATGTTTGGAGATGTCCTGTACCCCCAATTAAAAAACCTAGCACAAGAGGAATCTGATGGGAATGAAATGCTTCCTCTGCAGAAAATACAGCTGTGCAGTTCAGCAGGATCCCAAATATCTCCTGAGTATTCTCAGGTCAGTGTTCCTCTTCAGAGATATCATTAATTTTTAGGAACATTTCCCAGCTACAACCACATAATTCTATTATATAAGAAAAGCTGGGTTCCATTGCTAGAGGAATCAACAATTATTAGAGTTGTAAATTTTTTAAATGAAAAGAAAATCCAGAAAGATCAAGCAAAGGATTGGGTCTGCTCTTTTCAAGCTCAGTTTGCTACAGGATCTTATTTACAGCATTGTGAAAATATTCCTCATGTTAAATTGAGCACATTCTTGCATTTATGACCAAAGAACTCTAGTCACTGTTTCTCTTTCTCGTTTTAGTTTTTTCCTCCAATTTCTCAGTGAAAAGAATCTCAAATATGACATAAACAACAATATTTCTGAACTCCAATAATAATTAACTATCGTCTCCTGCACATGGCATGTAAAATCAATGATGTGGTCTTACAGCCTATGCTGCAGTTGTAAGCAACTAACAGTTGCTCACTATATCCAAAGCAAGGATCCAAATAACCAAATGAATCAGGTACATTCTGTAAGACTGATTTGCCAATAGGACAAGGTTCTCAGGGTTATACAATATATCATTTTACAGGAGAAATGTGTCATTTGGAAGTTTAACTAAATTAAATTTGTGTATCTTTATACTTCGAATGGCATTACTTATAATGCCAATCCCTTTTATAAGGAAGTAACTCACTCCGCTGTTCAGCCAGCATACATTGACATTTAGCTAAGCATTTTCTCCATACAACTTGGAAATGAGATAAAATTGAGTCATATTTTTATTATGAATGAATTATATGGCATCATTATTTCTCCTTTTCATTTTTTCCTGTCATGGTATGAGTCTAAAAATAACTTTAAGCACATCATTTGTGCTTTCTCTGTTCAGTTATGCACATATATGTACCATGAACAACCTTGTGCATTTGTAAATTGGAAGACCATTTCTGCTTGGACCCCATATTCAGTCCATGTGATTGTTAGAGCTATGGCTGCCTTTTGATTGTGGAATGGATCTTTGGCTCATCTCATGAACATAAAAACTAGAAACATTTGGCCAACATTCACTGTGCAAGAAAATGTTGGCCTTTTCTCTAGCTGAATTTGAATGAGTGGGCCTTCATGATGCTTACCCAGCTGTAATGCTTTCCATAGTCAACTTTGTCCTGCCTTTGTTCAAATTTTCTGCTTCATGCTGAGCACCTTCACCTGAGTTGTCACCTAAATCAAATGGCAGAATTACTGATGGATTAGAAATTTTTTAGTATTAAATGAAATATTAAGTGAATTTGGACTATACACTTGCACAGGGATAGTGTGATCTTGAGGGTACTAATCAGTTTTCAGACACCCTGTCTTGGAGTCTAAACAGACTTGGGGTTGTTGCCTCTTAGTGTCTATCATTCTGATGATCATATTGAGCTAATCTTAATATTCATGTTGCCCTTTAATTTGGCTGAACTATTCCAAATCTACTGGAAGGCCAGAGATACAGAGATAGACCTGGTGGTCTTTGCCTATTATTTTTCTTACCAAAATAACAAACATCATAGAGGGAGAAGTTCCCTACCTAGCAAATCACTGGTAATGCTCAGCTCCATTCTAATGAGGCAACTCCTGCCTTAGCTAACTCAGCTCACCTCAGTATGGCTCTATCCAATGAGATCATGGACACCCTGAAGGAGGATCAAACCAAACTTACTGTTTATTCAGATTAACACTTACCCTCTTTTCTAGGTTCCAAAGCCCTTATTTCTTGGAGTATTATTGGAAAGGACAATAAGAAAAATTATTTCTCTTTTGCAAATATCTTATCCAACTATGACATTAATACAGGGAACCTGGATGGCAGAAGACATTTATTTTAACGGGCACAATAAACTCATTGTTCATGCAACACCAAGCCAATCAAGGGGACATTTGGGCACGTCATATACATCTATGTGTGCTGCTCTCCATTCTTTACCAGCATGAGATCAGCTGGCAATGGCTGTCTACATCAACTCTGGTAGCACCAGTTTCTCACAATCAATGTCTATGTACCACTTTGACACTTAAAATCCTTCTGCAAAGGAGATGGGACATTTTAGAAAACAATATGAATGAGTTATAACAATGTTCCCCACAACACTTGCTTTAACTGGAGGAGACTTTGATGTCAGACTGGAACTTGATGATGGGACCTTACATACCAATTTTTGCCATTACCCACATGACTCAATAAAGAACCCCTTAACCAAATGCAAGTAACAGCTGATATTGAGGGTAGATACCACAAGACCCCTTCATGGATCACTGCCTTGTCGTGGCGAAGGGGCTTGCGTAACTCAGTGAAGCCATGAGCTATACCGTGCAGGGCCACCCAAGACGGACAGGTCATGACAGAGAGTTCTGACAAAATGTGGTCCACTGGAGAAGGAAATGGCAACCCACTCCAGTATCCTTGCCAAGAAAACCCCATGGACAATGTTAAAAGGCTAAAAGATATGACGCCGGAAGATGAGCCCCTCAGGTCGGAAGGTGTCCAATATGCTACTGGGGAAGAGCGGAGGGCATTTCCAAGTAGCTCCAGAAAGAGTGAAGCGGCTGGGCCAAAGCCGAAAGGACGTTCAGCTGTGGATGTATCTGGAAGCGAAAAGAAGGTCCGATGCTGTAAAGAACAATATTGTATAGGTACCTGGAATGTAAGATCTATGAACCAAGGCAAGCTGGATGTGGTCAAACATGAGATGACAAGATTGAACGTCGACATCTTGGGAATCAGCGAACTGAAATGGACGGGAATGGGTGAATTTAATTCGGGTGACCATTATATCTACTACTGTGGGCAAGAAACCCTTAGAAGAAATGGAGTTGCACTCATAGTGAATAAGAGAGTGGGAAAGGCAGTAATGGGGTACAACCTCAAAAACGACAGAATGATCTCAGTGCGTATCCAAGGCAAACCATTCAATATCACAGTCATCCAAGTCTATGCCCCAACCACTGATGCTGAAGAAGCTGAAGTTGACCGCTTCTATGAAGACCTACAACACCTTCTAGAACTAGCACCAAAAAGATGTCCTTTTCATCATAGGGGATTGGAATGCTAAAGTAGGAAGTCAAGGAGTAATCGGAATAACAGGCAAGTTTGGCCTTGGAGTACAAAATGAAGCAGGGCAAAGGCTAATAGAGTTCTGTCAAGAGAACAAGCTAGTCATAGCAAACACTCTTTTCCAACAACACAAGAGACGACTCTACACATGGACATCACCAGATGGTCAATACCGAAACCAGATTGATTATATACTTTGCAGCCAAAGATGGAGAAGCTCTATACAGACAGCAAAAACAAGACCAGGAGCTGACTGTGGCTCAGATCATGAGCTTCTTACTGCAAAATTTAGGCTTAAATTGAAGAATGTAGGGAAAACCACTAGACCACTCAGGTATGACTTAGATCATATTCCTTGTGAGTACACAGTGAAGGTGATGAATAGATTTAGAGGATTAGATTTGGTAGACAGAGTGCCTGAAGAACTATGGACGGAGGTCCGTAACATTGTACAGGAGGCAGCAACTAAAACCATCCCAAAGAAAAAGAAATGCAAGAAAGCAAAATGGCTGTCTGATGAGGCTTTACAAATAGCTGTGGAAAGAAGGAATGTGAAAAGCAAGGGTGAAAGGGAAAGATATAAGCAACTGAATGCAGATTTCCAGAGAATAGCCAGGAGAGATAAGAAGGCCTTCTTAAATGAACAATGCAAAGAAATCGAGGAAAACAATAGAATGGGGAAGACTAGAGATCTCTACAAGAAAATTGGAGATATGAAAGGAACGTTTAGTGCAAAGATGGGCATGATAAAGGACAAAAAGGCAGGGACCTAACAGAAGCAGAAGAGATTAAGAAGAGGTGGCAAGAATACACAGAAGAACTATACAAGAAAGATCTTAATGTCCCTGATGTCCACGCTGGTGTGATCACTGACCTTGAGCCAGACATCCTAGAGAGTGAAGTCAAGTGGGCCTTAGGAAGCATTGCTAACAACAAAGCTAGTGGAGATGACAGTATTCCAGCTGAGTTATTTAAAATACTAAAAGATGATGGTGTTAAAGTGCTGCACTCAATATGCCAGCAAGTTTGGAAAATGCAACAGTGGCCATGGGATTGGAAAAGGTCAGTTTACGTTCCAATTCCAAAGAAGGGCAACGCCAAAGAATGCTCAAACTATCGCACAATTGCACTCATTTCACATGCTAGCAAGGTTATGCTCAAAATCCTACAAGCTAGGCTTCAGCAATACATGAACCGAGAACTACCGGATGTACAAGCTGGGTTTCGAAGAGGCAGAGGAACTAGAGATCAAATCGCCAACATTCGCTGGATCATGGAGAAAGCACGAGAGTTCCAGAAAAATATCTACTTCTGCTTCATTGACTATGCAAAAGCCTTTGATTGTGTGGATCACAACAAACTGTGGCAAATTCTTAAAGAGATGGGAATACCAGACCACCTTACCTGTCTCCTGAGAAATCTGTATGCGGGCCAAGAAGCAACAGTTAGAACCGGTCATGGAACAACCGATTGGTTCAAAATAGGGAAAGGTGTACGACAAGGCTGTATACTGTCACCCTGCTTATTTAACCTATATGCAGAGTACATCATGAGAAATGCCAGGCTGGAAGAATCACAAGCCGGAATTAAGATTGCAGGGAGAATCATCAACAACCTCAGATATGCGGACGATACTACCCTAATGGCAGAAAGTGAAGAAGAACTAAAGAGCCTCTTGATGAGGGTGAAAGAGGAGAGTGCAAAAGCTGGCTTGAAACTCAACATTAAAAAAACTAAGATCATGGCATCTGGACCCATCAATTCCTGGCAAATAGAAGGGGTAGAAATGGAAGCAGTAACAGACTTCATTTATTTGGGCTCCAAGATCACCGCAGATGGAGACTGCAGCCATGAAATTAAAAGACGCTTGCTCCTTGGGAGGAAAGCTATGGCAAGCCTAGATAGCATATTAAAAAGCAGAGACGTCACCTTGCCGACAAAGATCCGCATAGTCAAAGCTATGGTTTTTCCAGTAGTAATGTATGGCTGTGAGAGCTGGACCATAAAAAAGGCCGAGCGCCGAAGAATTGATGCCTTTGAACTGTGGTGCTGGAGAAGACTCTTGAGAGTCCCCTGGACTGCTAGGAGGTCAAACCAGTCAATCTTAAAGGAAATCAACCCTGATTGCTCATTGGAAGGATCGATAATGAAGCTCAAGCTCAGATATTTTGGTCACCTAATGCGAAGAGAGATCTCTTTGGAGAAGACCCTGATGCTGGGAAAGATTGAAGGCAAAAGGAGAAGAGGACGGCAGAGGATGAGATGGTTAGATAGCATCACTGAAGCAATGAGCATGAAACTGAGCAAACTCAGGGAGGCAGTGAAGGACAGGAAGGCCTGGCGCAATATGGTTCATGGGGTCACGAAGAGTCGGACACGACTTAACGACTAAACAACAACAACCACAAGACACTATCTGAAACATTTCTGCTGCAGCAGCTCTCAGGAAATTGACAATATGAATTATGCTTTATTATACTGTAACTTTTATAGGGACTTATGAGATACCCTAATCCTTTAGAAAATCCTTTTCTAAGGCATTCATCAGATAGAAAGATGAGATATACATCTCACTTCTGTCAGACTGCTGGATCAACGTTCCTCAATAGCTACATTTGAAATTTGATCTCAGCTGATATCTGACACATGGTGACACCTACCATATCCATAATCTCTCCCTCAAATATTAACTGCCATATTCTGTTCTCTCTATAATATTAAAAATAAATATTATTTTTATTATACTTATATATGCCCTTTATGGTAAGCAACATTTTACTTTACTCTGTTTTTATGACAACTAACAACAATTTTATTTGATTTTAGGTCTTGGCCAGATGACATATTTTAGATATTTTCATGGCCCTCACTGCTTCTATTTTATCTCTTATATATTCCACTTGTTCTATTGTTTAATGTCTTGTACTTTTCTGTTATCAGAAAAGTATGACGGATCATTGACCGTAATAAACAATAAAATTATTATAGCATGACATGTGTTGATTTGCCTTGATCAGGTGTATCAAGAGATTGGTATGTAAGAGATTGAAAAAAGGGAAACAGAACAAATTACGAAAAAGATACTGATGAAAAGCTCTGATCTACTCTGGACAATCACCTCAGGCAGCAGGAAAAACAAGTTTTGAAATAAGCCACTGGAAACAAATCCTGCAGAGTACATTGTTTGCAGATTTTTTTTTCCCCAGATAATAAATCCATACAGAACAGTGATCACACTCTGGGTGTTTTATGTATTTACCTAGTGAGCCAACATGCTCACTGATAAAAAGGGGAAGAACTGTAACTGTGAAAGATGACCACTATCTTTAAGAAACAAAACAAAATAAAACTCTATACACCCAAGAGCTTGTGTAGCACAATCTGGATTAGCAGGGTTGAAGGCTCTTCAACCCAGTCTAGAAGCTCTAGTGTACAACAGGAGTGTCAGATTTCTTTCAACTGACTTGGCAAAAAACTACACAAATAAACTTCTAAGGATGCAAAAGCTCCAATGTGTAGATTTATTATAGAAAAGTTAATGAAGTCAGTGACTGCTGTTTATTGTAGGCATCCACAAACTCAATTTTTTACTGAAATCAAGGTTCAAATTCTTGCACCTTTCTCTCCCACCTGCATGTATAATGGGCTAGAAGCCACAGTGAACCACAGGATCAATGATTTCTGCCTGTCATTTGTTTGGGTAATAGATCTGGTATCAAACTGTTTGCTGGTCACCTGTGAAAACGGTGAGTTGCTTAATGGCTCAGCTTCTACATAATTAGACACTTTTCTTTTCAGGTATTATTTTGTGTAATTGAACATAAAATCTACATATATATGCTCAGAATCATCATCATATCTACTGATGTAAATGCACACCAAACCTAACTAGAATGTTGTTCTCAATTAAGACCAAGCATGAAGCTGTCAGTCACACCTTTAAGGCCCACAATTCTTTCTTCATTTAGAAATTTTACTCCATATGAAACATAAATACAGTGTATTTTATTTAGCTAGACCATATTACAATCAAATCTGAACATTCATCAGGTCTATATGACAATTCCAGATGGTCCAGGTAAAAACAGATGAAGTGTGTTTCATTTATGTCTACAATGAATAATTAAGATCTCAGCAAAATGCCCAATTTTATTTTTGACAGGGAATCTTCAGTATGTACTAATGCTTTTCTCAACAAAGTTATCAAAAAGAGAATGACAATGTGTGTCTAAATGAATTCTGTACAGATGGGCTCAGTACAGACACCATCACATAACTATGCAACCCAATAGTTCCAAGTATCTGGACAAGTGCGGTGAGGTGGTATCCCCCCCCTCCCCCAAGGTGAAAGAATGGGTGATATTACTTAACACTTTCTGGCAGGTTTTCATGTGACCCTGATTCTGAGGTCTCCCAAGGGATTGCTACCCTAACTCTGGTCTTGCATATTTTCCATATACTTGTTTTTTATTTTATTTTATTTTATTTTATTTTATTTTATTTTATTTTATTTTATTTTATTATTTTATTATTTTATTATTTTATTTTTTTGTCTGCTGATTATAGTAGCAGCCACTTGCTCAGATGACTTCTGCAACAAAACTTCTCAGTAATGTTATTCATTTATTCATTCAATTCAGAGGCTGCTTGACTCCCAACAACTCTGAGCAACTTACAAGTAAAAAAGTAAGAACGTTATGATAAAAGAAAAAGAATTCATAAGCAGTCTTAAGGCAAACCTATAAACAAAAACAAAAACTCATTTAACAAGGGGCTCAACCATCAACACAGGTGTGGGAGAATAATCAGATGTTCAATAGTTTCCCGAACATATTTTAAGCAAATTTGATTGAGAACCCCTCCCATGTCCTTTTCTTCTATTTCTTGAACTCACCAGAATGATTTTTTTCTCTCTCTCTTCACTCACACAAAACTAATTTGTCATACATCCAAAGACAATGATTGAGGCAACTAATGATGGGATATTTTAATGGCCATTTAGTTTGATGACAAATCTGCTGACCCTGAATCCAATATTCCTCCTCCCTCTCTTCTCTCCACACTGAGGTATGTTACCCAAAAACAGCAGTTTACAAATCCTATCATTAAAAATATACAGTGGTACCTTGGGATACGAACGCCTCTACTAACTACCGTTTCGGGTTACGACCAGCTTCAGCAGGAAAATTTGCCTCGGGTTACAAACTCGCCTCGACTTATGAACCAGATCCGCGGCCATTTTCCCTGTTGCCACGCAGCCGCGGCTTCCTGTGGGCGAGGTCGCGGTAGCAAGGAGACGTTCGGTGAGGCTTGTGGTATGGGGAAATTGCCTCGGGTTGCGACCAAATTCGGAGGGCGGAACAGATTAACCGGATTTACATTGAACCCTATGGGAAAATTTGCTTCGGGTTGTGACCAACTCGGAATATGTCCAGAGTCATGGAATGGATTAAGTTCGTATCCCGAGGTACCACTGTATTAAAATCATAAATCAATCTAAAATCAGAAAAATCTTAGTAAATTAAAAGGCACATGAATGAATGAAAACCAAACGCAAGCAGCAGCAAAGTATCAAAAAATCAGACATACTAGAAAAATCAAGCCCCACATCACCTTACCTAATCAACGGAAAGTACAAATTGAAGGGGAATATGATGAAAATCACTACTAGATTTGACATCATCCAAAATGTACGAATACTGAATAGAGTCCACCACAATAACCTAATCTTGAATTAATGAGGACCTATGTAACCATGATTAAATTACCCTTCTTCACTCAAAATAAAACAAACAAAATAAAACCTTAATGCCCATTTGAAAATTGTCAAAAGCCTGAGTCATAAATAAGCATGATATAGCAATGCCATCCAGATTCTGGAGCATTTCAAACTTTATACGTGCTCTTTTAAGGGCAGCAAATTCCTACCCAGGTAGAAAAACTTGGTTCAAATTAACTGTCAATGCCTCTCTTGTGTAAACTTTATTTTAATTAAACAGCATACTGGTAGGCTTCATACATTGTAGTAAGATGGAAACAAATGATGGCGTTGTCCTGTACCATGATGAGTGTATCTAGCACAGCAGTGAACCTTTTACAGATCTCAGACACTAATTCCAAGACTTCTGTACTGAAATCAGATGGAAACAAAATAAGAGTGGTGTATCATTACCATGCTGTTGACAGCACATCCTCTTCATTCATCAATAGAATTAATGCTTGGATAGATTTTCATTTTTCTTAACAAAGATGACAGTTAAAGCAAGAAGTTACTCATTACATTTTTTTTTTTTGCTATTCCTGCCTTTGCAGTGTTTCAAGAAAAAAATTTTTTTGCAATAACAATAGATAGACAAGATGTATGTCTAAATTAAGTTTATTGTAGAAAGTCCTTATTGCCATACCAAACTGTAATGGAGAAAACAGTTATTGAGTTGAGGGTCTTGAAAAGGATTAAGAGACGTCTAGAGTGCTGCCAGAGGAAAACAAGGACTGAATCCAACTGAACACAGGTTAGAGCTGCTATTAAGGCCTACCTTGTGGCAGTAAGAACAGCGAAACATCAATATTTCTCCGCTCTTATTGCATATGCCGAATGCTGCCCAGTGGCCCTGTTTAAGTTCACCCGATCCCTTTTGGGAAAGGGGGGCCTGGTGGCCTATTTAGAGTTTTCTGGGCATCTGAAGGACAAAATTGCTCAGATCCGTTCCCAGTTGGATTCCAAGCATGGGGCATGGCCTGTGGAGATGCTCAGGGTATGGACTTACCCTGTTATCTGGTTTGATCCTGTTGGACCTGAGGAAGTGGACAAGGTCCACTTGAATGTTATTTGACTGTTATTCAAAAAACATTTTTGCTGTTACAACCAATAGATTTTTAAAAATATTGCTTTCATAAAACTTTGTCTAAATCTCTTATTTGTCCCATTATCAGCTTTACTAATACTGTATTTTATGATTAAGTTTTTTTAAAAAAAATTGATAGTTCAGTATAGATTTGTTTTCAGAAGAACAAAGTATGTTAGAGAATTTTGTTTGACCCTGATTTTTAAGCAAAATAATCTAATTTACATTGTTTAGTTTTATACATAGATAGCAATATAAATATCTTTTGGATAGAGCTCTTCTCTGAAATTTGTGATGCAGTTCTCAGCTCAAAAAAACTGCATCACAAAAGGACTAATTTAAGCAAAATACATAGAAGTAATATCAACCAGTTTTTGTGTGTACATGAATTTATGTGGGAGTTGCCTTTACTTATAGCAGAGTGAAAGTTTATCTATTATCAGGGCGTGCCAGATTCTCTTTGGATGAGAAAGAGTTAATTCCTTGGTTGGGTACTATCTACCTGCTGTTCCTGATATTGAAGGTGAGTATCAGTGAGTTGTTTCTCCAAATTAGCTTTTTTAATTAGCTGATTTTGAAGTATAATCCCCAACCATAATTTTGAAAAATAAAGTTCAGTAAAGTTCATCTATTTTACTATTAACTGTAATGAGCTGATTATAAATTGAAATAACAATTTGAGCTTTCAGTAGACAATTTTTAGCAACTAGCTCCATGTCTGAGTCTTCACTGAGGCAAACCTCTGTTTTGCCCCCATCTTCAGTAGAGAGGTTATCTTCTAAGGAGAGAAGCTATTCTGAGTCCCAGTCCAACTGAGCATGATAATTACTAGTAGAAATTGTAAAAGAAACAGACTCACTTGTATGCAGAAGGCCCTTTATTTTGTGCTGATCAGAATCTTGTAAATTCATTTGCTGTTCTAAACTCTGTCTGTAGTTATAAAATAAAAAATATGGAGAGCTCACCAAAAGGGCTGATGATCTGGCACAATCTTGGTTCCTTCCCCCAAAGTTCCATCCTTCTCCTATTTGGGATTGTAAAAGTAAAATAATTGTATACAGATCCTACTAGTACAGAATATGGATCTTGTATTCCCAATAGGTCCAATAGAATGAACACTAGCACAAAGACATGCCAACTAGTGTTAAACATCTTAAAACAATATCTTAAAACAACAATAATTGATGGTTTAGATGTATGAAACAACTTCATGCTCACACCAGCTGTGAGGACTAGGTCTGCCAAGGTCAAAAGCAAACAGCTATAAACTGTATGGGTCCTTACAATAACAAGCAACAGGTATCAATTGCTCTTCTCTCCCTCAAAAGGAAAGGTCTAAGTCCATTACATAGCACTGCTAGCAGAATGACATGCAAGAATTGAACCTTGCTTCTATTATAAATAAATTTTGCAGTTGTTAGATTTCTTGGCTTTTCTACTTTCTGCAATAAACAAAGCTTGTCAATATATTTGCTCTTGAATCACTGCCTGCAAAGCTTTTAATTCCTTTATCAATTGGGTACAACCTGATGGTAGCACAGAAGTCCCCACAACATTCTTGCAGTACTCCCTAAGCTACTCTTGTCAACAAATCAGTTATTTACCATGTTAAAAGAAAGAACACCAAAGAGTCCCAGATATCACGTATGCTTCAAAACAACAACAACCTTGACCCTCAGTGAGGCACTACCTTGGTGTGGTTGTGGACTTGTGTGCTCCAAGGAGGATGAGATCTATGCGAGAGGTTCAACCATACTGGACAGGTCTCATCAGAGGAACCTAAACAGGATCAGTTGTCACGCAGGTTAACAAGGCCCGAACTAGGTGTTCTAGTTCCTGGACATCTGGTGACTACTGGAAGAAAAGTTGTTTACCCATCACAATATACAAAGACTGAAAACAAAGAAATAATGATCTGCTATTACAAATCAAGTCCACTGAGAAAATGATAGCAGAAAAGAATGCACCATTTCTGGAAAGAACAACATCCAGAATCAGAAATAACAGAACAGAGGCTAGCAGATCAATGTTGATTTATAATATGAAATAAAGTATTCACAAAAGTAGAACTGGAAGAACTACAAAGGTTTACCCAGAGCAAAGAAACAAAGCCTTACCAGAAGTAGCTCAGACTGTAGAGACAAACAAGGGGGAGTCAGCGTTGCTTTATTTTCATTTCCAAAACAGGCACCCTCTCCTCCTCCTCAGAAAGAACAAAGCCTTCTGACTAAAAAACAAGCAAAATTGAAACAAAGAATAACTGAGCATCTAGAACAGCACAAAGAGAACTGAATAAGGTTGTCTGCATTGAAGCTTGTTACAAAGAAACAGCACAAGCACTAAAATATGCCAGTACTGTAATATCAAATATAAGCACCAGCTCACTGTAAGAAAGAAACCAACTAATGTACAACATGTTCATAACCGAATATCTTTGATGCAAAATCATCAAACAAGAAAAAAAAAAAGCCAAACAATGTACCACCAAGAAGATCAGGTTGGAAAATAAGATCAGCATGCTAAGATCAGATGCAAGCAAGCTAGAACAGATGAAAGAAAAGAACCTGAAGAACAAGAAGACCAAAGAATACCTGATCAAGAAATATCACCTAGAAACAAGGAAGATCAAGGAAGCATTTGAAATAATAAGGCAACAAATAACAGTCATAGCCAAAAAGATCAGCAGATATGAAGCTCTAACTGCACACTGCAGGCAGAATCTCCAATTCCAGTCAAATGAGAAATGTTTCTACCAATCCATCAATAGAGAAACTGCAATGAACCAGTCAACAACTGACAAAGAAGAAACAGTGAAGTTCTAGGCGTAGCTATGAGACAACCCAAAGAAAAGCAACAACAATGCAGCTTAGATAAAGGAGATGGATAGGCATAACAAAGAAACTGAAATGAAATAACTTGTAATAACAGCAGAAATGGTGGAGAAAAGGGCAAGGAAGATTGAGAATTGGTCAACACCGGGTGAAGATGAACTGCATGGTTTTTGGTTGAAACATTTGACTGCTCTGCAAGTGCAAGGAGATGAACTTGAAGATTGGTTAACATCTGGCAAAACCTACCTGATAATGAAAGATCCAACACAAGGGGCAGCACCAGGCAGCTACAGGCCAATTACCTGCTTAGCAATAACTTCCAAATTGCTAACTGGTATGGTAGTTGATGCAGTCTGACAGCATCTAGTTGAAAACAAGCTCTTTCTACCTGAGCAGAAAGGAAACTGCCCAAACAGTAGAGGAACAAGAGATCAGCTGCTAACTGACAAGATGATTTTGGAAAACTGCAAGGGAAGGAAGACCAACTTGATTGTAGCTTGGATTGATTACAAGGCAGCATTTGACTCCCTGTCACATGATAGGATAATCAAGTGCCTAGAACAACAGGAGTCAGTAGAAACATCAGAAGCTTTGTGCAAAGATCAATGGCACAATGGAAGACACAGTTGCTGGTCAATGGTGATAGACTGGGAGAGGTTAATATCAAGAGAGGATTCTTTCAAGGAGACTATCACCACTACTGTTTGTCATTGCATTTATTCTTGTCAACAATACTGAACAAGTCAGACCATGGCTATCAAACATCAAAAACATCTGCCAGGCTATCCCACCTCCTTTACATTAAAGATCTGAAGCTGTATGGAAAAATACCACCTGAAATAGAATCGCTGTTTGACACTGTCTGAATATACAGCCAAGATATTGCAATGGAGTTTGGACTGGACAAATGTGCCACGTTACCATCAACAAGGGATAAATAATGAAAACTGAAGGAAGGATGGTCTATGGAAATAACATCAAGAGTCTGGATGAAGAAGATCACTACAAACATCTGGGCATCCTGATATCTGGGCATATTGAAGCTGACAATTTCAAGCATATTGAAGTCAAGAAGAAGGTTAATAGTCAATACATCATGAGAGTGAAGAAGATCTTAAAGTCTAAGCTGAGTGGAGGAAGTACTATCAAGACAATTAACACCTGGGTAATTCCAGTCATTAGATACACAGCTGGAACTGTGGACTGGACTAAAGCAGAACTAGAAGTGCTGGATAGGAAGACCAGAAAAATAATGACAATGAATCATGTCCTTCATCCATGCAGTGATGTTGACAGACTCTACTTATCAAGGAGCATAGGTGGGTGTGGAATGTTGCAAGTACACCAGACAGTTGAAGAAGAAAAATGGGCATTAGAAGAATATCTGAAGGACAGTGAAGAAGATGCACTGAAGCTAGTACACCATGAAGGCTTACTGAATATTGAAGAGACCAAACTGGCCTACAAGAAAGACCAGATGAAGAATAGAAAAGAGACATGGCAAGGCAAAGTATTACATGGCCAGTGCACAAAAAAACTAGCAGGCAAAGCAGACAACAAGATCTTGCAATGGCTAAGAGCGGGAAAGTTGAAGAAAGAGACAGAGGGGCTAATTCTGGCTGCACAAGACCAAGCCTTAAGAACAATGCCAAAACTTCTGGAGCACCACTTGAAGATCCTTGGCATTGACAAAATCACCATCAGTCAATTGCAAAAAGCGGCTTTACTTGGAACAGCTTACATTCTGTGATGTTACCTTTAGCACCATCAAACAACATCTGCCTATTCCAGGTCCTTGAGAAGGACTCGATAGGTGGATAAAAATGCCAAATCCAGTCTAAACATCTGGCTGGGTGAATAATAATAATAATAATAATAATAATAATACGAGTCCAGAGTTTCTTACCTTGTTTTTGAAATAGCTGGTTCTCCACATAAACAGACAGCATTATGCAGAATTATCTGCAATATTTGAGGCTATGCTGCTTCACTCAACAATGCTTAAGTTCTTTTACACAGTCATGGATCTGCTACCATAGCTTTATACTGCAGGAATTCTAATGGCAATTTCATTTGTGCAGTTCCTTCCACTTGTGAAATTAGGCAAGTCATCTTTTAACTTTAAACAAATAAAGAAAAACTCTTGGCTGTTTTGCCTGAACAAGTATTCCAGAATCAACCTCAACATTTTGCTTTAAGCTAAATTCAGTGACAACTCAGCTGAAGCAATTTCATGAAGCAGACCAACAAGACATTAGCACCAACAGAAACCTTGTGTGTGACCCAGAGCAAAGCACAAATCCTACTGGCTTTATAACTGCATACTGTTCCACTACTGCTGAGACTCAAAACTCTCAGTGAGCTTTAAGAAGAACATTAAAAATGGTAGATTATACTGTTAATACTGTTATAAACCTGAAATCAAGGGTGTTTTTTAATTTTTGAATTGATAATGTCATGAACCACTGATTTACCAGAACAAACTAAAGGTGAAGTGTGGCCCTGGGGTATTTTTAGCTCACCTTTATTCAAACACTGTAAACAGAGAAGATCTGAAATAATTATCTTGTAATTTATATATAATAAATATACAATACCTCTTATAACACAATTTAAGACAGCATTGAAAAGCAATAATAATCCTTTGTTTTCCTTAGCTTTCATCTTACATCCTGTAATGATATAATCACCAATGCACATTTTTGTTAGACTTTATTGTAAGTCATATCAATTAAGAGTTCTAATTAAGTTTAATATAATGGATTACCATGATTTTAGAATGGTATTAGCTTAAATCATTGTCAGAATAAAGTCTAAAGATACATCTACAAGTTTCAGTAACATGAAGAGCAATTTCATTCATCTTTCAAAGGCATCTGAAGTGTTTAATCTGTACTTCCATTGTTATTCCCCATTATGACAATGAATGAAGAAAGAAATGTTACACTTGAACAGTTGTTAACCTTTTTCTCTGACTAACTGTGTCTGTGTTTTGATGCATTGGGAAAATATTACACAGGATCGGAAGTACTACTTTGAGTAGGAGAATTAAAAAAAAAACTGTAGGGTAAGTTGAATCCCACTATAAAACTGATTTTATGTTTGGACAATGCTGGTGAACCATTATGTTAAATCCTATATAGAAGTGCCAACTGGAGAGATAGAAATAAGTAGCAGTTCTGTCTTTAATTTCAGACCACATGTCATCACTGGTAATAATTTAATTCATTGTCCTTATTTGAACATCATGAAAAGTCAGAATTGTTGAGAATCCTGACTTAGGAAGACAAAACTGCTCAATCACTGCCTTCTATTTCCTCCTGCCAATGGAAACAGAAAACCAGACCATAAACGCTCCTTAGTACAGATCCTTCTAATGTTAGAACATCATTGGTGAATCCTAAGCACTTGGAAGGAACATGATTCAGGAAGGAATATAATGTATGCAAATACTATGATTATGTAATATTATGGATTGACTAGGAAGGATTATTATTCCAGTCTCCTTGAACTGTTGGAAATCTAGGGTACATCTATACAAGCTGATTAGGCTTTTCCTGGATCAACTTCACATCCTTATGATACCGTGCTAGTATCTCTTTTCAGAAACTTAATTTCCAGTTCAGCTGTGATAAAGCAGGAATTGCTGTGAAGTTGATATTTTGCTGGAAGCATTTGAGTTTAACAGAACTTGGTGGTGGGTCTTTTCTCCATTGAAGGAACTTTTGTTTCACCCCTTATCATTGGTTTTCAGCTGCCCTATAAGTTTCTGTAAAGGAAATGCTGGCTTGCCACTTCGTATCTGCTCCTCACTAGCCCAGGCAATGCTAGCAAATGTCAAATTTTGCTGGGGGGAGGAGAAGAGCCCTATGAAAAGTATTGTTCCCCTCCCCCTTAAATGTGGAGTGGAGGTGAGATTTTTTTTTTTTTTTCCTTGCTGAAGGATTTGTAATAACTTAGATTGGGTTACTGATTTTCATTCTTCATCTTTGGTGTTTCTGAGTCAGCTGGCAAACATGAAGACTCTGATTGTTTTCAGCAGAGCTGAGAGACTGACAAGCAGAAATGGTAACAGTGAGAACTGCCCTCAAACTGGTATTTAAACTCTTGTATATCCTTAACTATTTTTTTTACTTAGATGCTTTCAAACTGAAGCTGAGATGTTCGTTCAGCTGCAGTCATCTTCATGTAGTTATTTGATACATTTCCAAAGCAATTTATGCTTTTATATTCTTTATGACTTCCTACTAGCTACTGCAGCCAACTGTATTTAAAGGCCTCACTTAAAAATGGTTGCGGGTAGCATTTTATTACATTCCAGTGAGCAGAAAATTAGGCCAACAGTTTCTTAAGAAAGGTAGTTCCTTCTCCCCACCTCCAGGACAATGGATAGGGGGTAAGATGAAGATGTAGGTAGAACACATTGGGAATACAAAGGTCTGAATTGCCATGAGTTTGGTTTAGTATGCATTTTACAGCCTTATTTTAAAAACTGAATGAAAAGCTGAAGTTTAATGTTTAACACAGAGTTTATCTTAGCTTGTGAGGACTTGGCAAATTGATGTTAGCAGCAGCAATCTGTTGGAGGGACAACAATGTACAGAGACTTTTTGTGCTGATTCTTAGCCATTCATAGAGTGCTATTTTCTAACAAAGAATGATAAATTGCAGTAAAAATACAGGGCCACCTAGGTCTCTTTTATAGCTCTCCCAAAAGGACTGTGAAATGAATTAAAAGAAAAGCCCTATATACAGTTGTTTCTAGTTAGACACTAGAGCTATCAATTAGAAGGTTACAAGCCTTTCCAAAGGTCTCCACTCCCCAATTCTAGAATGTTCCTTACAAAAGCATTTTTCGGGGGAGAAATACATCTTATTTATATCTGCCCAAATATCCTCATTGCTCACAAAACTTTGGGAGAATGCAAATTTCTTAAATTTTGTTTCAGGTGAATCCTGAAATATCCGAATTGAGATGCGGCCAGAGCAGAACTTGACAGACTGTCCTAAATTGTATCTTAATCGGCTTAGAAGACACAAAACATACATTTTCATGGGGTAAGCATGGGGCAATACAACTAGACTGTACTTGCTCTTTTGTATACCCTTCCAAGACCTCATGATTACACTACCACATTTCCCTTGGCCACCCTTTTGAGGAAGAAATATGTGTAAATTATTACATAAAATAAAGTAATATAATTAAAGCAAATTAAAGATAAATCAATATACCATCCGCTAGGGAAAACAAACGTTTCTGGCTAGAAGTATGGAATTTATACCACATACATATTTACATATATATTCTCTGAAGTTTTTTTGTTTCATTTAGTTTTTTTCCCCTTTCCTATTGTATTAATAAAAAAGCAATGCAAACAGAAAAACACAGAAAAACACAACTGTATCCACGTACATAACGTGACCCCATTTACCTGCCTATTGCAGTGTTCAGCTGTCCACAAAATTATTAAAAGTACAGCCACTAGCCACCCAATAAATAAATAATTTCCCTCCCCCATTGAAGAGAAAGTTACAAACTGCCAAAAATCAAAGATGTCTAACCACTGCCATTTTAGAACTTACAGTGAAAACTTGTAGGGACTAATGTGGTGACCCAAGATGCCTATAAGTATTTTATGGAGGAAATAAAAACTTTTTTTTTTTGCTACAATAATGAATTTTAAGAAATGGTTATATAGCGTAGTAATCACTGCACCTTATTGATGCTAAATAGCAAATCAAATTGATCACCTCAATTTAGTAATCTCAGTAATGGAACTATACTTGATATAACAATAATATGAAAATAAGGTCAGATATTTACTGAAGTTATTTGATATATGAAACTTTACAGTGTAATGTCTTTTCACCAAAACAGTAATGTATCACTGTCACATTGCAGAATAATGGATTATAAAAATAAAAACAGGTGGCACTATATATAGGAAACTAACAAATTGATGACCTCTATTTCTACTGAGCTCTAGAAGCAAAACTGGTGTTTCTCAAAAATGTCTCTGTGTGACACAATGCACACACCCCTGACATATGTGATCCTAAACCAATATTAATATTTAACATAATGTGCCACATATTCTAAACTTGTCTACCAACACACACAGAGAAACATTTTTTCAGTAATCTACAGTAACAACACCTGAAACCAGATCTTTATGCCTGATTTGACTTTTCAGGACGGAAATTAGATGAAATATGTAGAAAGCAAGATGACCTTGATAGAAATTTGCAAGAAATGTTACCTAGGCAAAAGAGGCTGAAGCATTTTTTAAAGTCCAGGACAGTGAGATAACATTCATAGGTGGCCTAGGCAGAGACCTCCCTAATTCACTGGACTATAAGAAAGAGAAGATTCAGCACAATCAAACTTGCAAGATTTTGTTGTTGTTGTTATAGCCAATCTCAATAAAAGTAGTTTTGGCCTTCTTAGTTGAGTTGATTTCCTAGTCTGGTTTATCTAATGGGGCTGACAAATAATACAAAGAGGAGTAACAGAAGATAAAGTGGTCTCCCGAACACTTGATGATGCTGGAGAAGCAGATGGTTGTTCTCCATTTCTGAGTCAGAGGGACTGAAGCCCAGAAATGTTGTTTATCAATGATGGGGCTAATTCTATGGTATGGCTTTCCATTAGAGGTACATTTATCCCCAACATTGTCGGTCTTCTGGAAAAACCTGAAAACAGAGCCTTTTCTGGTGGTCTTATGGAGCCTAACACCATATATGTGTTAATTGTTTTATGCTTTTATGTGTTTTATATATTCCATGAGCAACAAAGAGCCCTGCTATTGTGCTAGGATAGAAATTTGATAAATCAAACAAATTAATAATTAATAAAATTATAGGTCTAAATGATGAATTAAATGTTTTTGAAAAAAAATCCCTAGTTCTAATTAATATCATCCTGAGAGTTGTTAGAAAACAAACAAACAAAAAATAACTTGCTGACTTTGGTTGGCTATCACTTCTAAAGACTGAAAAATAGTTGACATGAACAATCTCATGTTATACATAAACAGCAAAACAAACTGGAAATAATTGAACTTCTGTGCCTTGCTAAAGGTCTGCTAATGACGGGAGAAAGGATAGACATATACAATTCTTGATAGAAAGATAATGAATTGTATGTGGTTTACTACAAGAAGTAATGTTTGTCAGATGAAGCAAAATAACTATGTATAAAAGTGTTCTTCTGCCTACTTTGTTATATGGACATGAGAGTTGGGTATGTCAGGAGAAGAGTAAAATAAGACGAACACGGTGGAATTCTTAATATCTGGTAAAACAAAAAATGATACGGTTAAGAATGTATACTTGAAGAGTATCTGGAAACTTCAGCTGATGTAAAATGCAGTGGCATGAGCAGTTATGTGAGCTTCTGGTAGAACACATGTCACACCTCTGCTTCGTGAGCTGCATTGGTTACCAGTTTGCTTCCAGGCCCAATTCAAGGTGTTGGTTTTGACCTTTAAAGCCCTTCATGGCATGGATCCAGGTTACTTGAGGGGGTTACTTTCCCTGATTTCATCTGCCCATCCTACCAGATCTGGCATAGAGGGCATGCTATGGTTCCAATGCTAAGGGAACTACACTTGGCAGGCTTTAGGTGGTTGGCCTTTTCTGCTGTGGCACCCGCACTGTGGAACCTTATTCACCCTGAGGTGAAGTTGGCCTCATCACTGCTGGGCTTCTGGAGGTCCCTCAAGACCTGGTTGTGCAAGCAGGCCTGGGGACCTCAGGGGATGGATGATCTAGTGAGGAGGCTGCATTATTTTTAATATCTCTTTGCTTATTATTTTTTGTTTTAGTTTGGGTTTTTATATTTTTATACTTTTTAATATATTTATAAGTATTTATTTAACCTGCTGTACGCTGCCCAGAGTCGCTTGGAAAAAGTGAGATGGACAGCTAATAATTGTGTAAATAAATAAATAAAATAAGTGACAAATTAATGTGAATTCAATACTAAATTGAGAAACCAGTATCAAAAAAGCACTTGAGGCGCTTTGATCATATCGAGAGGATGAAGGACAATCATAGCGTAAAACACACATGAAGTAAGAATGAAATAATTGAGTGAAAAGGAAGGCTAAGAAAGTTGTGGTTGGGCAGAGCTGATGAGATTCTCAAACACGAAAGAGAAGTTTAAAGAATAAAAAGCAATGTATAAAGCATGGTAGGGATGTGATGGAACCAAGGAACCTTTGTAAGAATAGAAATACAGAGAGAGGAATAATGAATGATGATATTGTAAACAAGATTTAGTTATGTGTTCTTTTTTTATCTCATGCTGTTCATGTATTTAGTTTCCTATTTCTACTTTTCTGCACTCTGTGTAACATTGCTTACGTCAAATAGTGGAGACACACATGTACGTATGTGTATAATTGTATTTGTCAGATCTGCATGTCCATAAAATGTTCAATTCAGTAACTTTTTCATTCATTCTACATTATAACACATAGGTAAGGAAACAGATCAGGACAGCAACTATTGTATTCTCATTTATTTGAACAGTTCTCCACACATCATTGATAAGTATGTAAGGACTTCCCCATCCACTTTCACCACTGAAAGTTTCTATTGAGTTGAAATTGAGAAACTTTCAACATCTTCTTGACTGCACGTGATTACATTTTTACTGGATTTTTTTTTTTTTTTTGGTATATCTTGAAACAAATGTGTCCAATGAGGTGCAGAGTTTGCTGACCTAATGCCACTAACTAATAGATGCATTTATTCCAAGAGAAGAAGCTAAGATGCTTCTGCAACCTGTCATTTCTCTTTACACTTCACGTTAATCCAGTTTTAGGTTTTATACTTGCATCTTGTTGGATGGAATTTGAGGTATTTTTAAAGGAGGCTAGTCAATCTTATTTCAGCACTGTAATAGAGAGGGGCGTGAGCTAAACAGCAATATGAATCTGTCATGGACTTATGCAGTATTAATGTTTATGAATTCACTCAGTAACCACTCCAGAAAACAAATGTCTATACCTATTATAAATCCCATTTATATACATCAGCTGTTTGCCAGAATAAATCAATACCAAATTCTTTTTCACCTTGCAACATGCAAATTAGAGTCAATTTAGTATTTTTTGGATGAAGACTCAATATGCCTTAGACAACAATAAATATTTTAAAAGATTTACATAGCATGCTTATAGACAGCATGATAAAGAAATCTGGCTCATAATCCTATGCTATGTAGTAAAATATATTCTGTAGGAAAATACTGTTTCTTTGAATTGTTCAATCTGTTGATCATATGAAATGATATAGAAATATTGATGAAGAATTTCACATAGCTTCATGGTGAGAAGCTGTCCCACCTTCTAGTGGAACGATGTCACTGCCACAATGTCCCACCGCAATGCGACAACTAGAATACGGTGAGCTCTTTGAAAAGCAACTTCTAGAATTCAACTTTCCTACAATGCACCAAAGGGACATCACAGACATGGTAAGGATTTTAAAGGAATCCTCTTCTCCTGACTCTAACAACAAGTAGAGCAGGCAGAATATATGCTACATAAGAACTCAGAGGCTATTATTCAGTTATTATAATTAGCTATTTCATATCCAGTTCTATGAAACACTAGGATGGTGAAAAGACTGGAGCATTTGTGTGCAGAATGTAGCCTTTGTCAGCAATTTCTTAAAGAAGCTGCAGTCCCTCTTCAGCCCTTGGATTTATTTTTATCTTATTAAATTTATAAGACCAGTATGATGACTCTTGGTGGCATAAAATAAAAATATCAACAAAAGTCAGATAATAGAAATGGAAAACCCCAAATGTCTGGAAGAAGCAACCATCCTAGCTGGGGAAAGATACTGAGGATCCATCATTCACTCAGCCCAAGGCCTGGATGAAGAGCCAAGTTTTCAAAGCTCTTTTAGTCACTGTCAAGGTAGGGACCAGACAAGTCTCAGGGGATGATGTACCAAAGGACAGGTGCTGTGACACCGAAAGGACCAGGAAAAGACAGATGCCACGTGTGCCCTGAAATATGCTCCAATTTCCCTTTTTCCCACTGAACCTAGATTATTCAATGATATACACGACTGAAATTATGTAGATGAGTTTAAATGTATTCTATATAATACAATATATCATACATGCATTGATCTATTTCATCCACTTTTCTGAGAAGTATTTAAAAAAACCCAACCATATATTTAGAAAGAATCTCTCTGTGATATGCATGTATATGCGATATTCTCAAATCTCTACTTTTTTCTCTTTCTTCCTAATGTATTTTTCTACATAACTTTAAAAAATATTAATTAATCTATGCAACTTCCCAAGTGTGTATTTTTGTAGATATAAAATATTTTAATAGCATTTCCTTCCATTAATGCGTGTATGTCATAATAGCACATTAATATAATGAGGCAGATATTGAGTATATTTGTGAGAAGATATTATAATTATTCCTCTAAACAGACATTTGTGTCTTTACTATGCAGACTTAGAAAATAGGACTTTTTAATTGTTTATTGATTTGAAAAGACCATCAGCATGTCGAACCAATGGGCGGATCACAAACATTTCAGAGGAGTTATCACTTAGTATGCTAATATCATCAGGTATATTTATTCTTTTTCAGAGAATGGAGGGAGGTGAGGTGGGAGATTCTTGGAATAAATTATTTGACTAACATACTGAAAAATGCAAACATTGGTGAATGACCAGACTGGCTTTTAAAATAATTTTTAATCTTGTCTTTTGGAAATACACAGACCTGATACAGATCAAGGTATCCAGAATCTAATTTCATTGGAAGTTATTCAGCTAACATATGTGACTGGAAGGTTTCCTCCCCACTCCAGATCCAATCAAGAAAAATTGGTTATGGTTGTAGTTATGGAAACCATCCCAGTTCTCTCCCTTTCTATCATAATAAATTTAGCAAGGTCAAAACCCTAGCACATGCATGTATCATACATGCAAACGTACAACTTTTCCTTTTGCTGACATTAATGAACCATTAATTATACCTCTTAAGTATTTCTGCAGAAGCCAGACAAGGAGATCCTTTTCTTTCCAAACTAGAGCTGATCATGAAAGACCTCTTGAAATTGTCTGCCAGATTTGTGGCTAGAATAATTGAATGGATGGATAAGTTCTCCAGCGATTTCTCAAGGGCAGGACTACCTCTTAGCAGTGTCAACAGCAGCATTACTGAAAAGGCTCAGTGGGATACATTCCCTTCTGATCTCATCCTTTGGGATTTGATTGAAGGGTAAGAAGCTAGACACAACCTTGGCCATCTTGTAGCTAAATGTGCAAAAATGGTATACTCCACCATGATAATTTCTCTGAATGCCTCTTCAAATATCTGAATTGATAAAATTATAATTTATATAAATTCAGATAAGTTTTCTGAATTGGTAAAACAAACTCTCATTTATTAAATGGAATGAAGCCAGTAGAAAGAGGATTTCTAGAATGACCAACAACAACAAAAATCCTCCTATAGATTGCAATTTTCTGCTGCCATTAGCACAGAGAAGCAACAGTCTCAATCTTGTCAGTCAACCTTGTTTGGATTCTTACTGTTATTGTCAAAGGAAGGCATCAAACACTTCCTCAGAATAGAAAAGTGGGTTGGTCTTCCTATGATTTGGAAGACCATATTTTTTTTGCCATCCAGGCCCACATGTCACTGAGCTTAGCTGCAATCCACCACTAGGATTGCTGAGGATGATGGTGGACTTTAATAGGATGGTTTGATTTTGAATAGCAAAGGAAAATTAAAGTCCATTAGGAGCACACAAAATAAAATAAAATAGCTGTTCACATTTTTGTTTTCTCTTTGCAGGTATGGGGACTGTTAGCATGAGCGTTTGTGTGTTACAATTGACCACTGCCCTATTGCATGACAACAAGATCAAAAGAAAGCAATTCATTGACTTCACTGTTTACCCAAAGCAACTATAAAAGAAGGCACCAAATATCCCAGTGAGGATTTATAGAAAGCAAACTCCATTTGAAACAGCATACATGTGACTTAACATTTCTTTTTTCTTTTATTAATCAAACACCTAAACTTTCCCATAAGAACCAATCCCTTGCACAGCCTGATGAACTATCTCAATCAAGCAGCTTCAGTGGTACATTGCCTTTCCTGATATATTATAAAGGAAGGCATTCGTAGCATTATTTCTACCAAAGTCTGACAGCATATTATAAAATGACAAGGAATTGCAGTAACGTGGTGGATAAACTTTAATGGGTGCAACCCAAAGCAAAGAAACAGCTTCACATGCTGTAGAAAGAAAATTTCAGGTGAGAAATCTCAAATGTTTCATCACTTAAGACTACTTATAAATGGAATTAAAACTGGGCTGAGCATGTTCTTTCACACAAAGGAAACAGAAAGCAACAAAACCTGAGCCAAACGTCACAGATTCTAATAAAAGTAGTTTGGGCATACAGTAGCTACCAAATATTAAGTCAAGTATATGCAATGTGTTCATGGGCTCAAATTCTTTGTGAGGAGGGATTATTTTCAGTATAAAGTGAGTGAAATAATGGCATTATGCTGTTATGAAGCAGACAGGGCTAATATTTAAGGAGTGGGGAGAGGTCTTCTAATTTTTAGGTGTTTCTGGGCTTCCCCCCTCTTTTTTGGTGTGTTAAACTTATCCACAGTGTTATTAACACAACATTTCTCCTTAGTTCCCTACCCAAAACAGTCAGAAATTGTACTACCAAATGTTGGCAATTTGCCAGTAAATTTCAATTAACTTCAATCCTGCAGAAATCAGAGGTCACATGCTGTTTGCGAATGTTAGGTTGCCCAGTACTGGGAAATTAAAATCATGAACAAGATGTTTTCAAAACAGGAAAAACTGACAGAAAAAGAAATATACCAGACTTGCCTATATATTAACTCAGGCCTAGCATAGCTATTCTGAATTGGCACCCACTTCCCACAGTCTTGGGAAAGTATCTTTAACATCAGTGATTTTTATTTTTATTCTTTTTTTAAAGCAGGAAGTGCTGTGAATGGAACTGTGATTCTCTCTGAGAGATATGAACATGAAAACAATGTCCTCTGTCCTGAACGTATATATTTCACATATATATCTATTTTTCACACATTTCAGTATTTTTAAATATTTGCATTTGAAAGCAATTGTAATTCTCAACTGATGTCAATTATTCAAAATTGCTGGAGCATTTCATAGCTTTGGGGAGTCCTACCACACCTGAAAAATGGAATGAAAACACAGTCAGATTTAACAAACTACAGATAACTTAATACTCTGAATCATCACACCACAGATACATAAATATATCAGATGGCAGAACTATAGAGGAAAATGTATTTCAGATGAATAAAATGATAGCCTCATACTAGGTATTTCTTTTAACAAGATAAACTTCTTCGGTTAAAGTATGACTCTTGGTGACTTCATGGATACATCCAAGTAATTTCTTGATGAAAATACAAAAGTAGTTTGCTATTGCCTTTCTGCAACATGGTTTTTCAATTACCCAGGCAAGCCAATGTCCTAGACTTTTCCTGATGGTCTCCCATTCAAATACTAATAAGGAGCAACCCTGCTTACTTGTCAAGAACACCTAAGGTCAGCTACAGGAGGTGTTGCTCCTTGCCTTTGTATTAGACTAAACCAAACTTTCGATATTCTCAATAAAATAATTTGATCTTAATGAAACAACCCATTTAGTCTCATTTAAAAGACAGCTGAAGTATTAAATAAAATTACAGCTCTATTTAGAAGTCTAATTCAATCTAAAATAGGAATGATTTTACATAATCTGAATTGTTTACCATTAAATAGTCGAAACATTTGGTTTTTAAAAAACTAGCCTATAAAATCCTTATTAAGCCAAATCTATTTCTCCCACTGAGTAAACAATTTTTAGGATCTGTAAATGGGAACAATGGTCAATTCTTTCAAAAGATCAAAAAAGAAGACTAATACAATAATGTTCAGCTTGAGGAACAATTTATATGACTTACATTTTAATTCAAATGAGTGTAATCTTCATCACTCAGACTAATACATGAAGTAGAATAAAATTATCCTTCAGTTGTCACTTCTCTCAATTTTGTGGTACTATTCTATAATTGAAAAAACAAAGTAGATATCCAAGGGAGTGCATTAATGCTAATAACACACTGCATGTCATATATGAAGGAGAAAATGCTTGCAAAAATGCTTATTGTGAGAAGACACATTTTCACAGATATAAATAAATATATAAATAAGCAAAACTGAAGTGGGATAAAAATAACTTTTTCTGGAAAGGATGCATATGTTGTAGAAAATGAAACAAACAGTTTCTGCCATAGAGCATGCAAAATAATACAAATCATGAATGTACTGTTCCGTATATGCTGTAGTGGTCTAATAAATTGAAGCTCCATTCAGAAAAAAACATATGTGGTCTGTTCAGGAGTAGATAGTGTTCTCCTTGGGGATATGGAATTTGGGACTCTTCCTGGATCCATCTGTGTCAAGAGGACAGAGGGCCTGAATGGTTAGAAACACCTTTTTCCAGCTCATATATCAACATTTTGGGCAGGGATAACCTGCTGTCAATTAAATTTTCTCTAGGTGGATGACTTAGTCTTAGTGTGTGTGTGTGTCTGTCTGTCTGTCTGTCTGCCTGTCCCTCTTCAAGTTAGTCTTGACTCTTGGCAACTGCCTGGACAATTTTACATAATTTCCTTGCCAACATTTTAGGAAGTAGTTTGCCATTATCTCCTTCCTTGGGCTGAGAGAGAGAGAAAGTCGCTAGCTCAAAGCCACCAGTGGCAATATGCCTAAGGCAGGACTAGAGTTCACCATCTCCCAATTTCTAGCCTGGTGCTTTTAAACCACTATACCAAACTGGCTGTCTACTCTGTTGCAGCAGAGGTTAATTCTGAAAATGGTTGAGAAACTTAAGAGCTGCAAGATTTCTAGCTGAAACTGAACAATAGATTATTTGGTTTGAACTATTCCAAACTTCCCCAACCTGGTAGCTTCAAAATATTTTTAGAGTACAACTCCCGTAATTCCTAGTCCATCACTGAAAGAAAAAATGGATCCTGTAGCCTAAGCACATCTGGGGGATGTAAGGCTAGGGAAGGGTGATTTATCTACAGAAATTTGTCTGGGGTCTAATAATAACATCTCGACAGAAGATATTACATGAGGGCCACACACTTTCTAATCTTACCAGTGACCATTCATCCATCCATCAAATCAAGGTAAACAGAAAAACAAAGCACAAGGTGAAAATTTCAAGACAAGGCAACAACTCTATGCTTAGTGGACAGTTGGCCTTACTGACGGAAGCTTATTTCTGAATAAACTTGTTTAAGACAGAATGTTAAAAATGGTCATAAAAGATGTTGATTCAACCAGCAGCATTAGAAAAGTTCAAATGTTGGTTGTGAACATATCAGTATGTAGACTGAAAAAAGGGTAAATAATCTATTTCTTAACAAGGGAAATTTAACAGAAACAGAATCACTTTGTTCACTGATGAGAGGAGATCTGATTTTTATAGCAAATTAACAAAGTCCATAATATACTCAATAAAATGAAGCAGATTTGTGTGCATTTACTACAAGTAAGCCCATTTAGTCCAATGAAACTTCCTTGCAGATAAATTTGGGGCTGACTGTAGCCTGCACTAATGAAAAAGGCTTATTTAGTATGTATATAGATCATTCCTGATCCACTAGCCCAAGAAGGTGTTTCACCTCATGCCCTGCTTCTGAAAAAAGTCAAGCCACAGTTGCTATTTTTTGGCCACCTCAACTTGGGAAGAGTGATTTCTATGCCTGTGAAGAAGGTATACTTAGGTGAAGCAAAGCAGGTGACTGTTCTGCTTCCACCTTCAGAAGAAGAGCACCCCACTATGCTTCATGAAGTTGCTTTTGTAGAGTTGCTTCAAATACCTTTTCAAGAACCCTTTCAACCTTATACAACCTTATAATTCACTAAAGGAAAGGCCAATACATGGATTAAGACCATGGTTCCCCCCCCCCCCATCTCTGGTCTAGCTCTCTTAGCCTTGCATGTTCACTGAAGAGGAGGATGAATCACCTGTTTTAAGTCAGGCATATGCAATCGTTTGGGGACTGGAAGCATATTTAGAATTCTATAAACATGTAATAAAGATTTAAAAAAAAAAGTAGCTGAAGAAGTCTGATGCTCACCAAGTGAGGTATCTACTCACTTTGTTACTTATTCTGTATAAAGCTGAAACTCTGTACAGTACACACAGAGAAATCAGAGACATCCGCCATGGATTACTTTTCAAATCAGATATCAGATATCTGCCAAAATGGAACCTATCACATTATGAACAAAGATACAAATAATAGTCTGACTTAACAATATCATAATTTAAGTCTGACTTACTGTAAACATGGGCTCAAAAATGAACTACAGATGGGAATTATACTTACAGGAAGTATGCAAAATGCACATTAGGGAAATTGCAAACAAAAGTTGTTGCTGTTGTTTAATGGAGGAAAAGGAAAAACATTGACAGAACAGACTAGCAATTGAATACAAGTGGTATCACATATAATGAAGAGATGATAGATAGATAGATAGATAGATAGATAGATAGATAGATAGATAGATAGATAGATAGATAGATAGATAGATAGATAGATGGAATGATGGATGGATGGATGGATGGATAGATAGATAGATAGATAGATAGATAGATAGATAGATAGATAGATAGATGGAAGAGTTGGCGTCAATAGACATAAGCATATTTTTGTTGTCAGGATGCATGTAGGCTCTTGCTATATAGTCAAAAGCCAGGAAGTGCAAAATGGTCGAATGATGGCATAGGGTATATGACAAAAAGCTTTAAGCCCTGTTCCCCTGCTATTATTATTGAAATGTATGCTGGATCCTTGTATAGTGGTATAGCTGGCTGGAGAACTAACTGTGCACAAATGGTCTTTCAATGCATTACAATCTGGTACTCAGTGAGGAATAACATTTATTTATATATTCATCAAATCACACTTAACAGGCTGTTCCTGAATGTGATTTGCCCCAGTGACAACTCCACGGTTGTTCTAACTCTCTGTTGAAGGGATCCTTCTGAAGCTGTAAACAATTGATTAGCATGCTGTCAGATTCGTTAGCCCATTAGACAAATGGCAGGCATGGAGAGAAACAAATACGGCTCCACTAGTGTTTATACACAATAAGGATATGTAAACAGTATATATTACAGACAGTGCAGAGGCTGTTTTAAAACTCCCCAAGCTTTCTTGGTTCTCTGCCTGTAGGGAAGTGTTGTTGATGTGCAATCCATCCGAACATCTGGCAGCCCACTTGAATGCTTATTATTCCCCTGCATGCCGGAAGTGGAATATATCATTTAATTAAAAAACAATTAAAAATAAAATAGGGGAGAAATCCACCGAGGTGTAAAAAAGCATAATCATCACTAAAGGGAATCATAGCTTTGCTGCAAAACACCATTTGGTTTTAAAGTTTGAGTTTACATTGAAATATCAGTGGCAGCCTCCAGATATGAAATCTGTCATTGGAGAAAGTTGCAAAAAGTTCTCTTGCAATTGTAGTTGACAAGACTAGCATAATACATTATGAGAGAGGTGTTTTGACAACACAACAAATAAGACATTGCAGAGGAAATTAAGAGTAATAAATATTTAAATGTCAGAACCTCTAGGGCTTGGCTATCCATGTGGTCAAATTCAAATGGTCTTTATTTGAAGGTGTGCTGTATAAAAAAAAAAGTAGAAAAATGGAAGCAGTGATCCTGAAGTCACTCCTCAACAGTTAGCTCTGGCTGGTAGGCTTAGACAACAAAGAAATTGCCTGATCCCAGCTCCCCTTACTATTGTGATATGATTGTATTTCTATTTAAACTATAAGAATAATGATTTTGACATTTACAATATGTATGTTAGCAAATGTAAATATGTGGCATACCTCAGCCCATGAGATGAAAGTTTTAAGATCTCTAATTTCTTCTCCCAGAAACCTGTCCCCTGGAGGAGCAGCTTTGTAGTTGTCACTCCTACTATCTAGGAAGCACTTCACCTGGGGTCTTCCTCATTAATGCTGGTCTGTGAGAAAGGTAGAATATCAGCTGCATTACTCTCTGCTCGTCTGCTGTTACTAGATAATATAGTAGCCACAACAATAATAAGGGACGCGGTGGCGCAGCGGCTTAATGACGCTGAAAGTTGCTGGCCAGAAATGGTTGACACTTCAGCGGTTCGAGCCCAGCCTTCGCGTAGCAGAGTGAGCTCCTGCTTCCTCCCCCAGTTCCTGTCAACCCAACAGGTCGAAAACTTACGTGAGTAGAGAAATGGGTACTCTCACTCCGGTGGGAGGGAAAATGCTGGCGGCGCCTTGCAAAAGGAGCCGGGAGCAGTTTCTGGTAAGCACAGAAACCACGCTCACCCGAAAAAGGCGCGAAGCAACGGAAACCCCGCCTCCTGCGCTCACCAGCTGGGCTCTGCTCTAGGAAGGAGGCAATGGCAAACCACTTCCAAAACACCTTGCCTTGAAAACTGCAAAGGACTCGTCCAAAAGCAGTCACTGCAGAGTCAGTAACGACTGAATGCAGATTAAAAAAAAAAATAATAACAACAATACCTATAGCTTCATCCCTGGTCATACAGAATCCAAAGTGTGAGATTAGACTTATCAGTTCACAGGGCATGGGAAAATTAAATTTTATTAAAAATAAATAGGAAAACACACACGGTAGAATCCATGTTTAACTTGACATATTAAAATGTAGATATTGAACATAGATAAAGAAAGTGCCTTAAGCGCTGCCCAGTGTCATAGGGAAGCAGTTTGGCAATGAGTTAAAAAGGGTGGAATAGTCTAATGTTAGATGCATGGATCCTATCAGATCACAAGAAGTTCTGGTTTGCTATAATTAGGAGTGGAAGTCAGACTCCGAATTGGTATTAATTATTTAAAAAAAGATATCTTAGAGTAAAATGTATGTATGTATGTATGTATGTATGTATGTATGTATGTATGTATTTGATCTGTTATAGTCACCCCACTCTAAAAGATTCTGGACATACCATCTTTTTGGAGCCCACTTTGATTTAGGTAATTAAGGCTCCAAGTTGAATGCCCAATTTTCAAATGTTTTAGAAAGCAATAAACACAAAGAGCAATGAAACTGAACTAGCACACAGAGAACACAAAGATTCAATTTATCACAGTTCTTACCACAGTGTACCCCCCTTTTGCCAGGAGTTCTAGAACAATAAAGCCACCACCTCCTCCTGGAGAGGGTGGGGTTGAAGTGAAGCTACCTTTTGGTTATGTTCAGGAGACATATATTGTTCTTTCAAAATGTCTGCAGTCTAGCTGGCATGCAGCTGACAGTGTGGAGTATTTGCAGACACAGATTGGTTTCACAACTGTAAATTTTATGCAAATCTCTTTGGTCTTTGTTGTGATGAAACTACCTCATTTGATGGTGGGGGGATGCATAATACATAAGTCCAGAGTTTCAATCAGGAATATTATACTATGCAAATAGGAATTAACTGTCCTAGTATCTTAGAAAGCAAAAAAAAAAAAAGAAGAAGAAGAAGAAGAAGAAAAAAAAAAGAAGGGTGGGGGGACTGCTGAGTATTAGACATCTACAACAATCATAAGCAATTATTCAGTAGAACCAAGGCAGGAATTTCCCCTGTTCTATAGCTAACCACTGCTAAAAACCAACACTAAATATAAAACTCAAAATACACAATTGTCAGTCTTTCATGTAGGAGCATCAAAAGCTAAAGGAGGATGAGAATGCTCAAATAATTAGAAATTTCTTCTAACATTAGACAGAAGAATAGAATAGAAAGATACATATCTTTTAATTATTTCCATACTTTGAGACACACAACAGCTTTCCCCAGGATAAAAATAAATAATCATCCTCAACCAGAATCTTATCCTACTAAAAAGTTCCTATGTATGTATTATGTACTACCACCGTTATATCTATTAATAAAAAACAAAACAAAACAAACAATCCAGATTCAGAAAGAACTGTGATTTAGTCTGTGGCATCCTACATACAGTTTAACTCCCTAAAGAAACATTTATTTTTGTTGTATTGTAGATAAACGTTAAAATAACCTTCATTTTCTGTACAACTAACACTGATAATAAAGCTTATATACAATGATGAATGCATATAAGTTTATTAATTAACTAGCTTATATGCAATGTATGTAACAGTTACATACTATAAATCAATAAAATGATACAGATATCTTGTAAGGCAAACCAGTGAAAGATACATTTGTTATTTTAATGTGAGTATAACGTTCAACAAAGTTGTATTTTGAAAGCTCACACGTCAACAGCCAACAACTTTTAGCAACTCCATGTTATCCTCAGCTCTGTGTTATTCTTCATTTAAATAGGAAGAAACTATTTCATCATCTAGCAAGCATTTTCAGGAGATTCTGGAAAGTGTAATTACAGAAATTAATTTAATCCTGAGACAAAATCCAATTTTATAATTCTAACACTTGTCATATTTTAAATGACCAAACTACAAGTGTCCGTTTCTGTGTTGATTTTTTTTTTCTGTTTTGAACTCTAAGGATTAAGTAATTTTATGTGAGAAGTATTCTGAAAGCTGAACAAAAAATAACATTTCATAAATCATAAATATTTTGCCCTCAAGGGCATTACTGCATGCTGTATGTGAAGACACACTGAATGACTCCCAATCCCCCTCCAGTTCTTTCACCTCCCTCGTTTGACATTGCACCTACTGACGGTAACCGCCGTCAAGTTCTATTGTTCCAAGGACACAAGTTTCCTATAAATATACAGTATCAAATTCAGACAGATTAATTAATTAATTTATTAAACTTTTATGCTGCCCAACTCTCAATGATTCTGGGTGGCTCACGACAGAGAAATTACAGTAAAATCAATAAAACATAAAAGATAAAGATTACAAACAAATGCCAAATTTTGAGACATAGCCACCTATCTAGCTGTCCTTCAGGTACAGAATGATTGTTTATGTGAATTCTCACAATGTTAATCTACTTGGTTAATAGTAGCTACTTGTGGTCAGTATGCTTTGGTTGTAGCTTCTCCATAAACATCTTGGTATAGATTCAGTTCTACTATTGGATCTGGATGGGGTCACTCTGTTCTTGAAGGAGCAAGTCTTTAACTTGTTGGAACTCTTGGATGCATGGCTCCTGATGGAAAAATAGGTGGAAAACATGGATAAAATGGTCTTTACCCAGCTCAGGCTGTTGCATCAGTTCTGGCCTTACTTGGACCAAGAAACCCTGGTGATAGTAACTCTTGTGCCATTATCACCACATATTGATTGCTATAATAGTCTACATGGGGCTGTTCTTGAAGATTGCCTGGACACTACAGTTAGTGCAAAATGCTGTAATCCAGACATCAGTGGGTTAAAGCTGCTATGAGCAAAACCTCTGTTTTTTCCCCCCTACCTATAAACCTCTTTATGGCTTTCACCATTCCCAACTGTACTTCAGAAATATAAGACAAACATTTCATGACTAGGTTATTTTTTCTTTCTTTTTTTTCTTAAGTTAAGGTAATTATAATTATAGAAAATAAAAGTTGCAGTTTTGGAAATTAATGATAAGAGAAAATTAAATCTCATGCTTCATGGAATAAAATGATTGCCTTTAGGTAAGCAAAACAAAAAACAAAACTAAAACAAAACCTCTCCTTCACAAACACACCTGCGGTATTTCTGGTATGTGGAATTCTGCTCTTCGCTGAAGAAATTTGTCCATCTAGATGAAGAGCAAGAGAAAGGAAAAGCTACTATATTTCAGTATGAGTAATTGGTAATATTCAGCCTTGTTTCCATTAGAAGAATATGCCTTGCCTACAACTACAATATCATTTAATTGTAATGAATTGTATAGAAGAACTGCCATGGATGAATAAGCATATAGGCAACCCATATACTCAAAAAATGTATCTGTTTCTGCATCAGGGAATAGAGTGCTCTCTAGTAAAAACAGGAGACCTTCTAATCTGCAAGGGTATTGATGATATCTAGCATATGGTTCCACCAACAGGACTGCAGCTCCTGACAAATTTCTAACAAGGGACAGTCTTGGACTCATTACAAGTACCCTCTTTTGCACATAAGGGTTAAAAGGTTGTGATGTACTGTTCTGTAAAATCCAATCTGGAGTTTCCACCATATGTGTTTACATCAGTAATAGGCAACTGTAGAGAAAAGTGTGGAAAAGCATGGCTATCTTGAGGATTTAATGGAACTCTCCAATGAGCAATCATGACTACACTTAACGGAATACTACCTGGAATTTATTTAAAAAAGAGCTTGCCTTTATCTCTTTTGACAGCTGAAGATTATTTATAGATATTTTCTAGCACCTTTTGTAAATTAAAATGTTTAATCATGACAGTTGGTTACATTCATGGTTGCAAAGAATAAATTCTGAAAAGAGCCATACAGCTGGGACCTCGTTGTAGATAAGGACCTTTCAAGCTCCTGAGAGTTTATCTATTGCTACTTAAGTCTCCAGTGACTGAAGGGACATAAGCATGTACGTGTTTGCTCGCAATGAAACTATTAACTAGGCTATATAAATGTGGTTTACTATCCCAGCTAACTCCTGCAACTCTAAATCGTGACAGCAAACTTTTAGTAGCTGAGAGCCATGAGCTGTTGGAAGAGGATGCAAGGACCACTGCAGGCAGGAACATACAAAATGGATGCAAACCAAGTCATGCACGTGGGATATTTTCTTTTTTTCTTTCTTTTTTTTTCCATGCATGAGAGGCTGCACTCTAAATATGTTCAGGTATAAGTTGACATTTGGAATTCAACATGTGGCAAGCAATAAGCAACTTTTCTGCAGGATCTGGCTCATGTAGGGACCATTGTTTGCGTGCAAAAGCTCCTCACTTCAGATAATCATGCTATGTTTGTAGAGACTGGCTCTTCAGTGACATCCACAAGATCCTCTTAGAGAAGGAAAAGGCTGCTCGCTGCACCCACATGTTGAATTCTATATGCTGAGATCTACACATGAAGGTATTGCTAATATAACTACAGTTAATCTTATTTGATGCTTACACACATTTTTATGTGTTTCTCAACTCAAAATTGAAATGCGATGTGTCAGTTAGAGGTGCCCAGAGACTTCAGATTGTCCATCCCTGAATTATCTGCAAAGAGAAAGCAGGAGCATGTTTGTTAACCCTTCACTTTCGCTTTTATCAATGTTGCCAACCTTCCTCCTTTGCAGAAGGAATAGGGAGCCTATTCCAGGCAAATATCTATTTGCCATTGGTGGTGGCGAAGAAGCTGTCCCAAAGAAGTTACGATTGTGCTATCTATCCATATACATGAAAACCTCTGACATTATTTTCAACTGGATTGTCCCCCACCAAGACAGACAAGGCGGTAGGATTGGCATTGTAGGTACAGAGGTATAGAGCCAAAAAATGTAGACTCACTGCTCTCTTGATATAATTGATCTCAATCAATTAATATTCTGATTAATTCATTGAGATCAATTATAACTGTTAACTGTTTCTGATAGCTTGAAATTACTTTCAAGCTATCAGAAACAGTTAACAATTATAATTGACTGTGACACACTTTGATAGGAGAATTAGACCACTCATAATTAATAAACTTCATCTATTATAGATGACAAATAGGTAAAAATATACACAATTTTTTTGTTAAAGGACCTCCTCAATGTTTATTATTCTGCAGCTCTTATAATACAACTCACAAAAGAAAAGTTAATTTATGTATCACATTTATATTACTATGGCAGTTGCAATTTCTGTATATCTTACTTGGCATAGCTTCACAGCTAAGACATGTTTTTAAAAATTATGGATATACACAATTAATCTTAGCAGAGCTTTCATAGACTTGGAAACATGAATAAATTAGTTTGCTTAAGCCTTAACTTTTTTCTTTAGCTCCACCTTTTTAATAACAGCAATGGAACAGCAAGTCTTGCCTCTAAGTTCTAAAGAATCAAGCTTTGTTCCTTTTGACTACCTGTACACACTCATAGGTTTTACTGGCAACAGTATGGAAATGGTGTGCAATTGCTATTTGTGTTCTAGTTTAATCTAGTCTACAGCCCATCTCCCACTGCAGAGAGAAAGAAGCATAATAGCGAATCCCTAAATTCTTGACCTTAATTGGGACTTAACTGCAATAACCTGACATTAGAACTCTGAACAGGTTTCCAGCTAAAGATATGGAAGCCTTCAAACTCAGAAACAAACACGGCCACCCACTGTCTTTACTTTCCCTGATCTTCAAGCATTTTACTCTACAAAGGAAAAGTATAGTTTAAACATACCTAAACATGTGATCCAGGCTCTTCATAAACTTAGATCTGTTTTGAGCATAGTTAAATACTCACATTCAAGCAAACACTGGTGAACACCTGTATCACAAGTTCAGATCAAATAATGTCCTCTTTAAATGACATATCTACACTTCAGATCAAATCATGGATGAACAGAACTTACTGTAGGTGATATTTAGCAGAGGTGTACTGGTTCAAGATGCCAGTTATGTATAGTTTTATCTCAGTGCTTAATGGTAGTAATTCTGGGTACATTGCACATGCTGAAGATTGAACTGTGACATTTATTTTAGCTTGTTTCTAACAATTTTATGCCAGCTTTCAAAACAAAGTTTTCTCCATGGCAGTTTACAGAGAGAGAGAGAAAAAAAGAAAACACAGATTAAAATTAAACCAACAACAGGAGCTAAAAATACAAGTATGCAAAGTATTAAGTTCTAAGCAGGGGGACAAAAGAACACAGCAGGAAAAAAAAAACATTTAAAAGCTCCATTGCATCTTAATAGACTTGTTAAAATATTACCATATTACAAGGCCTATGAGAATAAAAATGTATTTTCATAGTCCTGGAAAGATAATAAAGTAGGTGCAAAGTATACGTAATACACATTGGAGAAAGCATTCCTGCATATAGTGATCTATATTCAGAATACTAATGACATGTGTAAGTTGAAGGTTGAAGCCAGGACTTGCCTTCTTTCAGTGAAGGGTTCTTTTCAGTAATGGATGGCTTCTGATTCAGATAAGCATGTTTACTGATGAGAAACTATATTTTTAGCCCCATCCCCTGCTAGAAAGTCTGCCCTGGAGACTGTAGTTGGAGGGCCCTTTGGATCGGCGTAAGAGGTAGAACAAGAGCCAGCAAGGGAAGGGAGACTCAGGCAGGATATCTTCCCGCATGGACTGCTCAAAGCCCCTGAACTCCATTCAGCACTCAGAATGGCAGCAGGAAATGCTGGATCCGTGGCACTGTGCTTAAATACCACTGATTCCAACAGGAAGGATAAGCATCTATCGTTTCTCAACCTTGGCAACTTTAAGAGGTCTGGACTTCAACTCCCAGAATTCCCCAGCTAGCTTGCTGGCTGGGGAATTCTGGGAGTTGAAGCCCAGACAACTTAAAGTTGCCAAGGTTGAGAAATACTGATCTATGCTGTTGACCTTGTTGATAATCTCTTCTTTCTGGTGCACATTACACAGTTGATCATTCAGACCCAAATCCCACTGAACTGAATGTCTGTCCAAATGCTCAACATTGCAGCTTCAAATTTTGGGTCAGTTTGGAAAGAAACAGACAACACAGCAATCTTTGTTTTGTGATTTTTTTAAAACTTTGGGTGACCCCCCCCCCTTGCCTTTTGTTGTTGTTTGTTGGTGATGGTATGCATGTTACTGCAGGTATTTAACATTTGTACAATACATCAGGCTGGCAGCAGTTTTATCCTATTGATCACAAATTTGCCTTTCATCAGAGAGGAATTAAATTCATATCTCATTTACTGTCCCATTTTCCCAGTGGATCCTGGCCCAGCGATAAGAAAAAATACACATAAACCAGCAGAAATGGAGAGAAAGTGGAAGACAGATGATCTGCAATCAGAAAATAAACTAATCAGACAATTGTCTTCAAGAAGGAATTACATTCCAAAAGACCTTATTTGTTGATGCCCTTATCGCTCCAATATTTGCAATGTATGAGACAAGGCAAGGCTTTGACTTTCAGAAGTTCCCAAGAAGGTCAGATTGGGCTCATTTTTAATATTTATCATTCTATATCCTGTATTATTTATAGTACTAATCAGAATAGGAGTAGGGTGTTCATAAATTCCTTCCAGATAGTATGCCCTGTAAGGGTCTTAGAGGTCTGTGTATATGGGAGAAGAATGATTCCCATATTAGTAGCAATAAATCACCAGAATTGGAATTAATAATTTCTATCAGTAATACAAAAATCTCATTCTCCCAGAAAGGGAAAAGGAAAAAAAAAAAAAAAAGGAAGAGGAAGCTTACACTGAATTCATATCCATTTATTAGGATATTCATTAGCTCTGTTTTCTATAACTGCAGTTCCCAGCTTATTTGTCTCTGAATAGCCCTGTCAACTTTAATGGTCTAATTTTGCTATAAATGAATAATCCAAATTCACTTCTATCACTGAGAATGAATCTTTCAGAGCTAGGAAACAAAATAAAGCATCTCAATACCTCTTTGCAAATGCGATGCATAGATCAACATAGATTGGTAGGAATTGCTGGTTCTAAAATATCTATATTTTTCTAGCACTGTATTGCTTCTGTTCAGCTGGTATGGATACATAAAAGCATGAGTTTCCATCCTAGATGAGAATGACAAATTGCTTTTTCTCAGAAAACATTCCTCAAAGAGTAGAATGATCGCATCTGGACGATGCCTCTCCACCCAGACTCTGGATTGAATTGTAGAAATGTGATGGATTCTGCAGTCTTTTCAGATGTCTCATGAACCTCAGCCACTTTGGGCAACCAGGCCTTGCTAATACTTATACTTGCTAAGAATAAAAGGCAAAAGAATGTGAGCCAATACACAGTATGAGCCCATTGCTAAGCTTATTTTGTTAGCAGACTTAAACTCAGAAGCTGCATTTTTTTTCTTGTTAGCATCAAGATACCCTTTAACATGAACTGAAACACGAATATATGTGTGTCTGTGCATGTGTGTGTGTGTGTTGCATGTGTGTTACTTTACTGTAAATTCATTAACAACAGACACTGTGGCTTGGAAGATTATAACCTTTTGATGGTCTGTGGATTAGTAATCTGAATGTTTATATATTAACCAGGAACAAAGTCTTATGTTACTGCTAAGAATGCTACTATCACTTTAGCCCTAATTTTCAGATACATCTAAACTGATCTTTAAGGATGAACATGGTCTACATGCTTAAAGTTCCCTCTGCTTTTGCACTTTCTCAAAGACTGTTGATGCCAAGTTGGTTGGCTTTTCACCATATACTACTCTAAGCTAAGGAGGGGCTTTGGGATTCAGTGTGTTGTAGGAACAGAATTGTCTTAGCATTTCTTATAATGGAGGCCACTATGTTAAGCCATACTATGGTTTATCTGTTTGGGAACAGCTTTTTAGTGTTAACTCAGCAACTGTATTTTGTTAACCTGGATGTAGACTTTACACTGTATATGATCCCAGCTCTCGAGCTTCAGAGGGAAAAACAATTGGACGAAAGGATTAAGCATGTGTATTCTGCCATGTTTCCTCTCCTGTGACTCTTCTTGTCCTGCCTTTATTTTTTTCAGTAATTATGTGGAAAGTTTCCTAAAACAAGTCTGACATAATAATATATTATGAAGTAGAGGTGGTAACCGAGTTTGAGGAAATTGTCAACAATTCTCTGGAAAAATAAATAGTTTTGAGATACCAAGACTGAGATACCAAGATTTGTGCTGATCTTTTTGACAGATTTCAATTGATCTTCAGCTTTTCTACATTTTGTTCTGGCCTGCCTTTATCTTCAGATATGAAGGAATAGAAGATTTTGTTTATGGAGGAGAATGTTTGAAGAATGTTTCAACATTAATTTTTATATATTAGGCAAATAACAAAATCCACTAAAGCCCATTATTGTAAATGCCATTTGAAACCTAGCATGATCCTCCCTCAGCAATTGATTTGATGTAAATCTAGTGTGGATCACCAAATGTACCCAAAACATTAACTGCTTTCTATTACATGACTTTAAAGAGGACTGACCCTACTATATGGTGTTTATTCAGCTTGCAACCTTTTTCAGATTTAATAGGCAATCCTTCATCCATGAGCAAACAGCCCTTAACAGGCCTCAGACAGACCTTTAAAGTGTTTGTTGTCAGCACCATGGCATTCTATTTCATTTATGACCTTTTTTGGGCTGAAAAACTGCCTTCATTCTGCCTCTAAATGCTTGGGTGATAGAAAATTGAGAGTTGCCTCTTGTTTATAAGTCTCCTTAAATTCTATTTACCAATAAGAAATGAGTGCATTAACTCTCATTTGATATTGTAGTCCATGGCAAAAACACATTTTTTAGAAAAAAGGGGAGGGGAGAATTTTTTTTTTTAAATCCCTGAATATGCAAACAACTGTAGTTACTGTCATGTTTATATTCACAGACAACACTGGAAGAAAATTCTATTTGCATCCACACAGATCAAGTTCTGATTGTTCTGATTTTGTTTAATATAATTAAGTAATAGTTCCTGAGGATCTTTTTTTTTTCTTTTTGCTTGTATGAACTTTAAAAAAATGATTCTCCAAGCATCGATTTATGGAAGTAGAAGGGAATATACACAAATGGCATTTTATCAGTTGTTGACCAAGAAGTAAAGTTGTTCTCACCTTTCAATTTTCTGTCCAAGGGTGAGAGGCAGTAATATAGCTATGTCATGCAACTTGCAGATGGCTGTAGGTAGTTTTGCATATAATTGCTTGGTAAATAACTGTACCAATATAGTCCATGAAGGACTACTTGGAAGTAAACACTCCTGAGTTCAGTGGATTTCCTCCTAATAAGATTAGTAAATATAATGGATTATAGATTAAAATATATTAGTTATTCCATTATGATTCAATACTATCTTCTCGTAAATCTCTGACTATGTGGCAGTATTTCTTCTTGGACATTGACTCTAAAATATAAAGCTCACAGGTGGCTAACAGTTTAAAAAACCTAATTAAAATACCATAAAAACAATTAAAACACTACTAAAACTAACTCAGAGCCTGTCCATACTTCCTGGTTATCCTGACACCAGAACAGGAAGGCAACCATTTCTGGAGGACAGAAACAGGATGAAATGGCCTTCTATTAATTCCCTCACTTTCAAAAGGCCTCAGAGCAAATTGTTCTGCTCCACTCTTCCTGGTACATTGCCCCAAGTGCTCTTCCATGTGTGCTAGAAATTTTCAGTTTGTTGCAGAGTAACCTCAGTAGCTCAATTATTATTAATTGCTTTCCATGTTCTCTCTTAGGTTCTATACTAACTTGATGAGGAAAGCTGAAAGCCATGTACCTCAGATGACCAGGCAAATGGTAAAATGGTACACTCCCAGACAATTTCTTTTTAAACCCAGCAGTAGAGCACCATAGACTGCATTATAGTACCGAAATATGGACATAATCAAAGCATGGTTAATTATTGGCAGGCCCAATCAGTTCAAGAATGAACACATTTGGTACACTAAATGTATTTGTGCAAAAAATGCTTCTTGCAAGCACTACCATCAGGAAAAAGCAGAAATGGTAAAGACCGTTCTTACTGCGGCTTCAGTTTTTCATCCATAACCTTTTGACCCCTAACCAGAGTTTGGCTTTCTTGGTTATCCTGTCTGAATCTAATTTCACCTTACTCATTTTTGTTCACTTCATTGTCAAAAATAGACATTGACTTAGGGACCCAGTTGCTAGTTTGATCTGAGTGTCATCAGTCCGAAGCTTTATATAACTTCTCACAGTGGGTATTGTACAAGGAGGGCCAAAAGCCTATGTTTACAAAAAAGTAGTCTCTCAGCACCACTTTCTGGAACACAACATGACAAGAAAACTGGAACTGCATAAAACAGTTCCCTAAGATGCAACCATGTCGATCTAGAAATACTATTTTATGTCTATCCTTTTTCAATGGTACAGAAAGCTTCTGAGAAATCCTGGAGAAAAAGTAGAGCCAATTCTGCTTTTTCCCAGCACTTTTCCTATCTAGTTCACATCAATCAAAACAACTAATGCAGTCTCATACCCATATTTTGTCCAAAAGCCTGAACAAAATGATCTTAGATTATCCATGCCCTCCTGATATATGTGGAGTTTTGAGGCCACTTCTTGCTCATCCTAGGTAGGAATGGTACATTTCAATGGAAGAATTTGTTTAGCCACAGAGGGGGGAAAAACACACACATTGATTTGCATTGTTAGAAACCATGGTTAAATCAAATAATGTTTGATAGTTTTGCAACACAAGACTCAGCAGAAAAATATCCAGAGTGGAGCCAAAATCAAGGCTTTAAATAGAAGCTTTTTAGCTATTACTATAAAACAAGATTTTTATTTAGGAATTATTTAAACATTTTGTTTTTTTAAAACATTTACCCTGCTTAGAGCAAAATGAAAAGGACATTGTCACTTTAGTGAGTCTGTGTTTCCATAAAATATAATGAGAGCAAAGCTCATTATTCCAAAAAGTTCACTATTGACTAACAACAGAAACAGGGGGAAATTAGAGTGGTTTCATTTAATTTTGCAGTGCCATCTCATGCCTTTTTTCTCCCCCTTTCTCATTTAAGACAATACTAAATCAGCACAAAGTGGTATTGGTTACCTTTATTACATTAAGGAAATGTAAGCAATGAATACAATTTATCTTTTGATACAAAGTACTCAGAGATTACGAAATAAACAAATCTCTGGTTCCAAATACATTATGTTACATGTGTAGAAAACTATTGATTCTTTGTAAGTGTTTTACAGTAGTATAAGGGCGCAGGTTCCCAAATTCTCATACAAATTGGGTACATACAAACTTTTGCCCAGTTGATTTCAGAACCCTCCTGCCTCTGCAAAAAAAAAAAAAAAATACAGACAAAAAAGAAATACTGATAACTAGCATCTTTAGATGCCTCTGGAATCCAACTAGCAACCAGTGCAGCTTGCAAAGCAGTGGTGCCAGATGGGCATCCTGTGACATGCCCATTATTGCTCACAAGCTGTCTGTATTCTGAACCAGATGTAGCTTCCAAATGGTCTTTAAGGGCAGCACCCTGTAGAACACATTGTAATAGTCCATTTGTGAGGTGACCAGAACATGAGTGACCATCTGGAGGGTCTCCTGATCCAGAAATGGATACAACTAGTAAAGGACATGTTCAAAGGCCTTCTTGGCCACAGCTGCCATTTTACCCTTCTGCAGGAGCTGTGAATCCAAAATGACCCCCATGTCACACACCAGTCTTGAATGGGGAAGCACTACCCCATCTAAGACTAAAGATAGAGAGTTCCAAGGATTGGGGAGTTCAATATCCACTTGGTTGTGGTCAAATTAAGTCTGAATCCATCACATGGTGGCTGGGGGTCAATATGTACTATTGGATATCCATTCCTTTGCTGGCAATGGAAGGATGGATGAATGGATGACTTTGTTGCTTGTTTTCCAATTCAGTAATTACATGGGAAAAGAGGTTGGCTTGGTGACCAATTATTTGTGGGATGCTACAGGGTTTCTCACCTATTGTTTAACATCTACATGAAGCTGCTGAGAGAAGTTACCCATCATTTAGGGGTGTGGTATCATCAGTATTATGATAATGCCAGGATGTTCAGTGCTATCTTAGGCCATGCAGGTGATGCTGTGGAAGTCTTGTTCCAGTATCTGAAAACTGTAGGGATGTGGATGAGCTGAAACAGGCTGAAGCTGAACCTGAGCATGATGGGATTGCTATTTGTTGATTAAGATCTTGGTTAGCTTGTGTTGAGAGACATTACATCAAGGGAGCAGTTCCATGATTTGGAGGTCTTTTGACTCACAAGTACTGCTGAGTGGGCAAATGAAGGCCTTTGCAAAGTTCTGGCTGGTGAGCCCGTTGTGGCAACATCAGAAGTCTCACAATGGTAACTCATGTCCTTATCTCTACTTATTGTGGCTGCCTTTGAGGACCACCAAGATACTGCAATTGATACAAAATGCAACCACTTTTTTATTGGCAGCTGTTAGCACATTACACTTACACTGTAAGCTTTGCATTGGTTGCCAGGTACAATTCAAAGTAATGGGTTTCATTTAAAGTCCTATATAGCTTACCATCTAGGTACTTTCAGGACCACCTTCTCCAGCCATAATCAACCCATCCAGTGTATTTTTGATAAGAGAAGCTTTTAGTGGTCCCTTAAAAACCAGACTTTTTCCCTACTTAACACTATTCTGAAAATTGGTAAAGACAGAACTGTTTCAGAGACCATTTGGAATTAACTGGTTGTCAGTACTAGTTATTTGTTTTATCACTTGTTCAAGATTATGACAGCACTGTGAGTTTTCTCATGATGGTTGCATTTTAGATTTTTAATTTTTATATTAATTGATAACTGAGAATGCCTTAATTGTTTGACTGCTCTAAATTGTATATGACTGATTGTTGTAAACTGCTGGGAGTCCCTAGCAGATTTAATGGTAAATAAATGGAATGAATGAATTAACAAACAAATACATAAATAAATAAACAAGCTTTAATTTAATTTCTCAATGGATATGGCTTCTTTAAATGGATGCATGATTATTTCCATTCATGAAAGAAGCCTAAGTTACATTTTTCTGAATGTCTGAATTCATTCACTATACCTCTAATGTTTAATTATAGGAAAATGTTTCTTTGCCAAAGAATCTAAAAACCAGGATAATGATCTTAGTCTGCAACCATAACTTCCTATACCCTGCCTGATTTCAAAGTGGACAATGCATTCCAGACACCATCTCCCTTCTGCTGTGTTGCACCAGTGGCCAACTGAGCCATAATTCTACTGGTTTGGAAAATTATGTCTCTGTTGTACCACTTCACATGACAGGAAGTATCTCTCCACATGGGATGTTCCTGTGCCATAAAAATGGCTTATTTTATAGCAGAAGAAATATCCTACTGCATCAGAGAGGCTTACATCCACATGCAGGACACAAGGTTAATAATAGATTCGTACAATTATCTCTAATGATTATAGGCCACCATGACAATAACATTATAGCATAACATTAGACACTGATACATTTTCAGGTGTTTTCTTTTATGTTATCTGCTAGAAATTATTTGTATTGATGATTAATTCATTTTATTTATCTTCTACCTGAAGTCTGAAGTGGTATAATTCAACCCATAACCGATGTTGTTTATGAGAATTAAGATCACAGATAATTTGTAATGCATTCCATAGTATTGCCTACCCTCCTTTCTATTTGCCAGCAGTCAGAAACTGGGCATGTAGTGGCAGGACAATTGAATTCCATGAACATATTTATTTGCCACCCCTATCAAATCTTTATATTTCAACCAGTAATAAAAATAAAGAAGTTGCTCCGAACATCTTTAACTTCATTGTCTGAATTAGTTTTAATTACATATTTCCATTCAATATTGAAAGCAGATGATTCTTGGAACTCACACAAATAGGCCATAGAGGCCTCTCTATTTCCAGGTCATAACAAAAAGTTGCCAAGGAAACATGCTATGTATAGGGAATCAAATTAACTTTCCTGACAAATGGACAAAGCTATAGTAAATGTCAAGAAGACAGTTTTGCAACCTAAATGCGGGGACTTAAGACTGGCTAAGTCAGAATTTGGGTCAGGAGAACTTAGGCCAAGATGTTAACATTTGGGGGAATGTTAATTCTTCACCAAACTAGCATTTAACATTTTCATCAAAGGTCATTTTGTGACAGAAGGATCTAAAGTGCAGAGTTATTACCATTTGAATAAAAAAATACTATTAAGTGGGTAACTCATTTTCAGTTTCCTTAGCCTTGAAGTAGACAAATTGCTATTATTCAGCCTTCAGGTGGATGTTCATTCAACCTCCTAGTTCAATGCAATCACGTTTTCTTCTCTTTTCATTCTGAGAATCTCAGATTAAAAAGAATAGCAAAGCGTAGGCTAAGGACAGAACATGCCTTTGCTAGGAAAATAAAAGCCAAAATAATTGATTAGTTCAAAAATTAAGTCAACTATTTAATACAATTCACTGTGTATTTGCACACTAGCAGTGGGGCAGAGTGAGTTAATATGTCCCCCCCACTTCCTTACATGCTTACAGTGCTTGAAGGAGTTTATGTGAATATTCCTGATGTTCTGATGAATGATGATTTTCATTCCTGATGTTTTTCCTGTTCCAACATTTTGCCCCAATTCCACTTTGTTCTTGCCTCCAGTTCCATGTTCATCCCTCTTCCACATAGCATAAAGAACCTCCTGATCTTAACCTCCTGACTTTCCTCAAAGTCTTTCTTTCTCATTAACTTCTCACTCTGTTTATTTGTCTGTCTGTCTGTTTGTTTGTTTTCTTCAAGTCAGATCCTTTTTCAGATCCCCTTTCTTCAGATTCTCATTTTTCCTTCTACCATTTGACCAAATATACAACCCTGCACTTCAAAAACATTTCTTCAGAGATCCTGTTGAGCATAAGGAGGTAATGGAATCATCCACACTAGTTTAACCACAATGTCTCTGATTTCCTTATGTGGTACTAATTTGAATAAAAATGGAGCTCTTTGGCTGGAAATGCTGACAGATTTGTGTTCTCAAATGCTTGGAGTCATTTTTTAATACCTCAAACCTATGTACACATCACCAGTTCACTTTTAGTCTTTGGTACACTGAATGGCACTTTCTAAAAAGAATGTTACTGATGTACTTTTGAACATGAATAGAGTTCTTCCTTGAAATTATAGACCCCCAAGAAGCAGGATTTGCAATTGCATGGGAAAATGCTGTGCACGTTCAAATGAATATTAGTGGAACTCTCTCCTTAGAAGTCAGCACCCAGAATCATCTGGAGTCAAATGTTTTGTTTTTTAAAAAAAATCCATGTAAAGAAATAAAGAAATAGGCAAACCTGTTGCTCATTCTACTAAGCCCAAATGGTTCATTTTAGTGTTTATAGTGGTTTTATTTTGCATTTTGTTTTTGTTTTTTGTTTTTTTTTAATGCTGCCCAAAGTCATGTTGTTTGAGTTGGGTGGCCATAGAAATGTTCTAAATAAAATAAATAAAGGAAATGTTGGAGCTGGCGTCGCGGCGGTACGGTGTGCGATCTGGAGCTCCCAAGATCGCAGCTGATATCTCCGATGCTGGACGGTCCCGAAGGACCTAAGCCGTCCCGTAGAGACGGCGATTAGATAGGGCACGTCCTGTTGATCCCAGGGATATCGCAAAATCTCTGGTTGATCCGGGAGAAGCCCTGAAACCAGCGACGGAGTGGCAGCCATTGAGACTGCAAAAGCCGGGACAGCTCCAAACGGAAGAAGAAAGTGTGCCAACCGGGTGAGATGGACCTTTGTTATTCAATTTTGCTTAGAGAACACCCTAAGTAATCCAAAGTGAATTTTTAAAAGTGAAGAAAAGTGGGACTAAGCGGCGAGATTAAGCCTTTGGGAAAATTCTTTTTAGTTATTTAACTTTCCCTTTTTATGGACTTGAATCTGGCACAGTGTGGTTTATTCCATTTTTAAACTCAACTGGACTGGCTTTTCTGTTTGATACTCAATAATTTCTGATTTCAAGCATTAGGACTAAGATTTTTTTTTTTTTTTTTTAGTGTTTTAAGAAGCATATTTCTTTTTCTCTTCTTTTCCCTTTTTTTTTTTTCCTCTCCTTTCTCTCTGGCTGGGAAAGAGGAAAAGCGAAGTGAAAGCTAATGAAAGAAAATAGCACTGCCACCTAGAGGCTTGGATATATATATATATATTGTTTTTTCTACTGTGACTTGTTTTACTCATACTCAAGGACTCTTAAAAAGATAGCGAAGTGCATCATAAACTGTTTATATAGGTGCCACCTGAATATTTATAAACAAGATAGCGGAGAGTGGATTCTGAAAATGCTTAAGGTGGAAAGCCTGATTTAGTCACAAGAGCCTTGGACATTTAGTGGCAGTAGCGTACTTCTTGCTAGAGCCTTGGTTTTTTTTTTTTTTTTTAAAGGAAAAGAAATTTAGCTTTCTTTTCCCCTTCCTTTAATTTTTTTTAACTGTATACTATTGGATTAAGGCGGACAAGTGCCTGAAGGTTTTTCCTTTTCCATTCCCTTTTATTTCCAGGTTTATTTTTATCTCCTTTTTATTGTTTTTCATTTCCACTTTCTGGAATAGTATCTGTGGTTCTTGCCTTGTTCTCTCCCTTTTTTCTTTTTTCTGCAGCTTTAAGCATCAAGATGAGCAAGAAAATAACAGCCCCAATCCCATCAACGTCAGTAGCTTCCTCTTCACCTCCTGGGAGACAACGTTCAATTCAGACAATGATACAATATGAAAAAGAGAAGGAAGTGACATTACAGGCAATTATGCAAGAAATTCAGAAGATTGGAAAGAGGACGGAGAAGATTGAGCATAGAATTGAAAAGACAGATGAAAGTATACAACAGATGATGACAAAATATGAGGAGAGATTTAAGAAAATTGAAGATGAAGACACACAAAGAGATAAGAAAATTGGAGATATTGATACTCGACTGAGTGAAGTCGAAAAAGCCAGGAGTGACTTGCTAGGATGGGAAATTGATAAATCAGAATACTATTTGAGATTTCAAAACATAGAGGAAGGAAAAGGTGAAAACCTTGCGGAAATAATGACAGAAATACTGGCAGAAGCATTGGAGATAACCACAGAGAAGATGTCGGATGGGATGGATGAAATCTTTCGTGTATATACGAGATATGCAATGAGAAATAAACTACCAAGAGAAGTACACATAAGATTTACTAAAAAAACTATTAAGGCACAGATACTCCAGGTGGCAAGAGAGAAAACACTAAAGTATAAAGATAAAGAAATTGTAGTCCTGAAGCAGGTGCCAAGAAAAGTAAGAGATATAAGAAGGCAATACTCATTCCTGACTAAAGAGCTACTTAGAAGAGGAGTAAACTACAGATGGCTGATTCCAGAAGGTCTTCAGTTCACTTGGCAGGAGCAAAGACAAAGAGTTGATACAGTCCAAAAAGCAGAGCTATTCTATTCAGAATTTTTTAAAGGAAAAGAAGAAGACACACAAAAGGAAGAGTCGTTAATTGAGTTTCAAGAAGAAGGTGCAGCAGCAACTGGAAAAGAAAAAGAAGAAAGTGGGGGAGATGGTGCTCCTAGAGAACAACGAGAAGTAAGATCTACTAGAGCAATTAAACCCTCGTATAAAGCCTAACATGGAGGAAAGAAAATTGATTACGATCAATATAAATGGACTTAATTTGGCTATTAAAAGAAGGAAAGTATTTCATAAATTAGAGAAGTTAAAGTTTGATATAATTTGTCTGCAAGAAGTACATATCAAAAAACAACACGAATATTTGTTGCAGCAAAAAAAACTGGGTAAATTATTCACTTCCTTGCCACAATGTAAAAAAAGAGGTGTGGTCCTATATATTAGAGATACAATGCCAGCAGAACAAATCTATGCGGATGATGATGGAAGGATTTTGATGGTTGAAATAATAGATAATAATGTTAAAACTCTTTTAATTGCAATTTATGCGCCTAATGACAATCAAGAAAAATTTTATAGGAAATTACATATGAAAATAGCTGAATTGGATTATGTTAATATTTGTATGATGGGAGATTTTAATGGAATAATGAATGATCAATTAGACTATAAAACACAGAAATTGACAAAGAGAACTAGGAAGACATTGCCAAAATCCTTCCTTCGAATGACAGAAGAAATAGACTTGAAAGATGCTTGGAGAGAAAGAAACCCAGCAAACAAACAATATACTTTTTATTCAGACAGACATGCATCTTGGTCTAGAATTGACATGATATGGATGTCAGCGGATTTATTTGCTAACATTCGAGAAATTGAAATACAAACAAGTATTTGGGCCGACCACAACCCAATGGTAGTTATCTGGAAAGGACAACGGAAGAGATCTAGATGGACTTTAAATAACAGGATACTAAAAGAAAAAGATTTCAAACAAAAAATAGAGAAAGAACTTACCTTCTTTTTTAATGTAAATAAAAAAGAGGATACATCATTACAGAATCTTTGGGATACAATGAAGGCTTATACAAGAGGTTTAATAATAGATTATACAAGGAAAAGAAACATAACGCAGAAAAAGACTTTTAAACTATTGGAGGATGACCATAAAAAATTGGAAGAAGAGTTACAGAAATCCCCGCAAAAAAAAGATATTAAAGCTAAAATGGATTTAATTAAACATAAAATGGGATTAATGGAAAAGGAGGAGCTGGCACAAAAAATTAGAAGTGCTAAACAGAATTATTTTGAAGATGCAAATAAACCAGGTAGATGGTTAGCTTATAAACTGAGAAAAGAGAGAGAATTAAAAAGGATTAATCAATTGATAAATGAAGAAGGACAGATCTGCTTTGGTAATGAGGACAAGAAAAAAATTATACAAGATTACTATGGAAAATTGTACTATCAAGAGAATGTACAAGAAGAAGAAGTAAGACAACATTTACACAAAGCGAAATTACCTCAGATACCTAAAGACATTGAAATAATGTTAGAGGGGAATATAACTATGATGGAACTAACAGAAGCTCTAAAAAGCAGAATGTCGGGAAAGCCCCGGGTCCAGATGGGCTGCCAGTGGAATTTTACAAAACCTTCCAGGACATATTGAGCCTTCAACTATTGGAAGTTATGAATGAAGTTATGACAAAGAAGAGGATACCCCAAACATGGACTGAAGCATATATTACACTTATACCAAAGGAGGACACTGACCCACAACAGGTTAAAAATTATAGACCTATATCTCTACTAAATTCAGATTATAAAATTTTTGCTTCAATATTGGCAGAAAGACTAAAAAGATATTTAAATAATTTTATCCATGCCGACCAAAACGGATTTTTGCCAAAGAGACAAATTAAAGACAACATGAGAGTAATTCTGGACACGCTGGAATACTATGAGGCACACCCTGAAAAGCAAATGGCCCTGATATTTTTAGACGCACAAAAAGCCTTTGACAACGTGAATTGGCGATTTATGCTACTGCAACTGGAACAAATGGGCTTTGGTAGAAAATTTACCCAAGCCATTGAAACAATATATCATAAACAGACTGCAAAAATCATGATAAATGGAGATTTAACAGAACAGATAGACATAACAAAAGGGACGAGACAAGGTTGTCCACTATCGCCCTTGTTGTTTGTCTTAACACTAGAAGTGTTGAACAGGAATATAAGAGAAGAGAAAGAAATAAAAGGAATGAAGATTAAAAAGGAAGAGTACAAATTGCAAGCTTTTGCAGATGACCTAGTATTTATACTAGAGGACCCACTGGAAACAGCACCTAAATTAGTTGAAAAGATAGAAGAATATGGAAAAGTAGCAGGACTAAAAATAAATAAAGACAAGACAAAGATATTAACAAAGAATATGCTAGCAAGGCAAAAGAAAGAATTGGAAGAAGTCTTGGAAATACAGGTTACAAACAGGGTTAAATACCTAGGGATATACATTACACCAAGATGTAGTACATTGAAGGAGGATAATTATCTTAAACTTAAACGACAGATTGTAATAGATCTGACAAAATGGGAGAATTTACAATTATCAATGACTGGGAGAATATCCACTATTAAGATGAATATATTGCCTAGGATATTATATTTATTCCAGACAATTCCAATTCGTTTAGGGAAAGAGTTTTTTGATGATTTAAATAAAATTGTATTGAAATATATCTGGCAGGGCAAAAAAGCAAGAATAAAGCTTAAATTACTACAAGATGCAAGAGTAAGAGGTGGGTTTGCCTTGCCTAACTGGGAATTATACTATCAGGCGACAAATCTGATGTGGGTAAAGGACTGGATAACTTTAAGAAATAATAGACTATTGACTTTAGAGGGACATGACCTGTTGTTGGGCTGGCATGCTTTCTTATGGTATAAGGGAACGAAAACACAGGGCTACTTTAGAAGGCACTATATTCGAGAGGCATTGTTTTTAAACTGGGAGAAGATAAGAAGACAATATTATTTAAAAGTTCCACGATGGATATCCACTATTGAAGCTTTTTCTTATCCAATAACATATAAAAAGGAACAAACAGTTAGATATACTGAGATATTGAATGAAAAGGGTGAACTTAAAACTATGCAAGCGTTAGAAGAACAAGGTATAAAAATGAACTGGTTTTCATATTTGCAAATACAATCTAGATTTGATAAAGATTTTAAAACAGAAGGTATCTATGATGAGCTGACTGTTTTAGATAAAATTTTGATGGGCACTGATGAAAAGGTGATTAAAAAACTTTATGGACATTTACTAGAATTTAAGATGGAGGAAGAACAGGTTAAAGATACAATGATTGCATGGGGGAAAAATTTTGGATATGGAATTGATTTAGAGAAGTGGCAAAAACTATGGTCTCAAAACTATAAAATGACAATGTCAACTGCATATAAAGAAAACTTGTATAAGATGTTTTATAGGTGGCATTTACCTCCAGCAAGGATTGCGAGAATGTATAAGAACAAGTCTGATAAATGTTGGAAGTGTCATCAGAAGCCCGGTACATATTACCATATGTGGTGGACATGTCCAGAAGCTAAAAGATATTGGATTAAAATCCACACATGGTTGGAAAAAATGACAAAACAACATATAGACTTTAAACCAGAGACATTTCTATTAGGAATTATACCTGAAACATATAGTAAAGAACTGAAATATTTGATTGTAAATGTTTTGACAGCGGCTAGAATTGTATTTGCTAAAAACTGGAAAAATGAAAAAGTACCTATGCAGGAGGAAGTTATTAAGAAAATTATGGAATGTGCAGAGATGAGTAAATTAACATTTGAAATTAGAGAGCAAGAAGATAAACAATTCTATATGATATGGGATCTGTTTTATCAATGGTTGGATGAAAAGATATAGTAATGTAATAGATCAGCAAATTATATAATAGAAACTTGACAAACTGATGTAAATTACTATATATATATATATATATAATCAATGGATAAAAATGATATAAATCTTATTATGAAAGCTGATGTTACAGACTAGTAACAAATGAATAATAATTGATAATTGATAAATATATAAATATATGTTAGATAGATGACATGAGATTTTATATAAATGATGAGTGAAGACTATGAAAGGATGGCACAAATGATTGGTAACTGGCTGACACACGGTTTAAAATGGAAGATGGTTTTTTTTTAATGTTTTTTATGTTATTGTTTGTATGTGTTTGTTGTAAAAAATAAAAAAAATATATTAAAAAAAAAAATAAATAAAATAAATAAAGCAAGGGAATGAGCGACATTCAGAAGGACAATATAACGGGTGGTCTAACAAGTGCAGCCCTATTATTCCATTGTGTGACCAGTTCTCATGAGTTCAAACAACTGGCAGAACAGGGGCCTTGTATTCAAATGAACATAAAGAAAAGTCTCCTCACACCCCTCAGGATCTTAGAGGGTGGGACAAGTGCACGCCAGTGAGCTAGTCCGTATGGCTCTTTACTTTTTAACATCCCCAGAGCCTATTTAGGCATACCTCCCTACATAGCATTACCCCTCTTTTGCTTCAGTGAAGTTGGAATCAGGAATTACCATATGGACCCCTCACCCCAGCAGAACAAATAATTTAGCGTTCCTCAGTTTTTATACCCTCCAGTTATATGAGCTTCAGCTACCATAAGTGGCAGAAATGACAGTGCTGGGAGGCATTATGGGAGTTGTAGTCCACAAATCTGGAGGGTGCCAGGTTGTTTGTCCTTATCTATCATGAGTGAGGCATCACATCAGTGCATAATGTACCTCTGTAAGAATGACAAGAAGTGACCTTGCTAAAGAAATCCAGATATATAATATTCTGTAAAATATTCATTATGCTGTCTACAAAATTGCAATTTTCTTTGGATGACCTTGATTCATAATAATGTGCTTTTTTTCCCCAGTTAAGACATTGCACTCCTGAAAATACTCCCAAGTAAATCACACTGATTTCAACAACATGACAGCTTCTAAGTTAATTCTTTGGTGGCTGAACTAAAAAAAAAAAGTCCATGTAGGTAAATATCTGCTATCTTCCAGGACAAATGATAGTTTGCACCAAAGCTGATGACTTAAATACATAATAATAGTTCCTTTAAACTGTTTAGCATAAGGTACTATGTGGAGGTTACTGAATACTGTCTGGCAATTTCTAGGAAGGAGTGAATTAAAACTAATGAGCAAGCAAAACAGTTTATTTCTCTGAACAAATCTAATCCCTGCCTATCATTACCGTTACTACATATAGAAAGTAATGTAAAAAAGTACACAGATTTTCTTTTTAATTTAATGTCTATGCAAACTCCTTACTGGCTGTAACAGCAAAATCATTTATCTCTTCTCTCACTGAACTGCTTGTTTTCCCACATCCTCTATTTGCTCAGTTCCTGTTTCTTGGAACAGAGTAGTAAAAATACAACACAAAGCAAACACAGATTGTTTGCATATAGCTCTGCATTACTTGAGAAAATGATCTTTTCATCTTTCCTTACAGGGTTGTAAAAGCATTTTCTCATCTTTGTTTTCCATCTGCAAGCAAACTGCAGATGTATGTTCAGTGGCCTTTTCTTACAGCAGATGAAGCCACCTGGTCACTGTGCAAGACAAGGGTCTTACACACAGCTTGCAAGCTACATCTGGCCCTTTAGATCATTCTGCCCATTTCCGCTCTGCATAAAGTTCATATCACAACTAAGGCTGTGACATGTCAGCTTGCTGCTGATGCAGCCAGCAGAGGTCATAGCAGAAACACATCCTTGTTCCTGCCACTAAAGAGGGCAAGAACAGCATTCCATCATCCTTCTTGTCAGGAGAACCACTTTCTTCCCAGCCTAGTGCACCAGTTTTTGCTGGGATCTTCCTGCTGCTTCACATGGGGGGGGGGGGGGGGACAGCAGAGCAGATGAGATGAGACCAGTGCTGTGCAGGGTCTCCTTATGCTCTGCAGCCTTTACTTGGGAAATGGCAGGAGAGGAGGCAGGGGTGGGAAGCAGCAATGGTGTGACATCCCTCAGAAACCCCCAGCGAACTTGGTTGCTTTCTGATGAGAAGAAGAGTTGAAGGATTTTCTCCTGCCTCTGATAGCTATGGTCACCCACTGACCAAAGCAAAGAAGCTGTTTCATTCTCCACAGAGATCCTCCTGTATCACTTTTCCTCTCCCATCATCTAGGAACTGCACCTGGATTGGGACTCCTGATGTAGCACTTGCCCAACCCCTTCCTGGAACTGTTACTCTCCCCACTCCTCAGCCACCACAAAAGAGGTGGTCCATATGTCTGGTCCAGGACAGTCCTATTAGATAAGTGAAATCTACACTCAAGTCTTAAACTTGATTAGAAACTCCATACAACCATGCTTCCCCATTCATTATAACTGAAAAACACCAAATGGTAACTGCTTTCTTTCTGTGTGATAAAAAAATGGATTTCTTTAATCAAACATTGGCTAATGGTATATTTCTGAATGCAGTTCAAGGGGCTGATTATTTAGAAAGCCCTGTATGGCTCAGGGACTGAATATCTGTGAGAGTGGACAGATATTGCGTATTCACTCTGTGTGAGCAGAAAATGTCAGTTAAAGGTCCCCACCTATTAGAAAGGTTGATGAGAGGGACAGTAAACAAGGGCATTTGTGCAAGAGTTAACCTGCTCTTTTGGCTTTTTGAAGCTTGCAAAAGCTTGGCTGCCCAGAAGGCCTTTGGGATTTATTATAGTTATTTAGCTCCAAGTGTGAATGTGATTACTATTATTATATAAATTATGTTCTGCTTTTCCTGTATTTATTGTATGTTGCATTGGCTATCTGTTGCTCCTCTAGATCCACTTGAGATTGAGGTGGTTTATACATTTCATAAATAAATGAACAAAGAAATAAATAGTTTGCTTTCCATTAAAAGTACTCTAAAATTGACTAAATTTGGAGAAATTATAGCCTCTTCTGAAAGGGTGATACATGCAAAATTACAAGGGAAAAAAAACAAACTATTATTCCCCCCCTCCCTTTTGAAAATTGCCAATATCATTATACTTTTGTGCCAATATCACAAAACTTGTACTTCCTGGTTTGGAAATAATTTTCAGCCATAGTTAACATTCTGCCAAGTTTCAGATGGACAAGAGATTTATGTTATTATGCAACAACAACCAGGCCAAATATTAGTGTTCTAAAAAAATTAAAAGTAGCGCCATTTCTCAGAAAAGTTTTTTTTAAAAAATAATTTAATAAATATATGTTGACTTCTTCATTTACTTCATTTCTGAATCACTACATATGTTTGCGTCAATGTATAAAGGGCTTCAGGGTTGTGGCCTTCAGACTAATAAACTTGTCTTCATGCAATCCTTACTGCAACTTGAGTTTGAAACATCTGATAATGGGACACAGGAGGCAATGTTCATTCCACAGAGAATACATTAACAGAAATAAATGTGGATAGGTAAGTTAATAAGCAAGTAAATCTAGACTCATGGCACTTTGCGAAAGCATACAGTACAATAAATGATCCATAATGAGAAAAAAAAATAACACAACTTCAATAAGGCTTCCATAGTAAGAGTTAACTCACAGCCCCAAATGACAGCATAATATAATTCATAATGAATCAAAATCAAAAATCGTAATTGCAATATAAAATTAAATCATAAAATATTGACAGAGATCAAATATAACCCACAGAGGATCCAGAAAAGTTAGGGCTTCATTGACTTATAGAAAGCCATCACTTGGAGGTGGCTATCTAGCTTCTAGAAGGAAGCTGTTCTAGAACATTGGTGCTATGTTCAAAAAACAATACTTGCTGGTCTCATATGATGGAATGCTTCGATGAAGGCCATGCTCAGGGAGATAAGCATTGCCTTAGCCCCCAGCAGGAGCATGGGAAGGTTAAGAAGATGAGACTGGCACCACCCTAAGGAATTCACAGGGTTTTGCTTGCTGACTTGGGGAGTTTAGATTCAGTATGGCAGGATTCTCTTTATGGTTGGAAGCTAATAAAAGCTATCGAACTAGACCTGTACTGCCTCATGGAGTTCTTTGGGCTGAACCTGATACCTCACCCCTTTTCAACTCACAAAACACTGCCAGCAGCTGGTCCCAGAAGGACTTTCTTGGGCAGATCAACTCTGGCTGGAGTAGGTGGTCCTGCAATTACCTGTATGTCCTGCAATTTAAAATCTCATAAAGGAATGGCCAGCAGGCTGACCTTTCTCTTCATGCCTACTACTAATGACTTGAACTACCTACTGAAGTAAGAATGGAACCATTGTAAAACAGTGCCCCATATTGCCAAATCCCACACAATATCGTGGTTCATGGTATCAAAAGCTGCTGAGAGGTCAGAAAGGCCAAAAGAGCTGCACTACTGCCAACAAAGTTCCAACAAAGTTCAACCACACTCCCATGCTCAGGCCTGAACCCTGATGGAAAAGGGTCTAGATAAAGTTTCCCATGGAGTGCCTTGCAGATACATACAACCTTCATTAAATTCATGTATAAAGCAGAGATACATATTAAGCAGAATTGTTTTGATTTTCTATAAAGCGTTCATGTAAATTTGTAACTCCCACTGAAGTTCATGCAAGATCAGCAGCAATGTGGTTGTTTCTATGTTGTTAGGAATGAGTGTTATGTCAGGGTCAACCGTAAGTATATCCTGTAATGCTTGTTGATCAGCCTATGGTTGTCAAAACTTAATGTGAAAAGTTACACATGAATGTGAATTCAAATATGTACCGTAAGTATAGTTTTTGTAAATTAATTTTTTAAATGCTTTTAAACTAACAATTTTTAGAATGTATCCTAGTTAAAAAATGCATCATTAGGAAATTCTGGGTCAGTGTTGCTATCAGTACACAACCCCATCCTGTTCTTTAGAGCCGGGATGGCAGTCAAAGGCTAGGAAGGATAAGAGAGGGTAGGAGAGAAAACATTGCAACTAGCAGATCTTTTTCTGGTGCAAGGCAAAACAGAGAAGGTTTACTCTAAAAAGGGCATCAACAGTTGCAGATTCAATCTGTTATTCTGTAACTTATAGAACATCAGACTTCAAAACAAGATTTCCTGAACTTCCCTCTGCTCATTCTGTATTTGTGTTTTTTTTCATGAAAAATGATTTGATTTGCAAAATGAAATATGTTGTTGTATCAATTGATATGTGATTCAGGTAGTCCAGTATGGTTTTATTATTTGCAAAAAGAAAAAAGAACCAGGAAGGGTTTACATGAATATTCAGCACTCACAGATTATTCAGTTATTCTAAGCTCATATATTGTATAAATAATTTGTGTACATTTAAGACAGTTGATCAAAAATCAACATTCAGATGAAACCAAATTTTTTCTTATTAGGGCTTATGGGTAGTCAGTTAGAAAAGACTCATGGATATTTGGTTTTATACATGGCAATGGCAGCAAGGTTATTATATGCCCATAGTTATTATGCACAAAGTTGGAAGAATACAGATATACCCACAATGGAGGAGTGGACCATGAAGATGATAGAGTTGCAGAAATGGCTAAACTGACTTGTTTGATCAGGGAGGGAACAAGGACTACTTTTATAAAAGACTGGAAGTCCTCTATGGACTTTTTGCTGAAAATGGACAAAAATGAACTGGTGATTTCTGGATTTACTGATTAAAAAGTGCTATATATGGGTAGAAGGGAACTAGAGTATGTAATTCTGAAGGGGGAAATGGTATTAAGTAGGTTTATAACTTCTGTAGAGAAGATCAGAAGTTCCTTCCTTCCTTCCTTCCTTCCTTCCTTCCTTCCTTCCTTCCTTCCTTCCTTCCTTCCTTCCTTCCTTCCTTTTTATTGTTTTCAACACTTTTTTCTTTGTCTTTCTTACTTACTAGAGATATGGCCATTCTGCACTTTCTGGCAAATGATGTTTATGGTGGCTGTGTGTATACACATATACAAATAAAATTTGAGGAACTACGAATTGGATGCATAATTTTTGGTTTCAGAATTTCATATAAAAGTATACATATTTGGGCAAGCTGAAACAAAATTAAGTATACACAGAAATATTATGTGTCAGTAGAATACAAAATGAGTATGATTGGGAAAGTGGACTATGAACATTTCCTAAGGAGTACTACACATTTTTGACAGAAAAGATAAGGTGTAAAATTTGGGCTAGCTGAAGGAAGGAAGACAGAAGGAAAAAGAGTAGGGAAGAAAAAAATACCAAAGTCACAAAAAATATTTAGTTTAAAAACCTCATGAACTTCAGACAAGGTCTGTTGCCAGAAACTCTAAGAGAGTTCTTTCCATATAAACAACTTGTACAATTACTTCTATATAAAAATCCAAGAAAAAATAAAATAAAAGCATCATATTGTAGGACAATATGGGTAATATCCAATTTGTTTTGCACCTAGCATTTTCCCACTCAATTCCTATATCCAGATCAGAGCGAGTATATATGCCACTCAGTTCAGCTAGCAAAAAAAAAAAAAAAATTGCTTGACCTTTATTTATTAAATATCAGGAAACACTACGAAAAGTTAACTGGAAAATAGGACAAAAGGCAAGTAAAAGGGAGAGAGACAAAGCAACTGGCAAGAATATACATTATCTATCTATCATCTCTGCCTGCCTGCCTGCCTGCCTGCCTGCCTGCCTGCCTGCCTGCCTGCCCACCCGCCTATCTATCTATCTATCTATCTATCTATCTATCTATCTATCTATCTATCTATCTATCTATCTATCTATCTATCTATCTATCTATCTATCTATCTAAACTAAAGACAAAAATTTTACAGAGATACTGGAAACAATACTGTAGGTAAATGGCACGGACAGTTCCAAAGAGAATGGCCTTTAGTTATTTCAGCTTTAACCTTTTTATATAGATAAGAGCTGCAGAACAGAGACTGAAAGTCGAAAGCCTAGAAATCCATCCTGTATTCGGCACCACGAGGAAAACCGTCTGGTGGATGGGGAGGATGCTTCCAACATATGAACCACAATCTACAATAAATACACTCTTGTAGTACTTATTTCATCTCTTCAAAGTTGACATCAAGGGAAACTAGAATTTATATAAAATAGTGTTTATCAGTGGAAGGTTCTTCACTTTTAGGGAGGAAAAATTTCAATGAATAAAGCCCACGTTTGGGGAAAAAAGTATTTGATTGTCTCATCTGTTATTATTATGATTCCGCACATTTGCAGTCTCAGAAGTCATCTAAAAAAACATTAATAAATGTCTGAATATTTTTCTGCTTTTTTTCTCTTTTTTTTTTCAATTGTTAAATCTAAAGTGCATAATCCAAAGTGTGTGTGTGAGTGAGAGTGTTTCACTTCATATTATCTGTATACTGGCTAAAGAAAGTCAGTAAGAATCTACTAGGAAACCTGCTTAGACAAAGCGGCTGTTTTAAATTCTAATGTTCATCCTCCCCCCCCCCCTTTAACTTCTTTGGATCTTTGAAAACGTTTTGTTCTATTCTTTAAGAGAGAAGAACGTGAATGTATTTGGCTGATCGAAATGTTAAGGAGGAATAAGGGTAATTGTAGCAAACTCTAGAGGTAAAGAAGAGGGAGCTGAGGGAGAGAGGAGTAAATGTAGTATTTAAGAATCAAATCAATGGTACATTTTGAATGTATTCATTTAGTTCTTTGGGGATTAGACTATTTAATCACAGGGTCCATATTCTTTCTTTTTTCTCATAAAAAGGCTTGTGCTTCAGCGCTGCCTTTACTTTTATTTTTACTTTGTTGTGGAATCCCAAATCATAAGAAAGTGTTTGAACAAAAGAAGCTCCTGTTCTCTGATTTTTAATATTATCTAGCTACTCCTTAAATGTTCTCCTTCCCCACACTGAGAGAGAGACAGAGAGAGAGACAGAGAGAGACAGAGAGAAATATACCACTAAAATCACAATGTTTTTGCTTAATCTGGAGAGCTGTATGAGGTTTTTGGCCATGGGCAATGTTTGTTCATCACCAACATACACTGAAGTAGAACAAGAAACAGAAGCTAAGATTTATGTAGAAGATCTTACAACACTTAATATTTTAAGATGCACAACCCTAGGGGGAAAAATAAATTTTAATATGGAACTAGGTTGCCATCATGGAAGCGTCCATCTGAAAAACAATAATTTTGGGGGGAGGGACAAATGTGAGATCTTAACTTTTGATTCCTCTGAATATATTTATCAACAAACTAATAGATCTTAAAATACTGAGTCTACCAACACCTGTCTTCAACTCTTTAAAGCAGCCATGTTTTTTCTGGTGATTTCAAGACAGTTACTGCATGATCCTCTGAAAATACATGCTTCGGTCAAATAAATAAATATAAATATGTGTTACATATGTGCCCAAATATCTTATTGCCTGAAGATTGCATAGCACTACTGAATATACCTGTTTCTAGCCTGGTTCCTAAGGAACTCCATTTATTATCATATTGTGAAAAAATTGAATCATGTTTCTCTCCCATCCCAAATCTGCCACACTTCACGTGTGAGGGAACAATATCTCACAAAAGAGATACAATTCCCCATCATCATTGCAGGGCATTCAGCTGGGAATTCCAAATTTGGTAAAGCTGTATTATTGCTTTCACTGAACTTGGTAAAATATTTAAATGTGTCTGATTTGTTACATATCCATCTACTGCAAAGAAAACTTTGATTGATGTTATCTGTCTAAATTCCTGAATTTAATTTAATAATGCCAACTTCCACTTTCTTTTCCCACCCTGGTAATGTATTAGTCATTAACTGAGTCTCTGATTTCTTAGATCATTTGAGCTGTGTATTCAAAAATATGTCTATGTTCATGTACCTGATGAAGTGAGCTGCTGCTCACAAAAGATTATGTCCAGATGAAGTAGGTTAGTCTTGAATTTATTTATTTATTTTACTATAGATTTAAGCAGAATGGAATCAATAAGGCAAAAAAAGAATAAAAGAGAAAAGTAATTTATGAGCAATATAAGATTAAATAAAAATTTCTAAATAACATTAGAGCAGTGCTGTTCATTAAAGTATATTGCACTGAATGCAGACTTTAAAACATTATTTACTTTGCTTATTTATTACATTTATATCCTATTTTTATTTTTTATAATCCAAGGCAGTGTACATAATGAAAATCAAGTAAATAGTCAATAATTAAAAACAGTAGCCAGTATCATATGTACCACAAGTCATCATAAGAATTAACCAAGGTTTGTGCTTTAAGAATTCTGTACTTATTTAGTGAAACAAAAAAAAATTAACATATTAAAGCCTTATGTTAAGAGGAACCCAAACTTTGGATGCAATACAAACCTGTACAGAGATATGAGGGCCCCTACCCTTCTGAAAGACCATTAAGACCTGACTCTATCTTCAGGTGTTGGATCAGAATATGAGCCCAGAATTTGTTGTGTTTTTTGAGGAGATACTATTATGGCACTGGTGGCGTTTTAATTCTTTGCTTTCATTATATGTCTGTAAGGTGCAAGAGTTGTTTTATATAAAATAGATGGCTGTATATATTTTTTTCAAATAAATAAATAAGTACATGGAATAGTAATCTATAACTGATTTCCAAATATAATTAAATTAGGTTTCAAACTTGCTTCAACTATGAGGATTTTTTAATATATATTGATTCATATTCCCATTTCCTCTATTCTCATTCTTCTATAGAGGAAATTATACATGATTTCCATAAAAAAGCATAGTCCTAGTAGCTGTTATGAAATTAAAAAAAAATTGTGGGAATATAAAGCTTGGGAATGTTTAACAAAACAAAAACAAAACACCAGCTGTCCAGAAACAGAATTCTTAAAATTTATTTCATTCTACAGTAATAATCTTCCAGAATTGTTGGACTATACAACACTGCCACCAATTATGTATTATCCAATCTGATTATTGCTATTTAATAATCTGATTACACCCCAAGATGTCTCTAATGCTGGAAACATTTCTTGAGAAATATGTTTGTCAATAAAGAGGCGTTGGAACTTAAAGTAGTAAATTTAAATATAAATGGACTATAAGAAATAAGGAAGATGACACTGATGAAAATATACAAAAACTATTAACTAGATAATAGGGGCTGAAGCATTTTTTTAACTACAGAATGCGATAACATTCAGAAGTGGTTCAGGTGGACACCTCCCTCATTTATCGAATTGTAAGAAGGAGGAAATATATATGCATCTGAATAATATTTACATTAGATAAATATATATAGATTTGTAACTATTTACTGTTATAATGGTATACTGTGCTAAGTTTTTATTTCTTTTGTTGTATTTTTGTCACTTTTTTGTAATAGCACTTTTTAATGTTTTTTTCTTTCTTCTTGATAGTGCATTATTATTTTGGTGTTTTGTTTTTCTTTTTTATTATTAATTAAAAGCATTTTTGTTTTGTTTTTTAGGAAGGAAAAATACAGCACAATCAGATCAGACTTGCAAGATTCTGTTGTTATATCCAATCCTGTAAGGTGATTTCCTGGTCTGGTCAACCTAGTGGGGCTAACATGGAGGATTTTTTTTAAGGGACAAATTTGCAGCAAAGTGGAAAAAATAGAATCGGGCATTATTATGTTGCAATAAACACATACTCTAACAAATAAACTCTTCTTTGGAGGTCTAGGACCTGGTATGTTGAAACCTTTCTTAGAGGATGCTCACATATATCATGTGGAATAGCTATTATATTTAAGAGGAATCTTAAAATGTATGTAGATATAGCAGTGAAGGACATTTTTATCTTTTTGATAATAAAAATAGCTACTGTCATTTTTGCTCTGATGAACTTTTATGGCCCTATTAAGATTGCTCCTAAAATAGTTCATAAATTTTTCTATAAACTATATTCTGCAAACCATAACACATAATTTGTGTAGGAGATTTTAATATAATTCAAAATTCTGAGTTAAATAGAAATACTTAAAAAAAAACTTTACTTTTTCTCAAAATTGGAAAGTACTGCAACATATATATTGGAATTTAAGTTAATAGATACTTTTTTTTTTTAATCCAAAACTTAACTAATATACTTTTTTTCACACATATACCATAATTGCTTTAGATTAAGTTATATTTTTATCTCTTCTACTTTGCTGGATCAAGTCATGGATTCCTCAACAGGTTTCACTGCAAATTCACATGCTCCAATGACTCTAATTCTGAAACTTAAAAATTGTAAATTAGCCAATCCTGGATGGTATCTAAATATTTCTGTTTTAAGTGACTGCTAGAATATATCAAGAAGGAAATCTTGATATATTCCAAGAAGGAAATTAATAAATCAATAAATCAAGGCTTTACCAATAAGTTAATTCACTGTTTTCTGTTTAAAGCTTTCATTTGGGGATCTATTATTGCTTTTGCCTCACCAAAATAAAACAAAAAACTCAAAGATTCTAATTTTATAAACTTGGAATAGATGGCTAAAATTTACTTTTGCTATATACTAGAGATCCCATAGATGAATCATATCAAGCATTCATAGTAGAAAAATTAAAATTGGTGTTACAACATTCAGAGCAATTTGAATACACTCTGAGATGTATAACCCCAAAATATTGGAAATCAAGAGAGGAAGTTGAGAGTTATTGGGTTACTGTTACTAAAATATTAACTGGAACACTAGCCAGCAGGTTACAGGAAGTAATGCCATCTATAGTCCACCCTTCTCACTTTTATAAAAACTAAACAAGCATTGGATGATTAATATTTTAAATATCACAGTTGACAAATTGGAACCAGCTGTCCTAATGTTGTTGGAGATGACATGGCCTTCAATATGATTTAGATTAAATTTGTAAAGTGTATCCTAAGATGCAGTTTCCATCATCTTTTGTTCATTATATTTCAGTTTGGTATATTCTCCCAGTGGCTAAAGTTATTATGAATGGATTTGTTTGTCAACCTTATACCATGGCATTCATCAGAATGCCCTTGTCAAATCTGATCTTCGATTTGGTTCTTGAACTATCAAGCCTAGCTGTGGACTCTGGCTGGTACCCTTGAATGCCCAGTTGCTCTCTAATAAAGCTCACCTCATTCAAGATCTAATCCTGGATGACAGGACCAATCTGACATGCATTACTGAGACCTAGCTAGGCCAGGGGGAGGGAGTGTGCCAAAATGTACCCTGATAAGTTTCAGGTTTGTCACCAGCCATCCATGACCCCAGGACTGGGGCAGGGGGTTGCTATGGTTTTTCAGGAGGGTTGTTAGGGGAACCATTCCATAGATAGCTGGGTGTGAGACCCTAATAATGAGGCTGGGCTGCAGAAATCAATTGGGATTGTTGCTACTGTACCAGCCTCCTTGCTGCATAGCAGCTTCCCTGTCCATGCTGTTCAATAACACCTCTGGGCTGGGAGTTCCCCAGGCTTATGGTCCTGGGAGACTTCAACCTGCCATCTCTAAGTAGAAGGTACACACATACAGACATACACCGCTTTGGTGTCTAGATAGCCAAGATATTAAGGGTGTGATGACACTTGATCCTGAATAAAAAGTGTTCTTATATGTTGATAATACGGCTATTTTGGACAATGACGCAGTGTCATTACCAAAGCTTATTACCCAGCCATATGATTTATACTCTCGATGTACTATTAACTAGATCACATTTAATTTGCTGACTTTGGGTCCACTGTATATGCAGAGAACTAAAAGAGATTAACAATTGGTATGGATTCTATAAAATACTTGGGTTTATATCTTTCTTAATATTTATCATAATATGTTGAATTAAATATGTCTAAATGTATAGATGCATTTTCCGTAAACATAACTCAATGGTTAGAACTTCCATTAAGGGTCTGGGACAAGATTAATGTTATTAAAATGAATATTACATTGAGACTAATGAATATTTTAAGGAAGTTTTCAATATTAAACCCCATTAGATACTTTACTGAGACAATTAAATTAATGAAAAAATATTTATGGGTTACGTGTCCTAACTAAACAATATGGCCTGGATGCTTTAGCAGCCTCTGAGGCACCTGCAATTGTAGGATCCTTAAGAGATGCAGAATAGAAACCAACCATTCAATTTTATAAGGAATTAACAAGTAAAATAAAAATTTATATTAGTTATATATCTTGAGAACTGGAATATCCAATTTTGGAGGATCAATAAGACCAGATATTAAGAAAGGTTAAGTATACTTGTGATTGAAATTAATTCATCAAAAAATATTATTTCACATTTATTGGACTTCTTAAAAAATGCTTTAAAAGTGTTTGACAGTGTGTGTGTAAGTGTGTGTGTGCACTGCTGCTGTTGTAACACATTTAAAGGGTTTTTAACTTATATGACCTGGTGTAGTGCTGGTGGTTTTACCAAAAGATTGGCAAGGATGAATTGGGTAGTAATGTGTAAATCTTTTCCTTAGATTCATGGTACATAGAATTTTATATTTCCATGTAATGATTGTGCATGTAATAAAGAATTAATCAAGCATTTAGTTTAGTCACTAAAGGGTTATACTTGTGCTATACTTAATTTTGTCCTGTTTATGGTGGAAAACCTGTACAGAGTAGGATGATCTTTCTCATCTTAAGTCTGAAAAACTTGAGAAACCAATACTCATAACCTCTGGATGGTGTCATCACCATCTGGTATCAGCAAGAACTCCTTAACCTTGATGGTCCCACTCTTGGCATGAGGAGGTAAAGCATTCCAAGCACAAGATAAAATAGACTTGTCCTTTGGCAAACTCCAGTGAGATGAGACCATCGAAAACAGGTATGAGTAATGATGGTTCACAGCCCATAAAAGTAGTCAACTCTGCCCTCCACCCCCATGGGATGGAAATTTGCTGTAGACCTAACCATGAAGGCTTTGACCTGCCATCATCACTGGAGTTTGCCAAAGGACAAGTCTATTTTCAGTTGTAAAACTAAGAAGGGGAAGCAATATGTTTCTATGTAGTTTAGATTTACAGTTTAAGGACTAAATTGCCCTAATTTAAGATGAGAATTTTAGGTTCAAAAAGACAACCCTAAAATTGGATTTGACTTTCTGTGAATGGGCTTATTTGTGAGTATACTGTATACCATAATACTTTTTAAAAGTACCCCAAAATACTTGCAGGTAAGCCTATCCATGGATAAGCCAACCCTTGAATTTTTAACTAAAATACCATGAAAAATGTGGCACCTGCAGATAAACCAGTTGTGAAAATGAAAACATAATGAAAATGTTGAGGGTTGGCTTATCTGCCAAAGGGCTTATCCGTGAGTATATACAGCAATTTTATACTGAAACCAATTGATATTATATGGATCTCTCCCCTCCCCTTTCTTGGGGGGGGGGGTTGGTTAGTCTCTTGTTTTCTCTTTTTTTCCTAACATTGAGTTTATTTTAATCACAATCATGAGTTTATTATAATATATCTAGTTTTTTTTCACTGTATTATTATTATTACTCTGTTGGTGTTGTAATATTTCATGATTACAAATATCTTTTAAAATTTTTAAACTTCAAAAGTCCTGCAAGAAAACAATCTCCAAATGATTCTGACAGAGTGATTCAGTATCCATATTATTATCTTTATGTTCCACAAAAAGCATCACATGCAATCTTCTTTTTTCTTACTTTTTTTCACCAAGTAGATAGGAAATGGACAAAAGAATTACTAGAAAGGAACTTTAGTGGGCAACTTTTTAAATGTACTAATGCATTTAAAAGCAACAATTATAGCTTCCCATTCAAAGGTGGCATTATATGGATTTTTCATGCTAGTAAGACTAAATTTGCATCTTCTGATAGTCACCTTCTGGATATTACTCTTAGGTAGAAGGTCAGACCTTCTAGAAGAGTTGATCTCTTCCTTATTAGCAGGAATATTAATATAAGACTTTGGCTAATTTATTCCTGACTTTATTTTTATGTCTTAAATATTGTTAAATATCTTCTAGGCACTCAGTCAGTTGGCATAATTTAAGAACCATATGCCCACTGGAAATGTGAGTCCAGCATCAAGCTCATGAATGTCTGCAGGGAGGGCAAGGAGAAAGTGATGCCATCATTATACAAATGATGTGAATTGCACAATGACATAATACATGTCATCATGGCTTGTACTAGATGCCTATAATCCAAGCCCACTGTTGTTTGTGAAATCTAGTCTACTAAAGCACAGCCTAGATCTATTATAAATATGTATGCAATAAATCAGGAAGAATGTCTTATTCTCAGTTAAACAACATCAGAAGCAACTGGTTCCCTAAAATGAAGAAAGCTTGAGATAATTAGAAAACTCACTTAATTCTAAGTGTCTACTTGCTCTAACATCTTTGGGACATTTGGGTTACAAAGAAAAAAGAAAAGGAATACAATTCCTATGATGGATACTACTCCCTATGACTTAGAAGGGATCTCAATGTAAGTAAATAATTATGTTCACTTATTCTTGCCTTCAACACTGTCTGTTTTCCAAAAACTTGACTAGAATGTGATTTGTACAGCAGGACACAGGCTAAAGGGTTATCAGATCTGTGACAGAGGAGTTTCTTAAATTATACCATAGTATGACTAAATGCTCAAGGTATAACTTGCACATATATATGAGAGAGAGATAGCGCTACAGGACTACCTGCAAAAGAGCTAGGCTTCAGGGAAATGCAGTTGGAAACTTGTTTGATATCAAAAGCAGATTGGTCAAACGGCTGATAGAAATTGCACTCTTTCTGCCCTAAAGAGGAAGGCAGAACTACAGGTAAAAAGGCTTTCATCCAAAATCAATATTGTGACTCAGAGCAATTTAGATATTCCCCAGCATTCAACTGTCTTTTAATCTAATTAACTAGCAAGAGTTATTTCAGGATTTATTATGTGAGAAGAATGAATCTTTCTCTCTCTCTTCTTTCTTTTACATGTAAAAAAAAAAAGGTCTTGAACAGTAAGGAGAGATTAATTGCATCTAAGATTCTCAGAATCTAATACAATCAAACCAACCAAACTTTTTTTTTTTCCTGCCTGGGAGTAACACAATACAAAAATGCACCACACGTTTTCTTTAATCTGATTCTTACATTTCAATAATGCTTCAGAAATGATAGTTGCCATTACAAATTGTGCAGTGTCATTACTTTTTCTCTGACATTGCCCCATAAAATATGAACATAATGAGATACAGTGAAAGATTTCAATGTCCATACTTTTCAAAGTCGACTTTATATTTAGACACTGAAATGTAAGGTGCTGACTTTCTTACTTCTTTTAGAATATTTCACAAATGCCTGAATCCAAATACAATTTTTGAAGTCAACTAAAAAAGCACTGTATTCTTATGAACATTGGGAATCCAATTACAGTATTATTCTTAAATTAGATTAATATTAAAAGAAAGTCTTTACATTCTATGAAATAGGTACAAGATACTTTCTTTGTCAGCTCAGAACTTACTGCTTATACATTTTATGTACTGTCCTCAAGTTCTAGATCTAATAATTTAAAATTTGTGTATGCATGCACATTTACTTAAAAGCTCAAAGGAAATTGAGCACTGATGGGGTCTAAACTGGGGTCCCGTTCTAAGTATTTCTCCCTTTCCTCAAAGGTAGGTGTCCTTTCCTACCAGTGATTGAAATACGGTTTTCTAAGAATATGCCATGAATTCTGTGCGTCTCTCAATAATCAGTTGATATCATGGCCATTGCAACAATTGTAGGCTTGCCTCATGTTATCATGGGCCAATACGTAGGGGAGAAGGAACAATATTAGATCTAGGAGCAGCTGAGGTGTGATCTGTGATTAGGAATATAAGAACTATATCTTGTCACAGACAAAACATTTTCTTGTAACCATGGCTTGTTACAGGGAAGATGTATCAATTAGATTAGTTCACCTCAAGTGCTTATTGGATCCCATTGATTTCCAGATGGTGCTTGAGAAGTTTTCCAGTTAGAAACTGGTAATGAAGGCTTTCAATAGGATTGCTTCTGAATGGTTTCTCCTGTGCACCAATTCCATGCCTCATGATTCTCTGAGGAGCTCTGCGAGATAAAGCATCAAAGGCATACTTTTATATCCTTGAAAAAATTATTATGTTTTTCCTTCCTCCTGTTCTTTCTGCATATTAACAGATTCTCAAAAGATGCTAGATGGCCTTGTACCAGACTACGAATAGGTGGTTCCCGCTCCAACCCTCATATCTGGAATATTAGTACATGGAAAAAGTTGATAGTTGGACAGGAATGACCAGTGAAAGACACATCCAAGTATGTGTTCATTGCATTTTTGCCCACTTTTGAGTCATATTTAATGGGGAAAAGACCTTTTCTATACTTTCTCCATACTGATATATTATCCTAGATAATTTCTTTAACCCTCTCCTTGAATTTTTGTTCTACTTTATGTGAAATTATTAAATTATTGTAGAGGTATCCAGAAAATGAGACATTCAATAGAATAAAGCCATATTCTTGGACATCAATGGACTTGGTGATTATAAGCTGTCAGAAATTCTTACCAGATGGTGAGCTAATTTTATTTATATGGTTTCACCCTGCCACCATTGTGATGTAGCTTGCTATCATGATACCCTCCTTAAAACCAGTCAAAAAAGGAAGAATGATTATAAATTGGAGAAACGTTACTGAAAGTTGTAAGGCACTACATATTTGAAGAAAGATTAAAAAAATAATCTTTGAATATAATAAACTTCTTTTTAATTAAACATTTTAAATTCCATTTTGTGGAGTATTGTGGCTTTCTCCAATGATGAGTTAATAAATATTCTAATATTATTCCATATCATAAGGGATTGAATCTGGAATTGGGGTGAAACTTAGAAAAGGTAGCACAGAAGCAAAGGACCTGAAACCAGTGTGGGCTGACAGAATAATCGCTTCGCCCTCCAGGAAAAAAAAAATGTCTCTCAGCCCATTACCATGTATAGGCAGGAGATTAGAACCTAGAGTCTTTTGGGCAACCCAAGGTCTTTTGAAGTGGGTGGCCAAAATAAATCTAAATAATAATACAGGTGGTCCTCGGTTAACAACCACTCATTCACAATTGTTTGAAGTTACAATGGTGCTGAATGAGTGGTACTTACAACTGGTCCTCGAAATTCTGGCCATCCCAGCTCCCCCAAATCACATGATCATGATCTGAGTGCTTGGCATCCAGTTCACACTTACAACAGCAGGGAAGGCTCCAAGTCGCTCTGGGAGATGTCCCACACCTGGCAGCAGCCACATCCACCTCACTACACTTGTACTGTGCTGTCCCCTTGCACACCATTGTGCACCCTCTCCCACTCTCCAGCAGCCATCCCAAGCCCCACTGTACTTGTGCTGCACTACACCTGCCTTTCGCACACCCTTCCCTCTCTCACCCAAGCATCATCATGCTCGCACCGTGCCACACAGCACCTGCCCCTCACACTCCTTTGTACACCCTTCCCCCTGCTGCAGCAGCCACTTCTCTCCTGCCAGCCTGCATGCAAGCCACCTGGGACTTGCAACTTCCTGCCAGCTTCCCCACTGACTTTAGTTGATGGAAGCTGGTAGAAAGTTGCAAGGAGATCCTTGGTTGATGACCTGCAAACCTTACTTAACAATGGCAACAGGGACTGCTGGAATTGCTATCGCTAAGTGATGCAGTCACGTGACCTCATGCTTTATGATCGCATTGCTTAGCGATGGAAATTCCAGTCCCAACTGCCATCATAACCTCAGGACTACTTGTAATAACAAGAATTACAAATGGGATACACTTAACATTTTCAGTAGATGTACTGCTATAATATTAAGGTTTTTATTGTATCTCCAGTGCAAGATTCTTATCAAAGCTGCAAGTATCTTTCAAGATGCAGCCTGGCACTTAGACATACTCAGAGTTGATCTATTCCATATATAATTTTCATTAAGAATTTTCATTATAATGGTGAAATCTAATACAAACTAAAGAAAGAAAAGAAGATGGAGATGGAGCGAAATCGTAAAAAATGCAAGGAAAAAGAAAGAAAAAAGAGAAAGAGAAGAAAGAGAAAAGTAAGAATATAATAAGAAAAGTGAAAAGAAATATATAAAGAAGTGACTTCCAACCTTTGTCATAAGAAGTATAAACAAATTTAGTAACTCTTCACCTTCTCAAAAGTTACAAACATTTATCTCTTCTTCCCATATCCCATTTCTTATCTATAAACAAAACCATAAAACATCATCTTTTCAGTCCTGGTGTCAGCAGACAGTCCAAAGAGGACTTAAACCAACTTTTTAGTCCTTCCTTTTACTTCAAATAGTCCTCATCTTTAGTTCATTCAAATATTCAAATATTGTTGTAGGATTTTATTTCTCTTCATTTCTTCTTTGTCCCATCACACAGAATTCTTCAAGGCCTTAAACAAGCCTCTTTTGTAAATCAGTAGGGAAAAAAAAATATCCTGGTCACTCTCTTGTTTTGTCATTTGTATTTCCTTTTTAAATTTTAAAGCTCAGCCTGTTTGTTCTGTAGATCCAGTGAAACATCCTTGTCTAAATCATTCTGTTGGCCTATCAGTTGTAGATCTACTTTTGATACCATCGCTATCTTGTCAGATAAAATTTGTTCTATATCTGAAATTTCTTCAATAACATTTTTAGATGGTCAATCCATTGAAGCAGACATCATTACTGACATTGTTGATATCATGGCTACTATTTTCTGATTCCATTCTTCAAAAGTCTCCTTCAGTATTTTTATTGTCATAACTATCTTGCAGGCTTGTATATATTTCTTCTATCTAAAATCTTTAGTCCAGTTTTTGAAATCATAAAACTATTTGTCTATGTTGTATCTTATAAAAACCAAAACAGGATCAATTTCCCACAATAAGCTGTTTGTACTTTATAATTAACTCCAAAAGCTTATTGTAAAAGTTTCAATATTCCAATTTTACCTGGACCCTTAGTCCATTTATAACTTTCTAAGATCAAAATCTTATTTAGCTTTTTCCTGTTTATTTTAGATTCTTTAAAGTCTTAAGCTTATAATTAAAGTTTTCTTTCATTTGGGATTAAAGGCAGACTCACCCACATTTTCATACTTGTCATTTGGAAGGTCTGTAATAGCTCAGAAGTAGTTAATGAGCAATTTCTGAAAGTGATTAGAAAGTGAGGTTTGCCTTTAAAAGTCTCCTCTGTGTTTGTGAGCAAGATGGCTAATCCCATCATCTTCTGGCACTCAAACCCATGGAAAACCACTGTCCGGTTTGTCTCCATACAGAGCATATGTAGGCAATCTCCTGTCCTCTCTTTAACCAGTGAGGTCCCAAGGGGCCGGTCTACTCACTGGTTCCTTGGTTCTTTGCTGCGATCATCAGCTCCACTTTCACTGAGCCATCTTCAGTTCACCATACCTCCCCTGGAAACCCAGAGCTGACTTATTTCAATAAGTGGAATTTAAATCCCACTAATTTCAGTGGATCTAGTCTAAGTTTAGCTAAGACCAGAATGCCAACAATTTGAAATGTAATTTATTCATTCTTAGTGGTATCACAATATGAGCTTAGATCTAATGATACATTAAAAGGAGTTTTTGAATAGATTACCAAATCCATAACACCTTGTCTTTTACCTCCAAAAATGGCCTGAAAGTTTTAAAAGTGACAAGTCTTAACTTGACTCACTTTGGAACTCAAGATCCCAAATGATTCAGAAAAAGGCTGAAATAAATACATATTCATAGGATTCATAGCAGTGAATGATATCTCTTGATGCAATATCAGTTGTCTGCAAATACAAATAAATACAGTTTCTAAAGTCATTGATTAGGTAGGGGACCTAGCTGGTGCTTCATATCTCTTCCCTTCCCCACCCCAATATCATTGAAATTACATTTCCGAAACTCTTACATTAATTACACCTTTAATACATGTAAACTGAATATAGTAAGATGAAAACTGGATTACATCTGTCTGATACCATCCAGCTTCAGCCAAAATTTTAAACAGAACTTTATAAACATAACAGTATCACATGAGCATACTGTATTTGTCTCATTGGCCTTTCTCAGGGCCAATAGTTCTACAGGAAACTTTGTTCAGATCTTGATCTGAAAGTGCAAAGTGAGGATTAAGTGAGGGCCAAAGGTGCAATTCTTGCCCCCCCCCATATTATTCTCACATTGGCTGAAAGTATGCAGAGGGCCAAAAATGTACTAAAACAGTCTGACAGAATCTGCACTCTTTTATTCCTTCTTTGTGTAAGTGCTAAAGGAACAACGCACCTTTTCTGCATGCCACCTACTTTCATATTCATTAAACTCAGAGAATCTAGAGGAGCAACCTTTGAAGTAATGTGTGGATGGATAGCATTTTATATGCTCCTATATTGGCTTCCAGTAAAGGATTTCCAGGACAATGAATGTGCTCTAGGCTTTCAGAAAACCCCAACACCCACCACAACAGATATCTTTCTTTCTTTTTTTTAATTTGTTAAAGCCATTTTTTTAAAAAACGGCAAGAAAACCCTGTGGTGGGAAGAATAGGAAGAGCAGCAATCTTCGTAGCTTAAAGCTAGTACTGTTGGTCTTTGTTCACCAGGACTGAAAGACATTAGGAGAAAAATGATCTTTGCTCATGTAAGATTAGACAGAAGGAAAGTTCTCCACTTGATTTTGTTTTTTTACTTTTCGATTATAGAATAACTTCCAACTGTACTGAAAAAATGTGGAAGACTATTAGATGACATCAAAGAGATCTTTCTAACCCTAACCTTTTGCTGCTACGGAGTGGTTGTCTGGATTTTTGCAAGTTACAGATGATAGCCCAAATTGTAACTCTGCCCCAGCCTCCAAAAAACCCCTCTGCCTTGAGAGAGAGCATTAAAAGCATAATTTTCTTCCAAACAAAACCTTGCATTTCTGGATTTAAAATGAAATGGGCAAGCTTTGAACTTTAATAAGCTATTTTAAATAGAGAGAAAGACAAGACAGCTAATGATGTCTTGCATCAAATGACTGGATTAAGTCTCTTCTGAAGTAAAAGTTCATCTCTGCAATTAACTCAACTCCAGCACAAATAGCAACTTTGCAAAAAAGGTCACACATCACTGCTGAGCGACTGCCATCCAAAGAGTCTGAAATAAATACTAAATGAACTGACAGGCAACTTGAGAGTTTATCCATTTCTGTGTATCTACTGACACAACCAAGATAGGAGATTTCCAAATGAGGTTTGACTAATACTTAAATTATAGTAACAATAATATCCAAATAGTAACAAAACTATGGAGTTCACTCAGAATGATAGCCCACATGGTTCAACAAGAAGGAAGTAAACAGCTAAAACCATGAACTTCTTCATTCACCACCACTAAAGGTTGTTCTGGGACCTTCCATTCACAGTAGGCAATCTGATATGTGGAATATGTGTATGACTGTTTTCATTCTTACATTATTATAATCCTTTCTGGAATACTGACCTGAATGACCAGTTAGAAAAGCATATCTAGATAAACAACATATAAATAGGTCTAGAGACAAAGATTTGATTTTAATGCTTGCATGTGTCAACCTTCATTGCGGATTAAAATATCAATGTAAAATTAAAATGTATGGATTTTGAGAATGAAAACAAATCATTCCACTTTCTAAACTTTTTTTTTTAATGTTTAGAAATGGGAGGGGGGAGGGGAAAACCCTGGGGTTTAGAAATAGAAGGGGGGGGGGGGGAAACGGACCCTGGGCTGGCAGCAGCAAATCATGTACACCAAATCGGATGTTACTTTTAAGTCACACTTGATAGAGATTCTGACAAATATTAACATAACAGGGTGATTTGCGACAAGGTAACATTGTTCTTTTTCCTCTCATTGTATATGTATAACAGCTGCATCACCTACCAGTTCATGATAGGTTGGCATTTCCCTCTGGATTTTTAAATAAAGGATGGCATTCTCAAACAGAATGTCACAACTGAACTACACTGCGACATTCCCAATATGATTTAAAAATCATTTGCAACCAAAACTAGCACCTCCTGCATTAATAAGAAATGATAAAGGGTCTAAGTCTCTAAGGTCTAGTTTTTACAGTATGTGGGTGACTAAATTTCCCATTTATACAAATGTAGATAGCGGCTTATAAGCATGGCTTCTGCTTTCTGTGGAGCTTCTAGTGGCCAGAATTGATTTGACTCCAAAACACTGAGAGAGCCTCACAAGACTCGTGGATTTTTCCTCAGAGATACAAGTTCCTTGTACTCATCCTTAGGCTATGCATTGAGTGCTTCTAGTCAGAGCCGGGATTTTATTGTAGATCTGCAAACAGGTAGCTAAATGGCTGCCTTTCCAGTGAAGAACATTTTGCTACTTCCTTCATTTTTAACTGCTCAGTTCAGAGGCGTTCCCTTTTCACAGTGCGTTGGTTGTCAGCATTTTGTTTTAAAGAGCAAGCTAGTTGAGGTATTACAGAGAGCAAGGCAAGTCCCTGTTAATCTATTTAGTTTATTACAATTATTACAATCACAGACCAGAGAATAAAATAAAATAGAGCAAAATCAAAACATGGTACATCAGAACATGTCTACATTTATATTAACATACAAAGACTAACGTACACAGACTTATCGCATTTGAAGGAATTATTTATGTTCTATCATAATCAGTATACTGAACCTGAGATCTCCATCTCCTGATTGGCTAACAGAACTTGAAATAGTCATTATCAGTCCAGTATTGTATTCTGATTGAAGAAACATATATAGCTATAAAACAAGTAGCACATGACCTACATTTTCAATTTTCCCCTCACAAATATTGCAAAATCTTCCTTCCAAAACAGCAGATGGAAGGGCATTACAGCAGACCAATATAAATGTTTTTCTGGTATTCTTGGATGTGATTTTAAACAAAGAGCAGGTCACTTCAACATTTTTTTCTGGTCTCACAGGGGCAAAATAAGGTTAATCCTGGCTCAGATCATCCCTCTTGACTTTAGCAATATCCAAACTGTACTTATATTTATGAACAAAATGGTCTTTACCAATTTTCTAGCTAGATATTTGGTCCAACTGGAAATCTGAAGATCACAGAGACAGGATTTGAAAGGAAAGAACCTAGAATCTCTAGTATTATTGGTACTGGTGTTAACTGTACCCCATTTATATATATACTGTAAATGGCAGCTGGATAGAGTAGTGGTTAGATCACCATCGTTTGACAAGGACTAAAAGATAGTGGTGGTGACAGATGTAGTGGTACAAAATGACACCAACATCAGGTAGAACATCAGTGTAAGAAGCTGGAGAAGTGCCGGGGCCTGAAGGAGGACCTACAGTGGATGTGGAAAGTAAGGGCCAAAGTGGCCCCAGTGGTGGTAGGAGCACTCAGGGCTGTGACTCCTCAGTTGGGAGAGTGGCTCCAACAGATCCCAGAAACCACATAAGCATTCTCTGTCCAGGAGAGTGCAGTGCTAGGAACAGCTAAGATATGCCTCAGACTCCAAGGCCTCTGGTAGAGGACCTGAGATTGAGGAAGACACATACCACCCATAAGGGTGAAAGGGGATTTTTTTTTTTTTTCATATCAGGACTCTTTCTTTGTAGCTAAGCATTAATCAATACATAATCTTCAATGGTGCTTGTAAGCAATGTGGTACAAATGCATGCCACCCTGTGCATAATACAACCACTGGTGGAAGTAGATATATCTCCACCCCCTGCTTGTAAACACCCAGAGGTACTGTGAGAAGTGAAATGCTAGCTTGAGATGGCCCTTGGCTTAATTCATCATGTCTATGTTCTTATGGAACTGCTTTGGTCAACTAAAAGCCTCCTTTGAAACTTCATAATGGTCTGTTATTTCATACTGGACCCAGCAGTCATATATTTCAGTAACACATTGGTTTGTTGAATGATTTATGATCATTTCATTATAAAATTAATAGGGATGCTCCTTGAAGTCAATATTGTATGTCTAGAACATTATCACAGGTGCCATCCAAGATTCTGAACAGCACAGGATTTTCCTCCCACAGACTTATATTTCAGTCTTGGAATATCCATGTGACTACTACACACTAATGACACTGTATGATCATTTGAGTATGAATTTTCCTTGAACTTCTACTTCTTCCTGAGAAAAAGACAGAAAAAGTAGCACCTCTTTCACAGGGAACAAAGAATTCACAAAATTGGAGGGAATGAATCAGCATATCAGTAAAAAAAAACAGCTGGGATCTTACTGTTGTACAGAATGAATTATTGCAAATGGTTGGGTCGCCAATGCTTTCGTAAATAATTGTACCTTTTACAAAAATAGGATATTTTTCTTTTAATTCACTGTATAGAATTCCCATGGAGCAAAAAATGTTAGTGAAGCTCAAGAGGATAAAATAAGTAAATTTGCTAAAGCAGTTGCCAGTGGGGCAGATGTGGGTGTCTGTCTATATGTTCGTGAAAGTGTGTACATCTGTGCTCAACAAAAAGTCGCAAGTCACCTGGCTTCACCAGGCTTCCCAACTGCAAAATTGGTTTTAGTTTCAGCTGTTCATGCCCTACTGCAGCAACTGACATTTCGTAGGATCTAGCAGTTAGAAAGGCAAGGGGGACCACAGATTAGAAATAGCATGTGTGCTTTTTTATGGCTTTGTTAGTTACCTTTCTCATACTGAAGTAGATCATCACATCTAAATGGCCTAGATAAACTCAGGGAATGAGGCTCTTGATTGCATAAATGGCTTGTTTGTGTTTGTTGGATAATCTGAATTGTCTTTGCCTGCAGAAGATTGTTTTCAGCTAATTCCGTGCAGCTGTTAGGAAATTACAGGCTTTGCTATCCAAGGCCACTCTGGGAAAAGAAAACTAGCTCTGTTTAATCACTAATCTTACTCTGTAATGATCTGAATAAAAAGAGGAAACCACTGTTGGCACCTCAACTCCATTACATGGGGTGTGTGCCAACCAATCCAGTTGCTGGACCATAACCAACAATAAAATGTCAGCCATTTACAGTTCAGCTTTCTTATGGCTGTATATCTGAGACCTGTGCATTTGGCTATTGGTAAATGTATCTGCATTTTTTATTCATTGACAAATGTAAAGAGACAACGTAGGTATGATGGAAAAAGAACCTAAGTATGAGTGCTTGTATGCGCATGGCATGTGTGACCTATATAATAAAGAATACAAAATCAGATGAATTTAGGTGCATTGAAAGTTAGCCAATGAACAAAAGTTCTGAAAGTAGTTTAGAATGGATTTCAAAAGCAAAATAGTCTCTTGTGACTCAAGCTTTCTGCTGTTTCTGTTGCAACCCCTAGCCAGCCAGCACAGAATCTGAAAACCAGGACATATTTGTCTGTTTGTGTGTGTGTTGGGGATTGTCCAACAACCAGGATGCTTTTCCCTGAACCAGGAATATCCTGGCAAAATTGTAATAACTAGTCACCATCGCTGATAGCATATATCCCTTTATGTGCTGATCCTATGTCAGCAAGCATACAAATGAAATGAAAACAGCCTTCTAGAAACAAGTTACATTTTCCAGTTGGAATCACACCTTTTTTAACCTTTCAGGTCCACACAATTTGCCAACATATGGGGGAAAATAATTGGGGGGGGCATAGAGGCTTAAAACACATACTTTTCTCCTTTATTTGCTTTCAAACTGTAGTGTCCGGGACCTAGGAAAGCCTGGGAGCTGCAAAAATGGTGTTTGAAGCCTCACATAGCCCATTAGCGTCAAACTGTATATCCCTCATGTAGAATGATAATTATGGACCACAGAACTTTTCCAGAACTTAAATCTTGTGACCTACCACCCATTGCTATTAACATTTTAACATTTGTGTAAATCTGACAGAACTGATCCAGCAAAAGGTGACAACTACTCCTCTCCTCCAAATAATTATCCTATTTATCCCTTTGAAACATGATGAAGTTTTAATAGGATTTGGCCCTCTTCCTGGCGTAATGGCAGTAGCTTTTTTCCCCATCTTTCTATCTTTGTCTGAAATGGCCTCAGTGATAAAAAATAATCTTTCTTTTTATTACATTTTTGGTGTGTATCTGATTACACCAAATGAACCTGTATGCTTCTCAATGGAAGTTTTTGTTTTTTGTTTGTTTTGTGGTGCCTTCAAATCAGTGTTGACTCCTGGTGACTGCCTGGACTAGTCCCTGCAGTTTTCTTGGCAAGGTTATTTAGAAGTGATTTGCCACTGCCTCCTTTCTAGCACTGAGAGGGAGAGACTGGCCCAAGGTCACCCAGCTGGCTTTGTGCCTAAGGCAGAACTAGAACTTACAGTCTCCCGGTTTCTAGCCTGATGCCTTAACCACTACACCAAACTGGCTTTTTTTAGTTAATAACACTAACTCCTTATCTTTATAATCTTTTCTTTCAGAATAGTACCTTTTGTATATTTACGTATCTACTCATTTCCAAAAAATGAATGAGATGAATTTGATGGAAAATAATTTTAGCATTTTTACCCTCACCAGATTCTGCACTGGGATAAAAGCATAGTCCACCAGCATTCACCTTTTCCAATCAAACAAACAAGCAAACCTGGAAACAACAACAACAACAACAACAAAAACTGGAGAAAAGACACTACTGAATGGGAAGCACTGAAAGTGGTAGTTATACTTAAAAAGAGGCCTTACACTGGGCTTTTGCATTGAAGGAATCTGTATCAGGAAAAGGTAGTGTGGAAAAACAAAAATAGGGGACCTGTATTATGTTTCTAAAACCTGCTTACCTAAGTTATGTTGCCCACTTGTAAGGAAGAGGTATACAGAAAACTGTCATCTGTCACCATGTTATGAATATAAATGGTTAAATAATTTTCTATGGTTTTTTTTAAACTAGAGGAGCGAAAGGAAGCTACAATGGAATAATGCCCTGCTACAAAGGAGTCAAGCAATTTGCACCTCCCCAATCCTCGATCGCCTTGATATGAACAATTAATCACTGTTTTTCATGATTTCCTGACTTTGGGAACTTATGGTGACCCAGCTGGCCAAAAAAGGGGAAACTAATGCTCAGGGTTTCTCATGCAGCTAGGGCTTTGTTAGGCTGGAAGACATGCCTCCAAATGGCACTAAGGATCTGTACAGGCAAACGTCTGGCAGCCCTAGTAGAAATTAGCGAAACTGAATGTCTCTTTGGTCAATTTAATATAAGACTGATACTTTTCATGTAGACTATCATTTCTCTTTGCCTGTGGAAAGACTTGTCCATTATATTTTGGGTTGTCTCAGCATAAATTAGGGAAGATTTATGGACATGAGTAATAACTTTTGAAAAGCTGCAATTTCTTTTCAGTACCACTTTTAATTCTACTTTTATAGTTATCCAGGAAGGTCCCTTGCCTATGAGTCTGTTTTATTGAAATAGTTGTAAGGGGGGTGGGGGGAGAAGCTTCTGTTGGAAGTAGCAATTGTTAATGATTCTGTATCCAAATTAAATCAACATAAGATATCCAACATAAATTCTTTTTTTCCCTTTCACTCTGTCTAGACACCTATCAGTAACAAGATGCAACCCACATTATTTGCTTTGACCTTAGAAACACTTACACAAATGACTGTTTTTAATTTCTTGAACGGTCGAGTATCCATTTCATTCTTCTTTACTAAAATAAAAAGATATTCCACAAAACTACAGAATGATTGATTTTTCTTTAAAACTATGCCACATATTTATTTCACATGAGACACTAAACAGTTGGCTTCAGAGGAAAGATTTAGGTATAAGCTCATGCACATACATCTGAAATGGATGCTGCCACATGTCGAAGAATAAAAGAGATTCAGAGTTATGGTTTCTGCATACATGCATTAGCGGTTACTTTTGTACTCATGAAAGATTTGTTTGCCAGCCTAGCATGTAATACTGAATCTGAATTTCATGTATGTACATTGAGGTTATGTTTTGTTTTGTTTTCAGGGTGGGTGAGAATCTGTGTTTGATAGACTTAGTAAACTAAGCTAAACCATAATGCTAAAGCATAAACCTTGTTAAGTGATTGCTGGCATCAGAGAAGAGTTGATCTCCACCAATAAAAGACAATTACTGTGGGGACCCTTTGTGTGCAAGTTAAGATATTGGTGTGGTCTGGAAAGCTGACATCACTGCATCATTTTACAAGAAGAGGAGTTGATCACTGCTCCTTACCTGCTAAGATCAATATGTAAATGATTGCTTGAATAAGGCTGTATGATTTGCTAGTACAAAAGGAAACTCTTCTCAATATCCGAATCCATTTCAAGAAAGAAAACATAGTTTACTAAGCAAGAAGATGGAATTACATGTTCATTACAAAAACAGACAACCACATTAGGTTTTTGTATAATTTGTGATATTGTAGTATGACATAGGATATATTGTATAACATTGTATGTAACATTATCTTATACAAGATAAACAAGCATGCAGTCAAAAATGTTGCATGGTAAAAGAGTTTCAATACTTGCTAGGAATTTTATGTTCCATTCCATTTAACTCTTTCTGTATATGCATTCTTCTTCTGAGAGCTTCAAAAGGTAGTTGGGATAAAAATCTAATGCACATAGGACACAACTGAAGAAGATTACTGTTTAGACAGTTTACTTGAATACTTGTAATTTTGAAGATGTACCTATAATTATGGAATGTGTATATATACAAAAACACTTGTGTTCATATATACCAACTGAACAGTCAAAGTATTAAATTATTTTAATTATAAGTTTGTGTTCAGTTGGTATATATCTGTCTTACTGCACAAGGCTTTCATCTTCCATGTTTTTACAACTCTTAGAATAGGTTGTTTTGAAAACCCTTTGGATTTTTTTCCTCTTTGAAATTTTGGGATATTTTTTCCATTTCAGTTTTCTCTCCCCTACCTTCTCAGACCCATTTCTGTGTAAGTAATTTCATGGTCCATCACAAGAGATCTGCTTTAAGACAAACAGAAGTCTGTTAAATGACTGCCTGTATGTGTTGCGCTTGAGATAATTTAGAGCATGGTTTCATGGAAGCCATGAACTCTTGTACAGGACCCAAGAGCATGGAGACTGAAGTTACCCAACACTTAAAGTGAGGGGACTCCATGACCTTCCTTGAGATCAAGTCAAGGAGCTTGGAGAAGATACCCAGTTTATTTCTACATCCCACCTTTTCTCTATAGCCCACCTTAAAATTTAAGCATTTACCCCTGGTTATCTCAGGAACGGATACCAAGTTAGCTGTCATTAAAGACTGCTGTCACCCTCCCCCTCTGGCCCTAGCATTAAGCCCTTACTTAATCCATTTCATTCCTTTCCTTGATATGCATGCCATAACTTTGTCTATTATATCTAATGCAGCTCATAGTCCACATGAAAAAAACCATAAAATCCATCAATTATAGTCCCAGTCTAACATAAGACTGAATTCTAGGACATATGATTAATTTATAAATAAGCAAATTCAAGAGAAACAAACAAATTACACAAACTATGGAAAACGTGATTGGAAGACTGGATACTCTCCTTGGGTAAGCTATATAAAACTTGACTATATGAATTAATAGATGCAGTTATCTATTTTCACTGTGGTTTAATCACTAGTTAGATGACTACTGCCCCTTTCACTTATGAAAAACAATGGAAGCTGGTGCTTTCTGGGTTGTGTGAAGGCAGATGTTTAACTGCACTTTCATTGTGAAGGTTGTCCAAGTACCAGATAGGCTGGACAGTTGCTAGGTTACCACATCTTAATCAACTGTGATATTAAGACAGGTCAGTGTTTATTGGCATGACATCTTCACATGTAGCCATAGAAAATGCAATTGTTTTCCATGCCAGGAGCTGGAGCAGGATATAAAAATATTTCCATGACGTACATGCCAGAATATCTGTATGGGAATGTAATGTAATGATGGCCAAGGTGGGCACCAGCCCACACCTGGCAGATAAAGAGTATTTGCTGAAGAGAGAGCTTGTAGGTCACTTTATGGTCAATTGCAAATCGAGCCAAAATAGACAGCTATGAAAAAGTTGGTGTCATATAAAGCTGTTCAGCTTATTAATCCTCTTGATAAAATATCTTAAGTTTAATGAAGGATTTGCTTGCTTGCTTGCTTGCTTCCTTCCTTCCTTTCCAGCCCAAATTGTGATTCTGGGCACCTAACATAGGATTAAAACACAAAAGAACTGATGCATTAAAAACACACATACTGTAGAACAACATAAACCAAAGTCTAAAAGAATATGTCAAAAATTTCCAACTGGTTCCTAGAGAGTCTCATCTGACATCTAACCCATGATGGAAATTTCAGAAAGAGGAAATTAAAAAAACATTTAACATAATGAAAACCAACCAGACTTTAGGGAAATATCTCTTGTTGAATCATCTTGGACATGTTTGGTCGCTCTAGTTTATATTGCAGTGGTGAAAGATTTTACCACTTTATAAATGTACCTGTGCTGCCATACCATATTGTTTTGATACTCTTTAGAAACCCAGTCAAATCTACGTTCCTGACTCTTTCAGATAAATTTCTACCATGGACTTAAAAACTCAGTGCAAATCAATGCAGTCAAAGCACCACAGGGAAGGGAATTGTAATCTCAGCTGCCAGTATTTCTTGGCTGCTTGCTAAGGGCATTTATCTCATATCATATCTGGAAATGAAAGGCAATGTATTCATTTTGCCTAGCTTAATTGCAATTTATACTCAGCAGCAGAAAATTAGTTTCATGCTAACAATACACTTCATTGTTCTTGCTTTCTCATTTACTTAACAACATTTAATGCATGGGACTGCAGCAATGTCCCTAGGATAAAAGTGGATAAATGTGAATGAAAAAAATAGTAGAATAAAAGGGGTGTTTTGGTCATCTGGGCTGCCCGCTTGCACATAGCAGGAATCCATAAAGCCTCCCTGACAGTCGTCACTCAGTCAAGTTTAATATCTCCAGTGAGACGAAATCCAGGCAATCTGTTCCACTGTTTAACAGCTTTCTTACCATCAAGAACTTCCTCCCAATATTCTGTTTGAACTTCCTGCCTTTTAATTTCTTTTTATTTTCAACAGAGAACATATCTGCCTCCTCTTACACATACTAGCCTTTTAGTTATTTGTAGATTACTGTCATATTTCCCCTTAGTCTTCTATTTTCCACGGTAAATGTGCCCAGTCTCTTAGACTATTGGGAAGTAGTCAAGTTTGTTGAGATAATTCTGAACTATGATTTTGTCCTCTAAGGTATTACTCAATTTTCCTTTGATGTCACCTGATATTTGATCAGCACCCCTTTCTTCCCGTGAATGTATGGATGTTGAATGTATGGAGCTAGAATGGAATTAATGTAGAACCATTTATGAGCAGCCTCTGGTATGTTTGTTCAACTAGGGGGAAATCAGTCTGATTACAACTTTTCTATCTTGGCTACCAGGATTTCGTCAAACACATTATTAAGATCAAGGTAGATCCCATCCAGAGAATTCTCTTGGTCTATCAAACTAGTCACTCTGCTATAAAAAGAGATACATTTAATCCAATGTCCTTTATTCTTGAAACCACTGCTGCCTCTTTGTAATAGCAGGATTTTTTTCTAAATACTTTCAGACTTGCTGCTAGACCATCTATTCTAGTACCTTTGCTCATTATGGACTTTAACTGTTTTGTAGTTTCATGGGTCTTCCTTCTCTTTTTGAATATTAGAACTATTTTATCTCCAGTCTTCCAACACCTCACTAGTTCTCCAGGAGTTTGCAAATATTACAGTCAGAGGTTCTGAGATCATTCCTGTCAATTCCTTCAATGCTCTGGAAAATAATTTATCTGTCCCCAGAGATTTGAATTCATTTAGATAGCAAGGTGAATTCTCACGACACTTTTATAGTGTGGAACTGCCATCTTCTGTCTCATGTCTTCAGAAAGGTCTTTCTCCCTCTTCTGAGAGAAGCCAGATGCGGAGGACAAAGTCTCTTTGAAATGAAATGGATACAATGGCAGTAATGGCATATTAAGATACATATTTTCTTTTAATAAGCTACACAGTGCTTGACTGGCCTCCTCATGTGCACAGAGACCACTTTTTCTGAGCAAAGCAAACTCAGCAACTCCCTCACTCTGTTGCACTGCCTAGTAGAGAGGTGCTTTAAAGATGCTTTTAAAACTCTGCACAGTCCTAGATGCAATACTATAATTAGATCCAGTGGAAGAGGCAGTGTAAAATTTCTGCCCAGCTCCTCTTTCCTAGCTGTTCAATTACCTGCCCCCTTTTAAGTAAAGAATGTGATTCCTACTCTGCCTTATCTTTGTATGTGGCTGCTTCACCAAAGGCACTGTCTGCCAGCTACCCAGGCAGCCTACAGACACCACGCTATGCAGACAGCTAGTTAAGGTGAGACTATAGCCCTGTGCCATCCTAAAAGTTTGTGTTTTTTTTTTTTTAACCTAGTAACAATCTCAATCAATCAGCCACTGTTTGGAGAATGTGTAACAGTAATATATGAGTAGTATGAAGCCATGCATAAAAGTTATATATGCTATTTTTGTTACCTTTTAGCCACATATCTTAATCATATCTTTATAACATTGGAAATCCAATACTGAGATTAATACGAGGTGTATGTGTTAAAATATAACATATTGCCACATTAAGAGAATTAATGGACTGCTTGAATTAATAAGGAAGATGTATTTTAGAAGAGTGCAGTGGCTACAAGGTCTTGTTTAAGAGCCAAATCTTGGTGTTCTGGAAATGGCCCAGTTTAACTTTCAAAGATTGTCCCATCTGACTTGATAACCACATCCAGATCAGGATAACAGAGCTCAGTTCTCCTATAGTCTATTATAAAAAAAGACACAAATGGCTTTTAAAATGAATTAAAAAAAAAATCATGATCAATGAAATCCTTTTTTCTAAATGTGGTGGGACTAATTGACTAGTGTGGCCTCTTAAATAAGAAGAATGAACTCATTAGACTGTTTCATAAAATAAACCAGTCATTAGGCATGTCAGCTACCTAAAGCAATTCAGAAAAGGCTCCATACAGACAGGGCAACTGTGAGGCAGAGTTACATTTTGGTAATTAATGATGGTCTGATAACAAAAATGTCCAACTTTTAATTTACACATTCATGATTCATTTTTTGGGATGCCATAAACCTGTAACGTAATTGTATGACAGTCTGCTTATTGTATGCAGCAACTCCATGGCAAAATTCTAGCTGGGAATGAAGATCTCAAAAATGAGAATTCTGATGCTTGATAACCATTTCATGGCTGCAGTTCTTGTGTTAGGTGTAAATCCACTTTTGTGAACAGAATAGTTATTGCATGGTTGATCCATAGGTTTTCTGGAAAGGGTCTGATTGATCATTATGTGGGGAAAAAAAAGAAAAAAGGCTGCTTTATCTGTTTATTCTACCTGTTTATCTCAGAGCATGGGAAACTTTTATTTTTAAAATTGGAAAGCTTCATTGATGGGAACATGAGAAAAAGGAAATAATTTCTATTAATTTATTGCTGAATTTTGCAGAAATTTCCATAAGAGTTGCATGGATTTCTTTTTTTCCTGTTGCATATTTCTTATTGAAACCCAAGTCAGTTTTTTGTGCTATCACAAGCCTAAATGAGACTGTTTATGCATTTTTCAGGGATTCTGATTTAGGCAATAAACTTTTTTTAAACATAAGCAGCTTTAGTTTATTTTTTCCAGTTCCTGGAAAAAACTAGTTTTCAATAAAATCTAATGTCATCGATACACTGAATTGCTTATAGATTTCTGTCATGCATCATTAACTGATTTCTGGAAAATATATCACACACCTTATATTTTATGAGCCATTAGTATGTGGCATGAAAATCTAGTAGAATACTGTCCCTTATCGGGCTTCATTGGAAAGTTATTATTTATTCCCATTATGGTCATGACAAGTTCTTAGATCAACTTATAATAGAAAAGGCGTTATATCCATGAGTGTGGCTTAGGATAGATCTTGAATCATGAATATTTAACTCTCTGGAAAAATTCTACTTTAAAAATAGGTGGAAAAAATGCTTTATTGGAAAGTATGGGTGGAAGCCGGGATAGTGACTTTAAATCAATTACATCTATGATTATTTTAAGGATTTTTCTAACCTTAAACCAAATTTGAGTTCACAGCAGTGGTGGTACTTTCAACTTAAGCATGTTTTAACATTTCAATATGGGCCTGATGCTTTGGCCATTTCAAAGGCACCTGAGATGCTTTTGTATTTGATGGAATCCATGACAGAAGTCAAATCTGCAGCATATTTTTATCAAAAGTTCAAGAACATTTTTAAGGTGGACATTACTGGTATATATTTTACTGGGAGAAAAGTGAAGCAAGAGTAACCATGCAAGCTTCATCTTGGTTGTCCAGATGTCCTGTTTCTTTGTTTACTCATTTTGTATTATTTTGTTAATTTGAGAATAACTGTTCTACCCCCTGAAAAAATTCTGATCAGCTGGTCAATGGGGCATGTGAGGGGAACAGAGGAAGCAGGAATAGTTCTCAATCTGTGTACCAGTCCCATCTTGACTGATAAATTGTGGGGTGGGGGAGGTTTGTTGTGTTGGTTTTGTGTTGGACTAAGCTGGGGAGAGTTCCTAAGGACAGTAATGTCCCACATTATAGAGAGCAACTGGTAACTCGTTTTCACACCCACAGGTAATCTTGGGTGGGAGGATATAGGAAAGCTAATGAATCCATAAATAGCTGTCCTGAAATCATTTCACATTAAATCTGCAAGGAGAACACTACCGATCAGTATTGTTGCTGAGGGCAACACAATAAACTTGGCAATATCAGCAGCACAAATTACATTGACACAATTTTCTGCCAGCTCAAGGACACAGATTTAATTGAAGTATGAGAAGCTAGGGAGGCTTCAGATCATTGGAATGACATCATGAAAAGCAAGACATTTCTCCTAGCCATTTTGTAGCTATTTACACTCTGCTCAGGAGAGTTTCTTTGAATTTCTGTTGTCCCTTAATATTAATTTTGAAAGTAATATTATTGAGTTCTTCTGCCATTAATAATTTGGTCCTGATCTCTTTGTAAATGGGGTAATGGAGGACATAATTGATAACATCCTCCACTTGACCAACACCACAAGGACAGAGCATTGTTCAATGGGGAGGTTACAAAATCTCCCTTCGATATATGCGGAGGGGATGATCTGTAGGCAAAGGGATGAGAACGTGAGGGACGCAATCAAAATGTTGTCCTAAATCTGCTTTTTGAGAACTCAATATTAAGATATTCATACTAGAGCCCTTATAAAAACAACTAAAAAGATCTTGCTCAAAGACCTTGGCGTGATCTCATGTTGCTTTCTCAAAACATTTTGAATATGGTTTGCATAAACAGACAGTTAATGTAATGTATCAGCTTTACTATTTTCTTCTCAGAGGGATATGGAAAATTCACCCCGGAGGAAATGAAGTATTGAAGAATAGTTTTATGTATAATTTCTGTGTGGATGCTTGGTCAGTGAATGAGGCAATGTGATATGAAATAAGTCTTTGAGCAATTCTTAATACCTAAGCATAAAGTGCAAGGATAAAAGTATTATCATAATTAAGGGGGAAAAAACATAATTTCCAAATGACATTTTAGAGCAGACTATGTTTACAGGGACAATGGGGAGTTGCAAAACCACAAAAGTACATTTTTGCTAAATGGATGGTACAATTCCCCAGGATATACTATACACATGGCTTAATTGGATTTATTTCTGAAAAATAGCATCAACAGTAATAAGACACAAACATACTATAACAAAGCATGGACTGAAAGGTAAGGGAGGTCTTATAAAACAATCCAACTCATGGGATGTTTACATATTCAAGTGATTAAATTATAAATGTTTTATCAACAATGTGCCAGCCTAATTTGAATTTGGACTAGCAGACCTGCATATAAATCTCTCCTCAGCCTTGAAGTGACTTGAGTAGCTTTACACCAGTCATTATTTGTTAGGCTACTAGGGCTATTCTGTAGGTACAAAACCCTTTAAGCCTCTCTTTCATCACTGCTAAAATGGCTCTATATTTATCCTTCAATTAGGAAAAAAAAATGAAACAAATATAGACATAAGTCATGGTAATCAAAAGAATTGTAATAAAGAGAATATTTTTTAAAACGATGGAAATTACTTTAATATCGTTATTTTACTTTTCTTTCTAGTTGTATCTCAATCTATGGTTTGTTTGTTTTTGCATGCTTCTCATGTATAGAAAAAAGGCATATGCCTTCTTTTTGCACTTTATAGATTTCAGGGAGATTTGTTTTTTATGTATTACTTAAAAATACCTCTGTGTGAGGTAAATATGGGAATATTTGAAAATCCTATGTAAATTCAGCAGTCTGCAGTGGGTCAGGTGACTGACATTTTAAAATATATTATTTGACAAGTTATTTATAATGCATAATTTGCTCCCTTTGCTTACATTTAATGCATTATGCAGGAAATAAAATCAAATAAATATTACACAATTCAGAAATCTCCCTTCTTTCTTGAAACTCGTTTTTATAAATTCTGAAAAGCATTTTCAGAAATCTGTTGAATCATTATTCATATGCATACTTTAAATGGCTCAATTTGTAAATTGTAATGAGCAAAATAGGAGTATAGTAACACTAAGCACAAGTACCACAAATATTAACTTTTTATGGAAGTGAATTACCAAGAGAAATACCGCACATCTGTTTATATTAGATAGATCACTTATTACATTTTTGGAGGACTTTTAAGTTAGTAATAAACTTTACACCAGCAATAATGTAAGTTGTGAAAATATAAAAATCTGTAGCTGGGTAGCTGTAATCATAGTATAATATCTGTATAATATAATCTAATAGAAAAATAACAGGTGCTAGGAAGCAAATAGTGGATCATGTGCAGGCACTGTGTTCTGGTTGATGAAGGCTGGTTGTACAGGTGGTTCTATCTGGAATGCTAACAAAATGATTGAGAGTCATAACCTGACAATAGAAAGACAAGATTTTAAGCATGTTAAAAATCTCTTAATTGTGGACAGTTGCAAGGTAAGGGCATTGAGCAACCTGCGTGTAGTTGTTTTCAATTGACTCCCTGTCAAAATCACACAATGTGTTCAAGAATGAAAATGTTCCTAACATGTGTGTGTGTGAGAGAGAGAGAAGGAGAGAGAGAGGAACACCCTTTCAGAAGCCATTCTGATTCCTTTTCATAAGTATTTACATATACATTTTTTTTCATTTTTTATTTATTTATTGTTTATTAAACCAATTTATATAGCCGCCCATCTCACCACAGGCGACTCTGGGCAGTGTACAACAAAGCTAAAAACAGTCAATAAATGCATTAATAATATAAAACCAAAATAAAACAGAATAAACGGATTTTAAAAATAAAGGAGCCACCTCACTAATTCCCCCGTCCCCTGGAGTCCCCAGGCCTGCTGGCATAACCAAGTCTTAAGGTACCTCCAGAAGGTCAATAATGATGAGGGCAACCTCACCTCAATAGGAAGAAGATCCCACAGTGCAGGAGCCACAGCAGAAAAGGCCCGCCACCTGGGGCCTGTCAAATGTAGCTCCCTAGGCGACGAAACCTGTTACATGCCCTCTCTGCTGGATCTGGTAGGACAGGCAGATGAAACGGGAGAGGCCAGCCCCATGCCATGAAGGGCTTTAAAGGTCAAAACCAGCACCTTGAATTGGACCTGGAAACAAACTGGTAACCAATGCAGCTCATGAAGCAGAGGTGTAATGTGTGTTCTACTAGAAACACACATAACTACTTACACTGCTGCATTTTGCACCAGCTGAAGCTTCCAGATACTCTTCAAGGGCAGCCCCAAGTACAGTGCATTGCAATAGTCTAACCAGGAGGTGACCAAGGCATGGGTGACTGTAAGTAGGTCCCTCTGATCTAGGAATAAGCGCAATTGGCACACAATACAAAGTTGTACAAAGGCCCTCCTAGCCACAACTGCCACCTGCTCTTTGAGCAGGAGTTGTGAGTCCAGGAGGACCCCCAGATTGTGCACAGGGTCTGTTTGGGGCAGTGCAACCCCATCCAGCACCAAAGATGGTAAAATCCTAGAAGCAGAGGGACTCAGAACTCAAAGCCGCTCAGTCTTGCCAGGGTTCATTTGAAGCCTGTTATTTCCCATCCAGATCCTCAGAGCCCCCAGACACCAAGATAGGACACCTGCAGCATTGCTTAAGTTGCCAGGGGTGGAGATGTACATTTGAGTATCATCAGCATACTAATGATACCTCAAGCCATGGCGATGGATAAGCTTGCCCAGCAGTCTCACGTAGATGCTAAATAGGAGAGGTGAGAGCACCAACCCCTGTGGCATCCCACATAGCAGGGGGCAGGGGCAGGATCTCTTCTCCCCAATCACCACTGACTGGAATTGACTCTGGAGGAAGGAGGTGAACCAGCACAATACTTTGCTACTCACCCCCAATTCTCTGAGTTGGTCCAGAAGGATTCCATGGTTGATAGTATCAAAAGCCTCAAGAGGTCAAGTAAGGCAAGGATGGATGCACAACCCCCATCCTGCCCATGTCAGAGATCATCCAAAAACTCAACCAATGCTGTTTCTGTACCATACCCAGGTCTGAACCCTGACTGAAAAGGATCCAGATAATCTGCTTCATCCAAGGTCCTCTGAAGCTGCTGTGCAACCACTTTCTCAATCACCATCCCCCCAAAAAGGGAGGTTGGATACTGGATGAAAATTGTCCAGCATCATGGGGTCCAGTGATGGCTTCTTGAGGAGGAGGTGAAACAAAGCCTCCTTAAGAGGTGCAGGAACAATCCCCTCACTGAAAGAATAATTCACCACTGCCAGAACCCACCCACACGACACCCCGCAGGCTACTTTTACAAGCCAGGAGAAGCATGGATCTAAAGAGCAGGTGGCTGAGCTCACAGTCCTAAGGACCCAGTCCACTTATTCAGGTCCAACAGGTTCAAACCATTCCCAGATAACTAGGCAAGTCTCCACCCTAGGTATCTTCAGCAAAGCCAGCATCCAACTGCAAATGAATCCAAGCAATTTTATCTGACAGATGCTGAGCAAATTCCTCTGCTTGACCCTGCAAAAGGCTGCCCAGGTCCTCTGTACCAAAGAGGGCCTGTATCACCCAAAACAGGGCTGCGGGGTGGTGAGGATGGAGGAGTGCTGTTGCTTCACCACCCTTACTGTCACTTGGTAGGCCTTAATAGTGGCTCTAAACTGTGTTCGGTTGAGTTCATCCTTAGAAAGAGTGCTGTAAATATCTCATCTCTCATTTCATTTCCCTCAACCCCTCCATAAACCATGGGGAGTGATGGGATCCACAGGAGGGGAGAGATTGGATAGGTGCAATCTGATCCAAAGCCTCAGCTGCCCTTTTATTCCAAGCGGCAATTAAGGTTTCAGATGGGCCATGCAGCAGACCCAGCAGGAACAACCCCTAGCTCCCTCTGGAACCCCTCCTGGTCCATCAGTCATCGGACATGGACAAATCTAATGGGTCCAGCCTCCCTGCAGTGGAAGCAGCACCAGAGAATCCCATGGTAATCAGGGCATCGTCTGACTATGACAAGGGGCACACCAACAACTCCCCCAACTGCAGATCACATAGCTACTGCTCTGACAGGAACACCAGATCTGGTGTGTGATCACTGTCCCGTGTCGAGCTCTGGATGACCTGGGTTGTCGTGGTGGCCATGAACTCCTGAGCCACCTCAGATTCCACTCCCAGAGAAGGTAGATTAAAATCCCCCAAGACCATAAGTCTGGGGAACTCCACCAACAACCCGGAGATGAAATCAAGATGCTCAGGCAGGGAGGTTGCTATGCAGCAGGAAGGCTGGTACAACAGCAACAGTTCCAACTGATCCCTAAAGCCCAACTTAATGAATAGGGTCTCACATCTGGTGACCTGTGGTGCAGCACCCCTGAAAGAGATAAGTGATTCTCGGATGACAATCACCACACCACCACCCCTCCCCTGAGTTCTCAGCTGGTGCCACACTCAAAACCCAGCTGGGCACATCTCTGAGAGAGGCACACCCCCCCTTCTGGGTCCAGCCAAGTTTCAGTAATACATGCCAGGTGATACATGATCAAATCACAGATGAGGGAGGTCTTATTATAGACCAACCTGGAATTTAAGAGCAACAGCTGGAAGCCAGGGCCTCTGACAATCTCCTGACCATAGCGGTTGAGACCAAGGAGTTGGAACACCTAACGAGTATAAAATATTGGTCCCATGTTCCTGGGGGTGGTCCACTCTTCATCTCCCACCATATCTCCCCATCCCTATCATCACCATAATATTATGGCCTGTGCAGATCTCCCTGGTGACCACATCAGCTTTTCCTCTAAGCCACTCAATTCCAAATGCCTGGGGGCTCCCATAACAAGCAATTGCATCCATCCCCTGGGAGGGGCAAACCAAGCACTCTGAGGTATTTCAACTCTACTGGCTCTTAGCACCTTCAAGTACCTGGTGCCCACCCTCACCCACTCAAGAACAAGCACACACACAGACATACACAGAAATACCCAACCTAACTCCCAAGCCCCCCCCCCAGCTGCTCTCTCCCACTGGTAGTAGTTCCCTTCTCATCCCCCCCCCCCCACCAAATTAACTCCCTTCTCAAGCTCTCACCCTGAGAAGGGAAACACGCAAGCAAAGCACTTGGCTGACAGATAAAGTCAGAAGAAAGATATTCTTCTCCTTCTCTTTGGCTCTAACAGTGAAAAAGGTTCTGTGGGAGGTGGGGAGGAAGAATCCACAGCAGACTGCCACTCCACTGCTATCACCCCACCCAGCCACCAAGCTCTCCAACGGCCCAAAGCTTCAGATGAAAAGTCCCATGGAGTCATAGAGTCTGTACAAGCACATTGACCCATGGGCATGGCCTGACCTCCAGCCTGTCCCAACAACCAGTCCTCTGGCTTTTCCTCTAGCTTTTTCTCTGGCCAGCTCCAGCCAGCTCCATCTGCCAAGAAACACCCCAATATAGCTAAATCACAATCCCAGCTTTCTAGCCTCATAAAATTCCCTGAAAAGTGCAGCAGCATCTGCTCCAGCCAACTCCAGCCTCCAGACCTTGCAGCATGCCCCAAAATAGCAGTGACGCCTAGTCTGTCTGATTCACTCCAACCTTCCAGCAGCACAACAAAGCACAGGATTGGGCATGGGTGTGGGCATGGCGTGAGCATGGCAATACAGCAGCCGTGGCAGCAAACAGGGTGCTGGTGTCGGCCCCAAACAGCTGACAAAAGCCAAGAGACCAAAAAGCCTATCTGAGGCCCAGTCCGGTCCCAACCAATGTCAAATCCAGTCTAAGTAAGTTCCAAAGATGTTAATAATCCAAACACAATTCTATCCATATATACCATTTTTCATAGATTAACAGAATGTGAATGGGTCCCAATGGATCAGATCCCTTTTCATATAGTTAGTAATAGCAAGTCAAAATTGTCTCTGTGTGATGACATGGACAAATACCTGCCTTCTAGACCTGTCTTCAGTATTGACTTGTACTGGGGCAAATAAACAAGGCATCCGTAAGAGTGGAATTCCAAAACGTCAAGATGATGACCATGACTGTGCAATCAAAGATCATGACTTTCTGATCCTCCCTTACAGACACCACTGGCTAATACGCCTTGTTTCCATGCATTCCCAGTTCTCAAATTAAACACAACTGTATAGTAATAGTGAGATGGCAGTGAGGTGTTAAATCAGGGATTCTTCAGAACAGTATTCATTCCCTATTCTCTGTACAATTAGGGTTGTGAGGACAATAATACATTACTAAATTAAATCAAGATATTGGCACTCTAGCTAACCAAGATCATAGCTAGTGACCATAGTTTGACTGAGAACTAATCTCATGTTATAGCCTATGTTAACTTTCACAAATCTGTTATTCGTTGTTAACTTCTCCCAAAGATTAACTTAATAAATAAAAATTATAGAGCAGAAGAAAGAGGGTGAATTGGGATTCTTTTTCACATAGATGTGTCCTATGCACAGAGGTGTCTTATGTGTCTCATTAACATTCAGACTATGGAGTCCTGACCAACCCGCTGACATGTAATTCCATGAGGGATTTAAATTTCCATTCTCTTCATATATGTAAAAAAAAAAAGCTTTAAAATATACCCTTATACATGTTAAAAAGAATGAAATCTAGAACGTAACCTTAACATGATTTCAGAAGCATGTTTATTCTTTGTGTCCACATGCCTAAATTATTTCACAACCGCAGAAGGAGTCATTGGATGTGAATTAAAATAAGGACATTTAATAGCTTTTCCACTCAAGAATAAGTAATATCTGTTATTTGTCAATTTTGTAATAACTCTGATGTTTATCCAGTTGATGAATGAATAAGTGCATGATCTGAAGTATTGTTTTGCTGTCTCTCTAGAGCTAATTTGTCAAAATATCACAAAACATATCACTAAAGCATGGGCAATCTGGTGGTGAAATGTCATTGTTTGTGAGGCCCTTCAAAATGAATACCCTGACCTTCATAACCATCCATTTTGAGCATGCTTTTTTTAATTAAAATTGTGAATATAGCTCATAAAGTTTAATCTCTTCTCCAGATAAGTAATGAAATGTGGGCAAATAACGAAGACAATCCTGGCAGTGCATAATATGAAATGGATCTCTCTCTCTCTGTCTCTCCCCCTCTCTCCCTTTCTCTTTCTCTCTCTCTCTCTTTTTCTCCTGCTAATTGCCCTTAACACTGGCCTGTGTGTAGCTAATAAAGAAACTATATTGCAAATCGTACATGAACACCAATTTAGCACTTGCAAAGTTTATATAGAGCATGTTCCTAGGTGGCAATTTTATGGAGTTGATTTTAATAATTATGAAAAAAAGGTGCTTGATCTGCTAGGAAGCTCATGCTTTCTGCTTGCTTTTCACAGTCAAATAACTATAACAGTAAGTTTGAAAGAGTGGCAACTTTTTTTTTCTTCCATTTATTCCAATTTAAACTCATGCCAATTACCTAACACATGAAAGCCTGAAGCACAGAGCCACATCACTGGCAGTATCCTGATACCCTGTGTATCTCCCAGGATCATCTTAGGACATTTTTATGCCTGAGAAAGCAAATGTCTCCTCATCCCTGAGAGTTCCATCATGCCAATCAAGATATATAATAACCCAGTATTTTATGAACTTTCCTCCCTGTCACTGGAGTTTAAAAACAAACGCAATGGTGAAAAAAATGATTATGGATAATAATAACTACCAAAGATGCCTTCCCATAACAACCCAAAATTGATGCCTAACTTTGCTTAACTAGGACTGAGGAACACGTGGAGTATCAGAAGCAGCTAAAATATAATTCCCAGTCTACCAGCAAGCTCAGGCCAGAATGTTAGAGGAGCCTAATATGGATTTCTTATTTCATCCTGTCAAGTAGTTTTGAGGTGACTGAACATTTTAAACGCCACCAGCACCCCCCTCCCGACCTCCATAAGTCCTGCTGTGCTACCTCATCATGGCAAAGCTGCAAAGACAGTATCACAATGGGAACATGGAACATAAGAAGCATAAATATGGGACAGTCCATCACAGTGAAAGATGAAATGAACTGACTACACATTGATGTCTTAGGGATCAGCAACTGGAAATGGACTGGAACTGGACACTTTTAATCAGAAGAAGATACTGTTTACCATTCAGGACATGAAAAATAAAGAAGGAATGAAGTTGCTTTCACAGTCAGGTAGGATGTAACAAGAACAGTGCTTGGCTACAATGCAATCAATGTCTGAATAATATCAATTAAACTTCACTGACAACCCTTTAATATGAGAGTTATCCAGGTTTATGCTCCAACCACTGATGCAGCAGTAGATGAGGTTGATGAGTTTCATGGTCATATTAAATCTGAAATTGACAAAACATGTGAGCAAGATTTAATACTTGTAATTGGAGATTGGAATGTCAACATTGAAAGTATTAAGGAAGGAAATGTAGTTGACTGTATGGCCTAGGAAACCAAAATGAGACAGGATAATTTATCAATTTCTGCAAATCCAATGATTTCTTCATTGCTAACAGAGTATTCCAATAACCCATACAATGCCTATATACACAAACTTTACCTGAGGTCCAGAAATCAATTTGGCAACATTATTGCTGAAAGGGGGTATAAGAGCTCAGTAATAAGAGTAAAGACTTGGCTAGGGGCTGACTATAGAACAGATCACAAACTGCTTATGTGCAAGTTTCAAGTTAAGCTAAAGATTAAAGTCAACCAGTTTCCACAATATGTTCTTGAGCATATACCCACCATTTTGAAGGAGAACATCAGGAATTGCTTTGAATTCCTAAATTTCAGTGAATAGGAATCAGAGGAGCCATGGGATCAAAGAAGTTATCAAAGAATAACTTTGATAATGTGAAAAGAGACTGCCAGAGACCAAGAAACAGAAGAAAGAAAACTCAATGTCAGAGCAAACAATGGAAATTGCCATGAAGAGAAGAGAAGCCAACATTAAGAAAGACAAAAATCTCAAGAAGAAACTTAAAAAGAGTTTCAGAAAGTTGTTAAAAGAAACAAGAAGCACTATTACAACAATATCTGTAAAGACATTGAAGATCGAAACATGAAAAACAAGGAAAGTATTCCAAAAGATCTCCGAAATCAGGCTATTCCAACCTTGGTATGCTAAAATTTGCCAATGGACAAATAATAAACTGACTGACTTAAAGAAGATCAAACAAAGATGGAAAAAGTATATAGAATTTCTGTACAGTAGAAATATAAACATCCAAGGCATGGAAGACATTCCATTCTTACCAAGTTGGAAGGCTACAGGAATTGATGGCATATCTACAGAAATACTGCAACAACAGAAGAAGAAACTAACAAGGTTCTAACCAAGCTATGCCAGCAAATATGGGGAATGAAACAATGGCCAGCCAATTGGAAGAGGTCAGTCTTCCATTATAGTATGTGCAAACTATCATACAATATCCTTAATTTCATATGCTAGCAAAATAATGTTTAGGATTATCCAACGTAGATGAGAGCTATATACAGAAAGGATAAAGGCAGATGCTGAAGGTAGCTTTAGAAAAGGTCAAGGAACAAAAGATATTGTTGTTGATGCAGACTGAATAACTGAGAAAGCCAAAGGATACCAAAAATAAGTCAATATGTACTTCATTGATTGTGTTGATCATGTCAAGGTATAGAAAGTGTTTTAAAAAATGGCAATCAGAGAAGATCTCATTGTGCTCATATGAAACCTATACATAGGTCAGGAAGGCACAGTCTGGATTGAAAATAATAAAACAAGCTAGCTCTGTGCTGGCAAGAAGTGACACAGAATTGTATACTGTCTTGTTATTTATTGAATCTGTATGTGGAATACATATAGTTTTTGACTTATGACCACATTTGGGACCAGAACTTCCATTGCTAAGTGATGCAGTTGTTAGGCGAAACATGTGACCACACTGCTTAGCAATGGTAGTTTTGGTAGTCCCACTTGCAGTTGTTAGGCCAGGAGAGCTCCATTGTTAGGCTGAGACATCATGCTTCTCCTGCTCTGCCATACTTACTTTCACTTCAACTCCCCCAACCCACCTATCTGTCCCCCATCTCTGCCCTTTTGGCAGCCTTGCACTCTGCCACCTACCCCAACCACCCCCTGCTGCCTGCAACTGACCTTCACATCTTCTTCCTCCTGTTGCTGGCCCAGAATCCAGGCACTGGGGAGGGTGTAGCCCTGGGATGTGTGTGGTGTGCATACCAGGGAGGCGGAGCCTCACCTGCTGAGGGGAGCTTGCCAGGCCCAATTGGGGAGGAGGCAGTGGGATTGCAAGGCATGGAACTCTCCATCACTGGTGAGGCAGGAGAGCCAATGGTGGAAGCTGTGTGGGAGGCATTGTTTGGGCTGGGGGCAGAACTGGAGGGAGCAAAGGGATGCAGGCTCATGTTGGAAATACTCCTGGAAAGTGGGTCTGTGGGGACACCCATTCACCAAGGCATGTCCCAGGGATTCCTTTGTTTTTATGAGGCTACCCACTTCATGACCACCCTGGCCAATGGTAAGATGAGCCGCATGATGGAGGGGAGGACTTGGCCAATCAGAAAAAGACCTTCAAATTTAATGGCCAGCTGGCCACATCTAATCTACCAGAGAACAAAACAATCAGCAAATTTTGTAGGGTGGGGGGATGCCCTACCCTGGGGCGGGCATGTGGAATACTCCAACTGATCAGAAGGAGAGTGATGTCTCACCTGGCAATGCCTCACCATCCTGCTGCCTCCTCCCCAGATGAGCCTGGCAAGTTCCCTTTAGCAGATAAGGCTCTGCTTCCCTGCCATGCTCATTGTGCACATCTCAGGGCTGCATCCTCACCCAGCACCTGGATCCCAGGCCAGCACCAGGAAAAAATGTGAAGGTCAGCTGTGGGCAGCAAGGGGCTGCAGGGGTAGGTGGCAGAGTGCAGGGCAGGGCAGCCAAAAAGGCATAGATGGGGGGAGATAGGCAGGTTGGGGGAGTTGAAGTGCCCCTATGGTTATAATGTGGGCACGCTGCCAAGCTCACAAATTTTGATCACGTGATCCCAGGGTCACTGCAACAGCCGTAACTTTGGGAACAGGTGGTAAATCCATTTTTTCCAGCACTGTTGTAACTTTGAATGGTTGCTGAACGAATGGTCATAAGTCGAGGACTACTTGTATGTATTGAAGAAAGCTGGATTCAAAGAAAATTAGTATGGTTGTAAAACTGGATTAAGAACTATAATTAATCTGTGCTATGCAGATGACACAGCAACATATTGTCCAGTACTTCTGAGTTCCAGGATGGCGTCTTGAGGAGAGGGTGAACCACTGCTTCCTGAAAATTCTACCTTTAAAGCAGATAGAACTACTCCCTCCTGCAAGGAGGCATTCACCACTGCTTGGACATGTTATTTCCTAGGAGGTGTTGACAAGCCAGAAAACACATCAGTCACAGAGCTCACAGTCCCAAGGACTCCATCCAGTTCCTCAGAAGTCACCAGATTGAACTCAGACTAGATAACCAGACAAAACTAAGTCCCAGTCATCTCCATAGTACCAGCAAAAGTGAATCCAAGTAAACGTATCCAGCAAATGTTCAGCATAATCCTCACAGCAGCAAATGCTACAAAGATTCCCTTGACCCCTCCTCACCTAGGGTGGCTATCTGCAGGTGCAATACTTTTCCCATTTGCTGTGAATATACCCCATTGACAGTATAGGACTGGCTTCTGAACAGATATGGTTGATATTGTATTTTAATCATATTTGATGCAGTGCCTGATTTAGCTTTACAATATTTGAATATTCTACAATATACAAAATTGAGATTTCTCTTCTCTCTTCACTGTTAGAATTCATAATTCTTCCATTTCTTCTACCTTACTCCAGTCAGCACACTGTCCTTATGGCAACTGTATAGAAGATGCATCTCCAAAATCATCATGGGAACATTGCACATAGGTAGACATTTCTACCAAACCAAGATAACTATAATGAATTAATCAATTCTGGGCTCCTATAATGACATATATTCTATGAAATTGGCTGTATTACTCACTTGAGGTTAAACCTTCAGTATAATTCAAGTAAATGTGAAAATTACTGTAGAGAATAGTTTGGTTATGTAATCTATTGGTCATAGAACATTTTGCAATGTTTCTGATACATGAAAATGTGAGAAATATGAGAGATGTCCATATTTTCCAGTCATAGTACAAAGCTAACAGCATTTTCTTGACATTTATGTAAAGTATTTGCATATATACCTATCAGCATTTGGATTACATATATTTCCTTCTACAGCTGCTGAAATAATTATTTTTGACATAAATTCCTTGTTCTTTTCTAGCAACCAAAATCCATTAACCATTGTTTCGTATATTCTTTTCCACTATAAATTGCTACCATGCTTTTGGGGTTATCATTCTTAACCCACCACAAATGGGTTATCTCATAGACTCAAATTCACTACTTTGTGAATTTGAGAATATTTAAAAAGATGGAAACATCTCATGAAAAGAACTTGATCATATTGACCAGGTTCCAAATTGACTTTGAACTCTATTTGAAATAGTATGTTGGCAAGAATGAAAGTCAAGATTTCTATAGCTTGTACAGATACTGACATTTTCATGAGTCTTTTGACTTTCACATAGAAATCAGGCATCCACGAATGGCTTAAAATCTACTCAGTTCTTCCAAGACCATTTCCTAGTACAATTTAGATACTTCTGAACCTACACAAATAAATGTATTTTGTGAAAAATTTCATTCACTCCTACATTCTACTTTTTATATGATTTCTAAAAAAAATCAGTAGAAGAAATAAATAAAATGCTACAAGGAGTTGGAGAAGGAGAGTACGGAATATAGAATATACCCCTGCTCTGGAAGCAATTGGACTTAAGCAACTTTATTCTGGTAAAAAACAGGTTCTTTAGGTAAAGTGCAGATTATTCTGGTAAAATCAGCCTAACATATGTTTGGGAATCCACAGTACATTCTTCATGAGACAAAGAGGCTGAGAAGCAGCGCAGAATGTTAGGTGGAGTTTTTGATTTTGCAATGCTAACATATCTCAATATTGGCAGATTGGGGCAAACTGACTTAAGGGAACATTTATGAATAAAAGGTTAGCCAATATTTATTTGACCATTTTCTGTATCATTTTCTCACTGTATCAAAAGATCCTTTATCTAGGGTTATCATTAATAAAATAGTACTTTGAAAGATTTTATGATTTATGCAGAGACATTCACAATGGAAAAAATGGGAACATGAATTTTAAGTTTCTGTGATAAAAATGACATGACTTCTCTTTTCCAAATTACATTTTATTGTATGCATGGGATAGGAAAATAGGTAAAGAATAATATAATTAAATTGTTCTCAATTAAAAGCAGAGTTATTGAGAAATGGACAAAAGAAAGGACAGTGTTTAATTCTGGAGAATATTAGCAATGAACTCCAAGATGTTTTCAGAAATGTTAAGAGTGTTTTTTCTTTTCTTTTCCCCTCTTCCTTTCATCTTTCTGATACCAAGTTGCTCCTTTTTTGCAAAATGAATGGCTGTCAAATTATCGGATGACCTTGAATCTGTTCTCTGAGTAGACAGGAAATATTTAAACCAGGAAGGAACAGAATAGTTCAAACAGTGATGAAGCATGAAAGGGCAATGCATTACATTTTATCATTTTATTCTGAAAGGCATATGTGTGGAATATATTTCACAAGCTGAACAATGCCTATGATTTTTCATATCAAAGCCTACGGACTATAGAAAATATTGTATAATTACATCCATGTTAAATGGGTTGCTAGATTGAGGTATTGAGGATTTTTGCTACTCATACTGTATAATGGTTTCATAGCACAGATTTTTTTTCCCCCAGCAAATAAGATAGGCCAGTGAGCCAAATACTTGTCACACATGACACTAATCGTTACTGAAATGACTAAGGTCTATGGCAACCATCACTCTTATTGCTATGATCCTCGAACTGAAGATATAACGAATTCATTAAAGTTTCTCAGTCTGAATATTTGGCTTCTAAAAATCGCTTCCATATAAGACAGCCTGTGTTGTTGGTCAATAACTTGCCAATTCAGAGTGCATTTGCATGCCCAGGACTTAAAGGATACTGCAGCATAGTGCATTTTTCCAATGGGGAAAAACAGTATTTCAGCTGTATTTATTTGTTCCCATAAATGTGTTCTTTTGTGTGATAAATGAAAATATAATCATAGCATTTCTATTTCTTCCCCTTAGTGTTTACAGTGTCGAGCCACTGAGAATGAAGGCCAGCTATAATTTCTTATGAAGAATTGCATAGATAATAATCCAAAACTATTGAAGCTAGTATGCATGTTATTCCACTGTTATCTCTGTTCAAAGATGCCTAGTCTTTAGCAGTGTTTCAAATATTTGAACATTTGTTTCATTAGAGATGAAACACTATTGATGCTGGATATGATATAAATGGATGTCCTCATTCCAGCCTTTATTTCTTTGGCTATTTTCTCGGAAGGAACTTTGCTAAACTTTGGTAAACTTCTCAGTCTCTTTCACGTCTACATTCAAGGAGTATGAAAAGGATTCTGTACTCCTGTCATACATGCAGGGAATATCTCTACATGAAGTGGAACATTTAATGGAGGAAAGACTTGCCTTATTACTAGGTATGATACTGCCTAACTGGGAATTTCTCAAGGCCAACTTCCAGGAAGAACCTACTGCAATGCCAATCCTCATATTGGAACTGCCTTCTTTTGTTTGGAGGGACATTAAGTGTGTTCTGATTTTATTAGGGAAATCTATCAACAGTACAAAGTATGAGTTCTTATTCTGTTGGCTGAGAACAGTAATTTTGAATTATAGACAACTTTAAGCACACCCTGCTTGCTTATAAACATTGAACTAGTGTAGTGGAAATGCTTGACAATATCAAGTCAATGAACAACTTTACTGTATTTGTAATGGTATGTGGGAATGGCCAAAGAAGAACCGCAGCCTAGACAACAGTCTGATAAATAAAATTTGAGCCTGAAAGAGGAGGGGTGGCAAAAGCACCTCAGAAGAGACTGTCCCTAGTTTTCAGGAGAGTAAAAGTGAGGTATGGGAGGGGTACTTTCAGACTTGCAGATTCTGTTAATGTAACCTTACAATAAAGATAGAGCTGGTACTCCTAGTTGTGCTTCTTGTCTGAACTATCTCACAAACCTAACAGTATTACTATGCAAACTATTATGTGGAAATGGAATTGACTTCCAGACCAATGTTGCAACTTATTTTATGGATACATTTTCAGGATAGGCATCCAAGCACAACTGGGAATTTCTCAAGGGCCATCTTCCAGGAGGATCCTAGCAATACCAACCCTCATATTGTAATACTTGTTGTCTGCCTGTTTGCCTGCCTTATCCATATGTGTAGCCTTTGCATGGCTGCTTATCTTCTATGGGACAAAGAAATGGATAGGTTGCAAATGGCAAGAGCAAACAAATGGTCAGTAATGGCTTGGCCAGGAGATGTGTCTGATCTAAGGGCTTAAGAAAATCTAGAGCAAGTTCTGACTCAGATCTATCAACAGCAGTGCTTATAGTACTTCTTAAACAAAACTTAATTTTTGTATTGTAAGTAGACATTACAATGCAAATTGTATGCATGGGATAGGATTTTAAAGGACTATTTTAAAATCATGTCAAATTATGACTTGCATATTCAATTTTACATTTTTCAGGGGAAATTGAGATGTGAAATACTAATACTTCTTTAGATGAATAAAACATTGTTTTATTAAAGCCTGTATTTAAAAAAGAAGAAGAAGAAGCAGGGTAGAATCACTGCCCTGTTCTCTTCATATAAAGATACCCAGGACACGGATGATATGTCTGTCTGTTGCTACCAGGATCAAAAAAGAGCAAAAACAACATCAACCTGAACAAACCAATGTCAGCTGAATATGAATATGCTTAATGCTGCAGTCTGTCCTATATTTCTGAAGAATTTTACCATTAGCATATTTTAAAAATACTACCTTTCTGGAATGTCATTCATTACTTTCTAGAACAGCAGGGTTTATGCAAAAGGGTAATCATTTCATTTTCATCAAGATTTTATAGACACTCAAAAGACCAGCCAGAGTAAGGGGGTTATGATTAGTCTTGCTGCTGTTGTATACTGACCCTTCCTTCACCTCTCTCCAAGTCAATAGGAAGCAACAAAGCCAATAAAGGGTTTACATTGCAGTCTATAGAACTACACAGATGGAGCCCAATGGATCATGGGGATTTAATTTTCTCAAAGGCCACTACAGATACAATTGATTTCTATATTGTCATGAGCTACAGGACTGGCTTTAATCCATCACCTAGACCATGGTGAAAAAGAAAGGAGTAAGTTGCTCACAGCTGATTAATGACTAGAGGGGTTTGCCCTCTTCTCCTCACTCTCACCTCATGTTGTTTGCTCAGCATGTATTTAAAAAAGCAAAACATATTATGACAACTGCTACTGAGGTTGGGGGTCCCAGGGACAACAGGGTCCCAGGCCTCTGCCTAATGGTATGAACACAATGGCTCTATCGAATACAATGAAATGAGTGGTCCAATTAGCTGTGGTTCTAGAACATCACTAATTCTTTGTATAAGCCCATTTCTGGGGACACTTTCTGTATTTGTAATAAAAGCAAACTCTTTGCACTAACATTTTTATTGATGAAGAGTTCCAGAAATTCAAGTCGTGTGTGTGTGTGTGTTGAATATGCAAGAACTACTAATAGTTTTGGTAAAAAAACAAAGAAAAAAGTCAAAGAATATTTTCCCTTTTTAAATCTACATTGTCTAAATAAAAATATCAGACTAATCATATTAATTTGCAACTGTTCATGTAGTGCTTTTTATTCAACTAATCCAAATTCTTCTATAATTCTTAAAAAGAAAAAAAGGGCCATATGATCAGATAACAATGAGAAATTGTGTTTACTATCCTCCTCAGCCCTGGCCATTAGGTGTGTACTGGAAAAAGAAAGCTATAAACTTTATGGATGTGCAACAGTTTTTGACACACTGAGGCACCTGATAGGATTTGTTGACCTACCATAACATACCACCTGTGGGAACCTTCTTGTACTAGGTAGATAGGAACAACATTCTGATTTTGCTGCAAGGAGAAAAGTTATAGGTAGTAATTTTATTCTTCCCAGCATTTATTTCTTTGTGTTTGTGGATACTTCTGAAATTTCCATGAGTTTTGGGGATTGCTTTTGGAAAAGAGGCTAAGATGTCCCAATGCATGTAGCTATGTAAGTAACTTATTTAAAATGTGTAAAATGGGGAGGAGGGGACTCCTTAATTTTGAAAAGTATTAGGATTTATCTGAAAATACAATTTTAATTTTTTCTCATGTGACTATCAATGACTTATTACTTCATCTTCCAAAATAATTTCCCTCAGTCTTTTTTAGAATTTAAGTTCCAAGATATATACTTTCCCCTCCCTAAATAATTCTTGACAAGACTTTATCAAAATGCATCTAGATGTTTGGCACATTTACAAATTAAAAATGAACAGTGTAAACATCCTGACTGATATTTGCATGTTGAATCCATCCTCTCTATACGGCATATAGGTCTTATTACAAGTTATTCTGATTAATTTTGGCTGGTGATCTATTCTGAGGCAGAAAAAAATAAGTTTCATCTTTATTAATTGAATGTCAGTCTGTGACAAGAAATGAATTATTCTGGTTATCAAAATGCATTAATATTCATGTTATATAAAGTAGCAGAAACAGCTGGGTTGAAGTTTAGTGTATTCTCACCCACAGTGCAGAAATTACTGTATCTTGATTTACTCAAATTAGTAATTAAGAAAGCGTATAATTGCTCCAAATTACCAGGCTTGCAATTTACACACTTTCTTGGAAATGAGGATTGACAGTTCTAGACTATAAGTTAAGTAGTAAGAAAGCAGAGGAGTTGTCTTCAAGCATTTTAGTAGGAGGGGAAAAAAATCAGCATTTGGGAAATAGAATAAATTAAAACTTTTTCATATAAACACAGAAATAAGTCATGGGTCATTTAAACCTCAAATTACAGTTCTTTAATTTCAGGAAAATTACAAAATATTGCACAGTGATTCTCTGATGGTATTCTACCACTAAAGTCACAGGACATAATTAGCCAAAGTTCATTGTTTTAAGTACCATCAATCCATAAGTAAGAGATAAGCACTTCCTCCTTCCTTTCCATTTAAGTAATCTGCAAGTTGCATGTCCAAGTTCATGATTCAGCTGAGGTTAAACGTTTGGAAGTCAGTGATTTCTGACAGAAAGTTAAGCCCGTGCTTAAATGTCTCCCATTCATGAAATTTTCAAAGGAATAACTTTAGCTGGTCAATATACCATTTCTTTTAAATGAACACTTGTAGCATGTGCATGATCTATCTGTAGCTGAAATGAAAATGCCCAACAATGGTTGCCAGATTCTTTTATCTTCCATTTTGTCTTTTTAAATTAAAAGGAAATGTATCCTAGACTGGATGTTCAATGTTCTCTACACTACAGGCGAGAAGGAGAAGGAGAAGGAGAAGGAGAAGGAGAAGGAGAAGGAGAAGGAGAAGGAGAAGGAGAAGGAGAAGGAGAAGGAGAAGGAGAAGGAGAAGGAGAAGGAGAAGGAGAAGGAGGACTGCTAATTTTCCTATCCAAAATAATTAATTTCTGAAACTGGTTATTTTACCTATGCATGGAAGTAGAGGGGAAAAAAAATCATCTTGTACATATAAAACTTTTCTATGTACACTTTCCCTGATACCCAGAGGTAGGTGCCCCTCAAGTGTATGATACTGCTGATCCTTGTAGATCAAACTTTCCTTACCTGTGTTTCCAAATGAGTTTGTATTCTCCTAAATTTTAGCTGAAGGAAAACTCTAAAGTAGCTTTGAAGAAATAAGATTTAAAGAATTTGAAAGGAAAGAGTTATTTTAAAAAAAGATGAGAGATGAGAGAGAGAGAGAGAGAGAGAGAGAGAGAGAATGTTTTACCACTGAAATTTGCACAGTATTTTATTGGATTTTTAAACATATTGTAAATATGCTTGCTTTGAGGAGGCTCCAAAGAATAATATAGGCATCCATACAATTAGTCATAAATTTGATAAATTAAAGCAGTGCTTATAAGAGGCATATAACAACAATGATGAGCAAGTTGTCCTCAATATATGACTCTTTGTTGGATGCTTTAGAACATCACATTTCTTCCCACAGCACAGCTTTGCCTGTAGCAGCAGGACCAGAAAGGTTTATGTAAATTTCCTATAATACCAATGACATGTATTGCTTTTGAGGGAAGTACACTTAAATTTAACTGTGTAGTATCCAGTTCTGAGCCCTAGGGAAGAAAAAAATTAAAGGGAAAGCAAATGTCAGTTGTGAACCTGGTCATGATTCAAAAAGTTTATGATAAATCCTTAGGCCCTATTGCATAGCTTCCAAACTCTTCTTCAAATGTTACTGCATGGAGGAGTCAGAGATTACACTCTTTTGAAACTGGTCAATCTAAGCCAAACTAATCTCAGCCTAATTCTAATCCTAATCCTAATTACTCATGGTTTGGGGATGCTGACTTAATGTGACAATAAATACGAATGACTTGTGGGACTTCCAGGACTCCTTTTTGATGTTTTAATATGGGTGAGGGATCTCAGGAACATCTGGTCAATCTGGAAGAGAAAATATGAGAAGAAGCTGCTACTCTATCTCTACTGCATGTCATGATAGAAGGGAAATTTGATGCAATGTGCTTGTGGAGAAATATGTCATAAACAGTAATGTATGATTATATAGTGGCATGCATATTGCATGGGGAAATATCTTTCTCCTATGAGTCTAGGTAGGGTACCTCAAACTACATAAGTGCACAGTATGATCAACGAAGTGCCTTGAATTGACAAAATATAGTGTTTATTGTAGGATATAAATTTAGGTTTCCCTGATCCAACTTTACATAAAGAAAGTGGTGATGACCTTTCACATTTTCTCCATTTCTATTTCATTAAGAATATGGTGTTTATATTTACAGGAAAGTGTCATCAAGAAAAAATATAATATTTGTCTAATTCCCTGAGTCCAGTAAGTTTCAAGCATTCTCTCTCTGTACTTCCAGCTTAGACAATATTAGACTTTGCAACCCATAAATTCCTTTTCTGATTTTTTTGCTTTTGTTTCATATGTTTGGATGAATCTCAGTCACACAAAGGAGGAATCATATGCAAATTTACAGATGCCACATGATGGTGGACAGAAATGTTGACTGGATCAAAGTCAGTCAACATTAGGCCTCTATCTACTAGCAACAGGATTCCATTTAGGACTATATGTCAAAGTTCCTAAATGTCACCTGCCGTTAGATAATCTAATTCATCGTGCACTGAAATCTGGTCAATAACTTGTGCCAATCACTAGATGAAGGCGGCACTCAATTTCTGAAGTTTGATGTGATCCTTAAGGAAAAAATCTGCCAGGTTTTGTAAGTTTTTGACAGCTGATTCACACAGCCACTTCAGCAGGCGCTATCACCCTTGTTTAAAAGACTAAACAAGATCCAGCCAAAAGTAAAGGTTACTAAGTCCCATTGCTTGCAGTGACAAACTTAGAACCAAGCAAGACATTTATTACAAGTATAACCACACATATAGCAATGGGGTGGAACTGCTGGATAGGTTGATCTCTTATATTTGTCCATTTGTGTCTATTGTGGTACCAACATAGATTCAAAGGCCAGAGATTGAGTAGCTATCATCCCATTCCCCAGCTGACTTGTTTGGATGAATTCTGCCTTAAGTAATGGCACTTGATGAAAGATCTGAGATGCAGATTTATGATTCTGGCTAGCCACTAGCCACCCTTCTCCATACCTTCCCTAACTTCCATTTGCCACTTCAATGTACTCCCACACTTAGGTGCAGAATATCCAGTTGGCCCATCCACCCCTTACCTGTTTGGTTGCTGGTTAGATATGGTATACTTGAAACCTGGCCCAACCTGGCCCCTCCTAAACTACTCAGCACCTTCTCCCCCAATTTCCCATCAGCTGTCACCACTGTGTATCACTGCTGGTGGTCTTGTCCTTTTGCAGCATACTCCGACACACTTATGACTACAGCATTCATGTTCTGTGTTCATGCCTGGACCAAACAATATATTTTGGGTTTGGGTCAGCTCACCAACTTCAGTTATGTTCTTTACTGAATGCTATTTCATATCCTTACTCTGGAAATTGGGTCAAGGAATCTGATCCAAGGGGCCTTAGTCATTTTATCACAGATATCTGTTATTCATTGTACAAGGTTTAATAAAACTTCTCATGCTTTTTCTAGAGGCCAGGAATGTATCTATATCCTTATTTTATTTATACTCCTGAAAGGATGTATGTATAAAGGAAACTGAATAGTTTACTTAAAGAATAAAGGTCAATAATTATGCAAAAAAAAAGTGTCAACCGTTTTCTGTGCTCTCTGTTGTTTTTTTCTAAGAAAATATTGTACCATTAAGAAAGCGATAGGGGAGGAACTGTAAGCCCAGATCAGATAAAAGGAATTAGAATTGTAATGTAGAACTTTCAAAACATATAAAAGAAAGGAACTTTTAAGAATCATATAGCAAGTATAATCAGCTAAATTTTATCTGAAATAATATACCACTTTTCAAGTGAAAGACCTAAGAAAAAAAATTAAGATGATATACAACTACAAAATAACAGTATTAAAACCCTAAGCAGGTTTTAATATTAAAAAGAAGATTGGATGCGATAGAAAACTGAATGAATTCCACAAGCATTTATATTTTCACTGCTTCATGATAATGACAAATGGAATAGTAGTTTGATAAAGCTTCCTCTTTGGGGAACACATATGAAAAAGGAATTCAATCATGCCTGATTCACATTTTTATTTTGATATATTCATCTCAGCTAGGACTTGTATTGGCACCTGACATCACCACCACAAATGAAAAGCGATAGCATAAATATAGGCTACAGGATACTGTTGAAGACAAGCTAATTCTATACTCCCAACTAAATCCTGTTTAAATGCAATATATACAGTAAATGAAAAGGCAATATACCACAAATGTAGATTTACCGTTCTTTCTTTTAGTACTGTAATGCTAGAAAGAATGCAAATAGCATCAGTTCTTTCTTGTTCAAACCAGTTTAATTTTTACCCTTGTAATCACCCTTAAAATAACTAAACATATACAAACGATTCACTGAATGAGTGAAGAGAAGGAGAAAACTGGAGTTTGTCAGGAGAGTTCAGCTTAGGAGAAGCAGAAGAGAGAGGGAGGAGAGAAGGAGAGAAAAGCCAAGAAAGGGAGAGTCTGCTGACTAATTGCTACTGTTGACTGTTTTCTGAGTGCTGCTGATTGCCCATTGAATAGAATTGGAGCATTGCTTATGTTAACCTAGCTGAAACAGCTTTAGGGCACATATAAGAAAGCCAGACAGTGAGTCCACTGAACAGACAAGTAGGTAGAGCAAATGGGTTTTGCAGGGGAGTTCAGAGAGTAGTTTTGCAGAAGGACTGAGAGTAGTGAAGTTGATGGGACAAAAGCTGGACCACAAATGGCGTTCACAGGTCAGATCGAACAAGCACTAAATGAGGCTCATCTAAAGTTCTTTTTTATTTCCTTTAATGCTTTGTTGAGAAACAAAATATTTAAAGCACAAAAAGGAAAAAAAAAACATAATATGTAGCAAGCAATTGCTTATTAAACAACTAATCAAACACTTGACCATGTGAAATCATATTGTCTAGTCCTTCTGTTGCTGTAAAGGACCATTCAGAAGTGATGAATTACCTACACTCAATTCTGGAGAAGTGGAAAATATTACTGAAAGCCACTTGGAGTCCAGCTAATGTTTCTGGACTCCAAGTGGCTTTCAGTACTATTTACCATGATATATGTTAATCTATTACAGCAGATCACAATCAGGAAAGCAATATTTTCACAGATTCAGAATAGCTCTATTTCAACAAGGAAGGAGTGAAGTTACAGAATATTTGAAAACTGAATATTTGTAGCTTGGTCCTCACATATTAATGAGTACATCAAGGTGTGACCTCTCTATTCCCTTTGATCTTTTTTTCTCTTGGGGTCTTGGTTTAATGGAATGGATTCTAATAGCTTGTTTGATATCACACAAACACACACATACACACACACACCAAATCTATCTGTTCTTGTTCTGTTGCTCATTCTGGAAACATTGATTTTCATTCCAGGGTCAAATAATACCATGGCGGTATGCTTCTGAGTCATATGGAGAGGCTGGACCTTGAAGCACTGATTTGCGGTGGCTCTGATCTTCCTGTTGAACTATGTCTAGAGAATTATTGATCATTACATAAGCCATTGACTAAAGGTGTTCCACAAAGCTTCATCTTGTCCCTCATATGTACAGTACCTACATGAAACTGCTGCGGAAGAAGATTTGAAACTCTGAAGTGACCATAATATTAGTATGGTGATGACACTCAGCATTATTGTTTCCAAATATATCTAACTAGTGTCTAAGAAGCTCTATTGCTTCATAATATCTCCAAGGAATTTCTTTGGCACTCTTCAAGCTTGGTTAAGTTCAGTGATAGGCTTGATGAGGGAAAAGAAAGTTAAATTAAATGGGGATAAACAGGGAAGTAGATTCTGGGACTGAGTTAAGTTTTCTTTGAGTAGTGATAAAGTTCTTCAGAAATATGGAGGAAATGCTCCTTCACAAATTTCCCACTTTCAGAGGCTCATCTATTTCAGAAATGGGAAAAGGTTCCCCCCCACCCACCCCCGTGTGACTCCCAGACTATGGAATGCACTTCTTAGAAAGGTTTAGCCCCACTGTCTCAAAATTTAAGTGTATCTCTTTCATCAGTTTTTTTTTTTCAAATTGTTAACTGAATTTAGTAACAATGTTATGTGTATTAAAATTTTTGTTGGAACAGAATTAATGGAAAAAAGACAAATTGAATAAATGGCCAAGCTAAATGCAGAAATGCAGAACCTTTCTGAAATGGTTCCTCAATTTACTGTCTTTGAAAACCTTTGGAAATTGCTATTTGGAACCTTCATGGCCTTCCATGTAACTATGGTAGCACTGTCCTTTTGGAACTATGCTGCTATTTCATTATTTAGTTGATAATAATTTTGTATTGTACTATTGATAGATTTACTGGGGGGTTCATTCAATTTGAGAATTCCTGGGAAATGGTGGTACCTAACAATGAATACCTTTCAATCAAGCAAGTCATGAGTCAATGCACATGGCCAATTCCAGGAAGAAGCTTTCAAGGAACTCATCAAGTAAACCACCCTCTCCCATCTGCCCATTCTGAAAGCCCTGCTTCAGATATCCTACTCTTATTATTCTATACACTGTTGAGCTAAATCCCATTATAAGCTGGTTTGGTTTCTTAGCCAGGTCTGTCTCATTGCTGATTGCAGTGACTGGGGCTGAATAAGAAATTCAGCTATGTCCTGAACACCTTACAGAGTTCCATAAAGCTTCTAGCTTAGGATTTATGGTGAACAGTTCTGCAAAATGTGCTCCCATTCTGTTCCAACATGAAGTGGAGATGAGCCAGAGGGAATAGTCCCCTCCAAAGTTGCACAGATGATGTAACCCTCTCTTTGAGATCTGCATGTACAGGATGTCCATTTGTAGAGTGATTCATTGTGCAAAAAACTGTACATACAGCATCTTCCACATGTATGAGTTGCTTCTCAACAGTTTTTTCCCTACATGTATGGATGCGAATGGGAGTGCTATATTTTGTACATGATTCCAGTGGATAGGGCTATTCTGCATATTTTCATACTTACTCATAAGTTGAAGGGAAAAAAATAAACAATGTCTGGTTATGATTTTTGCTGTCACTTTTTATTGTTTCTCTGTTTTCTTTACAGAACTCTCATTTTAGTTGTCCAAATAAAGTTCTCTGGAATCTTAACATATGCAAGTGTACTCATCCTATGTATGGCCAGCTATTTCAAAATACAAATTAGAATTGAGAGAGAAAATGTTGCCTCTAGGAGTTTCCTTTGTTTTTCTTGTGGTCTGAAAACCCATCAGATCATTCCGGACATACATAGTTGCTGATAATGCTGTCTGGACCCCTATGACATCTGCACTTTGTAGCTTTTCTGTGACGCTTAGATTCTACCAATTCTATTCAGTGCAAAGTAAACAGACTAACATCGTGGAAAATATAAATATGAAACAAAGCTTGGGATGTGCCTTTGTAAAGATTGTGCAGATCATGCAGTAGAAATCAAGGCCCATCACTGACTTTTGGTAGTGAATGATACCAGCTGTAGTAGAGAAGTCTACAAAGTGATGATATCAATTTTACAATGGCTGGAAGGTTCTGTGAAGCTTTAATGAGTCATTGATGTGAAATATTGTTTGTCTGGAAATCTGTTCCTGGACAAAGTAATTTCCTCCCATTGCTTTTGTTAGAACTGGGTTTTAAATCACTTAAACACAAGCCCAACAAAATGAAGACAGGCTGACTAAAGGACAAGGGCATCAACATATGTTTATTTTTTTAAAAAAGTTTTTCAGGTGCAAATAAAAATGAGCAATGCTGTTCTGCAAGTAATTAGGTACCAGACTGAAGAATTTCTTGGTATCAGCAGTACAAGAATGCAGGTGTTCTTCTTAGCATTCTGAGTATTGCTGCAACCCTTCTGCCATTTCTCTGCAGATCCATTTTGCATAGCAGTTGCATGCTATAATGAACTGATATTTCAAAGGTTTTGTGCTGCTTTATTTGTTTGCTTACTTACTTATTTAAAGAAGGATTTACTACATGCAGTTTGATGAAAAAAGAAGCAGTTATCTGCTCACAGCTGGTGGTCATGTAGTTAATATAACACAGATATGGGTAAAAGAACAAGAACATCATGTTTCAGGGGGTTATAAGCATAGATGTCCATTTTAAAAGGCTAGAAACTTATATTCGGACTGTAACCACCCTGAGATGCTCAAGTGTCATACATTTGCAAGGGAAAAGCCAGAAATCAAATTAATTATGCCTAAAACAAAAAGACCGATTCAACATTTAGTTTTAAAAGGAGGTGTTTCTAAAATTAAGTACACATAAGTGAGGAGCTAACAGAACGAAGACCAGCAGAGTATGATACCTGGTTGTAAAACGAGGTGACTGTTAATTTTCAGAACTTAATATATTTAAAAATAGAGAAAAGTTTAAATGTAAGTTGAGATTGTGTATATTATGTTGGTTCTGGAGATGTAAGAAGTGAGATGTCTTAATTTCTCCTTTTCCATGAAAAAGAAAGATAAGAACAAATTGTAGGTGATTCTTAAGGATATGATAGATTAGGGGAAACATTGTCTTCTATGTATCAGAAGCAGTGTTAAGGCAGAGCAAACAATTTGCTGAACTGGAAATATGCTGCATAAGTGAATTATGTTACTGGTTCTGATACCTCTCTAGAATGTTTGTGCAGTTAAATTAGGATTCCTTCCTTCCTTCCTTCCTTCCTTCCTTCCTTCCTTCCTTCCTTCCTTCCTTCCTTCCTTCCTTCCTTCCTTCCTTCCTTCCTTCCTTCCTTCCTCCCTCCCTCCCTCCCTCCTTCCTTCCTTCCTTCCTTCCTTCCTTCCTTCCTTCCTTCCTTCCTTCCTTCCTTCCTTCCTTCCTTCCTTCCTTCCTTCCTTCCTTCTTACTTTGAGATACAGAAACAGTTATACTGCCCTGTTTTACAACTTCTCCTAAATATTATTAATATTTAAGTTCCTTAGCAGGTATTAGTGCCTATGTAACCTTGGCTGAGCTTTAAAAAAAATGAAGCAGAGTTTGATGAGAGATAAAGAGGAAATTTTACAGCTGTAAATAGACTGGAAAAAAGAAAATCTTGGAAGAAGACAAACTGCTTCTATATTGTTGCCAAGAAAAACGCATGGATTTATACATGAATTCACACAGAGTCAGGCTTAGCTCAAGGGAGATTTAATTTTTTGTAATTCTTTTCGTGGGCAGAAAGACAGTTGGTAAGAGAAGCAAATCACAACTTTTGAACAATGCTATAGGTGAACTAGAGCATAAATTCAAAACAACATGGGACTTAGTTGTATTTTCCATTCTGCTATGCATGTGAATGTTACAATACTGTGAGTTGAGATACAATACTGCCACAGTTGAGTAATACTGTGAAATACACTTCTAGAAATTTACTTCACAAGAATATACCTACTTTTTCCTCCCCCCATCCTTAAATAGGTCAGATACTGACCCTGTAATACACGCCAAGGAGCGAGTGAAAAAGAAACACAGCATACTTAAGTTACACTAGCATCTTTTAAGGCAACCTTTAAAGCATGTTCTTCCCCATTTATTTAACTTTACTCCTTAACCCTACTACTTAATTTTTCAATTTACCCTTATTAAAAAAAAAAAAAAAACCCTCTAGATAATGATGTTTGTACTTCTGAAATATATAGGAAGTAAAATTTGGTAGATGGTGAATCAAAGATAACCAAGATTTTGAAAAAAATTCTCAGAAGTAATTCTACAGAGCATCCTGCATTATAAAAACATAAGTTGTTTTCATGGTATAATAGAACAATCATGAATCTAAGCCCAAGTGGCATTCACTGTAAAACGAAAGAAAATAATATGATTTCTGGAAACTGCGAGCAACTATTCAGAGGCAGTGTCTCAAGTCCCTAAAGATAATTGTATATAACACCGCACAAATGAATGTATATGCTGACACATGACATAAATTGTGTCTTTGAAGCATCACATGGTGAATAATTTCCTTCTATGACATCTCAACAATAGACGCCAGTACTTGACCAACTATGTCTAAGCTCAGAAGCTAACCCATGTCAGGGCTAGGTAGTACTTGGATAGGAGACCACAAGGGGATTTCAAGTCTATAGGCTAGAAGAGGACATTGAAAAAACTTCTTAGAATAAAATAATGACAAATCACTACTATTCTGCAGCCAAGAAAACTTCATGGATGTATCATGGATAGATCCATCCAAAATAAGCCTGATACCAGGACATCTTTTCTTTATGTTCTTATGTTTCATACAGTATACACAACTGCTTTAGAATAAAATATATTTGGACAAATCTGGTGGATAAGAGGAAAACAATGAAGAGGTTTTCCTAAATGAAAGAAGAATATCATTTTATGTATTAATAATGAGAACACTCACTTGATCTTTCCTGTTACAATTCTGTAAGTTGAAACTCCTTGTGTCACAATGCCTTAGTATGAAATGTGTAAGGAATCATTTATGTACCACTACAAAACATCAAGAAAATGAAATAAATCTGTAAAACAATTGTTATTTAGAATGATTTGGTGTGTTCACATGATGTATGTTTCTATATGGGGGAGGGGAGAGAATGAGTTTGACACTTATATAAATTCTAGATCTGATTAAATTTTGTAGCCTGAGTTTAAAGTTAGATGAGTCCCTTTTGTGGTCTGCTCAGGCTCCAACCTGGTTTGTTCACCTGCTATACAACTTCGTTTCTCCTATTACCTCTTTCATAAATCTCCATGGATGATATTAAGGGAATGCAATAGGAAAGCACCGTAGGCAAGAGTAAAGTTAGTTTTACACCTAGCTTTTGGATCCCCTTCTATCTTGTCCCAGACTACATACAGTGCATGACAGGTTGCCCAGGCCTAGGGACAGGCAACCAAGTCTTCTTCTTGTCCTAATTTAACAGGCATAAAATCTATTCTTCTTGAATAATAATATAATGGTAGAATCATAGGGTAGGAAGGGCCAGTTCAGCTATCGGGTCAATCACTGATTCATCATGAAATGAATTAATCAATGAAAATTCATGAAAACTCATTGGATTAATCCAAATTAAAATATCTTTGGTAGATAGTGGTCTTCCTTTGCCAGAAAGCCATCATCTTTCTGGGTAATTGGTTCCACTGTTGGATTGTTCTTACTGTTAGGATTTTTTTCCCTTAAGATTCAGTTGGAATATAGCTTCCTACAACTTAGATCAATTGTTTTGTTTCATACTGTATTCTCTGAAACAAACAAGGTTTTGACTTTCTCTGACACCTCTCCCTCCTTCAGGTATCTGAAAAGTGTTATCATATTACCCATTAGTCATGTTTCTTTATACCTAAGCATATCCAGTACCTTCAGTCTCTCCTCCTAAGTATTAATTTAGTGCCTGATCTTCTTGCATTTATTTACACCTGTTCCAGTTTTTCTAAATCAATTCTAAAATGTGGTATCAAGAATTGGTGCCTGTTCCATTATATTCTGACAAATGCAGATTATTATTATTATTTATTAAATGTGTATAGTCTGACTCCCAACAACTCTGTTGAACTATTACTTGTTCTGATTTAGAAACATTTTGCCTTTTTGGTCGCTGCTTCATGCTAATATCTCACATTCAATTTGGAGATATTCAACTGTTACTCCGAGATCGTTTTCACACGCAGTTCTGTTTCCTAATGGAAGAACTTTAAATTTCTCTTAATTAAATTTTGTGTTCTTATTTTTAGCCTGCTTTTTAAATTTAAGATCATTCGGAATTTTGATTTTGCTCTTCCAGAAGTGTTGCATAACCTTCAGATCTGATAAGCATGTCCAGCCTTCTTCATCCAAGGATTCAATAAAAATGTTAAACACTTCAAGACCCAGGACCAAACCCTATGGCATGACATCTGATTCTTACTCCAATTTGATAAGAAACTATGGATGAGCATTTCTTGGATATGATATTCAAGCTAGCTGTGGATTCACATAATCGACCTTTCATTTGGCATGTAATTAAATAGCTTGCTAATCAAAATGTCATGGGGTCCGTAGTCAGATGCTTAGATAAAATCAAGATATATTATATATACATATTTTCCACAATATACTTAACCAATCAAACAATGATATAAAGATACTCTGACAAGAATTGTTTTTGAGAAATCAGTGTGATTCTAGTAATTACTGCATTGTTTCCAGTGCTTACAGATTGAATGTTTTATGATCTGCTCCATTATCTTCCCAGGTATATATAAACCTAAGAATATTAGAATAGCTGTTCTGAATTACGTTAACACTCATTTTAGTCCAGCATTTTGTTTCTTGCGGTGGCTGTTTCTAGGGTCTCACAAGCAAGAGATAGAGAATTTCACTCTCCCACTGTTGTTCCCCTATACATACCTTGATACAGTATGCATTTTCCTGAAGAACATGAAAGAATACAAATTAGTTATTGCTCCTTGCTTCATACTATAAGTATGTGTTGAAAAATAGACAAATATGCCAACGTTTTCTACATGTTGCTGCATATATGAGTTTAGGGATATAGTAAGAAAATAAATCAAAGTGAACATGTTGACTTTTTGCCCTGAAGATAATGTTCCTTGTGAAGTTTTGAAAAAGCCAATTCAAAAAGAAAGCATTCCATTTTTGAAGATGTAATTACACACACACACACGCACACACCTTCCACTAGTTAGAAAACTATTACATGAAAGAAAACAACATTATTGCCAGAAAATAATAGTTTTGCTTCACAGAGCATCGCATAATAGTGATAGAAAATCCTAAACAAAAATCCTAAAGTATAGTACTCCTATGAATGGAACTTTTCAAAGCATTTTCCTCAAAAGGAAAACAGAGGTGGAATGGAAAGGTAAGATAGCAACAAAAAGTTTAGCAACAACCATTAGCAACAAAAAGTTTCCCTCAATCTAACCATAATGCCAGGTTTTAGCCCTCAGTTCAATAATTCGTGTTACCTGAACCAAAATAGAGTTTCCTCAAAGAATGGGATACTCCCCTGTATTTTCCTCCAGAAGAAAACACATACAGAATGGAAAGGTAAGAGGCCCAAAATCTAGAAAGAGGCTCCCTGATTCTAACCGCGATGGTCATTTTAAGCTCTGACTTCAACAAAGCCTAACCCAAGGTAGAGGTTTCCAATAAATGGGATATTCCAATGACTTTGTTCCAGAGGAAAACAAAGGTAGAAGAGAAAGGTAAATGCCAAATATCAACAAAGACACTTACTGAATCTAACCATGATGCTGGTTATTGATCCTGATTTCAAGGTAGCCTGACCCTAACCCTAAGTAAAGATTTCCAGTAAAGAGGATTTTTCCACACATTTGACTCCAGTGGAAAAGAGAATAAGAACAGAAAGAGAACAAGCCCCCAATATAGAAAGGGACTCTCAGAATCTAACTGTGATGTTGGTTTTTGTCCCTGAACTCAAGGAAGCATAATCCTAACCTTAAATTGAGTTTTTGAATGAATGGGATTTTCCCATGCATTTTGCTCCAGACAAAAGCGGTGTCAGAATAGAAAGGTAAGAGGCTCACTATGTACAATGAGTCTTCCTGAATTTAACCATGATAGCAATTTTGGGCCTTGACTTCAAGGTAGCCTATCCCTAACCCTAAGTATCACAGCTAAAAACAAAATCTGGTTTTCCAAGGAAAGCCAGGAACCAAAATTTTGCTTGCTTCTTATGCACCACTGACAGATTGCACATGGAGAAATGTGATCAGGGTAGGATAGGGGCAAACTGTAGAAGCAGCATATTCTTCAAAAATGGTAAAATGAAACTCTTAGTTTGAAACCCACTGTCTTTATGACACTGGATAAGGTATGCCACCATATTTTCTTTCTGATAAACTTTAATCTTTAACTGCCAACTAAGAAACAAGATTAAAGACCTTGTTTCTTAGTTGGCAAATACATTGCGCTTTGCATGGAATAGTTTTAATGGACTGAATTTAACCAATTTGTTCAATTCTTGGTAAGTATGCATCCAAAGCCATATTTTTAGAAGGTGATATTAATGTGATCTACAAAAGGGTCAATGCTACCTGCTAGAGTTCTTGGCAATAACAAAATCTATCATCTCTACCAACCTTATCAAGTTTTTTTTGAATATTATTAAAACATCTCTAGCTTATTGTCATGATTAAAATGCATGGAAGGCTCAGTGCAGTCTTAAAACCTGCCATTGGGTGAAATAACAGTGAAAGTCTGTCATCCGTCAAAAGGCAAGGAGACATTATTGTATCCAAGGCCACTGGAGGGAATACCTCAAAAGGTCATTCTCCACAATATTGCTCAGATTAAGAACAATTAATATTGAATTATGTAGGATGCAAAGCTATTAATTCAAGAGCTTTCATTTTTACCAGTGATATTTCAGTATGACTTATTTTTCTACATTGCAATTAATTTGGCTGAACCAAATGTTCTCCAAAGAACTATTTTAATATGGAACAGAGGTTTAAATGAGGCTGAGAAAGATTCCTCCCCACCACCATTTCCTCTCCCCTCCCCCATATCTCATGAGAACTCATCTTGATCAGACCAAAGGCCTAAGTAGGCTACCACACTGCTTCTCTCAGGGCCAAAGTATATGCATTGTCCCATCTCCACTGTAAAAGACTTCAGTGTATAGATTCCAGTGTTACTGTCAGAACCTGCAGCAATAGAATGAATAGCCAAAAGAGGACTAATTTATTAGGGATAATAAATGCTGGGTTTGCTTGCTTTGATTCTGCCATTTGTAACAAGGGGGAGGGGGATGAAAGAAGACAGAGCTGGTGTCATCTCGAAGGCCAGGACGAAGAGGTGTTATCAGGGTGAGGAATTCACAAGGCCACGACTCGGTGAGAAAGAAATCTGGCGCCAAAGTAGAAGGGGGAGCAGAGGGGGTAAAAGTAGAGGGAAAGTTACATGGAAAGTTTAGTTTTAGCAATGCTTTGCTTAGAGCTGCATGTACCATCCAATAAAGGAGATTTTATCTGAACCAGGCCTGGTTTCATGAAAATTCTTCTGGATTGGGATTTGGACATTGTAACCCTGACAGTTACCCTTTGCAGATCAGTCACCATTGTTTCCTAGATGAAGGGAAAGGGTCTAGATCAGTGTTTCTCAAGGTCATTGGGAATAATGGGATTTGTAAGCCTAAACCAGTGTTTCTCAACCTCAGCTACTTTAAATTGTGTGGACTTCAACTCCCAGAATTCCCCAGCCAGCAAGCAGAAACACTGCCCTAGATCAAGGAAAAAGTTTTGCTTTGCATTCAAAAGGTGCCATGATTGGTTCTTGGCTTCTCCATGTAGGACTGGGAAAGACTCTAGTCTAAAATTTGGCAAAGTGGTGTCCTTGAGTGTAGACAATACTAAGCTAATACTGACTTGACATAAGGTAAGTTGGCAAGATCTTAATCTGGGCAGTAAATATCCAGTTGACCACTAGATGGGAACAAAAAATTAGAATTTTCTATATCTCTTTGCTGTCATCTGAATTTTGCAGCCCAGCTCTGGGTGGCTTTCAGAGATTTAATTAAAAACATTTATAAAAACATCAACACCATAATAAATAAAAAATGAATTTAAACAATAACATCAAAAAATATCTTTTTTAAAAAGAGTTTTAAACTCCTTTCTAAACTTTAACAAGGAGTTAAAGTTTAATTTCAATGGTAACTTATTCCATAATAAAGGTCCTAACCCAAAAACCAGGGTTTTGGGGGGGTTTTTTGGTCAGTGCTAAATGAAGTAAATCTTGCAAAAAGTGCCCCACTGAAGAACCTGACAGTGTAGAGCAGACTGTACAGGTGTATTGGTTCATTGGGCCGCAAGCCATGTGAGTACTTTGAATTGCCCCAGAAAGCAATTGGTAATTAATACAACTATTTTAATAAAGAGGTGGTGTGACCCTTTTAAGATATGCTAATCACATCCATACTGCTACATTCTGACCAGCTGCAATTTTCCAACTGCATTTGAGGGCTGCCTTTGAAAAGCAGATTCTAATAATCTAAACTTGAAGTTATTACCCCATATGTCACCAATGCAAACTTCTTCCTTCCAGATAGAGATGTGACTGGTTTGTAAACCAGATATGGCATATGGTTGTCCAGCACCACTAAATAGGGTAGAAACCAACACCAGGTAGCATTTCCCATCCTCAGCTCCCTCAAACACTCCAAAAGAATACCATGGTCATTCATATCAAGAACTACTGAAACTTCCTGCAATATCAGTAAAATTATATTCTCCATCTCTGTTACAGTTTAAATCATTCATCAGAATAATAAAGGTCATCTCTGTTTCAAAACCAAGTTGATACCCAGATGGAAAAAGTCTAGATAATATTTTCTCTAAGTTCCAGGAGCTACAGCACCACTGCTTTCTCCATAAATTTTGGTTATGTAGAGAAAATTAGACTTCACAAATAATACCAAGTTATCAAATATATTAAAGAAGTAGTGTGGCCCCAAATATCCAAAACATACTCAAGAATGCCACACTATGCTTCTATCCTGAAATATAACACAAAGCAATAAAACATAATATAAGGAAAATGGGCTTATATGCTATGCATACAAATTACAGTAACAATCCACATTTGTCCATCCCATAGAAAAATTACTGCTGATGCTCATGACTGTCTCTAATCTAAGATAGTTTTCATGAATACTAATCCTAAATAGTCTCATTTTCTGGAACTTGTCTAGTTCCTTAAAAAAAGTTGGTGTGAAATTTAGTAATTTAATTACATACTGTGACAGCAGCCTTGATTAAACTTCGGTGTATGTGTGTGTGTGCACGCATTTCTGATGATATTAATGTTGTCAGGTGACAGCATCAATGAGAATGAAGAAAGCTAATTCTGGGAAAGGAAGCCTCTAGAATTCAGGGCATAGGCCTAGGTCAGAACTTGCTTGCTTGTCCTTAGTAAAACTCATATATTTAGATTTGATTGTGTAATTATTTGGTTGTTACCAGGAAGAGCTATCTATAACTAACATGGGTTTATAGTGGAATATTGTTGCTGCCTCTGGATGCTAAGGTAAGTCCCTTTAATATGTGTCAGGAACAAGCACTCTTCTTTTCATTGTACTTACATTTGCTGGGGAAAAAAAGGGTGTGTGTATGTGAAAATCTCCCATGAGAATCCAAAACTAGAGGTACAAAATGGTCCTCCAGCATTTCTATCTTACATTTTCTATGGACAGTTTTTCAAAGGCTTAGAGAATTATCACTTTATCACCTTGCTTTATTGAATGGCAATGGAAACTCCACATAATTTTTTGGATACTGATTAAGTACATCCATAAATAACTTGATATATCATGTTAGTGGAGTAGATGATTACATCTGGAATTTGATATTGCAGAGGCACAGCCTTTGTTTCATTGCACTGATTGATTTGGAAATAATTGTATTCTGGGTGTTTTGTCCAATTAGATCTCCAGATTTTTATCCATTACTGTGTATAAAAACATGCCGTACTAGGTAGAGAAATCTAACTGGGTTTAGGATTGATCCTACTGGATCAATCCTAAAGCCAGTTAGATTTCTCCATCTAGTTATCACAACTGAAATTGAAATAGTCAAACTGACATTTGGCAATTTCCATTTTTTCTACAGTACACTATTGTCCTTTCCTCTCTTTTACTAGGGCTTTCAATCAAACTTCTTTGGGGAAAAAATGGCTAAGCAATGTTCACATTCAAAGACTGCATAGCATAGAGTAACACTGGAAGCAACTTTTTTTTTTTTTTTTAACATGGCACCAATGTGGAGGTGTGTGAAGGAGGCTCAACCATTATGATTGTTTTTGAGAAGTTTGAGATGGTAGGGAAAAGTTGGAATGAATCTTGGCCAGAGTGTTTGGGAGCCAATGTAATGATATGTGGGAAAGACCTTGGGAAACAGGATGAAGAGATGCTGCCTAGGGAATGGACGGATAAGAGACAGCATGGCCCACAGCTGTATAGTGGGTAGAGCAAGAGGCTCAGGAGGGATCCTCCATAAGTTTTTGATCTGTAGAGGTGACAGCAGGAAAATTGTACTTTCAGACTCGCAAGATTCTGTTAATGTAGCTTTACAATAAAGCAGAATTAGCTTATCTGGTCGTGTTTCCTGTCTGGTCTACCTGATAAGGCTGATAGCCAGACAATTTGTGGACCATCGTCTGGGGCACCAGGAGGAGATAAACTGTGTGAGCAGAGTTTTGCTTCACCCAGATCAGGTGGTAGCAAGGCAGGAGGACAACTAGTGCTGGATCCAAGCTGTGTTTTCATTGTTGTGGCTGGGGCATCCCTGCAGCAGAGGCTCCATGGGCAGTAAGTGGCATTTCTAACCTTGGAGACCTCAGAGCACCATGGATCAGCTGATTTGAGTTCAGCTGGCCAGCGGTGCCTGGTGGAGGCTGGATAGTGCTGCAGCTGAGTGGAGGAAGCAGCAGGAAAGGAAAGGATCTGCCCACAGACTCCATCTTGAGGCCGGCGCTGGGCATGGAACAGACGCTGGTCAGCTCAGACCAGCACAATGAAATGGCAGTGGCTATGGCACCCTGGTGGTGAGGACCACCAGGGGGGTAGAGGACTCAGGCACTTGAGTGAATAGTGGGAGTACAAGTAAATCCTATGGCTGTCGCTTGACCGGTCACGTGGATCAGCAGCCATACTGGCAGTCTCTATTACCTTCCTCCCAGGACTCAGGACTGGAATGGACTGGGCTTTGCTGATGGCTGAGATGCTGGGGCAGGCCTGGAAAAACAACACTTTGGACTCTGGCTGTGTGGAGGAGAAGATCAGGGAGTTACTGTTTTGGAAGTGGAGGCATAATTAGCTTTTGGGGCAGGAAGGCAGAGGGTAGGGTGAGATGGGATGGCAGGGGGGAGTAGGCAGGGGATGGCAGTGAAGTAGTGACAGGCATGGGGAGATATGGTGGGAGACGGGAGTAGGCCATTCTTGGGGAAGGCAGACCTGGTGGCTAACACCAGTGTCACTTTCCAGCCCCCCTGTGCTCAGCCCCAAAGCCTGAGCTTTGGAGGGCCTGGACTCTGGCTGCTGCTGCTTAATGCCAAGTTGATCTGCAATGAAGCTCACCTCATCCATGATTTGATTGTGGATGAGAGACCTGACCTGGCCTGCATTATTGAGACCTGGTTGGGCACAGAGTTCCTGTCTCAGAAATGTGCCTTCCTGGATTTCAAGTGTGGCACCAGCGTGACTCCAGGGCAAGGGTAGCGGGGTGGCTTTCATTATTGGGAGTCTCTAGTGGCCTTTAGAGACACTACCCCAGACATAGCCAGATGTGAGGCTCTCTTTGTGAAGTTGGGTTGCAGGGATCAGTTGGGCTTGTTATTTGCCTACCTTCCTCCCTGCAGCCCTGCCTGAGCTCCTGGTTTCCTTGGCAGAGTTAGCAGTGGAGTTCCCTAGGCTTTTGGTTCTGCGGGACTTCAACCTGCCTTCTCTGGGCCCAGAGTCAGAGTGGCTTGGGAGTTCATGGCCACCATAGCAGCCATGGACCTGATCCAGCTTATTGATGACCCAACTCCCAGAGTAGGTCATACACTGGTCTTTGTATGGCAAGGTGATCTGGTGTTAGGGGCATTAACATCAGTCCCTTGCCATGGACAGATCACTCCCTCTTGGCCCTGAAATTCTCTGCAGCTCTACCCCCAATGCAGGGAGGTTGGACATATTCAATTGGTCTGCCCCAGGTGTCTGATGGACACAGTAGGGTTTCAGAGGGGGCTTGGGGTTATTCCTGAGGCTTTGGTGCACGATTCAGCTGAGACTTTAGTTGCAGCCTAGAATGAGCACATGACAAGGGCCTTGGATCGGATTGCTCCTCGACGGACTGTCTATTATTGCAGATCCCATAGGGCCCCTTGGTTTATGGCCGAACTCAAGGAAATGAAACAAGAGATGCCTAGAGTGCCACTGGAGGAATATGAAGGATGAAGCTGACTGAGCACAGCTATGAGCCTTTATTGAGGTGGTAAGAGTGGTGAAGCATGCTTATTTCTCCACTGTTATTGCATCCACAGATGGTTGGCCAGTGGCCCTATTTCAGGTGACCAGGGCCCTCCTGGATAAGGGAGGGGCAAGCGATCAGGGTCACTGTGAGGACTATTCTAGGCTGGGCAGATCCAATGGAAGTGACTGACATGTCCTTTTAGCCTTCTGGAAGGTTCTGAAGACCTGGCTCCTCTCCCAAACATTGGGCTAGGATGGGGGGTTGACTGTAAGGATGTTTGGTCTGGTTCCTGAGGGGGAAGGGTATGTTCTTAGCTATGTTTTATGGATTGTTGTGATCCACCTAGTGTCATTGTATGAGATAGAAAGCCATATAAGTCCTGTAAATCATACATACATAAATACATACATGACACAGATTTATAAAGGCTACATAGAAAGCTTGGATCATTCCATAGACCAAAGATAAAATTCATGAAAAATCACTTGTTAGGTAAGTAGAGTCGGGAGCAGTTGCCGGTAGCGTGGAAGCCGCGCTCGCCCGAAAAAAGCGCCAAGCAACGGAAACCCCGCCTCCTGTGCTCGCCAGCTGGGCTCTGCTCTAGGAAGGAGGCACTGCCAAACCACTTCCGAAACACCTTGCCTTGAAAACTGCAAAAAGGACTCGTCCAAAAGCAGTCACTGCAGAGTCGGTAACGACTGAGTGCAGATTAAAAAAAAGAAAAAAAAAGGTAAGTAGTGTATTGTCGAAGGCTTTCATGGCCGGCATACGATGGCTGGTGTGGGTCATCCCACACCCACTACAGCCACTCAGTAACCCAGCCCCCCCCCCCTCAGATCTCTATAAATACCCACAAAAGGGTCACATCACCCTGGGCACAGAGAGAACTGCTCCTGTCTGTGCTCCTGCTCTCTGAAGATGCCGGTCACAGGTGCTGGCGAAACGTTAGGAAACAAAACTTCAAGACCACGGCCACACAGCCCGGAAGACCCACACCAGCCAAAAGGTAAGTAGCTTAGTTTATAACCCAACAGTCATTTCTGTAAAGAAGTTGGTAGCAGTTAGCATAGACTTTCTACCAAATATCAGCGTCTAATTCACTTTGTAAATACTGGCTCTGTAGTGTTGCAAGGGTAGACCCGCTGCCAGACATCCCAGTCAGAGAATCAACATTTTCTTCCTTTCTTACATGGGCAAGAATGAGACCCTCCTCAGTCCTTTCTTGCCTGGGTAAAAAAGGTTCTGTACCATTGAAACTGAGGAAAGTAAACATAAAATAAGCAACAGATGTATGCACTGGAGCTGAGAAAATGGAAAAGCAAAGACTTTTATCCTTTCAGCCCCAAATTAAAGCAGGACATTACCAGAAAAGTAAATACAGATAAAACTGTGAAGCAGAAAGGAACTTCTGGGTCAAGGGTTTGTAACGTGGCTGTATGTGCCTTCGTCAGTTTTTGACTCCTAGAGGCTGCCTGGATTAGTCCCTGCAGTTTTCTTGGCACGATTTTTTCAGAAGTGGTTTGCCATTGCCTGCTTCCTAGGGCTGAGAGAGAGTGATTGGCCCAAGGTCTCCCAGCTGGCTTTGTGCCTCAGGCAGGACTAGAAGTCATGATTTCCCAGTTTCTAGCCTGATGTCTTCACCACTATACCAAAATGAATCTCTGTTACATGAGGAGATAAAGGTAAATCCTTAGTTAGCATTGCATTAGATTATAATTTAGATCCTGTTCTTTTTAAGCCAGCTTGATTAAGTCTGATATCCATTGTCTCTATGGATGCTCAGCCTGTATGATCTCAGTACACAGAATGGCCCAAATTTCCTACAGGTTTATCCCATTTTACAATCCGCCCAGGATCTTATTGTCCTGTGTATCCTCCCTGTTAGAGAGTCTTCAGAGCAGCTGCCTATAATTTTAGCAGCTTTGTATTTTTATCTCCTTTGCCATTAATTGTTTGTACATGTAACTACCTTAAGTTAAGCATTTTACATTTTCTTATTTTTTAAATTAAGTTCGTTTTGAATTATAGATTGTGCTTTTTATTCAAGTCCCAGAGAAGGGGTATCTGTGTTTTTCCTTCTCACAAGCTCTGAAAGCTACAGGACCAGGAACTGATGCACAGAGTATATTTTCCATTGTTCCTGCTGTTGTTGTTATTGTTATTTAGTAATATTTCCCTACCATTTGTCAGTAAGGTACTGAGGTTTTGGAATCACTGTCTGTTGTACATGACAAGGTTAAGGTGGAAGGCACCCGGTAAAGGCATCTGTCTAGAAGATGAGGAGTGACAGTAGTAACTACCCAGCAACTATACCAGGGCAGGAAGGTGGGCCAGGTCATGTACAACCCAGAGGAATTCTGAGGGAAGAGGGTCATGACCCATCTCCTTCATATCTTTTACTCTACAGGTTTAGTCAGACAACCAAGATTTGCCTTCACCTTTTAATGATGGATTATTGATATTATCTTTTTCATCTTCATTATATTTTCTTCAGAACTTGCAAGCTGAGATTTTAAAAATATAACCATAAGAAAGTTAACAATGCCAAATGCAAGGAAAATAAAAATCACTATGCCTTCTATAAACAACAGTAGGAGGGAGGGGATTAAATATTTGTTTTGGACTGCTTTCCTAAGTCTATCTTTGATCATTACTTTCTTTTTTGTCCAAATCTAATAAACCAATTAAATTAATCTCATTAGTAAATGTACACATTATACATCATTTTGGCTAATCATTAACATTATAAACTGCAGTTATAATTTCCTTTGACTATTTATTTAAATTCCAATTTGTACCTACATGAGTTAAAACAGATTGAATTTTCAAGGAGCTGTCCCTCCTCAGTCCATTTTCACTATTCCTTCTCTCCCTATCGAGTCCCATCAAAGGTAGAAGACAGCAGAAGGGAAATCCCAATCTGATTTAAAAGAAGCCAATTAGCAAATCTCATTTGGTGTTAATTGCAACTGCAGTCTTCATCTTAGTTTAATCAACACCTCAGTCAAGCAATCTAAGAAGTCTGAGAGATAGACATCGATTTCATTCACAGCAAGAACCGCACTGACAAGTTTCATCCTCTAAGCCTCTTCCATTTCCACAGGACTAAATTGTTGCCATTCCATTCAAACTTCTTCCATAATATTTGGAGTGCCATAGCAACTGGAAGGAAGAAATAAGGCCCCTATTCACACATCTTCCCAAGACTTCATGCAGTGGCATGCTCCCTCCTCTTTCCATCATACAGTTAATCTGACACAGGAATGGGCTGCCTGCTGCTGTCACCCTAATTTCAAAAGCACTACACAAGCAATTAGCTCAGACCTCTGTCAAGAGGGAATTGCCTCCCCTCTGGCAATTTCTGGTAAATGTGTGTGTGTGTGTGTGGTGGGGTGTGGCACTGGGGGAACTAGAAGAGAGACAACGAAAAAGGGTGAAAGAAAGAGAAAAGAGAATAAGGAAGGCAGAACAGGGAGGGAATGGCCTTTCCATTGTGACCTTGCCTACTATCAGCCTCACTCCAGGTTAGCATGGCCTCCTAGCCAGGTGCTACGTCCACTATTCAGAGGTCATACTTATCTGATTTTTCTTCCTTCAAAAAATGTGTGAGAGAAAGCACATATTTTGTCTTTAGTGAAATATACTAGGCATATTTAGGAAGCATGCACGGGTTTTCCAGTTCTCCTCATGGCACAAATTAAGTGGAGACTCAGGCCATATATGTATAAGGACCATATTGAGGATAACCAATATCTCCAGAACATGTCAAGTAAGCTGCTGGTATAATGATAGTGTGGTAAAGTTTGCCTGAAACATGCATAGTGAGGATTTGCTAATCTTTGCCCTCAGTAACTGCTGAAAACCATTCTGAAGAACTCTTTGTAAGTTCTCTTGGATATTTTCTTTAAATACGTGTAGGCACTTTCTCTTCGCTTTTATATATCAATACATTAAAAAGAAACCAAAATTTAGCCAAATCAAGAAATGATCAAAGTTAAAGTCCAAACCAATGACTAATGAAAGTTGTACTTGAAGTATTGTAGAACTCTGTGACATTATATACATTTCTGAAAAAGCAAATGGCAAAGCAGACAATATGTCTTTCATGTAATCCTGGCTCTTGAGAGATGATGGAGGAGAAAAGCTACTTTGTCTTCACTCAATCACATCATCATTCCTGTGGAATGTCCTGTCTTGGCCTAATTGGGGCTAAACAGGCAAATCTAGGGTATTTTGTAAACAGGCTTCTTATTGCTCGCATACTTGGAAATGAATAACGTGCAAAAAAGCATTTCATATTCAGTTCCATCTGTAGTGTTTAGAAATAGCTATTCATTGTTTGCTTAAGGTTCAGATGGAAAATATTTTGGTGCTAGAGGCTACTTCCTTTAATCATTTTTATCAATGGCCAAGGTCTGTTGGCCTAAAGCCACAGGTGTCCCAAAAGAAAGAAAAACAAACTGTAAGTAAGCAGAATTCAGTTTGCTTGAACAAAATACAAAACAAATTCCATGCTCCAGATCATTAGGAAAGGAAGGGACAGAAAATAAAACTACTAGCACTTTAATGCTCTTATATATATTTACGATGAATCTGCAAATAGAATCTGGAATTGTCTTTGAAAAATAATATAAATAGATCTGCGGAAAGTGCAGAAGCAGGCAGCTAAAATTATCATGGGCCTTGAACACATTCCATACAAGAAAATGTTTGGGACTCTTTAACCTGGCAACTAGTGACTGTGGGGCAGTCACAATCAAGTTGTATAAATCGTGCATGGCAAAGAGCGAGACATCTGTAACAATCAATAATGATGCCAAAATGATGCCATATTAATCATGACAAGTTTGTGTGTAAAGGATGGACTTAGTACTTGTATCACAGCATAAGACTGAGGTATGTGAGTTATGTACTTTGTGTCATGATGACATTACACATGTCACACCTTGCCCTCCTATGGATGCTCATAGGCAAAGATGGGTAGACAGTTTTACCTCTTTCTCAAACACTAGCACCAGGAACCATTCAATAAAGTTGATTGAAAGAACATAAGAAACCAATTCTCCACATAGCACATAATTAACCTGCAACTCTTTTAAGGCTGAGTGTTACCTGTAGGTTGGAAGCAGTGTGCTTTCAAATACCAGTTGCAGGGGAACAACAAGGGAAGGCAGTTACACTGTATCTCGTCTGCTGCTTGTGAGTAACCCAGAAGTCTTGTGTTGTCTGCTCTGAGAAACAAAATCCTGACTAAAAGGGCTTTAGTCTAACCTAGCAGGTCAACTCTTATGTTTTAATGTTTGTAATACGTTTAGAATACTGGCCCAGACAGCAACTTTGCTTTGAAGCCTGGGTAACTGCAACATGAGACTCTATCATCTCCTCTCAACACATAAGATATTAAACCACTGATGAAAGGTGAAGCACAAACCAAATCTGTTTAAATCTCATTTCAAAATAGGTTCTATGCCCAACCAAACATGGTGGAGAAAAGATGGCAAGAATATATAAATCCACTAATAATTTTTATCCTTTAATATAAAATTCATGGGGATCATCAGTATGGAGAAAAGACAACAAGGGGTATATAGCTATCGATGGATGAAAATTCAGTTCTCTTGAACTGTGTAAAATTTGTCTTCCAAGTCATTTTTAATATCTCAGCTTGTTTTCAGATATGATTTGTTTTTAGAACTTCATGCTGAGAGGAAGAGCAAATGAGAAGAGCATACAGCCTTGAAGAAAAATAATACTTTGAAAAGGCTACACGATAGCCACTGAAAGAACAACTAAACATAACATGATATTAATATAATGAGCTGATCTCTCTTGCCAAGGAAATTCTGCCTGCTTTAGATACTTGTAGAATTGGATAGAGAATTAAATATCTGCCACAAATTGAGATTAGTTTACTTGAATTTATCCAACACAGTGTATTAGCAAAGAAATAAAAGTTGATCAGGTGCAAAAGCTTATGTACCTATGGTAAACAGATCCTCTTTGTAGCAAATTGTGGTAAATATATTTGAGCAAGCCCGGTGACAAGCACAAAGTAATAAAGGAAACTCAAGTGGTCTATCCTGCTCTCACTGATCCATGACACAAATGGCCATAAATAAACATCATTCTAATACATTCAGATCTCTCACTCTAAGATCAATATTCCATTTCATTTCTTGAAAGCATTCTTTCCTCTGTTCTTCGACCCAAAGTGGCTCCTAAATCAATCATAAGGCAGTCTAGGTTCTCAAGCTTATAATGTAAAATGATATCTCACAAAAGAAAAAAAGGGCTAGGTAAGAAGAGGGGTAGAAAGTGAATCCAAGAGCCTGTTCTAAATTTCAGTATCCAGCAAGTCATGAAGTTGATTACGATCACAGTGGAAAGGATTGTGATCTTCTTTCTCTAGTGGTGCAGTAACCAGGGGGAAAGGGATTCTTTGCTGGAGTTGTAAGTAGGTATAATGAATGGCTATCCATTCTCCCTGGCTATCAATCCTTTATTCTCTGGTGGCTTCAACAGTGGCAACTGGTAGTTAGAGGAAGGAGGTTCTTAGCTGGTTTTTTTTTAGCAGAAATATCTAAAAATATATTCACCAGGGTAAATGTTGCTTATACTAAATATATGCTTCTCTTCTTAAAAATAAAAGCATTGTGTTTGGTTATATGTTTGCTGCTTATTTTCCAGTTCTATCAGGAAGGAGGGTGGACAAAGATACTTATACATCACCATCCAAATATGAATCTATATTTTTTATATTTAAACAAAAATATTTGTCACAATAGTGATGGCTGGTGTGGGTCTTCCGGGCTGTGTGGCCGTGTTCTGGAAGTTTTGTTTCCTAACGTTTCACCAGCACCTATGACCAGCATCTTCATTGTGCAGGAGCACAGACTGCTCCTGTCTGTGCTCCTGCACTCTGAGGATGCCGGTCACAGGTGCTGGCGAAACGTTAGGAAACAAAATTTCCAGAACACGGCCACACAGTCTGGAAGACCCACACCAGCCATCGTATCCCGGCTGTGAAAGCCTTCGACAATACATTTGTCACAATAGTCTTAGAAGAACAGAGATTAGCAATATGGGTGAAAGCCAGCAGTATTGCTGAATATGGGAAATGTAACTTGTTCGGAGTCCAGCTTTAAAGTAAACGAACAACAAACCAAGAACCTTCTCAAAGTTCTACAGCAGATGCTAAATCCATTCTAGCTAGTTTCCTCCATCTTCCTTTTATATCTAATTCCTCATTTGATGTCCAGGGAGTGAGATTGGTGGAATGTGGGTGGGGGTTCTGTGATAATTCCGCCTTTTCAGAGAGAAACATAAGGAGTTACCCTACCAGAAGAGAAGTATAAAACTCAAGTGGTTCATGTCAGGTTTCTTTCAAGGATTCATATTAAATAAGCTCACTGGTAAGCTATTTGGTTAAGCTTGTCCACATCAAATATTGATATTTCTTGCTACTGTTCTGCAGACTTCATGACTATAAATCACTAAAACGATTAGACAGAAACGGGAAAATTTCTCACAATCAAGCAAATGTATTACAGAGACATTGTCTGCATAGTAATTAGGCACAAATAGAAGTTTAGCTTCGATGAATAAAGCCTGCAACCTGAAGTACTTAGTTTTTCATATATGGAAGGATTATTTATTTATTTCTCATGGAGCAGGAATTAATCATGTGACTTCTTCCACAAACAGTAACTTTTGTCTACTACCCAGAAGATAACTTCAGTAGCAGCTAGATTGTAGGCAGCTTTCCCTAGCATGAACAAAGGTAGTATAGATTAGGTATTCTGGGAGTTGCAGTTACAATACATCTGGAGGGTAAACCAAGTGGCAGAAAGCTGATAAAAAGAAGCTTCAAGCATTGGACAAAATATAATGCACAGGGATCCTCACCAATGAAAGCAGTCATATTCTCATCCATGAAGAAAGTCTTTGAGCTATTAAATACTGCTGATTCCCAATTCCTATTGATCTTAGCTTGATGTAGTCAACCCTCCTGTCTCCATAATTGTCTGACAACCATGTTCAAGTGACAAGTGGCTGAAAAAGTGAGTGGTTTGAAGGTACATCTATGGGAGGTGATAAAAACATTTTACCCAACTCCCTTGTTCCTCTGAAATGTACAAGAGCAATACTGAAAAATATGGTAGCCCAAATTAACCTTAAGTGACATATTAACTCCCCACTCTCACCATGAGACAGGTGTGCCATTGTGTCTTATAAGCCTACTCAATTAGGTAACAAAGTTTGAACCTATAAATGAAGATAGAATTAATCACAATTAATTAAATAATTAATATAATTGTTAATGTCAATTAATTATAATTACACAGAGAAACGGGCAGTGTATAAATTTAATCAATCAATCAATCAATCCTTAATGTGGATTTCAGCCCAGTTTCATGTGGCTCTGGATAAAACAATCAACTCAAACCTCTAATAAATGTTATCTGTTCTTTCTCAAATCACTGTTTGGAAGAAAGGGAAGAAATATCAGAGGGAAAATAGAAGGGTCAAGGGAATTCATAAAAAGAGGGAAAAGGTGGGTCCAAGAGAGAACAGGTGGTTCCATCCACTTTTAATTCTAGTCCTATCCATTCCTTGCTTCAGCTTCACCCACCATGCAGTCCCCAACATTTTATCTCTGTGGGATTGTGGTCCTGAGTAGATAAAAGTATCAGAATGTTGACAAATGAAACTTTAATTCACACTGGAGGAAGAAAGAAATAACTACAATTGTTTACCAAAGAATGGAGAAGGAAGGAAGAAAACAGACTTGCTCATTAGAGTGCAAAAATTAAACTAGTGCATCATAACTGGGAATGAAAGTAAAGGTCAAATTATATTTGCTGTTACATAGTCTCACAGACTAGAACATTGCACATGGGAGATGTTATCTTCAGCTTCATAACAAGTGCAAGTGCTTGGAAGAAACGTCTTCATTTTGCACATATGGAAATCTACAGAGAAATAACCAGGGAGGGGGCTGAGGGTGGTGAAAACATAAGTCCTAAAGTGCTAAATAATTAATGAGTGCTAAATAATAATAAAAACAAATCAACTAAAGCCACAGAAAAGGATGAAAATAATTATCTGCCGAGTTGGAGCCCTTGTGAATTCCTCAAGTTGCGCAAGAGCAGGGGCAGGGAAAGGGAGAGAAAGAACATTTAAAAGCTTTAATCTTTCATTAGAGGAAAGGTCAGAGTCCAGAGTCAAGGAATGAATATCGCAGGAAGACCAACAAAAAGAAAAATGCATAATAGGAGGACAGAAGGAAAAGCATGGCACTAGACAGCAGCTTCCATAGCAGTTAAAGGTTGCTCAATTTTTAAACAGGCAAAACATGCAGCGTAAGATGCTGAGCAATGAACTTACAGCTTTCACAACAACCCCTGCTATTAAAATAAACATAAAGCAAATTCAAAATGAATAAAACAACAATTTATGGCATCAAGCCTACCACCCACTGTGCCTGCAAATAATGCTGCAGTTTGTGGCTAATTTCTGTTGCAGAAATTCTACAGAACTCATTGGGATTCACAGCCAAACTGTTGGAAAATTACTCTGGGCAATTTCCAGCTGGGTTTGCACCCAGCACAGTCCCACTCAACTCCTATCTTTGGATCAGAACAAGCACACTTGCCACTTAGTTCAGCTAGCAGCAGACATTGATTTATCTTTCTTTATTAAACATCAGCAAAGACTCCAAACAGTTAACTGGCAAAACAAAATTAAAGGCAGGCAAAAGCAGAGAGAGAGAGAGAAAGACATGAACAACAGGCAAAAATTTACATTATATATTGGTACATCCAAAATCAAAGAAGTTCCCAAAGCTACTAGAAACAATACTGTGGGTAATTAGCATGGACAGTCCCCAAAGAAGTGGCCTCTGGTTATTTCAGCCTTAACCCTTTTACAGTATGTACAAAACAGTAGCAGAATAGAGATGGAAAGTAGGTGATTCCCTTATTTTGTACAGTGGAGGAAACAATGAGGTGGATAGGGATGATGCATCCGTTCCTCTTCTCATCAGCTCCATGCACTGATACATGTACATCATGTGCATCATGATAGGTTGTACCACTGAGCATCATTTCATGCCCTGAGTCTCAGTGCTTAACTTGATAGGATCTCCCACTATATCAGGGGACTTTTTTTCTTTAAATAAATAAGATTTATTTAAGACTGCTTTGCTTCTGCAATTCTGATATATCTGTTCTGTTGTTCTCAGATAACTTGGTTGGGATTGGCTGTTTTATTTTAAGGTTTAGCAGTAATTTGTTGGAACTTCCCTGCATACTTGTTCCTCAGATCAGTATCCAGCTTTTATAGGTGACAGGGGTGCTATGCTTTGCTTCCTGCTGCATCAGATGGTGGGCATGTCCCCATAAAAGGAAACGTATCCTATAAACCAAGGATCCCCAAAGTGGTCAATATTGACCTACAAGGGTTGATAGGACTGTCCAACTGGATGTTGTGTTGTTGTTGTTGTTGTTATTCATTGTACTATTAAAGTAGAATAGGGGTTGATGAACAATCTGAAACTTTAAGAAAGTTTAGAGACTTTCTTAAGGTGATTAGTTTAGGGACCCCTGCTTGCTTTATCTTATATATGGATTTTTTCAATTTACACTTTTTCCCCCCTTTTCCTGGTACTTCTACACCTGGTGGTTGGTGCATGTGAATCTCCTCCTTCAGATCTCCATGCCAAAAGGCTGTATTAACATCTAATTGATCTACAAACCATTTGCTAAATGCTGCTACACTTAGTAGAATTCTGACAATTACAGGTTTATCTCCTGGGACAAAAACCTAGTCATAAACTTGCCATATTGTTGTGTATAGCCCTTTGCTATTAACTTAGCATTATGTTACTGCACATTGCTTTGTTCTGAAAATCCACTTACAGCCTATGATTTCTTCCCCTTTAGTAGTTCTGCTAGAATCAATGTTTGGGTTTTGTGCAAGGATGGCATTTCATCCTGGGCAAATTCCCTCCATTTCTGTGCCTCAACTGCTGGTAGTCCCTGTACTTTCTATGAATTGGGATCAGGTCCATCCCTTGTTCTAGCTGTGCAGTGCATTCTTTCAGGTGGGATTCCTTTATTAGATCTTTGAGATTTTCTTAACTTTAATTCTGGATTTGGCTGTGGGGCAGCAGGCTATTACAGATTCCTCAGTCATTTTCAGCATCCCCTTTTGATTGGGTATTATTATTATTAATCATCTTCTCTTTGTGAGCTTCCTGGGTAGATCCAGATGCGATTGGTAAAACTAATCTGCTTTGTATTCGTATATGAATATTACAGCTCATCTGGACTTACTCTTTCCTCTTCATTAAAATAAGCGACGCTCATGTATTTACTTTTCCAGTTTTTCACTTTAAAACTCTGTAGGTTTTTGTTCCTACTTGATAACTTACCATTATTCCTAACTGGTTCTGCAATTTATTATTATTTTTTTCTTTAGGAATATAATTTAGTTAATGTCTGATGCTTGTATTTTTCAAATTCCCTGTTGCAATATCCTCCCTGTTATCAGACCTAAATCTCTTAATGTTTCTGTTGAGCTTGCTTTCTACATGAACACAGTACCGTTTGAATTGCTCAAATACTTTACCCTTAATAGTTAAAAGATAGGTACAAACATGCTTTGAGTGACAAACTTTACAAAGCAGATTTTTTTGTCTGCATTTTGTTTTGTTTGACATGGGATCATAAACATGAAAAAATCAAGTTCCAATAGATGGATGGCTTGTTTGAATTGTCTTGAATTGAATTCAGAAGACTGTTCTTTTCTTTTCAATAACAATCACACTTTGATTCCCTTTGTGTTTTTCAGGAATAAACATTTAATCCAATTGCTAGTCCTCATGTTTTAATTTTTTAATAACTGGTTCATCTCTGTGGGGCAAATCATTTATGCCATTTCGCATATTATGCATTTACCTTGGTATTCTGTTTGCTTTCGGTTGCATAAACTCCAGCAAGTTGCTTTATTGTGCTTTCCAGTTAACAATACTTGGTGGTCTTTTGTAACAGTGCAAAGTCCATTTTTAAGCACAATTTTACAACACATTGCATAAGATAACATAGACTTATCTAATTTGCATACAGTTCAGATACATAAATCTGTTTCTTTAAATATTATACTCCTATTGTTGTTATGATTTATCAGGTTTTCAGTTTAATACTGCCTTTTCCATATACATGCCTCAACATTTTATTTGCTAAATTAATTTTTCCTTGGTAAGATTCATCAGGCTTATAAACATTTTTGGTGCAGATGTATTGACTTGATGTATTGCTATCCAGCAAAAATATGTGTTTTTTTCCTTTTCAGATTCAGAATTATGTCCAATTTCAAGTAAGCATTTATTTGTAAATGTAAATATGGTTTCTCTGTACCTCATTGCACAGGGTTGATTTTTCTTTTAGGCTGTTTAAACCCTATTTTTCTTTAATATGTCCCTTTCCATTATAGTAAAGACAGACTACATTTCTCCCTTTTATCTTGTTTAAAGAAGTCTCTTCAGTTGCATTATTCAAATCATGCTGGTATGCCTCAAGGGAAATTTCATCATGAAGTTTGATTACTATATATTTATAGTTTACTGGTAATGATCTTAATAACAGTTCCTTGATTAAATCATCAGAAAGGTTCTTACTATAGAGACACTCTGACATATGTTCCATTAAACTTCCATTCCCTGAGAATTTCAGAGTTACTAGTTTTCTGAACATTAAAGTATTATTATTACTCATTTTTGAGTGTACATATGTCTGTCTTAGGTTATTCCAGATCTTCTTTCCTGAAGCACCATTTTGAATCAACTTACAGTTTGTCAAATTCAACCTGAAAATAATTTCACATATAAGTAATTATCATTTTTCATCCAAGCTTTCCTGTCTTAAGCTTCTTCTGGATATGGCTTCTCCAAAATTTCTGAGAGGTCAAGCTTTTTCATAGTACTTCCATCTTCATGCTACAGATGCTGTGTTCTTTCCCATCTTCAAGCATGAGATTTTCTGGTCCTGATGTCACTGTCATTCACAAAATTTTCACACATTTTTAAGGTATGAAAAAATGTTCCTCAAATAGAATATTTTAAGTTCTACAGAACATCCATGGTCTTTGAGCATTGACAGCTGTGTCAGCTGTATTCTTGACCAAGTGCTTGGAAATAAGTTAGGGTGTTTTTGTGATTGGGGTGCTCTGGGTGCTCTGAATGGTCAACGTTATAGTTTTGGTTCCCTGCTGGGCCTATAACCCTTTTGTTGGAAAATTACAATGGATTATTTCCAAACTCTTTTGCTCCCAACACAGTCTCATTTAATCCCTATATCCAGATCAGAACAAACATACATGCTACTCAGTTCAGCTACCAAAAAAATATACTTGGAGGCTTATTTATTAAACATCAGCAAACAACAAAACAATTAACTGGCAAAAGAAGATTAAAGGCAGGCAAAAGTGAGGAGAGAGAGACACATGAACAATAGGCAAGAATTTATATTATCTATATCTACTTCTCCCCTCAGGAGATCTGCTGTGCTGTCTCTTCATGGTGGAGTGGAGATGTTCCTGGAAAGGAAGAGCAAAGAACACTGGAAGTGCATGCCAAGAGTATATATTCCCAGCAGGGTCACCCAATGCATGAAGATCATCTCAGCTGCTTAACTAAAGCAAGTAGGCACCTATATTGGGCAGCAGTGCTATAGGAAGATGCTGGAGGTAGATAATCACTTTATTGACAATGGCGAGGTCATCAATTCATACTGCATGTATTTTTACAAAAAATAAAAACAAAAACATATGGATAGAAATTATAAAATGATTGATGATATAGTGCCAGATGATGGGTCTATCAGGTCGAATGGCACTCAACATGCTACTGAGGAAGAGCTGAGGCTCCTTCAGAGTACTAATCATATTTATGACATGTGTGATTAAAATCTTTGGGATGTCTAGTTGCTGATGTTCCACACAGAAAAAGAAAACTGCAAAGACAGAATTACAGTGGGAACATGAAATGTAAGAAGCATGAACATGGGAAAGCTCAGCACAGTGACAGATGAAATGAAACAACTACAAATTAGCATCTTAGGCATCCATGAATTGGGATGGACTGTAATTGGACACTTTCAATCAGAAGATCACACTGTTTACTACTCACGTCACAGAAAACAAAGACAGAATGGTGTTGCTTTTATAGTTAGGAAAGGTATGGCGAAAACAGTACCTGGCTACAATGCAATCAGTGATCAAATAATATGAATTAAACTTCATTGACAACACTTTAATATGACAATAATCAAAGTTTATGCTCCAACCGCTGATGCAGACAGAGGTTGATGAATTATATGATCAAGTTCAATTTGAAATCAACAGAACATGGAACCAAGATATGCTGCTTGTGATTGGAAAATGCCAGTTGGAAATATTGGCATATTGCAATGTCAGCAATATTCAGGAGGAAAATATAGTTGGATTGTATGTTTAGGAAACCAAAATGAAACAGGAGACTGACTGATCAATTTCTGCCACTCCAATGATTTCTTCATAGCTAACTCTGTCTTCAAACAACCAGAATGATGACTTTATACATGAATGTCACCAGATGAAGTATATATTTCAATCAGATTGACTATATTATTGCTAAAAGGAGGTGGAGGAGCTCAATTATAGCATCAAAGACATGGCCAGGTGCTGACTGTGGAACAGATCATGAACTGCTCATGTGCAAGCTCCAGGTTAAACTAAAGAAAAAGACAAAAACCAAACAGTTCCACAATATGATCTTGAACATACTGTATACTCAACATTTTCAAGGAAAAATGAAATCACTTTGAAATTCTAAATTTCATTGACCTAGAACCAGAGGAACTATGGAATTAACTCAAAGTTGTTAAGGGTAAATGTGAAAAGAGACTCCCAAAGACCAAGAAATAGAAAATAAAAAACTGGATGCCAGAACAAACTGTGGAGATTGCCAAGAGGAGAAGCTAAAGCTAAGAAAGACAGAAATCTCAGAACCTTAACAAAGACTTTCAGAGACAGACCAGAAGTAGTATTGCAATATCTGTAAAGGCACAGAAGATGGAAACAGATACGGAGAGGGGTTGCAGTGGGGACAATGGTAGCTTAATCATCTCTCTGTGAGAGGGGAGATGGCACCCCAGCTGGATTGATGGCTGCTAGCAAGTGCTGACCACTCAACTTGCTCTGGATCAAGGAGAAAGCAAGGAAATCTACCCATATGGTCTCTGGATGGCCATTCCTCAAAAGCTAATTATGGATATGGAAGCTTCTGCTAATGGCTTTTGAGTTGAATGGCCAGGAGGCAGGGATCCATCTTTGTTTGAAGCTGTAGAGCAGCCTTTTTTAAGGACACGAGAGCCAACCAAACCTCATTTCTAAACACTGTGGAATATAAACATTTTGTAACTTAAGAGAGACCTTCCTTGACAACCGATAAGTCATTCTCTTGGGGCTTATCCTTATTTTGGGGACTATACTTTTAAAAGAAGAAATAAAGTATCAATTAGAATCTGATTAATTCACAAAACACTGGATAAAAAGTAGAATTTAAAAGAGACTTAAAGTGAAAAGGGAAGATTTATTTGTTAGATTTTTTTTTTTTTAACAAAATTCCATTTGCAGTGATGAGGTTTCCTTTATGTGAGAAAATGTATGATTTGTGAGATTACATCTGTTGATTGGCTGGGCTTTTAAAACAGAAGATTGTAACTTGATCCCTGTATGTTTTTCTTTGATGTGCACCTGAAATTCCAGCTTGAAAGACACTAGAGGGTATGAACTGTCAGTTTACTTTTCCTTGTAACTAATTCTATCTGGCTATATGTTTTACTTGTCTAAGCAGAAAAGGAGGAGGAGGAGGAGGAGGAGGAGGAGGAGGAGGAAAAGGAGGAGGAGGAAGAAGAAGAAGAAGAAGAAGAAGAAGAAGAAGAAGAAGAAGAAGAAGAAGAAGAAGAAGAAGAAGAAGAAGAAGAAGAAGAAGAAGAAGAAATGGCTAAAAGAGATCCTTTGGAGCAGCCATTAGAAAATAAAATAACTCCTTTAAGTTTACTCCAGTCAGTGTTTGAAGTACTAGGACCTACATTTGAATCCCTTGAAAAAAAAGATAGAGGAAAGAGTGGATAAGATGGTTAACCTTGAAAAAGAGGTGGATTCTGATTCGAATATGGAACTGGAATTCAAAAAAATGTTGGACTATGAATATGAATAAAGAAGTTGTAGATTCAGACATGGACTTAAGATGGCCAAAGGATGATGTAGAAGAAGATGCCAGAATGGAATTACAAATGGAATCAGCTGATGTTACAATGTTTGAAGGGGACATATAAATAATGGAGAAGAATGATTTGGAAAGTTGTTTTTTTTTTATCTTGGATTTGCAAAAGGAATGTATTGAATTCGTGAGCCTGTTCCTGGGAAGAGACAAAGAGAAATTATTAGTGATGTTTTTGGGAAAAGAGAAGGAGATGATGGGGAATCAATGTGGGACATTATTTGAAAGGATTAAAGTTTAAGCTTTTAAAAAGTAAACAGAAGATTTACAAAGTGAATTTATTGGACTATGGTGAACATATATGCTGAGGCTTTCAGTAGTTGTTAATGGGATTTGTTTTTGCGACCAGGACTGAATAACAATGTTTTAAGGATCTTGGTATAAAGTTAGCTAAGGTTAAAATGCATTTGTTATTAAATTTATGGAATTTCTGTTCTCATATATGACAACAGTAGTAAGGTTTTTATATGTATAAAGTAGAAGGATGTGACATTAACTATAACTTTATTTTTATATATAACAGCAGCAAGGTTTTTAAATGCACAGAGGTGGAAAGATAAGACTATCTACAGTAGAAGAATGGTTGGTGAGGTCAATGAAGTTGACTGTGATGGCAAAATTGATGGCTTTGACTTGAGATAACACATTGTGTAATTTTAGTGTTAATTGGAAATCCTTTTGGACTTTTTGCAAAATATAGAAAAAAATGAAATTATGTTATATGGGTTTGATGATTAAAAATAATATGAGTTAACAGAAACAATGGAAGTTATGTTGTAAATTTAGAGCAAGTGTTTGATATATATTGTTACTTATATCTGTTTCAGGGACAGTCAGAAGTCAATTCTTTTTCTTGTTTTTTTTCCTTTCTTTTCCTTTCTTTTCCTTCTTTTCCTTTCTTTTCTTTTCTTTTCCTTTCTTTTCCTTTCCTTTCCTTTCCTTTCCTTCACTTTTGCTTTTTACTATTTTCTCTTTTTACAATCCCTTCTTTTTTCCCTTATTCTCTTTCTTAATATTGGTTTTTGTTAATGTTAGTTTTTGTTAATGTTAGTTAATGTTAGTTTTTGTTCTTTTTTTTTTAAAAATAAAGCTATTATACATATATGGACAACAAGGAAAGTCTTCTAAAAATCTCCAAAATCAGAAGGAGATTCCAACCCTGAATTAGTATGCTAAAGGATGCCAATGGACAGATAGTAACTGATTCAAAGAAGATCAAAGAAAGATGGATGGAGTATACTGAAATACTGAACAGTGGAGATGTTAGCATCCAAGTTAATTTAAAAGACACTCCCTACTGACAAGAACTTCTAGTACTAGAAGATGAAATTAGATAAACACTCTGATCATTCCCAAGTTGGAAGACTATAGGAACTGATGGAATACCCACAGAAATATGATAAGCAACAGAAGAAGAATCAGTAAGGGTTCTAACCAATCTATGCCAGCAGTTTTGGAAAAAAACACAGTGGCCAAGAGATTGGAATAGGTCAATATTCATTCCAATACCAAAAAAGGAGACTTAATAGAGTGTGCAAACTATCATACAATATTCTTAATTTCACATGCTAACAAAATAATGCTTAAGATTGTCCAACAGAGATTAGAGCCCTCCATGGAAAAAACAATGTCAAATGATCAAGCTGGCTTTAGAAAATGCCAAGGGATATGAGACATTACTGCTGAGGCATTCTGGCTAATTGAGAAAGCCAAAGAATATTAAAAAGAAGCCAGCATGTACTTCACTTATAACAGAAAAGTTTCATTTCCCAAAGAATTTATGGCATCAGGAACTTCATCCTAACACCTAAAACCCCCTTTCTTGTAATTTAAGCCCATTTGTTTGGATCCAGTCTTCTAGAATAACACACACACATTCACAGAAATACATACAAATTACCTGAATAGTATTACAGAATACATCAACAACGCAGGAAAGGAGACATAAAAAAGTAGAAGTAAAACGAATTCAGATAGGAGATGTAATCTGCAATTTTCAGTCACCAGTCTGTGATGGTTCTCCTTCAGCTAAACAAGAGCTTCTGAACAATACAAACCCTGGATCCCTACTTTTTCCTAGTGATCCCAGGCCATCAAATAGTGTAATTACATTGATATATTATCAATGCTTCGTCAGAATCTAAGAGGCTGCTATTTCAGGAACACAATCTTTGTTTCTATAAACCTTCAGTTTCAGGCTTTGGGACTTACATCACCTGTTGAAGGAAAGCAGTCCTCTAATGTATTTTATATTGCCTAAGGAATTTTGTTTTAGTGGTAACTTTGTTCTTGCCTAGCTCCATACATCGTGCTGGTTAAACAGTAACCCTATTTCTTATTTCTATGATGGTGCAAGAAGGTAAATATTATTTTCCATAGTGATCCATTGAGAAAAGAAAGTCTGGATAAGACGTTTAGCAAGAAAACATTTTACAGAAAATCAGACCAGTGCTGCTTTGGACCAGTGGAGTCAGCAGAGGGGATCTAATTCCTAATCCATAATGTGCCCACAGATGCCGGCTGCTTAGCAGCTTCAGGAATACAATCCAGAGATGCACTTTGCTTATAAACCACCTTCCCATTGAATGATGCAAGCAGGCCTAAAAAAGATGTTGTAAAAGATTCTGATTGTCCACGAGATTTTGGATGAGCTGAAATACAGAAGGGTTCTACAGAGGTTCTTATCGCTTTAGGATACATTACATTTTCCTGTTCTAAACCAAACAGAAATATTTCTCAGAATGAACAGTACCTGAATGGAACAGTGCACATGTGATTGCAACAACTATATATGCATGTATGTATGTATGTAGGTATGTATGTATGTTAGCTGCTTTATACAAAAAAAATATACTTATCAATCACTCTTTGAAGATAAAGAAACTAAGAGAGACAAATGGGAAGCATAGGCAATTTTTACTTGTTACTACAATTAGGTAATGATATGATTTATAAATAACAATACCTACCCTTTTTCACTGTCTCAGAGAGAAGGATGTAGGTAACCAATTTAAAACAACATGAAGTTTATTTTGCTGTAGGAAAGGCATTGTAACTCCACACAAACTATGCAATAAAGAGAAGTTATTGATGGGCTTCCTAGTTCAGGATTGAAGCATATGACAGAAAAGTAACAAGGTAGCATTATTCTCAGGTCTCAGTTCAGGATAGGAGACTGATTCCTAAGAGGAAAAAGTAATAAGACAGCATTCTTTTGAGTTCAAATGTTGATGTCAAATTCCATATTTGCTGTTTTGACAGAGAAGCCTGACTTATGACTATGATCACTTGTTTTATTCTGTCCGTAACAAACACTTGAAATTGTGATCTTTCCATAACATGACATGGGAGAAAGGCTATTGTCAGGTGAAGAATTCCTCCAGGTGAATTGCTGCTGTGCTATTTGTTGGAGAGCTGCTGGTGTCTGACACAAAATAAGCACTGATTTGGCAAGACTAGTCACTTTGGGGAAACAAAATGTCACAACACGTTAATACTTGGTTTGAGAGTGGGGAGAAAAGGCAAGGATCCTTTTTGAGCTGTATAGCACATTGTTGTATTAAACTCCCTGAACCACTTTCATTCTGTGTATATAAACGGGGATTCTGCTGGGATATTTCTACTCTTTTTCTCCATTAGCAGTTCATGAACTTTTAAAATGGAGATAATAAATATTTATTACGGCCATATAGTCCTTCAAAGGGAACACTTTTTTTGTCAGATAGTCAAGCAAAGCACTGCTTTAAAGCAATGCCAGAAAGTAAAATAGCACCCCACTTCTAGCTAGCTGATGTTCTCAGTAACATGTGCAAGGACCACAGTTGTCAAGGTAGATTGGCTAATCCTGACTAATTGGCCCCAGTTCAACATTTTGTTAAGATGGAACAATGTACATCATCAAGATAAATCATTCTCAGTCAATGCCCAATCACTCCCAACATTCCTTATGGTTCTTAAACTGTGCACAGAGTTCCTCTATCTTTCTCCTACTTTCTAACATTGACATGAAACCACTGGGAGTAATCTTCCATCAGGTTAGGGTGAGGTATCACCAGTATGCCAATGATACCTAGATATACATCTCCATTCAGATTATGTGATGGAAGTCTTGACCCAGTACCTGAAGACTGAGATTCTGGATGGAAAGAAAGAAGCTGAAGTTGAATCCTAGCAGGACTGAGTTGCTATTTGTGATAGCACTCCCCCTTAAGGAGCAGGTGTTTGACTTTCAGAATCTTTTAGAGTCAAAGCTACTGTTAGGTAGGAAGATGGAGGCCATGTCTAGAGGGACCTTTGCCCAGCTATGACTGGTGTTACATTTGCAGTCTTTCCTGGAGAAAGAGGCCCAGACAACAGTGACTTATGCTCTTGTCTCCTCCCTTATAGTTTACTGCAATGTGTTGTATATGATGCTTCCTTTAAAGACTACTGGGAAGCTGGCATTGATGGAAAATGCAGCAGCCTATTGGTGGGTGACAGCCACTACTCACACTTATACTGGAGCTGTGAGCTCTGCACTGGCTACCATTAATCTACAAGTCAAAATGCTATATGAGTTTGTGGCAGGTATCTGCAAGACCTATCCATCCATTTCAACCTCCTGCATATGGATGTTGAAGGTTCCACTCTTCCATGAAAGGTTCTAAAGAGGACAGAGGTCAATGCTTGGTTGTGGTGGCTCCTACTGTCTGGAACTGCCTCCCTCCAGATATCCATGTGGTACCCTTCCTCTCAATATTTGAGAGGATATTTAAAGCAGAGCGGTTTCAAGAAAGCTTTTAATGGTTAGATGCTACAGTTTGGAGACAATGTTTGTATGATTCTGTAGTTTAAGACAGTGCTGAATAACTATTATTCTGTATTTATTATATGTTTTGGGTGTAATCTTTATTATAAATTGGCCTTTGTCAGTGGGTTAGCTATATATTTTCCCGAAAAGAGGCAAACATTTTAAAAGGGTGCCTAAATCCTTTAGTTGGGTGCTCCTGGTTGTGTGCTTTTGAAATAAGAAAGGGTGAATCACTTGTTGAATGGTGTATGCATAAATAGAACTAAGTATCTAGTTTAGAGACGTTTTTGTGTTAAAGAAAATCAATTTGTGTTCAAAGCTTACTTAAGGGTCACACAGATCTTCCTTGTTTTCCTTAACCATGACTTGATTAAGGAACTTAGGAGGCATAATCATTCATGTCCAAGAATAATCCCAAGGGGTAGTGGGTAGGACTGTGGATAACCTGGCTGGATTTTAACTGGGTATTTGAGATTTGGAAGAATGACCATTGATTTGTCCTTATAAGGTGATAGAGTATTGTTCCCTCTGCTCATTAGGTTTTGTGGGTGATAGAAGGACTAACCAAGCCAACCGGCAAGTTTATCACTCATGCAAAAGACTCCTTCATGAATGAATGAATGAATGAATGAATGAATGAATGAATGAATGAATATATCAGAATTGTGTCTTACTTTCAATACTCTGTGTTCTTTAAGTAGTTAGGAGAGGCAACAGAAGCAGGCTCACATGATGAGATACAATGCCATAGTGAAAGAAGCTGACACAGAACAAAAGTGAGGTAATTCAATTACTAGCAGTCATTTTTCCAAATTTAAATAATTTAAAGTCCAAAGAAGGCTCAGTACCTACAAAGATCTAACGAGCTGAGATGTTACATGGTGATTGACAGACTAAATTCTCTCTGTAGATAATTTAACATGCAAATAAAGCTTGCCCATGTTAAAATACTTTCCTTAGATATTTAATTACAGCAAGTTCTTGCTTCGATCACTTACTAAATTCCTCCATTTCCAAACATCAAAGACGTTTTTCATAATGGGAAGTGGGGCGGGGGGGAATCAATTCCCTAATTTACATGGACTAAAGTACCAACATAAATCTGATAGCAGCCTTCTTTTAAAAAAAAATATTTTGAGTAGGTTGGTGAATAAAGTAAATGAAATTTTTCATTAAAATAGCCATACTCTTACAAAGAAAAAAGAAAAAAAAAAACCCAGTGAGCTAAAGTGGCAGATTGAGGCTAAGTGTTTAGTCCTTCTCTTTTGGCACTGCCATTTACTGTAATCACCATCTATAACCCGCCTGTCTCACTTCTAGAAAACAGGCATCATTGCTTTGCTGAAATTTTCTTAGGAAAGCATGGGTGAGCTGGCAGTCTGAGATGATGGTGACAGAGCAGCACAATTCATTCTATCATGACAGTGCTTTTATCATTGCCACTTTAAATTAATGAGCAAAACATCAGAGAAGCAAACGAATGAAACCAAAGCAACACCGCAAAGTTATAGTTCAAGTTGGTGTGAAAAGTAGGGTTGTGCAAACTATTGGGAAGAGGCATTTTGGAATGGCAGGAACAAATATAAAACTCTATTTGGACTTGTTAAAGTAAAGTAACTGTGCTTATATATGCACACTGAGACAGCCAGAAGCAGTTTCCAACACAGTTATATGAGCATGGAGAAAGACACAACTTCTTTAACTATTTAGAAAGAAAAGCTTTGTATGTATTCTTCTTGTACATTCTGAAGTGATTTTTTTCAAAGAGTTTGCACAGCCCTACTCTTCACACCAACCAAATCTGTAATTGAACAGATCCAAAGTCTAGTTTGAGTATATATTCTTTGAATATTCAAGATTGGTGTGGTGTATCTATGGTTGTAGCAGGGGACAGTTTCATAATATTTCATTCATTCATTCATTCGTTCATTCATTCATTGGCTTCTTGATTTCCAATGACCCTGGGCAGATGATAATAATGATAATGATAATGATAATGATGAAGATGCTAAAATAAATAAAAAACTGGAAAAAAAATCAGCATGCTTCCTGGGTCCTGTTAGATGACACTGCTTAATTGATAGGACCAAAGCAGGCCCATCACCACTCTGTCTGATCTTACCAGATAGGCAGAAATAACTGGAGAATGGTGTCCCTCAAATAACTAGGCCTTATGCCATGAGAACTTTATAGCCAACACCTTGAATTTCACCTGGAAGACAACTGGTAACTGGTGGTCCTGTGACTGAACTGTATTTTAATTAGTATCCTGATACTTGCTTAAACAAGCTTGTCCCTTCCTACTGGCTTCCCAAAGCAGTCTGCCATATTTCCCCTTTTGCCTTAATAGATGTCCATTGCCTCCTAGACATTTGACAGTGTAGTTAATCTTCACAAATACATAACCTTCCTTTGCTTCTGCCTAAACTATGCAACTATGTCCTGACTAATTTTCCTCAAAGCAATCTAAGTAACCCCACAAAGGTGGAGTCTGGGGAGAGATGTTGAAGGGCTATAAAATTTGCCCTACAAAGGCAACCCTTTGTGTGTGATCTGCCTTGGTGTATCCCTCCTGCACGCACCACAGCTGGTGAGGAAGGGGACTCTCCAATGTAAGTATCCAAATCATTCAATAAACCTTTGTTTTTATTCTGGCTTCTGTCATCCATTCCTCTCTGGTATCTGAACCTGCAGTGAATCCAAATGATTATATCTGCCAGATAGCAAGAATAGTCCTTACAGCAGCCCAAAAGAAGTTCCTCTGGCTTGTCCCTCCCCAGCAGTAAACAAATCTCCTTAAACAGGGCTATCGGGTAGCTCTTGGCAGACAAAATAAGTGTGGAGAAATAATGTTTTGCTGATCTTATTGCCATGTTCCATCAAACTCGCTCTCTATCTTCCTCCAGTAGCACTCCATGTGTCTCTTCTGTTTCTTCATCTCTTTGAGCTCTTTGGAGAATCAAGGTGCAGTCTGGAATCAATGCACATGGAAAGGCCACATGGAAGCAATCCACTCCAGGGCCTTTGACACCCACACATTCTGAGCAGTGACTAAGGCCTCAGCTGAACTGCCCACCAGATCCTCAAGGAAGACCCCAAGCTCCCTCCAGAACCCATCCAGTATATCAGTCACCTGGGGTGAATTGACCTAACAGGCCGTACTCCCCTGTATGGTGGGGTGGCCTCAGCAAACTGAAAACCAATCCGAGAGTGATACGACTATGGCAATAGACTGATGGTCATGTCCTTCAAAACCAGATCACATTGCAACTGCCCCAAAACAAAAACCAGATTTAGAGTGTGACCCATATGAAGCCATTATTCTTTATTTTATTTCTTTAGTTGAGTGTTTTCCAGTCACCTTTCTGGAACAATTCATGAAAATTAAAGCAGCAAACAAAATTCATCTATGGAAGTAGAATATTTTTTGAAAGTGTGTACCATTCCAAGCCAAAGATGTAGTAAAATATAATTCAGTTCATAGTTTTGTTTTTTAAATAAAAAGGTAGAACCACAGTGACAAATCAATAAAACTACAACATTATTAGCAAAATACATCAGCTGAAAGACATTTGTATCACTTGGGTTGTCAAAAGCTTTTAAACACCATCATGAAGGAGACCTTGGGAAGGAGTTCCATAAAGTAGAGAAGAGCTTCTTAAAAGGCTCTGCTGCTATTTACTGTCAAGTTAACAGAGCTTAAAGATAGGAAAGGGGGGGGGGGACTAGATTATTAAACATTATTTTTAAAGTTTGTATAGATACTGATTGCCTTTCAAGATAATGTGTTCCAAAATATAAAACTAGACTATTTGTTCCAATAATTCTGACCACTTTTTTCTACAATGAGCAAACAAATGTAACCTATGTATCCTAAGAAGCCAGGGTTCTTAGGTTATTTTCACATATAGTTGAAATCCAGTCTATTATATAAGACAGAGCTTAACAGGCACCCTTAGAAATGTAAGTCTGTACCTAGAGTTGATTATTAGATTTATTCCATCTATCTCTAGTAGAGAGAGGTTAAATTGCAAGGGAAGGTTTGTAGGGGAGCCTTTTTGTCTTCAACATTTTCCAGGGAAAGGAAGACACTGTCTGCTCCAGGTCAAATGGAGAAGGAACTTTACAGCAACTCAATCAATTCAGACTTATAGGATTAACAAGAATGCAGTTGCATTGCTTCTGAGTTGTTGTTGTTTTTTAATGGTCTGAAAGCCTTGCCTGGTTCCTTTCACAGCAGTTTTTACCTGAGATTTAATCTCCATTTTAATGAACCTAACCATTGTCTTTTTATGTCAACTTATTATTTGAAACCAATTTTCTCATTTTTCTTTTTGCTTAGCTCTTACCCATGTTTCTTTCTCTTTGATGTCAGGTATTTTCTAGCAGTATAAAGTAAGTACTATTTTAAACAGTAATTGTTGATTCCAGTTGCACTTTGGGGTTTGTAATGTAGTTGCATTTTGGGGGTTGTAATGTATTTTGGGGGTTGTAATCTAGACACGGCTCAGAAGGCCTAGGCCTCTGTAGATCAACTACTAGTTGCTGAACTTAAGTTGGCCTTGTGTTTTCTTTTATTGGTAGAAATAGGAAGACATTTTCCTTCTTTCAGACTTCTTTCTCACTCCCCCTTTTTGGGGGTGGGTGGGTAGGAGAAGCAATATCACTAAAAAGTGATATTTATCCCAAGCTGTTCTGATTGGGTGGGGGCAGGTCCAGTGGAGTAAGTGGGAGACCTTTAGAAGACCTAAGTGCTATTATAGAATGTTTATATTATGACATCATTCTAACTGAATAGCTTTCCTAAAGATGTTCTTTTGGAGAAAGGGAGGGTAATGATTATATTATTTCAAACTCCCTAGTGAGAAATTGATGACAATGCCTCAGGCAAAGGAAAAATTTTTCTAAACAAGTAGTGCAGTTGATCTCCACAGTCAAAATTCCACATAAGTATACCCACAGTTAATTACATCCTGTTGACAGGAGAAATCTAAAATACCTTGCATTTTGTCATCATGTGGTGGCAGAGAAATGACAAGTGTTGACAAGTATCTATTTGTTGTTTCCAGAATTTGCATTGAATATGACAAGTGTACTTTAAGCTATTATCCCATGGTGCCATTTAATCAATCATCCCTCAACTTCCAAGTTAATTCTACAACAGGAAAAGCATGTCCAGAACAGTGGTTTATCTGCCATCAGTAGAGGTCTCCAGCGGAACACTAATGCAATGGTGGGACTCATAGCAATCGTACCCTTAATGGTTTTAATTTAATGAGGATGGTTTAAGATTTGAGGGGCCCGTAGAGTTGCCTATATATTTCTAGTGAAGACCATATCTTCTGGAACATAAAAGGTGTACAGTACACCGTAGCAGTTATTGTACACGTAACTTGATTCCTGTTGATATACTGTGTAATTAGTAGCCATTAAACCATTTCAGGAGAAGTATCTAAATACTCAGTTTAGGTAATAGTTGACACTAGTCTGACATGCTGATAATCATGGAATTATAGTAATTATTGGGTGAGGTTAACTCTAGCTATGCTAAGAAGATACCTAAGTACTGCATTTGCAATAAAATAACATAAATTGATAGTAGTAGTAGTAGTAGTAGTAATAATAATAATAATACATTAATAATAAATTAAATAATATATTGTCATCCATATTTTTTGAGTTCCTAATACATTTTTTTTTAATTTCTTCCTAAAATGACTGCATGAATTTAGTCCCTTGAAAATCTATCAAGATTTTGGCAGGCATTGATTTTCAGAAATGCAATCAATCTCCTGACTATAACATAAGCTTTTTCATATTTATTTGCAAGTTTAACAAGTAGTAAATGAAATTTTCATAGACATGCACAGCTTTACAGCCATACAACTAAGTCATAAACATGTTGAATTGGATTATGTGTCATTTTATTAAATAGGCTTAATCGCGGTATCAATCACAAGAGACTAATCACAAGAGAGCCAGTTTGGTGCAGTGGTGAAGGTGCTGGACCAGAAACTGAGACTGTGAGTTTTAGTCCTTCATGGGCATGAACATGACCTGGGTAATTTTGGCCCAGCCATTCTGTTTCAGTCCAACCCATGTCACAGAGCTGTTGTTTTGGGGGAAATAAGAGGTGGGAGCATTATGTACACTGCCTTGAGTGTACCAAATAAAGTTGGGGTGTGTGTGTGTGTGTAGTAACTGTGAACATCACAAAATCCTAATTCAGATGATAGAAATGAATGATCAGATTGCTTCAAGATTTCCAGTAAATGATTAGCTGGCACAATGAATCAACTAAGAGAATTGGCTCAGAGTTCCCTTCACTTCACTTAATGTATGTGGGGAAACTTAAGCATTCTTCGCTGCAATGAGCATATCCTATGTGGAAGATATCTGAGAGCTGAGTTATTTAGGGCTGTCTGGGTTAAAGATATAGGTAGCTAGAAACCTATTTTGTAGAGATTGTGCTGAATTCTTTCAATGAAACCATCCTACATCAACAATAAGAAACAATAATAAATACAAGGATAGTACACGCATGGAAGCACTCGGAGATAGATACAGTATGCAGCACAGATATAATCTTATGAAGATTGGAAACATACATTCAAAGACATTTCTATAGACAAATGCATTAGGAAATAGTTGGCTGATTACTAAATTTAAGGTGACATTAAGAGTACAATGACCTTTTTGCCCTCTGTCACTGCTTCTTTATTCAAATGCATATTTCCCTGCAATCGTGTAAAATAGTGTGGCTTATTAAAGAAGGAATTGGCAGGCACATCAAGTGGGCCCATGTCTCCACCAAAGCAATTTTTTTTCCTTACAAATCTGAATAGCTGTACAGCATTAGCACTACATTTCTTAGGGCTATGCATACTTCAAAAATGATTTAGAAACTGCATAAACACAAGCAACATGTATGGGGGTTACCCACTGAAAGAGCCCAACCTTTTTAGGTTTCTGCCTACAAAAAGGAAAAATGACTTGTAAAGTAGAGACCTCTTTTTTCAGGCTCACATGGAAGGCTGGGGGGAAAAATCATTAGGCTGTTTTAATAAAAAGCACAGAAATGATATGCTTGCACTGATGTGAAGTCTGAGGCACTTTTTTCTGAATCGTTTTTGAAATGTGCAACATTGTATTAAATAGCATAAGTATAAAATGAGAGTCAACAATGCAGCTTAATCTCAAGCATGTAATAATTCTCATGGACACCGGGCTACAATAATCAACACTTCGCTGCATCACATAGGCAGTTGTGTTGTCAGAATAAAGTGAAGGGACACAAATGCAAATGCAAAAATGCTTCTGGGAAAAAAAACAAAATATATAATTTCCTGTTGCTGGAAATATAATTCCCAATGGACTTGAGGAATAGAATTTCATGCCATCTGGGAAACTGTGGAGCTTAATATAAATTACTGATATAAACTTTATGCTGTGATCCAAGTTCCAAGAATATGAGCATGACTGTTTGCTCTGTTAAGGGTGAAGAATGAGGAGCTACAATGTGGCCTTCTGACTTTCTGAAGACCTGCAGGAGGGTCATCTAATAATTCTATAATGTCAGCCAAAATATTTCAGGAATTTCATTTATTTACTTTTTTAGTTGAGAGTAGTTAAGGGCAAGTAGTAAAGTTGGATGCGTCCCAGAGGCAACCTGCTTCCATTCTCATCCTTAACCATCACCACCTCACTCTGCCCACCCCCTCAAAAAAAAAAAAAAAAACCATGAAAATTGAACTGCTGAATCGAGCCATTTTGCTATTGAGGTCTGCTGGCATGATATTAGCAATGTATTCAAAGTTGCAAGTCGCTTTCCCCACCTCACACGATATGAGCACTTGGATGAACAGCTTAGGTAAGGTTCAATTCATCAGTTCAGAACTCTGAATCAATCCAGTTCAAGTGTTCAAATCAAACTGAGTTGATTCAACTTGGACTGTCAAATGGACATATTTTTTTAAAAGCCTCAATACTTGGAAGACCTCCCTTATTGTTGTAGAGCAAGCTACATGATTGTTCTGCATTCAGTTCTGTCAGACTAGAGATAAGTCTTAGTAGATTTGCTAGAAAGGAAGAATTCATTATCTGCCATGACAGTGGAGTAAAAGAGATTATTGCTTACCAACTGTCCTATTAAATCAGGGATGGACAACCATTCCTCATGCATGCCCAAGTTTTCTTTTTGCAGCCTCCAGACAGTTCACCAAGATAACACTATTAATATACCAAAGCATAGCTGCAGAGTGGTCTGCTGATTTGTCCTCTGTGTGTATGTGTGTGTGTGTGTGTGTGTGTGTAAATAATAAAATTGTGTTAAATGTTTAATAAGCTTCAATTAATACTGGGAAGAGAATTATGTCTCCTGCTGATGTCGTCACCCAATTGTCACATCCTCCAAATCCTTGGCTGCTGATTTTGTTTTTCGATGAAGCGCATAAAACCCCAGGCATAAAACCTCTGCATTAAGCAACGATAAGAAATGTACTTGGTTTCTGTGTCCGATTCAAGAAGAAAACCACTAAACATCAAGACCTTACAAGAACTTATCTTGCCAGTGGTTAAATCCCTATTGTGGTAAGCGTCTTCTTGAAGACAGTGTTGTTCCAATCTTATTTTTAACTGAGGTGGTTAGAGAGGTCATGACTGGGTGATGAAGCATCACTGAGGTTTGCATGGGATTTTTGAGCATATAGCAGACACTGCTTCTATTCGGTAGCAAAAGGTTGCTCGCTTCAAACTCTTTATGCTTCCATTGATTTGAACAAGCATTTGACTGATTAAACACTGTCAGGAGCTTGTTGAAGTATTTTGTTACAAATCAGCGTTGCCATGCATAATCAAGCAGTATTCCCGTGGAGACCCATGGCAGTTTTTGCTAAAATAAAAACCCTTGAATTTGCCTCTTGGTAATTAAAAATGATCCATTAATTATATTTCATTGCTCACAGTTATATTATGTCTTCTCGTATTTTCACCAGAAGATTATGCACAAACACACAGCACAACACAAAGCACACAAAACACCAATTGCAGATTATAAGAGCTGAGATCCTATTTCATGTTACAATAAAATGACAAATTTCATATTACCTCAGATGAATCATTAGATAATTAGGCAACAATGACTTAAACAAATTAATTTGCACTTAGTAAAACTTCATAAATATGAGTCTTCACATATGTATCAAAACAAATCCCACAAGCATGTTTTGTATGTTAATGCTGTGCCGTGTATGTATACACACATCTATTGCTAGAAAAATCTAAAGCATCACATCCCTTAAAACAATATTCTTCAGCCAAGTTATAAAAAGAACAGTTAAAATGAAATATAACTCCGTTCATCTTCAGAGTTTTGAATTATTAGTGTTGAATTATTGATCAAATTTTATTCAACCTTTAGCATTCTTTTGATCCAGTATAGAGCTCTGCACTAATTGTTATTGTTTTATTACTATCGTATATAAAAACCAGGCCAGTAACTGCTCTTTGTAAGATACTGTTGATCAGGAGGTAATGGTGCATGAAATCTAAATCTTTAATGTGGCAATAGGAAATATACTGGTCTAGTTTCTTAGCCACATTGCAGTTTTTACTTTTGTTGTTGTTCAGTCATTAAGTCATGTCCGTCTCTTCATGAACCCATGAACCATATCATGCCAGGCCTTCCTGTCCTTCACTGCCTCCTGGAGTTTGCTCAGTTTCATGTTCATGGCTTCAGTTTTTACTACAAATACCTATTTTTCTTACATGTCATTTAGATATTTTTCAGCCTCTTAAGAGCTGATTGTTGTTACATTGGTGCCAAATAACTAGAAGTCCTGTTAAATTACCCGATATGTGGCAGAACAGAAGACCATTGCTTGAATATTTCCTCTGAATTCAATTGCACTGTGGACAGCCTTCTAATATAGTGCAAACTTGTGGGAAGAACTTATATGATTAGCATCCATTAATTTGCTTGATTGTTAAAAAAATCCTATTTATATAGGAGATACTGTCAAAACATTGGAGAATATCTTTAGGATATGTTAGTGGAGAAGCACAAAACAAAATGTCAAAACATAATTCTAGATAATGTGGGTTGGAATAAGATCACAGGTGGAATCAATTGTAATATTGCTACATGTCGCTTTAAATTCATAGATGTCCTTCTCTGTCCTTCTCATGTAACATCCTTAAGAATGGAATTTTTATTATTGTGCCATTTTGTGCCAGTTAGTGACAATTAGTTGCAAAGTTCACATCTTGAGAAAAGACATGACTCGGTATGCTGTAATTCTGCCTTATCCCTCTGGTGTAAGCACAGGGTCAGTTGAACAGAATAACAATTAGGGCCTTGGCTCAAGTTACAAATCAAAACTGCTATGTTTGCTTTCTAGGACTATAATGTTTTCACGCCGTGAAGGATATCCATATCTCCCTTTGTGATTAGTTTTTTTTTTAATCAATTATAAATCAATTCTTTCTCTATTTGGCATCTTTTACTAGTTTGTCTGCATGCTTAAACTGTATTTCATCAGCATACTGTATATGATCTATGCAACCTTGTGGCTTTACTCTTAATACTTGTGTAGGCACAAGAAATCAGTGATTCAAGGTAACTTGCTAGCTTTGAACCAATAAAGCCATTGTTTGGACTCTCTCCAGTTGTTGGTGAATTATTTTTACCATGACATATTTGGAGGTTGAATACAGGATAGGAAGTTATAGTATCAGGAGATTCCTTGGGGGGGGGGCACCTCCTAACCCTTTAGGCACCTCCTAACTCTTATGGAGGCTCACTCAACCCAAACTCTCCTATCCAAATTTCATAACTGTAGACAGTTCCCTTTTGCCTTTCCCTTGTTTGTTCGTTTTAGGTGTAGACTCTGCAAGTTTGCAGGACCTAGCCCTGACCTGTAAGCAGCTTGTTGTGGTCCAGTTTTTTTGTGAGGAAATTCCATCAGTCTGAAATACCAGTTTTGTGTTGGTGCAGTTTAGCAAGGAGACTCCATAGCAGTTGTGAGTCTGAGACAGAATAAATAAATAAATAAATAAATAAATAAATATTTTTTTAAAGAATGGGGGTGGGGAGGAATAATAAAGTTTTTAATTCCAGAAAAATTGAAGGTAAAGTATGTGAGACTGTAGACAAAGACTGGTGAAAAGAGGATGTAGAGGAGAAAGGATCAGAGATTGGTAAAAGGGCAGCAAGGCAGGGTGATTTAAATGAAAGCAGGCACACAAAAGAGAAAATGGATAATTGGCCAAATTTGGTGTTGCTTGGAAAAGAAGGTATAGCAAAAAGGAGTGTTTAAAGGAGAAGTTATGGGTTCCTCAGAATCCATGTTCTTGTCTAAATTCTGATATTACTTCAAAAAGCCAGGTCATGTAGTGAAGATTGACATGGATCAGAATATAATCTTCATATTGAGCTGAATCAGAATGGATATACAAGTCAAAGAAATCTTTTAAAACAATCCTTGATGTATTAATTTTTCATACCTGTTTTGTTAGACTGTGTTTCTCTGCAAAGTGCATGCATTCCCTCTGACATTTGATGTTTACTTAATAAATATTCATATATCTTCAGCAACATAGTCTCTAAACCATCATAGTATTTGAAAAATAGAATAAACAGTGCTTTTTTTTTTCTTTTGCCATCATCTTACGTTTCTTTTAGGATGATTGTTGAAATTCATCCATATTGAAGCTTGTATAACACTATACATTTTATTTCAAAGTACTATTTTTTTCATTTCAAAGAATCTTATACGTAGAAAATCCAGAAAATTTTCCTTAAATTCTCTCCAGATTAGATCAGGGTTCATTCTGTGATTTGCAGCATTTCGTTTCTATGTCCTTTCTATATTTCGTGAAGGGGAATGATGGCAACCAAAACTGGAGGTTAGGAGGTTAAAGAACGCTTGAATATATGGATTATATTTTTAAGAATCTTGCCTTAAGCTCCTTTCCATGTATAACATCTTAATATTAATTTTTAGATATCCCCATGATCAAATTTCCCCATAATTCTATTTTGGTTGAACTGTTTGTCCATAAATTGTTCAGGCTCCATTTCACCCTCTAAACCATATTAGATTCTAGATATTAAGATGGTAAAAGATATTCTGAGCAGGGCTATTTTTGGTTTTTCATTTTTGAGGAGAAGCTTAGCTTATACTCAAAGCATTACACACCATTTATTGCTTATCCGGGCATCAGCCTCCACCATCAACTCTCCAAACTTATCAGTGTCTCTTCTATGGAAGTCTGAAAAAGGACATACTGTTGATTCCTCCAAGGAATTAGCTGTTTATCGTTGGTGGGTGTCAGGTTCAGCTAGCCCGGCACTGCTAGGAAACCCGATCAGCCGCGCTGAGCCAATTCTACCTCCGCTTGCAAGCCGGGGAAAAAGAGGAAGTGAGAGCCGTGGCTGATTAATGGGCCACCTGCGCCCAGTTAACAAGGAAACCGCAGAGTGGATGTTTTGTATCCACTCTGATGAGCGGCACGCGCCGAGACAAAGGGCAAAGCGGCAAGCCACGGAAAGGCGATCACTGCGCGATCGAGAAAACCCTGGCTTTGCGCACAGCTGAAAAGACCCCGAGGAAACAAGACCACACCGGAGGGGCACAGCCATCAAGGGACAATGGGTAACTGGCTGAACCTGCCATTTGGACCATTAAGGGGGATTATTGGGGCACCGACAAGCCGCAACATGTAACTCGACGACGGGGCAAAGCGCGGGGAGAGCTATATATTGTAACAAGAAATGTGCCAAGCCAGTCCTGGCTTTGTTTGTAACTGTTGCATTATGCTTGAGTAAACCTCTTTGTGCTACACACGTGTCACGGGAGTTTCTCTTGACGAATGGGGCATTCCTTACATAGGGAGCATCTACCTTTTCCCAGCACTTATTTCTTCAGATTGTCTCCTTTTTCCTGAAGTCGAATGCACCCCCATCTTCTCCAACAGAACTGAGGGGTGGCTTGTCTCACTCCCTTAGAATAGCTACATTTTTCTGATAACCAAGTAAATTTAGCAAGGGACAGAAAAGGGATGCAGTATGCTGGGACACTACTTTTCGTTCTCATTTATTGGCCAATTGGATTAATGATGTGGTTCCCCAGCATCTTTTTTTCTTTTCTAAATTCTGATCTTATTATTATCTGGCCATGTGCCTCTTGGCCTCTCACAAAGGGTTGGGATATTACCTCTTCTTAGCCACAAAGATTTCCAAGCATATTATTTGTCCTCTAATGCCTGAATATTGCATTGCTCTAGGACACTGTGAGAAGAACAAAATTATAGCATCCACAAAACATAGCTGCCTTTATAGGCATATACCTATCCAGATGATTGTTTGATCAATTGATTGTCCCAGACTGAGTACTCCTGGAGTATTAACAAAAGTTAAATGACAAAATTAAGGGTTTCCTGAGCAGTGGGACTCAAACAAATATCAGTGGCAGTGGATCTGGAGAACAATCAGATTAATTAGAAAAATGCCTTCCAACCTAGGGGTGTTTTCATCATTTGGTACTTAAGTTTTGTTCCTAGCATGTCCATGCCTACGTTACCATGTTACCATGGCCTTATTCTGGGTCTGAATTTTGAGATTCTTCATCTTAGTGATTGGCTTTCTCAACAATTGCAGAACCCCAGCTAATGTATTGTCGAAGGCTTTCACAGCCAGAATACGACGGCTGGTGTGGGTCTTCCGGGCTGTGTGGTCGTGTTCTGGAAGTTTTGTTTCCTACCGTTTCGCCAGCATCTGTGACCGGCATCTTCAGAGAGCAGGAGCACAGACAGGAACAGTTAGGAAACAAAACTTCCAGAACACGGCCACATAGCCCGGAAGACCCATACCAACCCCAGCTAACTTCATACATTTCTTGATTACTCTTATTTTTCCATCATTTAGTTGCCCAGGTTGGGAAACACTGGGTTAAAGAAAATAAAAGTCAGAGCACATGAAGGAAATAGGAAATGTAGCAAATCAATGCACAAATATAAATCCTTTCGTTGACACATTTGTACTGAAAATATATAGTAGGAGTTCCTTAATTTTGCTGAAGTGTAGTTTCATTAAATGGCATGGCTGATTTGTTCCTCAGCTGGAAGTGACAGGGTCAGATCCCTCAGTCTATATAGCTTTGAAGCAAATTTGTTTTGACATATTTTCTGACTAGTTTTTTTTTTTTTTCACTTCAGATCATTCATTGCATTTCCATGAATAAACCGTAATAATGACTAGAGGTAAGGAACCTACTATTTCCACTAAAGCAAAAGAGCCAGGCCCTTGAAAGCCAGCAGGTTTGTTAATGCTCAGTGGCTCATTTATGGATGCTGAGACTAAGAGTGTAATTGTCATTTTCCTCCAAGGTAAGTGAGAGACAAAAGAGAGTCAAGGAGAAAGAGGAGATTCGTACCACCATGAATAATGCAACTTGCTAGCCTGATCACTTCATGATGCTATGAACAAGAAACATAGGATAATAATATGATTATTAAAGACTTGATCAGGTGAACCAGAACCAAACTCATGGTTTAAGGATATTGTGCATAAGGAATCAGATCTTTAGGAAAACAGGAACTAAACCAAATAAAGTCAGAAACAGTGTAAGTCTGGATCAGAAAACATTGCTAAGAGGCATGTATTGAACTAAAGATTATTTTAATTAGACTTAAAAAGGTTTTGCTTTGTGGAACGCTGGTCTAAACCAAAAATTACTTTTAAACATCCATATTGGGCTTATCTTATTATTATTTTTATAATAAATAATATTTATTTTATTCATTTTTTAAAAAGTTGGCATGGAAATATTTGATGAACAATATATCACAGATTCACAATGCTGTCTGAGATGCTACATGGAAGATAATCCGCTTACAGTTTCTCATAGGATACAGAAAATGAATTTAAGCTACAGAAAAGCAGATTCAGATCGATTATTGTCCTGCCCCAGGCCAAATGCACAAGAGTTCAGTTGCAGAAAAGATGCAGTGGCGTAGCGGCTTAATGACACTGGAGTTGCTGGCCAGGAATGGTCGACACTCCAGGGGTTCGAGCCCAGCTCTGCATGGCTGGGTGAGCTCCCATCATTTTTCCCTAGCTCCTCCCCACCTAGCAGTTCGAAAGTATACCATCCATGAGCAGATAAATTGGTACTCCCATTTCAGTGGGAAACAATGGCAGTGCCTTGCTTGGGGGACAGGAACCGATTGCTGAACCACCTAAACACAATCGTCAGAAAAGACATGATGTGATCAATGGAAGATCGGCAGAGGAAGAAAAAGCCTGGATGATACGACTCCCCTGTGACCGCTGCTGGCCAAGTTTAGTAATTGTTGTAATGTAGTAATGTAACTGTTAATATGTAATGTTGTACGTCACCCAGAGTTGCTCTGCTATGCGAGATGGGCAGCTATATAAATATGATAAATAAATAAATAAATAAATATGATAAATAAATAAATAAATAAATAAATATGATAAATAAATAAATAAATAAATAAATAAATAGATAAATAAATAAATAAATAAAAGGCTTGACTTCAGTTTGTGCCATTACAAGCAGCAGAAGGCAGGGTGTGTATGGACAGTTTTGAGCAGTGCCAATCCATTGGAAGCTTCCTTCTTAGGAGTTTCCAGTAGCCAAAGTACAAAGCAGAAGGCAGAAGCATTGTTGGGGCACCTTCCAAAGGTCTCAGCATCATGGACAGCCAGTCTGTTTTCAAAGAAATCAAGTTTTGACAGGCAGGAGTTCAGGGTATAAATGGACAGAATTTCCAGTAAGTGGAGTGGTTGTTCCCAGTGAGGGATTGCTTGCTAGTGGTGGGTCTAAAATAAAGCCCCCACTATCACATGTAAATGCACTGGTGGGGATGCCCTTGCCTTGCAGACCATTTCTGTTCCATTCTTCGCTCAGCCCTACATGCCTTAGGGCTGGGATGAAATCCCTGATCAGATTTCTCATCCTCTGCTGCTTCCAGCTGCTTTGAATCCTCTGCAGCCAAATCAGCCTCAGGTGACTCCCTGCTGCTGTCTGAGACAGGTTGCTGTCTTCCTCTTCTTCAAATTCTTCAGAGCTGGAGCTGGCTTTGACAACTATTAGGAAAAAAAAAAAAATCCTAACGCTAGAGCAATGCTGGTTTGGTGGTGGAACCAATACCCAATGAGGTGGTAGACCTTCATTAGATTAATTCAAGAGGAAAGGAGACAAACCCTTGTCTGGATTCTGTAATTTGGATTCCAGCACTGAACAGGGGTTTGGATTCATCCTAAATATGATTTTAAGTAAAGGAAAAGAAAGACGCCATCATAATGTCTTTGACACCTATTGTGGGGGAGATGGGCGGGGGAGAAATCCAACAAACAAACAAACAAACAAATAATCAACAGATAAAAGCAGGACTATGTTTCCTAGAAAGCATTTGGATTGGACAACCTGCTTCATTTGGCTATGATTTCATAGAGGAGATATATATTTTTTCAAGATTCTCATGTTTCATAAGTTCCTTTAAATCAGTAGTTTATCCTAGCAACTAATAAATCTTCTAGATGTATCACTGCCTCACATTTTAATCTGATCATTTATCGCTCACAAAGCCACAGGTTTCTAACTGAAAAGACAGAGAGCCTATTTGTGAAGATGCTTTAGAGAAGAATATTGTATTGGATGCCAAATCACAACACCTTTCCTTCTGATATGAATTATCTATAATACATAATATGGTAGCTTTTGTATTAAGGCTAAATTTGCACATGTTAGGTTGGGCTAAAATAAGCTGGATCATTTTGTTATCCTGTGTGAATCCGATCATCATTTTTAGTTATGGCTTATCTGTTTAGGCATACTATGTGAAAATAACACTCTGGTTGGCGAGGCTTTAGCATTTCGTTGTGTGAGCCTAGCCCCCCAAAAGGAGACAGGATTTGTAACACTGTTCTATCTTCCAAAATGCATCAGTAAGAATTAAACTGTTAAGAATCTTTGGCACAACTGCGTTTGTATTTTACACTCCTAAGATAAACAATGTCATCCTGACTCAGAGCTATCACATGTAAATGCACTCGTTTTCATCATTAGATGTTTCTGAGGCCTACTGATTTAGATGGGAATTTGTGGCTCAGCTTGAAGGGGAAAAGTTTCTTGATATGTCACGAACAAAACACAGTGAAGCCAGCTGGATTGAAACTGCTACTTAAAAGGGAGAAGGGGTTTACAAAGAGTTGAGCTAATGCGTAGATAAGAGTTTACCAAAAAATAAGTTGTCAGAGCAAACTGACCTCGTACAAGTGTTTTTAAGAACATTTCAGGGAGAGAGAAATAAAACCAGGCTTAACTGATGATTAAAAAGTAACAAGCCTTAAATGCAGGTGATAGTTATCAGCAATTCCTGACACATAGTGCACATACTTGCTATGTTTTGTAAGCATCATTAAAATGAGGAATTCTGAAAATTGTGAATTGCTCTTTAGCTTCAACGAATACATTGTTTTTACTTGTTTACTTGCTGCAGCATGCTTTTTAAACACATATTTGAATTTGTGAAATACTCATATTTTATTATCTATCATATTATCATCAATATATCTATTGATGATATTTTGTTACAAGGCAGGGAAACAAATATTACGTGGCGGAGAGCCACACTTTGCCTTTAAATGGTACGTTGGAAAGAATATTCTGAAAAGCAGAGCAACAGAAGACAAAAATGTAAACTTGATTTCACTATATTAATGAGTTACATTTTATTTAAATGAAAATGTACTTAACATTAATGAACAATAGTTAACCTTGTGTCTTGATAATAACCTTTGGAGATCTATGTGGCCATGCCTGAGATTTTTGTATGATTGATGTCAACCAACTGTACACTTCAGCTGTAAGGAAATACATGGAAAGTCATGGTACAACCAATTTCTGATTCTGCAATTACTGCCGTTCTCATTCCTCTCAACAAAATCAAACAAACAAACAAAAAATGTGTATGATCCCCTTTTAGGACAGAGGTATGGTGAATCTGAGAAGATGGAGTGAGACCAACACAAGCTCCAAGCTGATGTAGGTGTGGGTAATTTATGTAGGCAAATTTTGTGAAATTTTGTGAAATTTCACCTGCTCAGGACAGCCTCCCATAATATAATGGGAATATGTGATATCTTTGTCCTCTGTATCAAATAGCTAAGAAATAATTGATAAAAACAACTGTATGTTTGGCCAAGTATATGATTATGTTTATAGTTTTTTCTTTTTTAAAAAAAAATATTTTTATTAAAAATTTTGATTATAATGGTAAAAGCTACTACAAACTAAACACAGAGAAAGAGAGAAAATAGGGAAAAAAAAGAATAAATGTGCAGGGGGGAAAAGTATATAATAAAGAAAAAGAAAAATACATAAAGAAGTGACTTCCAACCTTCATCACAACACACATACATACATGCATGCATGCATGCATATATATAAATAAAAAATTGGTAACTCTTCACCCCCTACAGATATCTCTTCATCCCATATCATATCCTTTGTCTATAAGCAAATCCATAAAATATCAACTTTTCAATCCTGGTCCATAAAGGGTTACCAGAACTATGAAGGATACCCCCGGGGGTGATGTATCCTTAGTTCTCTCTCTGGGTTCTTTTCTTTCTGGTTATGTGCAAGCATGATGACAGAGTAACTCAAAAGGCAAACAGTAAGTTTTCGACCAAGGCTTTACTTAATGCTCCAAAAGGGTTTGATAAGATAAGCTGCAAATTAAAAGTCCTTCCATACGGGCAGTCAACATATAGAAATAAAAAGCAGGAATATAAGCCCTCTTTGCCTAAGTAGCCTTACATAAATGTGTCTTGGTAGCAAGAGGAGAAAACGAGCAGGCTCCCCCTCCTGCAGCCGAGGCGAGGCTTGAGATCATAGCTTTTCCAGAAACTATTATAATGCAGACCAGCAGCAATTCAAGGTTCACCTTCACTTCTCCAACACTCCCCCCCCCCCCTCTTGCTCATACTCCTCCAGGGCTAATCTTAAATACCCTTTCAGGATTGGCCTCCACCCCTCTCCACAGGTATTAACAATTTAGAGACCCACTTCGATTTACTTAACAGAGTTTGCAAAAGTTACAATTCGGGGTACAAACCGGGGCTCTTTCCCACGATCTTATCTAATACAAATGCTTATGGCTATCTAAAGTAAATTTTCTAGCGGGCCGTAAATGCCTTGTCCATGTCACATTGAAGTATGAATCAGGAAGTTTTTTCATCTACTAATGAGAACAGAGAAATATGCAAAAAAGGAAAATGGTTATTTCTCACGACCCTGGATCTCCGTCACAAGAACTTTGGAAAGTTTATAGTTTTTCTCCATGCTGAATTAGTTGGTAACCAAAGGTATAATCTGGATCCTGAGGAATATAAAAAACCAACCACTTCTCCTCCCCCCCCCCGCCAAAAAAAGAAGCCTAAATTCTATCCAAAAGGTATTTTTCCAAAATGAAGATGTCCCAAACCATTCTTCTCTTGCCCATCCTCATCTTCTACTTACACAGATATATACCATCATTTATACTATGCTTTTTACTATATAATTATACAACTTCTGAGTACATTGTTCCCAAACAGACTTAATTTCAACTATAGTCAATAATATTGTTCCATTGTAGTAATGGGTCTCTTCTCCTTTAATTGTAATTGTTTTGTCTCTCTGGTTCCCTCTAGACAACTTTCAACTCCTCTCTTATCATCTGTGTTTTTTTTTTCCAATCAACAAACTTTCCCACAGGAAGATTTCTTACAATTAATTCCAGAAACTTCATTTATTCTTTCATAAATCTTTAAACATCCCACAGGAAATATTCTTTTAAGTCCATCTAGCCAATTAACTTTCCAGAATCCATACTCTAGTCTTCTTTTGCTGTTTCTAAAAAGTAAATCTTTTCTTTTTAATCCTTACACTTACTTAGAGCTTCTTTCATTCAGGGTTGAAGGAAATTCTCTTGATGTAATGAAATGTAGCCTTAGGAAGGTTCTTAACTTCTAAAAAAATCAGTAAAAAGCAACTTCCTAAAATAATTAAGAGAGGAAGTAGGCGAACCCAGTGTGTCTTTGAAAGGCACTGAACCGATGTTTTTCCCATGGCTCCCTGAACTCTCCAAACTCTCAGACTGCTAGAGATCACTATTTTACTATTTTTGCAGGGAGATTCTGTATGGAGAAAACTTGTGGGTGATCCTTGTCCTCTTCTTAATCCAGAGACAGGTTCCAAGGAGCTGATCCATTCACTGGTCATCAGCTCCACTGGTCATCAGCTCCACCATTGCTGTCCCCAGAAGTCCACCTATACTTATAATTATCAATAATATAATTGACGATAGGTATGTCCCATCAGATCCTTACACTTACATATGTACACTTTATTTCTTTATTTTTCAAATTTATATTTGCCACCCATCTCACTATACAAGTGACTAGATGGCATGAGGAATACATATCATGTATTTCACTGTATTTTATGAATATAAGAATGTTAGTATTTTAGACTTCCTACATCTGGACTAGGCCTCTTTGAAAGTCTAGAAGAATGGAACAATTTTAGTTTCAGCAGATACAAAGCTATCTCCAAAATTTTATTTGTATCCTAAGGCTGCATCAACAATCTGGATTTGCATAATTCTGCTAATTAGTACTTTGGATTCTACTTTCCATTAAGAGATACTCCAACACAGATATCAGAGTAAACATGCATAAGAGTGGTAGTAACAAGTGTTTTGTATTTGCATGGCCATTTCAGCTATGGCTGTGAGAGAGATTGGGCATGCTACTTTTACAGCCTATGTCTTCTTTTGGTAGGGTTGAAGATGCGAATATTGACAAACCCCATGGGATGAAAGGCAGGAAATGCCTCTTCAGCCCACACACAGATGAAGACCCACTTCCTCACATTTTCTTTCTTCAGGGAAAGAAAGCTGGGGAAGCACCTTTTCAGCCGATAACCCCAACAACTTTTCTCCAGTTTTCCTTACAGGCAACTTTAGTGATAGGACTCCTATGGTACAAATTCCACCCCCCTCCCCAGTGGACTAAGCATTGAAGGACCAGCTAAATCTTGGAATGCTGGATACATTCCATGGGAAAGGAAGAGAGGGCCAGTGATGTTGGCTGAAGAGGTGCCTCCTGGACTCCCTCCAGGGGAAGGGAATCAGGAGAAGCAGCTCTTTGACAGGCAGAGGGAGAGAAAACTGGCTTTTTCCTCTTCTCTGGCCTACTTCACCCAGCCCCCATGACTAGAAATATAGGGGGAATGAAGGGCGTGTCAGGTCTTATTTTTCCTCTCCCACCCACACATCTATTGCCATGTGAGTGGCAGGAGAAAGGAATACAGAATTTATTTATTTATTTATTTATTTATTTATTTATTTATTTATTTAATCACGTTTATATAGCCGTCCATCTCCCATGGTGACTCTGAATGGCGTACATAATAAGAGAATCAAAATACATAAAAACCATTAAAACAACCAATTTAAATTAAAAGATAAAAACAAGATTAAAAAGAAAGATTAGAACAGGGGAGAACTTTGGTGCCAGTGTTCCAGAGTAATACCTCTGTGGAATCAGAAAACTGATAACTGAAGACCCAGGGGTCTTCTGCTGCCAGTTCAAGGCACCAACGTTGCAGATTCTCTGATCGGGGCCCGCCCCCCCAAATTCTCAAAGGGGACAGAACCCTTATTTTGTTCATTGCCAGAGCAAAATCATGGCTGGAAGGGTGGTCAGCACATTTTTTTCTGCCAGCATACTTTCATGCCAGCTCCTTCTTCTATTAACTGTGAAGGTCCTGAAGACAGACAATCTGCTAATGTGAACATAGAAGTAGACAGCATTTTAATAATTCATACACCCCTACTTACTATTTATATTACCCTCCTTTGCTCTACTTCATCTGGTCATCAGATAAGAATTAACAAAATAAATTGCAATCCAGAATAGGAGTCTGAAGATCTCAGTGGTCTAAGATGTTGCTCATTACAACATGTAGAAGGCAATAGATTCTCGATTTAAATGATAATGTCAGCCCCACAAGTAGACCAGACCAGAGAATCAACTCCACCAGAAGACTAGAATGATACTTTATTGAGATAGGCTGTAATAACAACAGAGCCTTGCTTTACCTCCCCTCTTTCTTATATCTCAGTGAATCAGGGAGGTATTTTCCCAAGCTCCTTCGAATGTTATCTTGCTTCCCAGGATTTAAATGATGTTTCATCCTTCTTTGCCTAGATAACAGTACTTGCATATTTCTGTGAAGGAAATCTCCCTAACTCTCTGCAGATACAGACATTTTTGTTAACTTTCCTCAAATGGTGGAAATGAAGCTAGTCTGAGGAGCAAGTAGATAAGGACAAATGACCAATTTACCATAAGCATACCTAAGCTTTCCAAGTTTAGGAAGTCTTTTCCTGTGGCACATTTGTCTTTTCTTTTGATATGAATTGAACCCCTTTTTCAAGCCTTAACATGTATTAATGAAAATTCCCAACTGCTCAAAAGTTAAGCAAAGTAAAATGATAAAAACAGCCATTTTTGCATATCTCATCTCTTTATTTAACAGAAGAACATCTGGAAGCAGGAGAAATATTATTTTCCATAATTCAGGGTAACATTGTTTCAGAAAAATTTGCCTGATTTCCCCCCCCCCAAATTATCCTCATCAGGGATAGTTTTAATTGCTTATTCCATTTATACGCTTATTATACAATATTTTAAGATACACTTATGGGATCATTTCAATTAATGGGAAATAGTTACTGTCCAGAAATGAACAAGAGTGCTCCAATATAAGTAGACAATTATGTTTATGTATTGTGCAGTATGTAATATCTTTATTAAAAAATAATTCACATGTACAAAGTAATGTAAACTACTGGACCAATTATGAAAAACAAGAGAAAGGGAAATTGCATGGCTTTTTTGCAGGGTGGGGTGTGGATGAAATATGTAGAGGTTATCAGGGTTGTATATATATTCATTCAAGTTCAACGATATCTCATTTATTAAGAGTACTGTAAGAACTGTAGTCATTGTTCAATTAAAAAGAAATATTTGAAGAATTAGCAACAATATGTAATGACCCTTTATAACACATTAATTTTTATGCTCAGTGAAGTGCAGGAAGAATGTCAAATGATTTCCTAATTGACTGGGATACAGAAAACACTCTCCATGAATGAAAGGTTTCTTTCATTTACAGAAGTGCTGCCAAACCCCACAGGTTTACGCTTGTGAAGAAGGAAACCATTTTTAATTTCCATCCCAATCTTCCTCCATTTTCCAAAATACTTCCCATAATTTTTCATGAGAATTTGGGAAAAGGAGACTATAGTAATGATTGGAGAAAATGACTTTGTTTTTTCTGAGTGGAATCTTTTGGTGAACAATATCATGGGTCTCCAAACCTATACATTTGATTTCCCAGTCTAATATTATCTTCTAATGAAGAATAGTAAACAACATATGCTCAGCTTTAAGACAGCTATTCTGAATCTTTGAGACATGGTAGAACCTCAGCACTTTTAATACAGTGTCGAAAGGGTGTTTTGATCACTTCCCAAAGGTATTCTTCAAGTGATTTCTACTGTCCTAGTAACCATCAGGCATATTAGCTAGAATATTTATTCCATTGTAACCTTATTTGATGTGTATGAGAGAGAGAGAGAGAAGTTGTATATGAGCAAATTTGAACTCACAGTAAGAATACTCTTGATAAAAATGGAGAAATTACTTTCATGATCTCCCTCTTCTCCAGCAGTCTCAATGGCCTCAATTTTTTTTTTTTTCCTTGAAGGACTGGGAAATCTTAGGCAAATCTGTAGGCAAGGATAAATAATTCTGTCCTACTTACCACTGAAACAACATGCCATGTGGACAAGGGTTCTTCCTTTAACTCAAGACCATCTTGGTTTGAGTTAATCAAAAATAATTCCTGTTTGCAAGTAATTGTTGTTATTTTTTTAATTATTCCTGATGGAAAGCATTTCCTGTAACATTTTACAGATCTGTCACAACATTCACTGCATCTCTTGTATTTCCTCAGTTGTTTTATCTGAGAAGGGATTCCCAAATTCATCTTGGCTTAAAAAAAAAAAAAAAAAAGGTCAAAAGTGACTGACAGCTTAGGGATATTCAGTATTAGCCTGAAGGATTTTTCTAGTTAGTCTTGCCTTTCCTCCAAAAAATTGCCAGATGGTCCCCCCAAACAGAAAACACCACATGCATCTCAAAATGCTATTTAGAATCTAAATAAAGTATGGTAGATAATTCTGGTTCCTAGCATTACAAAAAACAAAACAAAACATACTTCTTCAAGGAAAAGTGTTTGATATCAAAATATCCTATTAGTTTCTGAAATGAAATATAATATTACTGAACACATTCCAGTGTTACAGAAGTTAATTTATGTCAAGAAAGACACCAGGGATGTCATAATTAGCTCAACTCCATCACAAGAATTATGATTGCCTAAAGCTTGCATTGCCTATAGGTTTCCTCAAGCATTTTCTTTCTGAACTTTGGAAACCTTTACCAATAAGCTGATGACAGGCATAACAAGATAATAAATTACCTGTAATATTTTTTGTAGCCATCTTTGCTTAGATTGTAGAGGCTTTATAAATTATATACTAAGAAATTCACCCCATGCAGAGAAACAGCACCAAGTGAGAAGTGATTAAGACCTTAATATAATGCACAAGAGGTACTTAAGTGTTGCAGAGGGGAAGAATTTCACCCATAATGAGCTCTGTAATAAGAGGTTTATCCTGCTAATTAATGATTTGAAGATTAGCTGACTGACTGCTGGCCACTGATCATCCAGCTGTGAAGTGTAGAGAGCTAGAATAGTTCAATCTAGATAAATTAACTGGGTAAAACCTGTCATGCTTTCCCACTGCCCAGGCTTAATTCATTTCAGTGAAAAAGCATTAGGCCAAGAGCCCATGATGAATGAAGTTTTAAGGCCACCACATATTATGCACTGACAACTGCATTTCTGAAGTGTACAAACAGCAGGGAACCATGACCTATCCACACAAAACCTCCTGATATACACATATGGAAGAAACAAACACTTGCTTGCTAGGCATTTTACAGCACCATTCATGAGAAAGCTGAATCTATATGCATCGACAATGTAACAAGAATAATAGTACTATGAAAAAATGAAGAGGCAAAAGGGTATGAGGTTGTCTATGGATTATACTCTACATAAGCTATAGAGGTTTAGTTGCAAATTCATCATAAATATAGAAAATAATCTCTAGACTCCCTTGAGATGCTATAGTTGATGGTGGAAAAAGTCTGTGTAACCTTCAGAATAGCTGTAGCTGTCACTTAATCTGGAAATAATCGGAAATTCCTGAAACTTGTAAAATCTGTTCTTAAAGAAAAAGAACTTTATTAAAAAGCATCCAGCATCATACACTCCATATTTGATTAATGTTATCTCTTAGATTCTGAAAAAGTTGTACAATTGACAGATACTTGTACTTGGTATTAATAACTGGGGACAAAAGTGCAAAGCAGTCCGTTTTTAAAATTTGTTCTGTTCATCTTTGAATTTTCAATTATTTTCTTTTTTCAGCTGGATTTTTAACTGAAAAAAAAAAGTTAGTCATATATCCAGCTGTGGATAAACAGCTGACAATCACTTCAGATGCTGAAACTGCTCTTGTACTGTGATCAAAGAACATCAGCTTCAGTTCCTAAAAGAAAAGCATGGAGAACTCCCTGGCAGCCCCTGTAGACAGGAGATCCTACACATTTTAGCTTCAGTCTGAATGTTCTCGGGGAATAAAAACTTTGCAGTATAGTTTTAAGCTGACTTTTACCCCTTTTTCTTTTCATGGTGATAAGGAACCCCACCAAGAAACTGTGAAGTCAGAAATAAAGCAGTTTCTTTCCTTTTATAATATCTGGATTGAAGCTTCCTAAAAAGCTATTATTATAGGAGGAAGTCAACTGTTCTATCATTACTACCCTTTTAGTTCATCACCTCTGAATCACAGCATATTCCCTGCTAGCTTTTCTTTGTAAAACATTACTTTATGCCTAAAGACTGCCTAATAAACAATATTCCACATGCTACTTTAATTGGTTGGGCTGAAATGGGTAGAAGGGAGTAAAGAAGGACACCTAACCTGCCATCATCTGAGATGTAAAGAAATTGATGATGCTTAGATGGTAGCCAGACTTTTCTGATTCTGAATATTGTTTCATTCTTACCAAACAGAAAGAAAATATCATTTCTCCTGAATGTGTGTATGTGCTGTGCTTTTGAGTCAGTGTTGACTCTTGGTGACTGCCTGGACAAGTCCCGGCAGTTTTCTTGGCAAGATTTCAGAAGTGGCTTGCCATTGCCTGCTTCCTAGGGCTGAGAGAGTGTAACTGGCCCAAGGTCACCCAGCTAGTTTTGTGCCTAAGGCGGGACTAGAACTCACAATCTCCCAGTTTCTAGCCTGGTGCCTTAACCATCACACCAAACTGGCTCTCTGCTGAATGGGGCTCAGAAATCCAAGTTGTTGTATGGATTCTAAAATAGCAAATTTCTCAAAAATTTCATCTAACAAACTATGACACTGAAGGTCAAACATAGTTAGTATGTGTGTGTGTTGTACAATAAAAAATAAACACATGTGACTGGGTTTGCACAACACATTAAGCCATGAACCATAGTTTACAAACTATAAAAGTTACATTCATACAATAGCCTAAGTCAGATGAGACATAGTTTGACTTAGTCTAGCATGTTAAGCAGGTAATTACGCTTTTCACCCAACGTTTGCTATGCTACTTCCAATTTCTACCATATTATGTTGGTCAACAACAACAACACGTGACCAGAAAGCACACTTCTGCTTTCTTTCACAGAATTTTATTCTTTTCTTTCATATATCATGTATCTCTATATTACATTTTTATCCTCTTTTTTTTCATTATTTTGTAATGCCCCTGTACATGTTTAAATCTGACATTATATGAAATAATTATAATAATATAATGTAAATCTTCTGCCCAACTAGGTGGCAACAAACCAGGACACTGTAAGTTCTAGTCCTACCTTAGACACAAAGCCAGCTGGGTGACCTTGGACCTCAGCACTAAAAAAAAGAAGAAAAAAAAAACCCTCCCCCCCCACAAAAAAAAAACTAAGTATAAATTGAATTTCATTAATACATGAATGGAAGACTACCAGAAAATATCAGGGCTATAAACTAGACAGGAAAGTAATAAATATCCTGGAAGAAGGCAATGGCATACCATTTCTGTAACTATGTGGATGTGTCCATGAGGTCATCAGAAATCAGTCATGACTCAAAGTAGTCTTTTTCTACAATGTAAATCATGGTCCAGTGACTCATATGCAAACCTTACCATATGCTGACAGATTTATATACACAAGTGATACTTTACAAGCTGAGAAATGTTTGGCTGATGGGGTGATACTCTTAATCACACAAATATGAATTGTCAGCTGGCAGGGCCCAGGAGGAGAGCCTTCTCTGCTGTTGCCCCCGCCCTTTGGGATATTCTTCCCCCAGAGGTGTGGTGGGCCCCTACCCTCCCGGCTTTCTGGAAAGGGCTAAAGACCTGGCTCGGCCAGCTTGTGTGGGTTGATAAGAGCACTAATCAATCATGGGGGTGGCTGGCGCCCTGGTGAACCTCCCTGAGCTACTCACCAATTCCATCAATTCTTGGAATGTATTTGTTATTTATTTAAGACTGCTTTTATATTGTATTTTAATCACTTTTATCTTTCCTGTAAACTTCCCAGACTTGCTTTTTAACAAGATGGGCAGTGACAAATTTGATAGATAGATAGATAGATAGATAGATAGATAGATAGATAGATAGATAGATAGATAGACCAAATTGAGAATGAAACAATTACTTCTGTAATATTCCCAGCTTAGGGAGCCTGAAGGTATGAGGATGTCATACACATTATGATGTCATCACATAAATTGCATAATTTGTGTATTACATTATAACATTATAATGCAAATGCTGTACAAGGTATATAAATCATTTGGACAATGATATAATGACATGTAGATGATGCTTGTCTCCTCTTCCCTGCCATATGGAAGCTCATGCCTGAATGTTACTTACATGTGCTTTTTTTCACTTATGTGGGATTTTGGGTAGTGAAGAAAAAGGTGGTCTGACACCTCTCATCATCTTTTGTTTTCCTGTTAATTTAGCCACCTTTATTTCCTGAGAAAGACACCACATGCCAAAGATAAATTAAGCTGATCCCACCCCTGAAATTATTGTTTTCCCCAAATTATCAGTCCATTTTGAAGCTTGATAAATAGGATGATACAATAGTTTCCACCATTTGAGTTCCATCCATATTGAGCTCTGGCATCAACCACTTCTTGTTTTAGCCCTGCTTACCTTGTTTTAGCCCCACAGTGGATTCCCCCAGTGGGAATTCAGACTTCAAAGGAATCATTCAATGCTCATCCTTACCATGAACATTAAAGGCAACTCATTTGTGTTATGAAGCTTCCCTGATAAGCAGGAAATAAAATATGAATTATTGCAAGAGCAAACAATACATTGACCTTTAAGAGATATACAGAACAGGGAATGCAGCAGCCAGCTACAATTTCGTGAACAGAGCTGAGAAAAACAATACCCCAAATCCGCTCTTTTAACCAGTTGATAAAGACACGGCTGTCATACTTTGCATCCTACTTACAGCCTATTTTAAAACTTAACCACTGATTGTCTGTTTTGTTATGCTGCCAGCTGGATGTAGAAAATAAAAACAGGTGCTTTATATTTTCAGTTAGATCATTTTTCTAAAAGACAGGCAGAGCATCCCATAGATTAGATATTTATGCAACTGTCATTCAAAGCCACCATTTAGCATTCTGTACTGTATCTTGATGGGTGGCAGGAATTTAACCAACCTTGGCTCATCTCAAAAGCTAGGCTGGGTTAATATTTGGATGGAGGTCTGCCTGAGAAGTCCAGGGCACTTTACTAGCCTGCAAATACCAGCAGCAGCAGCCGCAACAACGACACCTACAACAAGTCTGAAAGAAGTAAAAGGGAAGCTGCTCCCTTAAAGCCTGGATGAGCATTTCCACCAGGAGTCAAGCATCTTTACCTTTCTGATCTTGATTATGAAACAGTATTGCCAATGGAGTTCCTGTGCAACGAGTGGAAAATATGAAATTATTGAGTACTGTTTCTAGATCACTCAGCACTTACCTGCTGAAACGCTGAACTGGTACAAGATACAAGAGATTTGTGGGTAACATTGTGGAGGTGGAGAGAGCAGCAAAATAAATAGAAATAGTGATGAGGTGACTGAAGCAAAAGGAAGCTATGCCAAGAAGTATACAAATTGAGTTCAAATTTCTACAATATAAAATCTTAGCGGATCTTTTCCCTGTTCCTTCTGGCTGGTGACTTTGCTCGCTTGAAGCTCTTCTTTCCTGTGTGCGGCTTTTGTGAACGTTTCCTCCCATTACCACTTCAGCTTCAAAAACAGAACCAACCCACAGAAGCAGAACAAGGCAGCCTCATTTTCACAGATAACGTTTAAGATGTAACCATTTGGAAAGGCCTAATGGGACACCTGCCCCGAAATCCCCACCACTACCTTGTTTTCCTCGGCTTCCCCCGCCTTCTTCTTTGGTGCTGGCAGGGAGCCTGTGCCTTACTTGCCAGCTCTTTTTGCAAGTGAGGGCAGCTGCAAATGAGAAAGAAGCTCGTCTTCATCAAAACACTCTTTGAAGCTTTACTGTGGATGAGTTCCCTCGCTCCCTCCCTTTCTGCTCCTTTTCCTTCTTCCTAAACCAACTCTGGAATCACAAAGTGAGCTGTTGATTGCTTTGTTAATTAGCCTGATTTTCTAGGGCGGTTGATAAAGGATTTGCAGGAGGAAAGCTTCTAAACATTGTCAGGCAACATGAGGGGGCAGGAAGCACTGTAGAAGGAATAATCTACTAGTATGCTCATAAGGGAACCCACAGGCACACCTACATTTGGCAACTGTGCAGTGGCACCCAGTGGATCCAGAGGCACTTAGTAACAGTTCTCTAGTTTACTTGTAGGAACAGTTGAGATCCACATCCTCACTTTGGGGCAGGAAAGAATTACCACAGTCAACATTACAAAAGTTTAATGCAATTACTGTGCTAAATGGATATGGTTAGCTGTACTAAAAATAGGAAAAGATAATTATTTGGTAAGGCTGCGCAAAATTCACTAATGAACTTTGCAGAGTTCCCCTTCTTGAAGCATTGAAGTAGTTGGGTCTTTCTAAAGGCTTGGCACAGCTGTTTGCTTCAATGGCTTGCCCATATTTTTCGCCTTTCATTCAGTGAACGGGCTTCTTCCAGGTTGTTGCCACAGGTGGCCCCATCACTTTGCTTTAGCCCAAGTCCCAACCAAAGACTATGTGTTTTGTCTTTATTATAGTACAAAGGCTATAAATTAGGATTTGACTACATTTCATATCCTGTGGTAAAGCTTAACCATTTAGAGAGCATTTTGCTTACCTGAGATGGAGGAAAGAGAACCCAATGCTCTGTTCCAGTTCTGGACCTTCACAAACCTTGATTCCTGATTTGTTTCTCTGGTGAATTTTCATGCTGTAAAGACCTTATTAACCCTTAGCAGATGAATAAAAAGAAATCAATGCTATAAAACATGATGGTACAGAGGAGAGAAAGGAAGAACATTGGATTCAATGATCAATATGTCTGGCCTCAACCCTTGTGATCTGATCCCCACTGATTGCCCCAATTATAGCATCATGGAAGAAGGTAGAAATCCCTTAATTTTACTATTTGCTCCATCTCGTTTTCATCTGGCTCTTACCCTGAACAGTTGTTATCACTCTATTACGTTAACTGTATTTGCTGTCTCATCAGGCATACAAACTTATTTATTTGGGGAAAAACTATGATTTAATCTCTTTTACATCTGACTCAGCCCTTGACTATTGGCCTCACCTTATTCAAGAAAGAATAGCATCATTTCTTACAAATAAACCTTCCCACAATTTGATATAGACTTTTTCATTCCTTCATACAAATTTCATCAAATTCTGTCATGATAGAGCAAATGTGAGAGATATATATATATATACAATTCAAAAGCCATTGTATAAATTATGACATTATTTAGCCAATATTAACCATTATTTCTGTTCCTCAGAAAAACAAAACTTTTTTTTTTACTTTGTTTTGTTATTTGATACTAAACTGTGCAAGAAGAGTGTTCTTTCACCACAAACCTTGCTCCAGATCCAAGTACTGAATGAATTTAGTCTAAATGTGGAGTGATCAAACTTGGAGTCTAGGGCTGTAAAACAGATTTCAAATTATATTTTAGATACCAATATCTGCATATTATTTCTAATTATAATTATAAACCCAATTCAGTTTAGTTACATGCAATGTCTCAGCTACACAATAAAGATAGGAATGTCCACTCTCAGAGCTGGCATCAAGTTTGAAAAAGCCCTTGGAGATGTACTGCTTCCTGGAAGAAATATAGTATTGATGAGTGACTAAAATAGCCTTGCCATACATTTAAATTACTAAAGAAAGTCATTAGAGGAAATTTAAAATGGTTAGTAGGTTTACAAATATCTGGTTTTAAGTTCAAGAACGGAAGACAGAACATGAACAGACAGCTTAAATCTAGACCCCACCTCTCTCAGGATTCCCAGCCTTAAGCAGCTGTCAGGATGTTGAGCAAAGCTAACTATCTGATATATCCCAAAGTTGTTTATCATCATTGTTGTCGTTGTCGTCATCATCATCGTCATTGTAATAATTATAATCATTTTTCTGTATATTTTTCAAGGGCATCCAGCTGAATATTGTGATGCAGAAATGCACATTTATTACAGCACTGACATCAATTGCACACAGAGAAATTTGTATCTGTATAGGGGTTTCTTTTGCTGAATTACAGCAATTGTTCAGTCTTGTGACATTAAGGCTTGAATGCTTAATTGCCAGGAAACCAAATGATGTATATATATTTATGAAATGATAAAACTTTCTGAATAAGATAAATCTTTTCCATTTCAATACAGCTTCAAACGTGGTTATAAGAAAAATATTTTTGAGATCTCTGAGTAGCAGATGATCTTTGCTGAGAACTGGACCATGATTTCTCTTTGTTATGCTGGTCCTATTATGGCTTTTGATTCCATCAGTAATAATACTCTTCTGAGTCATTTTGCTAGAGGGAAGCCTGGCAGTTCCAGACATTCTCAGATAGCTCTTTCAAAAAGTGCCCCTGGTTCAATTCTGTATTATGGCTTTGGTGTCCTGCGAAGTTCTTTCTAGTCCCTTAACTCTTTAACAAATGAATAAATCCACTGGGGAATGTTGGTTACTCTTTTGAGGTTCAGTTTTACTACTATGCTGGAGACAGCTAATGCCTTTTCTTTTGCAACTGAAATACAAGCAAGAAAAAGATGTTGATGGTTATCTGAAAGGCAGTCCAGGAAATAGAGACACAGCATTTGTTGGTGGGCAATATGACTAAAGACTCAGGTTTTCAGTCTGTGTGTGCACTGGGATCCAGTTGTGTATTTGGAATGTCCAGGTTTGGATAGTGGCTAGGACTACATTTACACAGCTAAATGTTAGTGCAACCATTTTAACATTTTTCCCCCAATAAGACCATGGTGAACTTATTGAATTTATATTTTGATTGGACTGTTATCACATGCTTTCTGTAGAACTGCTTTGGAAAAGTGTTCTTAAATTTGAGCTTTTTCCAGAATGTTGCAACTGCACTATTGATGGTCATGAATATATAATTCCTTCAATTAGCTACCGGTTGGTTTCCAGACAGAATTCATAGCTTCAATGCTTACCTGTCTGTTTTCTGACAGGATTCAAAGTACAGTGGTACCTCGGGTCATGAACTTAATTCGTTCCGTGACTCTGGTCGCGACCCGAATTGGTCGTGACCTGAATCAAATTTTCCCATAAGGTTCAATGTAAATACGGTTAATCCATTCTGAACCATATGTATTTTTTTTAAAAAACCACAAAAATACAAAGTACAGTACAGTACACTATGAAGAGAGAGAATGCTAACCTTGCTTGAGGCGTGGAGGACAGGAAGGGAGGTGGGGTTATTGTTTAGAGGGAGAATCCCCCTCCCTACAGGAAGCCACGACTACGTGTGTCAGCAGGGGAAATGGCCAAGGATCCTGTTCGTCACCTGATGCGGAGTTCACGAACAGAAGCAAAATTTTGCGAATGGTGCTGTTCATGACCCGAATTGGTCGTGAACAGAAGCGTTCATGACCCGAAGTGCCACTGTATTGGTTAAGGTATATAAAGCTTATATGATATGTGTTTCAGTTGCTTGCTTTTTATAATTTTGTTTTTATCCTTATGTTGATTACCTTTATTCTTGATAGTCACTATCAATAGCTGCAGCCCAATGACACCAACAATCTCTTTCCCTTTTGATATTTTCCAGGATTTAGATTTTATGAACATCAGAAAGAATAGCACAAAGGCTGGCAGAAACGAAGGTAGAAAGGGGAAATGTATATTAGATTTCCCTGCTGAAAGGGAAAGGGCTTTCATCAATCTTGAGGAATTTATACCTATTGTGACAGTTAGGAACAGAAACATAAGTAAAATAAATATTCCTGCAAACAACCGTGACTTTTTTTCTAGGGTAATTTTATAAAGATGTGTAATTGTAGCATTTTCCCCCCAGTGTGTATGGCGCATGAAAGAGAGAGATTAATCTGATTTAATACTGTATACTTAGGAAACTGAGGAAATCATTACATTCCTGTAGCTCCCTGAATGAAGATTGGAGCACCATTATTTTTAATGTTTTTCAGATTTTTTCCCCCCCCGAGAAGATTCGGAGCAACGTCACCCTCAGGGGCAATTAAAGCTGCCAAAATGGCAGCTGCAACTACATAGTTGAGCCTAGATTTTAGTTGCTTGGATCATTCCTCCCTCCTCATGGATGCCCCTGATTCCAAGATTATTTTGTGAAGACAATCTTGGGAAGCTTTGGAGATGTGAATAAAGAACCTGAGTAGATCTCACATAGATTATCTACAGAAAAATAGACTTATTCCCAAAATACCATGAAGAAAAAGAGCCTTCTGTTCTCATGCTGCCTAGCAACAGCTCCACAGCCAGGGAATCCACATCCTGAGACCTGCAGCTCTATCCTGGCTCGGGGTCATTTATTAATTTTTATCCCTTCTTATTTTGCTGTTTGGAGACTTAATTTAAAAATATATATTTATTTATTTCCTTCCCCTAATATGTAAATTTCCAGGAAGACCAGACAATTTCTATGGGAACCATCTTCTAGAAGACCTGCTGGGTGGGGAATTCTGGGAGTTGAAATCCACACATCTTCAAGTGGTCAAGGTTGAGGAACACTGTTCTAGAAGGTTCAAAACCCTTTTTCACTTGTGCAGTAGCCAAATTCTGTGTTGCCACAATGCAAATAAGGCATAAATGGGCACTGAAATAACCACTTCTGTTTTTTTTTTTTTTTTTTTTTATTTATTTATTTATTTATTTCAGGTTTAATACATGCTAGCTATCTCATTATAGGTGATATATATTTTTACTTCATAGATAGTAATATTTTAGATTTACACTTGCACAAGCAATCAACACACCATTATAGTAGTATATGTTACAGTGTGTCTGGTATTTTATCTTTGTTATGCTAGTATTTTATCACATCTACTTAATTTTATTTTGGTGTTCTATTTTTTCCAAATTTGATTGGTCATTGACTGAGTAAACAGCATTTATTTATTTATTTATTTATCTTCCTCTTCCCTGTCCCATATTTCTTAAAATCCTTCTTTTTGTTCCCTACTGTTATTATGTTACTCATGAATATTCCTTCTGCATTTATGGTCTTCTAGAAGTTATTTAACTACACTTCCCATAATCTGTGGACATTGAGAGGGATTTTATAAGTCAGTATCTGACATACAGTATTCAGCAGTATCTGAAAGGCTACACCCCAGTATTAGGATAAAGAATGTCCTGATGGATTTGACCCAAGCCTTCTTGGCCAATTTATTCAGATAACCTAAATAACATTGAAAACCCATCATTCCACTCACAAAAAAACTATGATGGATGAGTTTATTAATGCCTCCACATCATGGCAACAAACATTTATTTCATCTGTAAGCATTTTGCAGATAAACAGGAAAGTTCTGAGTCACAGAGAGAAATGTCACAACCCACATAAGCCTAAATAGAATGCCAAGTGTCAAGAATGACTTATTTTATTTATTGTGACTGAAGCCTACCTCTGTTAAAAATCAAAGAGGAAGTCCTGATTCACCATTAATTATGTGGCTCATAAAATATCTCATTTGCTAGATTTTTAGGTCATTTCAAATACTTAGGTATGCTGTACATCTCATTCTAGTTCATTTTTTAATTGCTTGTGAATAGTACTTTCATTTATTTCTACATTCCATTTCCTTAAAAATTGCTTAATCATGCAAGAGAGGAAAGCTAGTATTCAGTCTAATAAACAATTGTGGATTTGTTTATTAAATTGCAAAGGATCTTCACCATAAAGCAGGATTTTTTTCCTTTCTGTAAGAAGACAGAATGAAGAGTCTCTTTGTGAAAAAGGGAAGGGAAGGGAAGGGAAGGGAAGGGAAGGGAAGGGAAGGGAAGGGAAGGAAAGGAAAGGAAAGGAAAGGAAAGGAAAGGAAAGGAAAGGAAAGGAAAGGAAAGGAAAGGAAAGGAAAGGAAAGGAAAGGAAAGGAAAGGAAAGGAAAGGAAAGGAAAGGACTTCATTCCCAGAATTATCTATGCACCCCAAATGTCCCAGGTATCCCCAAAGAAAGTCTCTTTGGTACAACATAATGGATAGTTTTTTGGAGACTAAAAGGGACTGGTAGCACTTTTATTTCGGTGCTGATCCTGAGTCAGCACCATGCTCCTTCGATCCCATGTCATTGTTGCCGTTGAGCAGGTCAGCCAATTTACTTCCACTTCAGCTATGTCTCAGACTCAGTCAGCTTCTGACTGAGATCTGACCACCCTATTGCTCTGTTAGTTTCAGGGCAGTGTTTTCCAATACTGCTCTTTGGCTTTTCCACCTTCCAGCAGCTGGTATCATGCCATAGTGCCATCAGGTCCTTGCATCACATTCCTGCATAGGCAGAGCCTTTACAACTATCCCCCTTCCCCCTACAAAAAAAAAAAAAAAAAAAAAATCAATAGAAAAGACAGGAATGGTTTGCCCAGTGAATGACAAGAGTTTCTGATGGCAGGACAATCGCCACCCATTTTAGAAATGTACTCTGTGAAAGCATAATAATATCGTCTGAAGAGTTTGGAATAATGCTTTACTGCAGATGAAGGCATTATGATAATATTTCCTACAGAGTTCCAACAAATACTGAATATAAAAAAATAATAAAATATTCAGTGTGATAATGTCATCACATTTGACTTATCTTGCATGAAAAGGTCAGAGTGGAACATTCTGAAGATTCAAATGAAATCCCAATGCAAATAAAGGTGTATAATTCAGCGGTGACTTGGTCATACTGAAAGGTTACTGGTTTGAAGACTTTTGCCAAAAGATTGCCTTTTAATGTGAGCAATATTTTTTCTAGTAAGTTTATTGGTATGTTATGTATTATACAAAATGTGAATAAAGAATATTTCTATAGATCCAGTAACGATTCTCCTTGGATCTTGATGTGTCCAAATTCAGCATACAGAAGAAATGCTTTGAAACTTCTAGAGTCAACTGAAGGGGTAAAGGTAACAATGATAGTTATTTTTTTAAAATGTATCCCATCCTTCAAATCTTGATTTTCTTGAGCAGCTTACAGTAAACTTTTTTTTTTTTTTTTGAAAAAAAGAGTGAGTTTGCAGCTTCATTGTGCAAAGCAAGGAACAGGTGAATAATTTATTTAATCAAAACTACTTAGACCAACAAACAATTGATTGATTTCAGTTTTGCCAATTAAGTTTAATTCTGTTTTTGTTCAGTGTACAAAATATGTACTTAGAAATCAACCTACTGTATTCAGAAGTTGCATTATTTATTTTGTTCTCCCAAAAACTAAAGATTTCTCTGTTATAACTGTCAAGCTATTAACAACTCTGTTAACCATGTCCAACACATAATGCCTAATGGCTTGCTACAGAAAAGCAGTGTACACACACACACACACTATCTATCTATCTATCTATCTATCTATCTATCTATCTATCTATCTATCTATCTATCTACCTATCTATCTATCTATCTATCTATCTAATTATTATTATTATTATTATTAGATATCATAGATATTATAGATTGTTATATAATTTTCTTCATTCTTTGTGGCCAGTGTATATGTAACATCACACACAGATTGTCAGTAAAATTCAGTATGTCAAATTAGAATGACAAAAACCATAGTTTCATTAATAAGCCTCAGCCTGTCTGCATGGCTTAAAATGGTGGGGGGTGGGGAATAAATTACTAAAAAAAGGGAACAAGCATCTTAAAATTCTTTATAGTGGCAGTAATCCATGACTGCCATTAAATATAGGAAGTACAGAAGAAGAATTTATGAATATCAAAGTGTAATACAGCCTCATACTACTAATAATGATGCAAAGGTTAATGTAGTTTAAAAGGTTAAACCAGACATTAAAAACAGAAATCTAAAGGTATTTTACCACATTCAAAATTCTGCAGGTATAATGAGAAAGATGGTGTCACAATGTTACAGTCAACATTTCTTCATTAAATATAGTAGCTCAGGTTTGGAACACCAGAGACCATTATCTCTACTGATTAATTGCACTAATGGTTTTCTATTGAATTCACTGTCCTTAAAGAAGGCATAGAATACTGTTGACAACCAGATGATCACCTCAGCCTTGCCATCTTCTCTGAGCAAGATATATTGTATAGCTGATCACATTTGAAATCACAATTAAAATGTTTTGTTAGATTTTTTTCAAAATGCAACACTCCCATTTGCTTGTGGAAAGAAATAAAGTGGTGAGAATTAGCAGGTGGGATTCGGCAGAGGGTTAAGAATATATATAGTGTATTAGAATAGATAGATAGATAGATAGATAGATAGATAGATAGATAGATAGATAGATAGATAGATAGATAGATAGATAGATAGATGTGTGTGTAGTATATTATGCTGACAGTGCTATTGTGAACTATGATTGAAATGACCAGAGCTGAGCTATAATAAACTGTTTGATGGTTATTATTGTACGTTGCCTTGAAGAAAAGGAAAGGTAATTCTATCCATGCTTATTCAGAAGTAACTCCCATTAAAATTCAGTGGAACTTACTTCCAGTCAGTTTCTATAGGTTTGTAACCTTACAATGAAATGCACTCAGAGAAGAGTCGCGGAGAAGTTAATGAGATTTATTCCCATCCCAAGTCAGTGAATATAGGAAGTTTATAACTTCCTGCTTCATTTTCTGTCCTCCAGTTGTTTTGTTGTTTTGTGTTTCCACTAGGAACTGAGTGTAGGGGGATGAAACTGGGAAGACATTAAGTTTATTTCAGGCAGCAGCTGCTTTCCTTTTCTTTTCTTTGCATCTGACTGCCATAAAGAGGAACATTGTTGCCCCTGTAAACCTTCTGCAGCAATGCAGAAAAGCAAACCACTCTATATTTTAGTCAGAAGTTATGGCTTCCATATGGAAGATGATGGAATGTGAATGCAAAGTTTGTCTGGGCTACATCCATTCAGTGGTAGCAGAATTCTCCTCATACTTGTACTGTGAGACTTCCTCTTCTTCTCCCTTGCTTGTACCCTTCTGAGCTTCAAGTATGCTCCAGAAGCATGACTGTTTGGGGTCATTCTTAAAAACAACTGAATTGTTTTGTGGATATATCTTTTTAAAAAAATATATGATAAAACAAATCATAAATAGCTGTTTTGTTGGGTAAAAAGGAAGAGAGGCAGATATGGAGAAATGAAAGAAAGAAGGAACATCACCAAGAAGAAAAAACAAACTTTCATACAACATGTGCATTCTCTTTTTCTTTTCCTCATTTAATACAGTAGCCTTCTGCCTACACTTGGAACAAACACTTAATTCATCTCAATCTAGTATTATGCAGTTGAGAAAGAATTCTAAACTACAGAGGAGCAATGTCTAGATTCCCAAATATTCGAGAGGATTTAATTTAATTTAAAGTTTGGGGCTGAACTTGAAAAGAATATTGTGAATCAGCAGAAGGATTACAGATAGTTCCCCGGAAACATTTTCCATTGGAATAAGAAAGATTTACTTCCAAAGAAGAAAAGTACTAGAATGATAATAATAAACACTTTCTCTTAAAAGATCTTAAAATAGTAAAGTAGTCTCAGTGAAGCGGGGGGGGGGGGGACAGCAGATAGAAAGAGATTTACTTGCTGAGTAGGAGAAAATAAAATGTTAGTCAAGTATCTGTGAATGAACATATTGCATGTCATGAATTACATAGCTGGCAAACTTTACTTGGCTCCAAAGTAATACAAAGTCTACCACTGCAAAGCAAATAGAAACAAGCAAAGCAGGATAGGCTTCATGGAGAATAAAAGCAGTATATATACAGACTATATATAATGCACCTTAGCTATATCTGGCCGTTAGGCATCAAACTGTGCAGAGCTCTAACTAGATCTCACCCTTGAGTTTTTAGAAAGGAATTAACCCTTCGCTTACTTTAGGTACGATCCACTTCAATTGCTATTCTCAACAACTTACACATAAAGTATACACTTGAACCAGGAATTCAGATTAAAATGACAAGTATATTACTTTTAACCTGTATTTTTTTAATCATTGGCAGAGCAGAATCCTTACTATTAGCATCTCAACTACTTACATACCCTTTACTTCCCTGAATCTTTGCTGAGGTAAAGAAGTAATAAGGTGCTTAATAATGGGGGGGTGGGGGACTCTTGCATAAACACAGAAATAAATGGAATGAAAGAGTTATTAGACTAGTCACACCTTGGAGCAAAATACTAGAGACTCAATTATGGTCACTCTTGGTAATTGTCTGCTTCTCTGGCCTCCCTAAATATCCTGGGAATGATGCTTTGGGATGTCAGAATGCCATCCTGAAAGAAAAATAGGAAATTTTGATAGGCAGTCACAAAAATAAGTTTAATGTATATATGTATGTGAAGAATGAGAAGGGGAAAAGTATTGAATATCTAGGGAATATCCCCTGTCATAGTGAGAAAAATGATATTCAAAAAGAAGAAAGAAATGATCACTCCTCTTAAAATGAAAAGGCTTCCTTCAGTGTGTGTATGAGGAAGGGGGAGGAGAAAGGTTTCTGTAGACTCTTTCCTTCTCTAGCTCTTTTCAGAATTACCTAAATGCACTTTGAGACTTTATCAATTGCAAAGCTTGATTATTATTATTTTTTTTGGTTCTGATTTCTATGTAGACATGTGAGTGTCTATGCTTAGATCCATGCAGGATTTCCTTGAATTCACAGGTTATGCTTGGCATATCTTATGGCATCATTGGATGCCTTGTTTGCTCCTCAACATATCGCCATGTGCCTGTTCCTAAATATAAACTTTGTTATATATAACATTGATTATTACATACTGCAATAAAATTATCTTCCTTGTTATTTCATCTTGATACCAAGTGCAACATTTTACTCTTAGTGAACCTGTTATATATTCTACCTTCAGTGCTCTGTCATAATGTTACATAATACACTTTAGTTAGATGATAAATGGCTGAGGTGATTAATTATCTGCACTGATTTGAAAGCATTTGTCTAACAGAAATAATAAAGAATTGTATTAACACCTTGGTGTAGCAAGCAGACAAAGTGTCTACCTTTGTCCTTCCTTATTCTGTAGCCATTGGGCTTTAATATTTGTTTCTTAAATGCCAAAAGTTGAACCAAAACATTTGGGTTTGTGGTAATTCAACCTTACTCATTCCCACATTTCACCACACTTTGTAAATTCCACTTGTCTCAGTACCATTAATTATGTGCCAAAATAGAAAGGGGAAGGTAGAATTAGTCATATTGAAAACAGACTCCAAACTGCAGGAGACACGTTGATCCCAGTGAAGCTGGCTGCTAGCATTTTATTCTTCACTGTCCGACTATAATATTGTCATGCTCTTGAACTCTCACACACAAACTCCAACCAATGAACTGGAACCCAGGGGAAGAACTTAAATCTTTTTCATGTCATATCATAGGACTACTTGAAACCATGTATTAACTTTACCAAGATGCTGAAGCAGTTACCAAAGAAACTCTTCTGTGTGACTTATACATCACATCAGTCTATTTCTCCATCCAACTCTTCTTATGGACAGCATCTTTCCAAAGCCGAAAGCAGAGACCTGTCATGTCCCTTGCCACCTGATCTTTTTAACTAGGGATAATAGGTTCTTAGTTTAGGACTGTTATTACAAATTATCTGGTCTACGATGGGAAAACAGTCTCCACATCAAGGGTATCTATGTTAACAACATTTGTCTTTCCCCACTTGCCCTCAAATCATCCTAGTCATGTTTCCTCCAGACTAACATACTCTGTATTCCCAGCAGGTAGAGAAAGAAGAATAAACCAGGCTATAGTTCAAGCATTCAAGAAAACGTCAGCTATCTGAAGGTATTACATAAAACTGAATGGCTGAATGCTGAGCAAGGATAAAAAGGTTAAAACACCCCAAGCTGAGCTGATGATTGCATCCATGCAGTTTTCTTGGCAGGCTTATAGAGCAGGTTTGCTATTGAATGACTTTCATTGTTTTTCAACCCCACTTTATTCAACAATTCTGGCATTCCTAGGTTATCTCCTCTTCATGTATTAATCAAGTTAAACTCTTTTTAGCTTCTAAGATTAGCCATGATACTGGTTTTTAATTTTATTATGTCATTCCTTTGATTGATCTGTACTATTATCATTGAATGTCCCTTGTGGGTGCAGGGGGAGACATTAAATGATTTATTATATAATATACAGGAATTATAAGCAAACACACACACCCCCATATGCAAGGATTTCTGAAAAATCTCTGATGTTCACATGCAAACATTGGGAATGGAGATATTATAAAGGAACTATGGGTAGAACTATCAGTTTAGATTTTTAAAAGTCACAGATGAAAAGCTTAACTTTTGTTGTGACATGATAAAGATCAGAATGGAAGATTAGCCTCACTGGTGCTTGTAACATAAGGTGTCTTGCCCCTTTTTCTATTTTGTTTTATTTTGTTTTATTTTTTTTTTTAAAAAGAGCTTCTTTGCCTTGGAACCACTCTTTTCTTGTCAGTGCCTAAAATCAAGGTATCCGATTTTAAAAGCAGAAACAACAAAGGCACTACTTGTTCAGATAACTGTGAGATTTTTTCCCCAGGCTTTAGAATGAAGCAGTAGCAGACATTATTGCTAGAAACTGAGTTTTATCTGATGTACATTCCCTGAAAGAAATAAAACTTTCCACAGCCCTAAGGTTTACTGAGAACAGCTCAGAGAGGATGGAAAACTGAAAAAGAAACTGCTATATGTTATCCCTTCTCCTTTCTTAACACTTATTTTTGCCCTAAAGGCAGTTCACAATATGATTAACAAGCAGGAGCCACAGGCATATGAATGTGATAATACCACAGCATGAAAAGAAAGCAGAAAAGCAGCCACAGGAGTAAAATAAGTCCATTTTAGAGGGATATTTTCTATCTGCTGCAATTTTTGACACTTGGAGGCCTGAGATATATCATGTCAGATTTTCTTCTTTTTGAATGCACATGTTCACTTCTTTTTCTTTTAACAATATGGCATAATTTATTGCTGAGAAAATTCAACAAAGCATGAAGGGAAATCAGGAACTATGTCACTGTTAGCCCTCATAATAGTACAGTGCTTACAATGTGAGCCTCGTTTTCCCAGTGACTTTTTTCTGGAGTTGCAATCCTGATCACAAATGAAAATAAGAGATCTTAACTGGTGCCTGAAAAGAGATCTGCCTCCATTCCCAACATGGGGCACAGTGCTATAAAGCAATTTTAGGATTGATTGACTATTCACAGATACTTTGGATCTGAAGCATGGTAGAAACCCTCAGAATACATAGAGCCAGAGAATGCTTCCCGTATCACATTCATGAACCTCTATTTATCTCAAGCAAGTCTCAGCCCATTTCAACAATCCTCTTGGCCCCTTACCAGCATGGGAGACCTTGCCCCAGCAAAATAATCTCATATGGTGAACTCTTGTGTCAGAGATTCTTTATTATTCTGATGCTCTGCAGACTCTTTAACTCTAGGATCTGTGACTATCAAACCAGTGGTATATTTTTTAACATTGGCCAAAGAAATAGATTGCAGGGCTGGAGCAGATAGGGAGAATATGACAACCATTGCCAAAGGGTAAGGTCAGTTACTTTCTCTGCCCATCCATAGAGATGGCAGACAGTTTTTGCTGCTAGAAGTAAAAGACAAGGTAGGGCACTGCTTAATTCTCTATATAAAAAAATGGACTAGACTAAATAGTAAAGTAGGGTTATTACCATATCATTAGAGAGGTTTTTTTTTTTTAATGTCAAAATAATCAAGAAGTCTCTTCAAACTTTATTCTTCTTTAAAAATTCCCCCTATAACAGAAGCTTTTCCTTTTCTGGTACTTTCAGGACTATTCCTGTGACCATTGCTGGGTCACAAGTGAATTTTAAGATGTGAACATCTGCATTAATTCACATAAGTTCTTCATGGTTTTTTGTTTTAAAATGGGAAAACTCCCCAGTATTAGACAGTTTCAGTTTACATTAATAATTGTGCTAATTGATTCCACTGTGGATTCTGTTGCAGCAAAATCTCCAGATTTGCTACCAGTAGACTCTGGATTAGAAATTCTTTTACAGGATCCCTCACTGAGAAGCGGTGATACAATTTATCTAGGGTTTTTATTTTTATTGTTGCTGTTTTGCTAATCATCTCATTTTTCCCCTGTAGATCAGAGAAATGTCTATCAGTAATTTCTTTTCCAATTTTATTGTTGTAATGTAAGACAGAGTGACTGGCCCAAAATTATCCAGATAGCTTTATGGCTGAATAGGGATTTGAACATGGATCTCTTTGGTCATAATCAGGTTCTATAATTCCTGCATTATACTGTCTACCAAAGAGCAGCAGTCCCTGCGCTGCCCCCCCCCCCCCCCGCAGACACTATAAATGGAAGGAATTGAGCCCCAAATAAGTAGACCAAGTGTGCTCCAGACACTTCAAACCAGGCTTTTTCAAACTGGATTCCATGGAACCCTAGCTTCTGCAAGAACCTGAGAGAGAGAGATTAAGAATAAAAAAATCAGCCAATTTTCTATCACTAGAGCTTTGACTCTTGATCAGGGATTCTGTTATTTTTTTTTTAACTAACAGGTCTCACACCTTGAAAAATGTTGAAAGCCCTGCTTTAAACTACTACTCCCTTTCAGAGGGTGGTAACAGATAGGAAGAAACCACACACACACACACATGTAGATGAGTGCCGATAATGCTGTTTATCACTATACATACAAACATAGTCCATAATGTATAAGTATTTATCTGTATGTATTTCTATCTATAGTGACCTAGCATAAATATGTACTCTAATATCTACTTATCTTAGAACTTCACTAAACAGTTTTCTAATATTTTGCCTATGATTCAAACTGCTTTACTGTTAGTTTCTTCCCATGCTATCTCAACTACAGGCTAACAGCTTCTCCCCTTAACTCTTTCTTGCCCAGCACCTGACCCTCGTGGAGTTCATCCTGCCACTGTCTAGAGTCCAAGGCTATGTCTTTTTTCTGCTGGTTCTTTTCTGCTGGTTCTTCTTTGGTTTCAGCTGCCTCAGGCACTTTCCAGGATCTTCTCTCCAGCAGTGGATTCTCTGGTTTTGGGGTCTCCCAGCTGTTGCTTCCTCTGCTCCTTGCCTTATGCAGTCACTTCTTACTTCAGCAGCATCTCCTACCAAAACTTAGAAGAAAACTTCCTCTTCCTGTCTACCTGCTCTGGCTTCTTCTATGCTTCTTTCTTTTGAACGCTGTGTGCCAACTTTCAGGTACTTCTAAAGAGTAGTAAATTCTTTTTTCCCCCTTTCTCTGCAGCTGCCCACACTTTGTGCCTAAGGTGGGCAGCTGACAGCAACCACTGCAAAAAAAAAAAAAAAGGGTCTTTGATAGTCACATGTACATTTTTGTCTGTTTCACGGCAGTTCATCTTCCACACTCCTAAAGTAAAAATGTGTCAAAAAGGCCTTAGGAACAAATACAGTAGTAAGAAAGTTTTGTTTTGTTTTGTTGAAAAAATGTTTTGCCTGTAGGCATGTGTACTTTGATGCTTTCAACTTGTAAATTTACATTAGTTATGTGCAGGAAGACCGACCCACAGAAAGTTGGAAGGGCACAGCAGCAGGGGAATTCTCTAATGGGAGGATGTGGTAGCCTGCAGTGTAGACTGGATAATTTGCAAACAGAGAGGATTTTCTTAAGCTGGTATAGACAGATGGGAGCAATTTAAGTGGTAAGTGTGGATATGCCCTTATTGCTTTGTCTTTAATGAGAAATTAGATAAGGGGTTGGATTTTCATTGATCTGCAATATCCAATTCTATCCATTGTACTTGGTGTGGTGTTCAGTTTTGGATAAAGTTGGAAGTGAAGCCCAGGGCATTCAGTAGAGGTTATACCTAAAGATGATTGCATGGGACTGCAATAAGAATATCAGGAAATATCTCTGGCTTGGAAGATGGCAATTATCATAGCTAGTTGTGAGGATAGCCAACTTCTCCCGAGTTATGCAATTCACCTCAATAAGCATTGGAAGTATCAGATCCAGAATACCATTAAAATAAGGCCTAATCAATATTAGTTATTACGGTATCCTATTGGGACGGCTCAGGGACTTGGGGGTGGGCGGCACAGTCTTGTGCTGGTTCACCTCCTTTCTTCGGGGCCGATCCCAATCAGTGACGATAAGGAGTGAGAGGTCCCATCCTCGGCCCCTCCTCTGTGGGGTACCACAGGGTTCGGTTCTCTCTCCGCTCCTTTTCAACTTCTACATGAAACCGCTGGGTGAGATCATCCGTCATCATGGGATGAGGTATCATCAATATGCTGATGATACTCAATTATGTATCTCCATCCCTGGAGAGGTAAGTGAGGCCGTAACCACCCTCTTGCGGTGCCTGGAGTCTGTAAGGGTCTGAATGGGGAACAACAGGCTCCAGCTGAACTCTGGTAAGATGGAGTGGCTGTGGGTTAATGGCTCCTCTGTATCCAGGATGTTATCATCAGTGGTGCTGGATGGGGTAGCACTGCCCCAGACAGACCCAGTGTGTAATTTGGGGGTTCTCCTGGACTCACAGCTCCTGCTCGAAGAGCAGGTGGCAGCCGTGGCCAGGAGGGCTTTTGCACAGCTCCGGGTTGTGCACCAGTTACGCCCTTTCCTGGATCGGGATGCCCTTTGAACAGTCACTCATGCCCTTGTTATCTCCCAGATAGACTACTGCAAAGCGCTCTACATGGGGCTACCCTTGAAGAGTATCCGGAAGCTTCAGCTGGTCCAGAATGCAGCCATGTGAGCTATTTTTGGGGTCCAAAGAAGGACCCATATAACACCATTGCTCCATTTGTGAGCTGCATTGGGTACCAGTTTGCTTCCGGGTCCAATTCAAGGTGTTGGTTATCACCTTTAAAGCCCTACATGGCATGGGGCCAGGCTACCTGAGGGACCGCCTCGCCCCCACAATTTCAATCTGTCCCACCCGATCTCACAGAGAGGGCATGCTCCAGACCCCTTTGGCAAAAAAACTCCAACTAGCAGGGTCCAGAAGGCAGGCCTTCTCTGCTGTAGCCCCCACCCTTTGGAACATCTTGCCTCTGGAGGTGAGACAGGCCCCCTCATGCCCGGCCTTTTGGAGGGACTTGAAGACCTGGCTCTGCCATCTTGCCTGGGGCAGGGAGGGAGGTAATCATATATGGGGTTGGCTAGCCCCCTAGAGGCCCGGTGTTGCTTCCATCGGCCTCTTGGATTTTTCCTTTTCCTTTTATTCTTTGTAAATATGTCCTCTTTAAATTTTAACTGTATATTTATTTATTGTTTTAAGATATTGTAAGCTGCCCAGAGTCCCCCATTGGGGGGAGATGGGCGGGGACAAGTTTAATAAATACATAAATAAAATATACAGATTTTCTGATGATCCAAACAGGATTGACTATTATTCTTCCAAGGCTGTAATCAAACTAATCCTTTGAGGATAAACCAAACATAAAAAACTATAAGACCTTTTCTGAGACAACTTTGGGAATATTTTCAATTATTTCCAGCCTTTCCCTTTGCTCAATATTTGTCCACTTCAGCTACTCCTTGAAGAAAACTGATCATTTTAAAATTTAAAATTTATTGCAGGGAAATTATTTCCTTTATGAGCTTCAGAAGTAAATCTTTTCTATGCAGCATGATAAATACCCTTGAAATAATGATGCTCCACTTGAATGTTTGAAATTTCCCAAGTAAAGAAAGAGAGCGTTTATAACCATATTAAGCCATGTAAATCATATTTCTTTCCTTTACCAGCTGATATCCCAAGCAACTGCCAATGTCTATCAATTATGATTTGTTTCAAGGCTGCACAGGCTGATTATAACTGAAAACAATCAAGTTTATGAGTGAAAATTATGCATATAAACTCCCAGGACTCCTGCAGGCTATGAAAGTCAGTGGGGTATGGAAAGTTTTCTAATGGAGATCCACCTGGCTTGTGATCATGTTTAACCAATGAAGACACAAGAAAAGCCATACTAACTAAGCCAAAGATCCATCTAATCCAGTATTCAGTTTCTGCAGTAATCAACCATATGCTTGCGGGAAGCCCATGAATAGGTTCTCTAGTGACTATAACTGAAAATACTGATGGCAGTATATAGCCATCATGCATACAAGCCTTTGATGACTTTATTCTCTACAAGCCTGACTAAGCCTTAAGCTTTCCTAAGCACTCCTATCATCCAGCTTCACTGGATATCCCTGATTGTATGAGACAAGGAGAATAAATCCTCACTCTCTATTCAATTTTACAGGTCTAGCATGTCTCCTTCTACTTTTTTTAACTTCTATATTTTTGTTCCTTCTATAGCTTTCTGCAAATCTCTTTCCTTTTGCTTTTTCTTGGTAATTTCTTTTAAATACTTGCTGTGTTTAGGTTGTATTGTTGGATATCCTTGGTTTAGGACATTATTGAGATATTTGTTTTGTTAAAATGATCTCATTGCATATGAATCGCTTTCTATGCTTACATGCACAGAATAACAGTAAATCTACTGTAAATGATATACATTTTCACAAGGCACAGAGAAGCAGCCAACAACAGAGTCCTTCTAGTGAAAATCCACCTAACTCCTTTTTTTGTTGATTTCCCTTGATTTATATTTTGAAAGGTGGCAACTTAATTATAAATGATAAATATGTCTTTTCTGTTTTTTGTTTGTTACTATGAAAATATTATTTTGTTTGGGTGATAAAATGCAGTTTAGAAGAAAAATAGGGAACTGCTTCAGGTTTCCTCTAGCTCCCCAACAATTTTTGTATATCTTCTCCCAAGTTTTTTTCTTTCACCATGTGAGAATCCTAGCAGGAGAAAGAGGCTAGGAGAAATATTGTATATTGGAGGATTTTTTTTTCCAGTTCTGGAAAGATTATTATTGTTATTGCTGTCTTCCAAATCTTATCCCGTGCTATATTTTTTGAACAGAGGACAAGATTTCCAAATGTGTATTTTATTTAGTCCTGAACCAGTTTACTTGACAGTTGTTGTATTACACTTCAGATGCATATCATCTCTGGTCATGCTGGTTTGGCTTTTAATTTCAGTAAAATTAGGCATGTTTTTGTAAGTTTCCCATAGTATGAAAAAAAAAAAAATCTGCTTCTATTTTGGAAATCCACTGGTAACCAAAACTAATTGAAAAATGCTCAATAGATGAGCACACACACACCATCTCCTTTAAATTATATTTGAAATCTATTGTTGTTGTTCAGTCGTTAAGTCGTGTCCAACTCTTCGTGACCCCATATTCAAATCTATAGTATCAGATATAAATATAATATCAAGAATAAATTTTTATAGACAAACATGTAGGCGTGATAAAGAACATTCCAATCAATGTTGAAAAAACTAACATTTGGAATGTCAGCCACTCACACTATGCCCACAGATGTTAAAAGTTTCCATTAAGCATCTAGCTGAAGCACTGTTTAAATCTTGAAAGTCCATATTAAATCCTCTAAAAATATTCAGTAGCTTTTTTTTTTTTTTCATTCCAGCAGCTAGAAACTTAAATAGATTTTTGCTTTCTTTTAGTTTTCCTGGAACATTTTAGAAATGCAGGCCTGGTGGGGATCCACATATAATCTTTTATAATATTTCTTTCCAAATATAAGATCCCACATGCATTGATTGAACCATGTCCATATCACAAATCAGCCTCCCAGGCTAACCTTGCTCATCCAGATTGTACTGAGCCAAACAGAGATCAGGAGTGAATCAGATGTCCTGTGCCAGTGATGGTTGTTTGACTGCTATCACAAAATAAAATCTCAGTTGATGCATTCATGTCTGAAATATATCTAATACAGGTCTATTGCCAACATAAATTCAAGCTTTGTATATTCACTAATCTTCTAACAAAACCATGCTAAAATCATAATCAAGTTATGGGAAGACACAGTTTTCTTTCCAGATTGCTACTTATCCAATACTAACTCTGGCAATGTGCAATCACTAAAAATCTGCCTGGCTTTTTTTTTTTTTTTAATGTCCTTTACTGCTTTAGCTGCCTCTTTTTCCATGGATCCTGCATGTCATGAATATCTCACACTTGGTTGTATAGTCCCTATTGCAAAACCCCAGAATTCAACAATTAATTGCAAAGGAATAACATTTAAAATGCATCTGATGCTTTGTTGTTGTTATTATTATTGGATAAAATAAAAAGCTATTGTATTTGAAAAAACTTAGCATTCTTGCTTTACCATTCTTTTGGAAAGAGAAATATTCTCTGAACTGATTCCTTCAGATTCCCAATTCTATTGAACTGGACATACATCTGCCTTACAATAAATCCATCCTTAGATCTGACTGCCACATTATCTATTAGACAATATGGATGGGTGACTTTTCAGCTCAGCTATACCTAGCATTATTAATTTCTGGCATGAGTAAGGGACTGCTTTATATTGTATCTGCATCCAGCTATGTAATGAAGAACATCACACCAGCAGAAAATGTTCTAGAAGAGGTCCCAATGGATAAACTCTTCTAATGCTGTGAAAGAGCTGATATGCCATAATTAATTTCAAACTATTAAAGAGTTTATTTCAATCAATAATAAAAATAACTTATTTCTAATTCTGTGTTTTGTAGAGAAAAAAACCCTACATTTGAAAACATGTTATCTCTTCCATCCTTCATTGCTTACAGACACTATTACAAATAAACAATATCCCTGATTCCAGAATATACCTTGGGAATGTGCTAACTTTTTAATTATAAACATGAATATACTTAGACTGCATTAATTATGCTCCTGTTATGTTAACAATACAGAGAAAAAGGAAATACAGATCTGTCTGATACTGCTGCAAACACAAGATCTATGTTTTCTCATTTATATTCAGTTTTAATTTAGATTCTCCATATTAGGCCAACTTTTAAACCTTGATTCACATACACATGATAAAACAATATTACTGTAACTAAATAACCATTTGATATATTCATGTATACATAATCATTATTAGTATATGTCAATAATATGGTAACATGCAGGATTAGTCTCACAAAGTTATATCCTCTCTGGTCATTGAGACAATTCCAGGCACACAATAATGGGCATGAGGTGTTGTCTTTATTGATATCCTGCAATCTTTGTGTTAATCCACATTTTTTTGTCTTTTTCAAATTTTCCTAGCTCTAGGTTACTTGAAAATGGAATTTAATGCTGGATATTTAATGACTGAGGAACAGCTTTAGAATAATAGATGTCCTCTTTTATCTGTATACTTTTCCTCCAAAAATCCAAAGCTTTTTGGCTAGGCTGGAGGAAGCACCTTAACACCCAACTTCCCATACTAAATCTCCACATAAAAAGAAATACAAGAAGGTGAAAAAGGAGGAAATCTTTGAACAGCTGTTCATTGCTATGATAAGAGGATTTGCAGAGATCAACTATCTCTCATGCTGAGAGAAATCTTAGACTATGAGGCAGTGGATTTTCATATGCTTTCTTAAGCAATACAGTGGAATTGTACTGGAGGAAGCAGAAATGTTCCCAGATTTGTTTTAATGCCATACTATTTTAGCAGATATGTTAGAAAAATTGATTTCCATAAAATCTAGACAATGATCTCTCTACTGGACCCCCTCAGCCTCTACCCAGTTTCTCATCTGTGGGCAGAAAATTATGACCAGAAAAAAACATTGATATCCATGTCATTTTACTTCATTCCAACGCATTCCAACCCATCACTTTTAAGCAATGAATCCCCAGTTGAATTCACCTGGGAGGAGGAGAAGAAGAAGAAGAAGAAGAAGAAGAAGAAGAAGAAGAAGAAGAAGAAGAAGAAGAAGAAGAAGAAGAAGAAGAAGAAGAAGAAGAAGAAGAAGAAGAAGAAGAAGAAGAGGAGGAGGAGGAGGAGGAGGAGGAGGAGGAGGAGGAGGAGGAGAGGGAGAGGGAGAGGGAGAGGGAGAGGGAGAGGGAGAGGGAGAGGGAGAGGGAGAGGGAGAGGGAGAGGGAGAGGAAGAAAGGGTTATCTTTGCTCTACTACTGGCAAGCTTAAACACAATGCACACATTCAGGATGCAACAAAGGCTTTATAAGTCTTTTAGAGTTATTGCTCTATTCCAAGTCTTATCCTCCACTACCGTATTTTTCTTTTTTTAGCAGAGGATTCTACTTCCTGGAACCCTGAGTGACAAGGTTGTGCTCATGGAAGTATCTGAAATGTTGAGATGTATAGAACTTTGTGAGTTTCTGCTATGGGCAGAATACAGAAATTCCACAGAAATAATGGAGCATCAGGACCAGTCCTAGGCTTACACCAGCACAATGTCATGCCATCAACCTTATCTATGACAGCTGGGTCAACTGTAGCCAACAAAGCTGCCCTAGCACAGTAATCTAATATTTAAATTGATATTTCTAATCTACATATAGACATCTGATCAATATTTTCATAAACTATAAAGTAACTAATATTAATCTCAATGCCTACATAGTTAAATAATGTGTATTTAAACTGTTCAGATAGAAAATAAAGCATATTATTTAAGCAGGCCAGAATGACTCTGGAGTCAAACATTTTTGAGCATAATGCATTTATCTATTCCAAACTTCTTTTTAACTATAGCAAAAATACTTAATTTGCATTTTGCTGTGCATCAGAAGTAAATGTTAGTGTTAGAGAAGCTAGAATGAGCCATGTTTTCTTATGTGGGATCAATTATTATTACTGCAAAAAGCCTCCATTTATTGATTGGTGTTTGCTTTCTTTGATTAATATAATAAATCTAGCCAATGATGCAACATCTAAATGTCAAGCTCAGCAAACATGAAAAGGCTTGTTGGCAGAAAGGCCTTTTAAAAACGACCAAAAACACTTCCATAAGTACTGTTGGCTCTATGCAGTATATCTGAGGTAAACATAGTTTTCCCTTCAATTAGTCTATGATATACGTATGAAATCTATATGCATGATGAGTAGATTTCTTCATGTAGAATTCTCTTTTAATTTATATTCTCATGAACAGCACTGAGTCTTATTCGTAGGCTATTTCTAACATAAGTGAAAATATTTTCCAGACATTCCAGAAGAGAACGTTAGTACAGAAAAACAAACTGAAGATATTGAGGCCTTCATTGATGAGATGTCAAGAATGCCGGTTTTGTTTGAAGTTCTTTCTTCAACATTCTTCCTCTTCTGTTAATGAACACAAAGCAACAACCAGTAATATTAAATTAAAGGATACAGTACATTGGCAGAAGAAAGTGCCAAAGAAGTAGGCAATATAACAGGCAGTTGGTAATAAGGAACATTGACTGGAGAAGGAAGGATATAATTTTCAAATATAGTTTTCAAAGAAGTAGTACCAGTATAACTTGTTATTTTTGAAAACTAAAGCATGACTAAGGTGGAAAAAATCCTGAGATGCTTTGAGAAGACAACACAGTTAGTTCATGAATTAACACAATATGTTAATAAATACATCCCAAAATATTTTTATTTATTTTTTAAAAAATCTATTCTATCAAAGATATATTCTCTGCCAGCTTAAACATTTCTACTTTTGTTGTTGTTGTTTTGTTGCTAAACTAATGTATTACCCTTACTATTGGTCAACTGCTATTTTTACCAGGTTAGTTGGTAGATAGAGAGAGGGGCAAGAACACCAAGAGACCAACATCTTGTGTACTCCGCTTGCTCACTTGCCAACTCAGGGTTCCCAATACCAAGTGAAACCAACCCTGGAGATTTCTCTTCCTAACCTCCCAAAATGTATGCATGTGATTGACTTGTATATGTGCATGTGTACATGTATATATGTATATATTAGGGTTGGCCAGCACTTCAGGTTTGAAGGCAAAAAGTTATTTGCAATGTGCAGGATGCTTATGTAGCATCTGTATGCAATTCCTTAAAGCAGCTGCATTTTTCCTGGGTTTTGGCAGATGCTTTCCACAAGTGTAACACAATCACTTATACAGATAAACCTTCCGCACACTGACACATACACAAGCATACAAGACACCACCCCACTTCTTCAAGGGAAAATACAAGAAAGAAAGAAAGAAAGAAAGAAAGAAAGAAAGAAAGAAAGAAAGAAAGAAAGAAAGAAAGAAAGAAAGAAAGAAAGAAAGAAAGAAAGAAAGAAAGAAAGAAAGAAAGAAAGACTAAGAGAGGAAGGGGTTGATGCATCAAGAAAGGGGGAAATAATGTGGAAAGGGAAAAAAAAGTGTGGAGGCAGATCAGGAGAGACTTCAACAATGTAAGTTTATTACAGTTAATGTCCAGAAGGGAAGAAGTAACCAGATTGGATAGGGAAATACCAAGAGAAAGAGAGAGAAGCTCCATTTAGACATTACAAACATGGTTAGGGAAGTATTTTTTCACTAACAGTTGCTAATCTTGAGCTAATCTATAAATGTATCTCTGCTTTTCAGCAGCAATAAGTTCAGTCATGTCCACATCTCTTTCCATCTCTTTCTTTTCAACAGCTCTTTCGGTCCCTCTGCCGCCTCCCAAAATTACTGTTTTACAACATATCTTGTGATCTTTCTCAATATCTTTCACTCTTAATGGCAATAAAGGTGCGGGTCACTGAAGTTTAATAGATATTTCTTCTTTTGAGGCTGAATGACATTGCTACTCTTCAAAAAGCCTGATAGAGAACAGGAGGAAAAAAAAAAGGATTATCCAATGATGAGCATATTACACCCAGGCAGCACCATTGCGTAACATGCAACTGAATAAGTTCAGAAGTAGTCTTTGAGAAATGTAGTTTTCTCCAGGCTACTGAGAAGGAAACAACATCACTTCCCTTTCTTTAACCCCTTATCTCTGAAATTTATTTTGCCCTAGCAGAGCTATGGCCAACCTGATAAATGAAATAAGCACGAATCGGGGAAGGAGACATTCCTTCATACTTTGGCTTAGTTTAGCATTTGAGACAGAGAGGAACTGCATGGAAGATAATCCTTGTTTCATATTCTTAGGTGAGCATTATGAATATCTAAGACTTGTACTTTCACAACTTGACTCCATCAGATACAAATTTTATAGGTAGTGAATCTTAAAGAATCAAACTGAATCTATGTATTTTGTCAATACTTTCATTGAATTAATCCAGTTAACCCTGTTCTTTGAAAGCAAATTGTTGAACTGAAAATGTGCAGAATGTCATTCTTCTTATATGAACATCCTGTCAATGTTTATGTAAAATTACACCGATATTAAGGCCCTTTGCCATATTGGAATGATGTTGCTCAATGAATATTTAAAGCTGAGATGAAAAGTCCAACTCCAAGCAAAGAAATTCTATAAAAGAAAACTGCTTTTAGATTATTAAATTATGCAAATATGAGTCATTCTCCACACAGCTGATTTTTACATTTATCACAAGAATAGCAATTTCTATTGGCATCAGAATCCCAAATGACACCAAAAAATGACACCTTCCTATCTGTAACTCAGCACTAGCACCATCTAAAGTAGCTTCCTGTTTTTGCACAGAAACAGTGCAAAATGATCCATTCATTTAAAGCAGAGGCCACTTCTAATATAGGAAGTGATGATCACATGCAGCAGAGTGCTATTATCTTATCTAAATCTGAAGAATTTAAGACAAGGCGTGAAGTTTGAATTATTCATATATTTCATGGGTGCGGCAAATGCAAGACATTGATTATTCAAATTATTTCAGGATGCTTTGCACTTCATTAATTAAGATTATTCTAATCATTTGCTGTATAAGAAAAGAGAAACACATGCAGCCAAGGACTGTGGGAAGGTTATAAATTGCATCTATTTAGGTCATATTTATACAGAGAACAAAAGAGGCATTAACTTCCTCCATTTTTTTTCCACAACAACCTTTATAGGTAGATTGGTCTTAGACCAAGTTAGTTTCCCAATGTCCATGGCTAAGGGTGGACATAACCTGGGTCTCCCTGGTCCTAATCCAACACTTCAACCACTAGACTGCCCTGGTTCTTATTGGGTGTGGGATTAAGGTCTCCCAGGACCAAATTGTGTATGAAAAATGTGCCTTGGGAAAAAAAAAAAGTTCCAACTTGCATGGAGGCGGGGAAGGAAGGGGAAATTTTCAGACTTTTTTTCAAGTTCTGGGGCTTTTATCCTAATACTATGTATCTGCAGCTAGAAACCTTCATGGCCTGGATAAAACAGATTTATCTTCAGCCTTTCCTCCACATCTTTGTATTTTCTTCCCCAACTTCTCTGCTAGCTGTGAATGGAGGTGCTCCTCTTTTCCCCCCACCCAACACAGAAACATATAAACCTAAAGATCCAAGAGATAAAGGCAAATTAAGAACATGTATTCTTGATCCAGATCCTGGCTGGTCTATCTATGGCTGGGATGCCTGTTGCTTTGAATTTACATAAAAGTTAGACATGCCATGTTTCTTTGCAACGTAAATTGGAGGTATGTGTCAGGTTCAGCCCAAAGAACTCCACGAGACAGTGCAATACAGTTCTGTTGTGTTTACTAGCTTCCACCTCAAGACAGAAATCTCTCCAGACTGAACCTAAGTTCCCAAGCCAGCAAGCCACAACACCGTGAATTCCTTAGGGTGATGCCAGTCTCATCTTCTTAAACTTCCCACGCTCCTGTTGAGGGCTAAGGAAACACTTATCTTCCTGAGCATGGTCTTCATAACACCATTCCATCACAGCATGGTTGCCCCCATCCATATAAGAACAGCAGGGGAACAAAGGGAAAGAGAAAAGGGATCTCTGTGTGTGTGTATGTGTAGGATTGAGGGGAAAGAGAGAGACAGAGAGAAAAGGAGAGAAAATGGACAACCAATTTATATAGTGTGCTTCTGTGTGTGATTTATAGATAGATAAGTAAATATATCAGATGGCCACATCCACTTTTGCCTCTAGCTCTGTTCACCACTGGTATATGTACCCTATATATCCCTGAGGATGATTTTCTACTAGTAGTTTATTTAGGCAAAGTTCCAGAAATCCATGATTAGATATGCAATTTGGATGCCAAATGGACTGAAACAAAACAAAAGCTCTAAACTTTCCCTCTAATAGTTTTCAGTTTTCTTTCCTACCTTACAGGAGACCAAAACTTTGAGAAAGATCAAGAATGTTAGCATTCCAAAGTCTAACACTTTGCTCCCATCAAGTGGTCATATGGAGTTTTGCAGCCTAGATATGGCATGCCAAGTAAAAAGAACACTGAAATTGTGATCTACTAGTAAAAATATGCAATGTACCATTAGGGCCACTTCTATATCAGGAGACATAAGAAAGACCAACACAACACCAACTTTAAAAGAGATTTTAAAAAGATTTAGTAAGTGATGTTCAGCCCCTTCCAGTAATTACATTTTTAATAAGATTTGTTATAAGTCCAAATTTCTAGGCCATGGAAGATCAACTTTTGAGATAGCATTTAGTTCAAGGAGATGTTTAAGATGTACATTTTGCAAATGTTTTTAATTTGAGCTTGTATAGTTGTGAGTTTTCCTTAGAGTACACCAACAGCAAAAAATGGAAAGAGTGGTCCTTGTTACTTTGCTTGTTTGCACAGTGTGAAATGCAAAGCTATGAGCTAGGAATCAGCCTAAAAGCATGGTGGAATGGCTATTAAACGTAGTAAATGAGAAATCAAATATTTGACCAAATATTTTGAGAGATGTCAGATACGCTTCATGACTTGTTTAAACAGCTTGATAAATTTTATCCAAGGAATGTTATCTATCTGTCCCTCCGCCCCTCCCCCCCAAAGACAAGGTAGATCTGTCTTAATCATTTTACAAGCTCCATATCAAACCAGGCAGAGGGTATGAGGGGGAGTCAACATCCTTACTGTGTCGCTTTTATTTATTATTATTGTTGGTTTGATTATTGTTGCAATTCCATTTCAGATGGTGTTTTTCCATACAGCTTCAGATAGTTCAGGTAAAGAAGGTGGGATAACCTGGCAGATGTTTTTGATGTTTGATAGCCATGGCCTTACTTGTTCAATATTGTTGACAGAGGAATCAGTGCAATGACAAACAGTAGTGGTGATAGAGAGTCTCCCTGTTAACCTCTCCCAGCAACTCTGTCTTCCATTGTGCTGTTGGTCTTTGTACAAAGCTTATGATGTTTCTACTGATTCCTGTTATTTTTAGGCACTTGATTATCCAGTCACATGGCAGGGCATCGTATGCCTTCTTGTAATCAATTCAAGCTACATTCAGGTTGGTCTTCCTTCTCTTATAGTTTTTCAAAATCATCGTGTCAATTAGGAGCTGATCTTTTGTTCCTCTGCTGTTTGGGCAGTTTCCTTTCTGCTCAGATGGAAAGAGCTTGTTTTCATCTAGGTGCTGTTGGTCTGCAACATGCTACCACACCATTTAAAAGTTGTTGGCAAGCAGGTAATTGGCCTGTAGTTGCGTGGTGCTGCCCCATTTGCTGGATCTTTCATTATCAGATAGGTTTTGCCAGATGTTAACCAATCTTCAGCTTCACCTCCTTGCAGTGTGTTGTTAAACTGCTTGGCAATCAGTGAGTGCAGAGCAATCAGATGTTTCAACCAAAAACCATGCAGTTCATCTTCACCTGGTGTTGACCAATTCTTGATCTTCCTTGCCCTTTTCTCCACCATTTCTGCTGTTATTACAAGTTATTTCATTTCAGCTTCTTTTTTATTCTTATCCATCTCCTTTATCCAAGCTGCATTCTTATTGTATTTCTTTGGGTTGTCCCATAGCAGCACCAAGAACTGCACTATTTCTTCTTTGTCAGGTGTTGACTGGTTCATTGCAGTCATTGATGGATTGATAGAAACAATTCTGATTCAACTGAAATTGGAATTCTGCCTGTAGTGTGCAATTCGAGCTTCGTATCTGCTGACCTTTTTGGATATGGCTGTTATTTGCTGCTTTATTATTTCAAATGCTTCCTTGATCTTCCTTGTTTCTAGGTGATATTTCTTGATCAGGTATTCTTTGGACTTCTTGTTCTTCAGGTTCTTTTCTTTCATCTGTTCTAGCTTGCTTGTATCTGATCTTAGCATGCTGATCTTATTTTCCAACCTGATCTTCCAATTTGGTGGGGCATTGTTTGGCTTTTTTTCTTATTTGTTGATTTTGCATCCAAGGTATTCAGTTATAACTGCAGCCATGTTGTGCATTAGCTGGTTTGCTTCTTGCAGCTAGTTAGTGTTTATATTTGATACTACAGTGTTGGCATACTTTAATACTTGTGCTAGCATTTTCTTTGTAACAAGTTTCAATGCAGGCAACCTTATTCTGTTGTTTTTGTGTTCTAGATGCTCAGTTATTCTTTGTTTCAATTCTTTTTGCTTTTTAGTTAGAGGGATTTGACCTTTCTGAGGAAAAGTCTCTAGTGTCTGGGCTACTTCTAGCAAGGCTTTGCTGGGTAGACCTTTGCAGTTCTTTGAATTCTGCTTCTGAAAATACTTTATTTCATGTTATAAATCAGCGTTGATCTGCTAGCCTCTGTTCTGTTGTTTCTGATTCTGGATGTTGTTCTTTCCAGAACTGGTGCATTCTTTTCAGATATCTTCTTCTTGTTGGACTTGATTTGTAATAGCAAATCATTGTTTCTGTGTTTTCGGTCTTTGTATATTTGTGATGGGTAAACAGCTTTTCTTCCAGTAATTCTGCAGCTGCTGGCCCTGGTTGTTCAGCCAACAGTCCTGAGTCTTGTAGCCCACTTGTCCAGGAACTAGAACACCTAGCATGGTCCTTGTTGACCCAGGTGACGGCCAATCAGTATGGGTTTCTGTAAATTATGTGTCACCATATTGTTTATGGGAGAGACACTCTTCGTCTGGCTCCTCTAATGAGACCTGTCCACTATGGTTGAACTTCTGGCATAGCACACAAGCCCCACAACCATGTCAAGGTAGTGCTTCACTGGGTATTATTATTATTATTATTATTATTATTATTATTATTATTATTATTATTTAGTGGAATGTTCTACATGAGCCAGATACAAGAAGCTGCACATATAGAAGAGGCATTATTTAGGGAGTCTTCCAGATTCTTTTCCCAATACCTTACTTCAAAAGCCTATGTGATGAACATAAACAAATAGGCAGGAGATTCATACAGAATTCTAGAAATGCAGGCTTCCAGAGAAATCAGTGTTGGGAAATAGAGCCAGGAGGTGGCACCAGTGTCCCTTCTATATGTAAAGCCTTCTTCTTCACATGTATACTATAGCAGGGACTATTTCTGTCATGGAACATGTGCTATATTTCTCTTTAGCTGAATTTCCTCCAGTCCCAAGGTCCACACAATAAATGTTCTTATTTTTAGGGCATACACTAAGGGAGGATCTTGATAGCAAAGAACATATTTGTATCTGTCCAAAGTTTTCTGTCTAGCTAGTGGCCAAATGTCAATCAATAGTAGAGGACTGGTGTTCCTGTTTGTCTGACTGACCCAGCGCTGTTTAGGTAGGACTGTTTGTTACCAATTACTGTTAAATAATGATAGCAGGATGAAAATATTAAAGGTCAGGAAAGAGAAAACATTGGAACAATGAAATGAATATGAATAAGGACATGAATCAACAGCAAACCAACAAAATAATGCAAAAAAATCTCTTCAAAAATCAGGAGTCTGGTAGGTTTTATTTTATTAAATAAAATATTTTATTTTATTAAAAGTTATGATGCAGCTCACTTCATTAGATCCATAGACTGGCTAGAAGATTCTTGATTTTTAGCTACCATAGGCTACCATAGCTTTCCTCTTACATCTATAAAATGTTCAGTGTCAATGTGAAATGATGAAATATATAGCAAAGCATATTCTGATTTGCTAGAAAATAAATGCAGATAAGCCTGGAAGCATAGTCATGCTGGCAAAATCAGTGAAATGATTATTGTTCCTATTGCTAGTAGTAGTAATAATAACTGGTACTAAATTAGTAGCAATTAGTAATAGTAATTAGTAGCAACAAGTCAAGGATAATTGATAAGGGCCTGATGGGGGCTCGCATTGCTGGAACTGGCTAGTGGGATAATCGATACTGTTTTCCCCATCATCTTGAATTGCATATAGTCTTTTTATATAGAATTATTTTTAGCTAATTTTAATATGGATATTTATATTTTTACTGTTTTTACTGTTTTGGATTTTAATTGTGAGCCACCCAGAGTCATCCTCTGGGAGAGATGGATGGCATATAAATTTAATAAATGAATGAATGAATGAATGAATGAATGAATGAATGAATATGTCACTGAGATTGTCAGAAACTCAAACCTTCACTCCTAACACTTCCTTATCTCAGATTAAGAAGGGAAAATGTGTGATGGCTTTTTCTTTTTCTTTTGAAAGATGTCCAATTAGTCTTTGAAGCTGCCACCAAATAAACCTTAAAGATGCACCAACCTATTTCTTTGCATATTTGAAGCCAAAAAAGTTATTAGAAAACATGAGTCATGCTAAAATGGGAAGCAGTCCAAGTAATTCATTCACTAAAAGAGAGGGACTGTGAAATTTTTATAACAACATTTTGAAATAGGCAATATGGAAGCACAGAAAGGTGGGCCTGGCTTCTATATGTAGAATCTGAAAAGGTCATAAAAGTAATTATGAGAAAAGCCATACAAGGAAAATATAGGATGTATTTACATAGTGTGGGAGATCAAGGCTAACAGGAAGGAGGGGCAGCATTCCAGTAGGGCAAAAGGCAACACAGTCTGCAGGGGGAGCATGGGAACCAAAAGAGGTTCAGGATAGCCACTCCCTAGAATCTCCCAGGGTATATCCACTAGTTGCTGTAGTATAGATTAGCTTGGCAAGATTCTGTCTATAAGGTGTAAGCAAATAAAGGGACTGTATTTGACTGAACTGTTTCATTGTTGTTTTTAGGCTAGACCTGACACATAGAGTCATGCACTGCCTCATTTTCCAGCCCCCACCCCCCATCCTTCTAACTGCCAATATTTCAAAGGCCAGTCCTTTGGAGTAAGTTGGCTAATAGTTTTACAATCCATTCTGCATAAAGTTCAGTGATAGATCTAGACTGCTTCAAGCACTCTAGACAGTTTTTTGTAGGTTCCATGCCATTTTTTAAATTCATAGTAGACCCTACTGAATTCAATGAAACTTACAGTTGTTTGGAACATTTAGAAATTCAGCTTTAAAACACTGTGGTCTTTAGTAAGGGGATGAGATGTGGTGGATTGCAACTGAAGTACGTGTCTTATTTTCATTGAAATTATGTTCTACTTAAAAAGAGAAGAAAAAGCCATTGCTTCTTTCTCTAATTGACAGAATGTTTGAAAAACTGCAGTATTTTTTGGCACAGAACTATAATAAAAATAAAGAGGCAATGATAAATCAGTAGCATAAACTTTTAAATATTATTAAAAAATAAACAATACTAGCTTTGGCCAAGGGGTTCTTGTTACACAAAGGGTTACACAAGATAGATTTCATTTGCTGCCATTAAGGTTGCAAAAATCACAGGTATTTTCAGGGTGGCTCCTATATTTACTGATCTGGTAAGTCCCACTGAATTCAATGAGACTTACTTCTCAATAAACATGCATAGAATTCTATTGTAAGACTAGATAAGTAAGTAGGTAGGTAGATACATCTTTTTAGTAGAAGTTGCCTAGAACTGAATTTCCACAGACCTATCACTAATGATTTAACTGGTAATTCCTTTGAAGTGTGAATTGCTCTTTAATTGACCATGTAATATATTAATTCTGAAATTGTCTTCAGTTTTTTTCCTTCAGATTATCATATTACAATATTTTTAACAAGCCACTTCTACATATGTTCTACATATGTTTATTCAGAAGTAGTCCCCCTGAGCTTAATGGGACTTTTTTCCCAGTAAAAGTAGAAAGGACTATGATCTAATAAGATTATAGAGTTTTCATACTGTATCTCTATTCCAATGTGCAATAATTCCTGGCATATATGTATACCCAGAGACACCCAGGCCCTTAAAGAGGACAGAAATATAAATATGTTTACTTGCATTTTTTTGCTACAAACTAGAGAATCACAAATCACAACAACAACAACAACAACAACAAAAAGCATGAGGTTTATTACAGCACAGCTTTTAAATTCCTGAACACGACTTCAGTCTCCTTCAAAGTTTTCGTTACAGGAATGAAAAACTCACTCAGGCATTATTTCTGAACTAGAGCCATGTTCAAGAAGAGATCAAGAGATTGGAGCAAACTCTTGAGAAAAAAATACCAAAGCAGATGAAAAATTCAGGATAAACAACTCAAGAAATTGATTTAAAATATGCATAAAAAAGAAAAGAAATCCTACAAATGTGTATATATGATGGAAATATGCCAGGACACATTCAGAAAGTAGAGTTGGTTGCAAGAAACATGCACGAGAGGAATAAAAAATAACGTAGTAATATTAGGACAAATATGCAGGAAAACACTTGTTTTTCATACAGTGGAATGGGAGGATAACATTCACAAAATTATACCAAAGCAAATCAAAATAAGCTAATGAGTTCAGAAATAGTATTCTGAGCAGAGTCAGATATTCCCTCAAAATATTAGAAAATATTATGTGGCAGTACTTTATCTCTCAAACACTGATAGGGTTGAGTAAAGTTTATTTTATAATAGAGGCCAATGGGACTATTAAACAAACAGTAAATTATTGTCTCCTGGGAAATTAGCATTTAAAAGCTATTTGGGAAATCCTGCTGGAACTGATGAACCTAGAACATTAAGCTTCAGTTTTCTACAGTGTTTCAGTAGTAGACAAGGTTCACTTGTATGTGATTATGACTTTACAAAGAAGCCAACCAATGCCAGCTACGTTAACTTCCTGTAAAAATATGCAAATATAGGCACATAAATATATAAGCTAAGCATACAATACAAAAGGAACGTCTCTATCATCTCTGTCTCTGTCTCTATCTCTATTTCTCTCTCTAGAGCCATGTTATTAGATTTATGAAGAACAATTGTGAGTTGATGTATATTCATGTGTTAGTGGTATCCATATATTGCTTATGTCTGTTGACAGAGAGAAGCAAACAGATAAAACACATCGGTTGGAAACCAGAACTCTTAAGCAACATCAGATTGGAGCTTGGAAAAAAATATAATTTGATTTCCCTAAACAACAACAACAAAAATTAACTTTGTTTAAAATCATCCTTCCAAATATAGTTTTGATGCCTTTAGAGCAAAATAGACTAAACTCAGGAAGTTGACATTTACTTTTTCACATAATTCTGTTTACTGATATAGAGGACTAGGAAAAAGGAAAGCACTATAGGCATCTTAGTTCTTTTTTTCTTTTTTCTTTTATAGAGCCCAGGTAGGAGGCAGTACGGAGACAGAATAGAGCTAGAAAAGTTTAAATTATCCTTTTGTTTGTAGGGTGGACCCAATCTAGATTACAGCCCTTTATGCTTTCTCATGAGCAGTATCTTTCTTAATGGATGCCAGGGGTAATTGCTCAGCACCTTCCCCCAACCCCCAACAGTATAGAAAGTGACCAACTGGATAAATCCTTTTCACTGATAGAAGTAATTAATATTAGCAATCAAAACATGATACCCAGAGTTTATTACTTTGCATTGTCTCACATATTCCTCTTTATGAACCATTGATTTCATTCAACCAAATTAAAAAAAAAAGGAGTAAAAATTCAAACAAGCATGGTTCAAACAAGCTTTCTGAGCAAAGTATGTAAGAGCATAAAAGTAAAATTATTTGAGAGACCATCTGTCTGCCTGCCCTGGGCATTTCAACAGGGTTGGCTTGTTTCGGTCCATCAATTAAAAGCAATGTTACTTAGCAGGACTCTTTCTGTTACTGCCCCTTCACCCTGCATATCTGTATAGGTTTCCTCTTCCTGCCTTCAAGCGATCTTTTAAAAACTGATTTCCCCACCCCACCCCACCCCAGGTCTTTGGTTGAGATATTTCAGGCAGATCCATTTTAGTTGGGGAGGATGTGTATGTGATGTGAAAAGTTGGTATGTTCTTCCCTCAGGTGGTGGTGGTGGTGGTTGATATTTTAACTTTGTGAAGCAGCCACCTAGAGACATTTTTGAGTTGGGCACCCAACAGAAAAATAGTTAAATGAATAAATAATGAGATGAAATGACTGAATGGCTGGTTCAAGGTGCCACATTGATGGGATTGCTGTGGTGGAGTGTGCCAAGGCAAAAGCTTCATGGCCCTCTGGGGCTGCTGTGCACAGATCTACAGAAGAAAAAGCCCTGAAGTATGCATGTCTGTGTTTGATTTAGAACATTTACATAGCTCTCCATCTTACATTCGAACTTTGGCAGCTAACAGCAAACACTGAGAACAATACAGTACAATCTTTATAAATCAAACAACCCCCTTCCCCCCAAAAAGGCAAAATAGAATTTGAATTACCATAGCACAATAAACAAGGCACCATATATGGGTTCAGCCTACATTCTGAACCAGCACTTGGTCAGGTCTTCATGGCCTCCAAGAAGGCTAGGAGGCTCAGGGCCCTCTGGGTCTTAGAGAGAAGGCTGTTCCATAGGACAGGGGCTGCCACAGAGAAGACACTCACTCCCTCAGATGGCATCATTTAATAGAGGGAGCCTGGAGCATATCTGCCCTCTTGGATCTGGTGAGAAAGGCAGAAACCCGAAAACATATCCAGCTTTATTCCTTTTAAAAGTGTACATTGTATAGATTTATGTAAAATCAGCTTGAAGACCTGCACAAATAACAACTTTAAAATGATTAACATATAAGAATAAAATTACGGTAAATTAAAATAGTTACTATAAAAACATATGCATTAATACAATGAGTGGAAAGGAGGGGAACATTATAAGTAAAGGACAACTTATATACACAGTTAAATGCACAGTGGGGAGCTACATCGAATGTACTTACCATAAAAAATACTTTGTCTTTTTGTTGAATAGAAGAAAACATTTGGTCCATTGCTGTTAGCCACATGGCAATAAATAAATAAAAATAATCTTATTTTAAAAGGCAGATATGTGGATTGGAGAAATGCAAAGGAAATCACAGTTTCTGTGCTTTTATTGGTGAAGTAGAAATGGGTATTTTGGCAGACTTTTATCACGTTGCAGCTGTAAAGTTAAGATCAATCTTTGATGAAGAGAAAAGCTTGAAAAGGGAAGGAAAAAGAAAAAGCAACTTGTAATTTATTATACAGATTAAACATCTGACAAGGTTCTTCCCAGGAGGTACAGAATGGGTACTGCTGTGCTTATGAATTGCCTTTGAATGGCTATGCAGAATAGAGCTTTTTGTCAAACTAAGATTTTGATAGATAGCTATGATTTCCAAGTATATTAGATGAAAAAGCACTGCCTTTAGGGAGCTGTCGCATATTAGCAGTACATAAAGCTGAAACTAAAGTATATAAATACATGAGTTACCTCTTTCTTTCATGTGTTTCATAACAAACAATTGGCATTAAAAGACTGCCAATACTTTGGTGGGCTAATCTTCATATACCTTCTGATGGAGATTTAAAAGGTTAAAGTCTTCTCACTATTATGAGCTTTGCTGTAATAGCAAATTAACTACTTATGCAATTAAGCAATCTTCTCAGAGTTTATGCTTTTTCCACCCCTGAAGTGTTACTGGGACTAAATTACTCAAATCCAGGGAAGAAATTAAGAGATGTGAAATGTTAATTACATGCGTAAGCAGAATGGAAAAAGTAAAGCTATGTTAAAAAAAATGGGATTAAAACAGAGAAAATAAATATTGTTACGGAGAATATATCTATATAGGCCCAGACCACACATCCCTGAAATAATGCAGTAAAAATTGTAATTGATTTCCTTTACTAGTTTTTACAAAGTTGCCTATGTGGATCAGTTCATTGTGCCATTTGACTGTATACACCATGGCCCAGATGAATGGCATTTTAATTTAGTAACGAGGGAGGATTGATGGCCTGTTATCTCAACTGTTTAAAATAATTCCAGGAACATAGAGCCTTATCCATATGGTATGATGGATGTAAGGCTTAATGTGGGAATTCCAATGGAAGAACACACAAGAAATCAGAACATTGTAGCGTGGTTCACTTTTGTAGCCCAGCCACCTCGACACCTGAAAAATATTACAGGGGCACTGCTGACAGCTTCCATAGCAAAGCTTGTGCTTCTTGTGTTTCCACACTAATGAATGGAAGCAATGATTTGCATGATACCATGTGTCTTTTTTTCTGTGTGATCTTAACATCCATGCACGGAGGCTTTTCACAATGGCTGTTTACAAATGTGGTTTGACTTCACAGCCTGACAATGTCTCAGCTGCTCATTACAGGTACTCCTATACCAGTGTTTCTCAACCTTGGCAACTTTAAGATATGTGGACTTCAACTCCCAGAATTCCCCAGCCAGCCATATCTTAAAGTTGCCAAGGTTGAGAAACACTGTCCTATAACCTTGCTTGAAACTCACAGGCCAACCCAGTGCACCAAATTCAGAACAGTTATTTTCAGGAATGTCAGCAGCCTCAGGGAATTTAAAAGGTTGCCTTGCCTGGATTCTTAAAGAACAAGAGGCAAAGACAGAGAAGAAAATCAAGGCCATTTCAGCTGAGCCTGGTACGTATATCCAGAGATTGACGTTGCATTAATATGTCTGGAATGGGTCCTCCTTAATAATTCTGGCATATTGTAGAGCTTCATCCTTTATTCAAAGTTTTTTTTTTTTCCCCTTAACAAAATAGATGGACCGGTGATGAGAAACAGAGCTGTGTTTCTTTAAAAAAAAAAAAAGCACTTTGCATTTTGATACCCATAAGTATGTGTGTGTGTGTTTTGTCCCCTAAGGTGCCTATTGAAGAGATGATAGTACTTAATCCCAAGTAACATTCATATGGTATTTTACATAAACTGGCAATATAGGAAAGAGACATTAGAGCCTGCTGCACTTCTCCAATGATCATTAATTCATATAATCCTCTATCTACTTTAATTCTTATTCTGCCTGGCCAGTTACAGATGGTTATAGAATCTTGTCTTGCTGTATATCTCTCTCTAGCTGAAGATGCAAAGTACGAGATAAATCTTCTTATAATTCCCTTTTCAAATTGCTGCTTCTTTTTTTAGCAGGCTGCCACTGGAGCAATCAATCTCCGCTTAGGGCTCAATTTAAATGAATGGTGCTCCTCTCTTGCTTTGTAATATTATTACACTCCTTTAGTGCATAGTGGCTTTTCAAATATAGCTTCTTACAATTCTGCTTTGACCTTTCAACCAGCCTGGAAATATGATAGGGGGGTTTTCTTTTGTTTTTTGGTTCCCTCTTCCTCCCCCAGACAGGCCAGCGACTTCATTCTGTCCTTTCCTGAGAAGTGAAATTGACCGAGCTATGAGACTTCTATGTTTATTTACATAAAATAGTTCTTAAAAAGCAAGGTGGAGGCAGAAATAAATAAATGCCTAGTATTTATGCACACACAGTACTTGTCAAGTGTTATTCTTCCTACACACACGTGCTTCTTCCCACATACCACACATGTGCACATACACACACATAATCATTCTGAACTCCTTCTGAATAGTAATACAAAATAAATATTAAAAATGCTTGCATGTGTGCGTGCACGCACACACACACACACAACAATTCTGAACTTTCCCCCTCAATCCTTAATATTTCATTCACTTGTTTCTATAGATATTGGTCTCCCCAAACCCACATTTTACAGTTGCAGATCCACAATCTCAAGAGACTTTGGTTCCTAGGCAACAGTTGAGATATCACATACCAAACAGCATTTATCCAATACGATTAGTTATAAAATCACCATCACAGCAGTAGAAAATTCTAACAAAGTGTTCTCTCAACTGGTGCCTTGTAGGTAGGCTGAACCAACGGCAGAGTTCCCATTCTTGGGCATTCTTAGAATTCTGGGAATTGAAGTCCAAATCAGGAAACAGCACCAATTCTGGGAGTGTTTCAATATCTCTTTTCTTACCTTCCACTGAAACAATTACAGGTGCACAACTTTTATGAGACCCTGCAAGAATTATTATTATAAATCTGACAACTTAAAATAAAGCATATATCTGTTATGCATGACCTTGATGCCATGCACATAACTTATAACATAACTCAAGGTATGTGTACATACGGTATACAGCCACATGCAACATTTCCCACCACAATTAGACAGAAATTCTTATTCTTCTGTACACACTCCAACAAAGCAAGAATGTCAGCCTGTGAATAAATACATGAAATAAAAATAAATCTGTCAAGCTCTACATTCTCTGAAATCATGAGATTGCAGCATCTTCTGCCACTGGGAAATGATCATAGCAGCACTGTCTCCCATTCTAGTCTGCAGTCTTACTTTCAAGATGCTGTATATTCATATGATTTTTTACCCCAAAAGGTAAACTTCACACCCTGAATTTAAGATGGCATTCTGTCCCCCAGAAAAGGAAAAATATAGAAAGTTATATATTTGAGCACAGATGAAAGTCCTGTGCAATGCTCAGCTTCTTCCCTGCCCTTGTTGAGCTTCTCCTTACTCCATCTCAGCCTTCTGCTGGTCATAGTTAGGCAAAGATGGTTTGATTTTTGTTACCTCATTTTTAAACCAGAAAAGACAAATGAAGTCCAAGTTATGATGTTGTCTCCAAGAAACACTGAAACTGTTTCTTCATCATGGTTTTTAGTTAAAATGTGGCCTGTATGTAAAGGAACAGTAGGCTATGAAAACCCATAGGTGAAGAAGTTTGAAAAAGGAACTTTTCCTTACACTCCTGGATATATCATTTATGTTACTTGGAAAACTAGTATCCCATGCCATTTCTCCTGTTGTCCCTTCAGATGCATGCCTTTCTGTTCCATGGGTCAAACAAAAATTCTGCACCTTCTCTACCCCAACCCTAACCCTTACCTCCGCAGTTGCTGGTGAATATTGTTGCTCCTTCCAATAAAAATAGCAGCTGAAGGTCACCACCTCTCTCAGGGTGAGAAACTGGTCCTCATCACCACAGAAATTCAGACATATGTTATCCTTTGGATTTCATTGTTCAGCTCAGTCATTGAGGAAGATGTTCTGCGAGACTCTGCTGCATTTTCTAGTGCTTCTGATGCTTTGACTCCACAAACCTCTCAGGTCTTTCTTGTTTGTTTCTAACTGTATGGATTTCATTTTTCTTTTAATTCATTTTTAATATCATGCAGATATGAATCCTCATTATTTAATATTTCAGTTGTCTAGATCACTGTCTGCTATTAGCAGCCATTCAATTAGTTCTTCTTGGTTCCCTATGTCCTGTATCTTAATGAACTATTTGATACAGTAAATGCATTGAGATAATATCATATTATATTGGGAGATTCTACCCTAATTTCTGCCTGTATAACCATCAGAACTATGCAATTTTCATAAAGTGAACTTTTCAGAAAATGCATACTCTACAATAAAAGAAATGCTATGTAAGTGGAAATCCAGCTGTAACTCTGCAGTTGAAATTAAACTGAGCGGATAAAAAAGAATCCATTTCATTGTGAATTTTACCATTTTCCTTGTGCTCATTTAATCCTTTAGAGTCTTATGAGGAATGTATCCTAAAATCACAACTAGGTCATGATAATGATGTTGATTAAATTGTACCTTATTTAGTTTTGCTTAGGTATTATTGTTTATATGCAAATACTGAAAATGAATAATAGCTTTACTTCATCCAATCCTCACACACTCTCACCTGCAAATCAGACGTTTTACTATCAATCCAATTTATTTATGCAAAAAGAAGTTTAAATGATTTTAATCATAAAATGTTGCTTGGGTAGATGACAGATTTGTGGATTATAAAAAGTAGTGCTTATGTTACTCTTTTAATCTTGCTTCATTCATAATTAGGTTAAGAAGTTCTAAGCAATTTATAATATAAAATGAGTGATGGTGCTTCCATTATGCCTCTTGATCCCACCCTTTTATTTGTATTTTCAATGTCTTTTTTAACTGGGTTTACAAATCAGTTTTCCAGTTTAATGTTTTTCCTTATTCATAATTTAAATGTGAATTTAATACAGTTTAATGGTCTTCAATGAAGTGAGCATGTTTTAGGACACCAATCCTGGAGCTGTGTTGGTTAATATAACCAAGTAATCTACCATAATAAGAACAATATTGAGCTAGCAAACACAGCAGCTTATGCCAATGATTAATAGCAAATCTGACAAAGTCCAATGGTGTTAATATATTTGGCTTCATGATGAGCAAAACGCCTTTAGGTTCCAATGAAAAAATCAGTCATATAAACTATTTCCATCTTGTTGCTCTAAGTGTAATTTGGCTCCCGGTGATGCCTTATGCCACATTTGAAATTATATTTGGTAATAGTGGTGCCCGCTTAGATTGATTGTGGTGTGCCTTGAAATGCACACACCCTTAATTCAATAAACACACAAACAAAAAAATGCAATTTTAAAAGAGTCGCTGTCCTAGGAAGTTGTTTTGTTAAAATTATTTAGCCATCTAGCCAGCATTGTTGACTAGGACCAGTAATAGAGCTCCAGGACTTCAGATCTTTTTCCCCCTTTTTCAACTTTACTGGGGATCCTGAGGATTGAACCTAGGGACATCTTCATGCAGGAAAAAAAAAATGGATTTAGGATCTGGAATATGGATTCATCAATAAAAAGTGAGGTGTCTGCAACAGCAGATAAGTGTCATGAAATGAAAGATGGTAAAAGGTTGTTTATCTAATTTATTATCATTACATTATTCCTAGGGAAAGATCCTTGTGTGATTTCTTTCTGAGCTACCAAAATATTTCAGCCAGTCTTTGGTACTCTCCATCTTGACAGAAAGAGCACACCTTGTGCTTTTCTGCCTTAGGCAGCAACATGTATTAGTCCTGGGAAATAACTGGTGGTATATTGAAATAATGCTTTATCACATGCTCAAGGACAGAAATCTTTACTGCTAGAATCGGGATAGGAAACTGATCATAGTAGTACATGATTCTGTTAGAAAATGCTCTTTTTGAATATGGTCAGGTATATCATTTCAAACACGAAGTTATAAAAATGTTCATGCCCACATCCTGAGATTTTTCAACAAGAATCCAGATTACGTTCAAGACAAATAAGAGTATAGTCATGTAGTAATGCTTTTGGTTTTTGTTGTTCTATCTATAGTTGCCACTGACATTTTCTATCAATCAAAACTTGGGAAACAAATCTGGACTTTCCTTCTTGCCTGGAAACATCAGAGAAATGTTCAGGTGGTTCATAAAAGTCATGGTAAGACAGGAGGCTTTAGCCAGACTCCTATTTTTTCACTAGACTTTCAATAAATCAAAGTGAATGAAAGTGTACCTCTTCAAGCAAACCTTTAGAGGAACTTCAGATAAAGCCAGATGTCCTTCCCTAAGTCATATAATTTGTCCCAAGATTCATACTTAACTTTTGCCACCTTCAGATTCTGACCTTACTGCAAACATTTATATGTAATTTTCATGTAACAATCTCCTATCTTTCTTTCTTTCTTTCTTTCTTTCATTCATTCATTCATTCATTCATTCATTCATTCATTCATTCATTCAAGATATGTACTACACAGATTTACCTGAGGGTAAATTCTCTCTTATTCAACAGTTTTCATTCAGGGTCAATTCATAGAATATGGATTTAAAATACTTTGCACAGACCTCCCCATGCCTAATAATATCCATATCTTATACAATTCCTTAATATTTGGCAAGTATTTAACTTTTTTCCATCCCTGGTATAATTATCATTCTAATTAGCATGATTAGCTCAAAATCAACAATCACTCTGAGAACCTGGGTTAAATGCAGGATACAGATTGTCTTCGTTTAGCGACTTCCCCCTTTAGAACCATTTGCAGTTACAACCATGGTAAAAAAGTAACTTTATGATCAATCCTCACATTTACAACCTTTGGAGGTCTGTAAAGCAAAGGAAAGTAAGATCATTACCAAGTCATGGTTCCACTTAGCAACTGCTTCACTTAACAACCAAGTTGCCAGTCCCAATTGTGATTGCTAAACGAGGACTACCTGTAATTTTTTTGGATTCCAAAAGCCACTGCATAACAGCTTAAGAGCTGAGTAAGTTATCATTCCCTTCAGTAGCTCAAGTCTTGTTGTCCTAATCACTACCAACACTATTGAAGAATAAAATACATGAGTTTAATTGTTACTATAACCACTGTTGCTTATTCTATCCAAAGCTGTGTTCGCTAAACAGAGGTATCCAGCAAGAAATAACTAAGATCAAATCTATAAGATTAAGCAACTGCCAAAATGGAACTAAGCTTCAATAAGCTAGATGCCAGGAGCACATGGCAGTTAACTGCACTACCAAAGATCAGAAAGCAAGCAAGCATTGAAAGGCACAGGTACAGGTATCAAGGTTTGGCTGTTGGCAGGATAAAAGGAGGAAAGGCAGGTAGATCAATGCCTGTCACAGCTGCCCTTGGCAGGAATGATGATGGCGGTGGGGGGGCACTATAGAGAGAAAATGTGAAACCTATACAGATGAATATCTACAGCACAGCAGATCTCAATCACTCAAAATCTGCCATGCTGTAAGACCTGACAGAGCCATAAAGAATAGCAGCAGGGGCTGAACAACGTACTCACTGACTATGAATGATTACCCTGACAATGCTAAAACTAGCTCTGGGGCAAAGGAATGCTTTGTGGCATATTCCCATCTAGCTGTCCTAAATACAGAGGTGTAGTAAGGTTAGAGAAGAATCAGATACACTTGGAGCATTGCATTTAATAGAAACAAAGTATTTTGGAATTCTTTAAAAGAAAGAAAGCAGCTAAGATAGGACATAAACTTCCTACCCAGCTCACCCATACACTTTCCACTGACATTTTCCTTTTTGATTCTTCACCATCCATTCCCCCATACCGATTTCTTAAAATATCCCAAGTTTTACTTGAGATCACTGTAACTGATCTGAACCAAAACACTCAGTAGATTCACAAAAGAGGCATAGGTGTCTCCCTCTGCCAAACATGGTTGGCAAGCAAGTCATCCAAGATCACTTAAGCAAGTGGGCCAAGTAAGAAATGCAAAAACAACAGCAACTAGCAAACAAAATAACATGAGACATCACACTAAAATATCTCCATAGATGACATATTACGGGTGGTAAAGAAAATAAAATATTAAGAGTGAATAGGTCCAGACATAGGCCATATAGCATATATAATGGAATTGAATACTGAAGCTGCCTTAGTTGAAACTGCCTGTTCTTGCAGGGGGAAGTAAAGTGCTTTATGGGTCCTCACCTGTTTCTTCTCTTGCTCCCCATTGGCACTACCACCTTCTCTTTTTCATCCCACCTTGGTTGTGCCATGCCTTCTCCTGCACATTCCTCTTTGCCTCTACTGTGTGTCTTCTGTCTCTTCCACTGCTGCTACTGTGTTGTGTTGCTACTACCCCCAGAAAATGCTGCCCTGGCAAACCCATTAAGATTGGAGCTGCACGCAGTGTCATACATATGATGGCAATGCAGAGTCACCGATTTCATTGACCACGATCAGGTCAGATTGTTACTAAGTTTTGAAAAATACCCCCCACACACACTTTTGTTTGATGGTGCAGTTGCAGCAACATGACTAGGACATGTTTTTAGAGTCATCATGAAGTGCTTCTTATTTGCGATCATTCGTGGATCCTCACTAAACTTGCATCCCCTGGCATAGTTCTAGAAAGATCCCTGGACTCTGTAGACTGCAGCAGAACCCTAAATCCTAATTACGTATTTTTTTAAAGGGCAGTAGTGTGTGGACCTTGGTGAAAAAAGCCCATTCGCTTTCAGTTTGAATTACCTTTCCAGCTGCAAAATGATGACAGATTATCTGCTTGTTTATTTAAAATATTGATTTCCCACTTTAGATTTATGTAAATCCCAGGGTAGTTTACAGCAACAGAAACATAAATACAATCCTATTAAACAAAAACAAATCCATTACAAAAGACAAGCATTAGCAGGAATTATATCCTGAGCATGATACAGACCACAGTATATTTCTCCACTGTCATTTCCATAGGCATTTTACTAAGAGTACCTAGTAAAATTATTCTCTCTCTCTCTCCTCCCTTCCTCTCTCCTTCTGCAACAGTTCTTGAAATTTCTTTAGTCTTCTCTGTGTTTATGGTGCCTATGTGTATAAACTATGCTGGCTCTTGATGAACAATTGCATGTGACCTCCATGTGGTTATGTTATTGATAATATTATTAGCCGTTGTAAACCATTTTTAAAAACTTTATTCTAGTTTTTTTTTTTTGAAATGCACACAGTGCTTACATCATAGTTTTGACTGTTTCTTGATATCAAATTGTTGATATCAAAACTGCTCAAATAGTAGTATTTGTTAATCCACATAAATTCCAAATGCACCACCATAAGGGAGCTACAAAGGGAAGCCTTGAAATGCATTTAAGTTCATAGAAGGAATTATATGGGAGCATCTGTGGAGAACTTCCTGCTATAAAATTACAAAACATTGTGTTTTGAAATAGTATCCGAACATAATGGGAAGGATGAACAGCAAGACTGACAACCACTGGATTTTTTTCCCCCCAGAATTACAGACTTAATCTTAAATTGTGAATAAAACAAAGACAATGTACAGCATCAAGTTCATTATATATTGACATACATTCAGTTAATTATAGTTTGTTATTTCTATTTGAAATAAAAGATTTTTTTATATCTCATGGTAAGAAAATTGTTATGAAATATTACAGAGTAAGTAGATTATATTCATTCTACTGTAGATTGTTATCTCCTAGATGGCGTCTCAGTTTTAGAGCACAACATACTAAGACAGCTCAGTCATATACATATTGCTCAGCCCTTATCTTGTACTTATGTCACACAGAATTATGTACTGAAAATGTTTAATAATATTTATATATGTAAATACTTAGAAAGTGATTATATTAAAGAGAAAATGCAGATTCACAATGAATTTTGGCTAAGTGGTATAAAAAATCAAGCTGGTTTAGATGACAACCAAGGAGAAAACATTGGAATAAATCCTACAATTCAGAATAAAATATTATGTGGTCAAGTGAGTGAATATATCCTTATTTTGGCTATGCAGATCTTCAGGGCTAGATTAACTGCATTCTAGTGAAGTAACCAATGGGTGGTCTGGTCAAATTCTTATGTATTCTCTTTCAGAAATTGGGCAGAACTGGTGAAGTGTGGAATGACTATTAGAACAAATGTCGTTAAAAGGTAAGGCAGAGTAGGGAGAGAGAGAGAAAAAAGGAGAATCCATGGAACCACAGACCAGTCAGTCTGAAACAGACAGATGAAAAGATTCTTGAGGAAATCATAAAGAGTTCAATCTTTAAGCACCTAGAAAACAAAGTGATAATCAAACTTAGCATGGATTTGTTAAACTTAGCTTTATCTCGTGTACATTCCATTATAGATCGTAGGAGTTCTAAAACATGTAATATGACAAAGTCATATATGATTAAATATTTATTTATTTATTTATATTTGATTTATTACCAACTGATTCCCGAGAAACACTGGGCAGCTCACCATACAATAAACAGAATAAGTCAATGTAATAACAAACAACAAAAACAAAACTATAAAAGAAGGAAAAGTGCAACATGGCAAATCTGGCAGAGAACCCAGAATGCATCCCACCAACATCGAGCTCCAACCAACCTAGCCCAAGGGAGAACAGCTAAGCCTTAATGGTCCTTCAGAACACCATCAGGGTGGAATCCATCACGGTGGATCTAAGGGGAAATCTCATTCCAGAGGGCAGGTGCTGCGACACAGAAAGTATGCTTGCTGGGTCTTGATAGACGATATTGTTTAATCAAAGGCACTGGATCACACCAGCTCTGTCAGCTCAAATTGGCTGGGCTGATCCCATGGGAGATAGGTGGTCCCTCAAATAATTGGCCCTATGCCATGTAGGGCTTTGTATTTATAACCAGCATCTTGAATTCCACCCAGAAGTAAACTGGCAACCAGTCCAGGTCATGGAGCAAAGGTGTCATGTGGGAATACTGAGGCAAGCCCATCACTGCCCCTGCATTCTGAAACAGTTGAAGCTTCAAGGGCAGCCTCATGTACAGCACATTGCAATAATCAAGTCATAAAGTGATTGGAGCAACAGTGGCTGAAGGGCCTCCTGATCCAGGAAAGGGCACAACTGGCACACCATATGAAGCTGGGCAAAGGTCTTCTGGGCACCACAGCCACCTGTTTAGCAAGCAGGAGCTATGAGTCCATGAAGACTCCTAAACTAAGAAGTGTAGAGAATAAAGAATATGATTTTGACAGAGATATATAAGTTCTGTTGCAAAAGTGACAAGGGGTAAAGCATATTTTCAAGTCCAGAACATCCAGATTATGTTAGGAAGCAGCTCAGAGAGACGCCTCCCTAGTTCAAGTAACAGTGAAAAGGGGAAGAAGTACAACACAATCAGACTTACAAGATTCTGTTATTATAGCCAATCTCAACAAAAGTAGTTTTAGCCCTCCTGTGGAGTTATTTCTTACTCTGGTTTACCTAATGGGGCTGACAGAAAGTGCAACCCTATTGAAGGTCAAGAATGGAATATCACTGAACCAGGTTGTCCTAATACCCACAGTCACTCAGTCTTGGTAGAAGTGAATCAGAAACAATTCCTCCCCATCCAAACCCGCATAGCCTTTAGTTACTGGGACAGGACTTTGACAGCATCATTTTGCCAGCCTGGGGTTGAACGATATAATAGTGAACCCAAACTGATGGGTGACTTCACCCAGTGGTTTCATGTAGATGTCGAGTAGGAGGGAAGAGAGAGTCAAGTCCTGTGGTAGCCCACAAAGGAAGGGCTTAGAAGAGACCTCTCCCCTGCACCAACATTGATTGGAACCAGCCCTGAAGGAAAGAAGACAGCCACCATAGAATGGTGCCCTCAATTCCCAATCCCTGGAGCTGGTCCAGAAGGATACTGTGATCAACAGTAGTGAAAGCCACTAGGATATCAAGATGCACAAGAATGGATGTTCTACCTCAATCCTGATCCCTCTACAAGTAATCTACAAATGTGGCCAAAGTTGTCTCTGTACTAAGTGCTGATTTGAAACCTGACTGATATGGGTCCAGATAATCTGCTTCCTTCAAGTTGTCTGCAGCTGCAGTCTAATCAGCTTCTGAGCAACCTTTTTTTAGTACTTAAAAGACTAACTTTACGTAGTTAACTAAAACTGTTGGGTCCATGGGCAACCTCTCAAGGAGGAGGCATACCACTGCTTCTTTTAAGGCTAGAAGCACCAACCTCTCCTAAAGAGGCCAACACCATGACATGGACCTAACCACAGTTCACCTCCCTGCTGCTTTCACAACCTAGGAGGGGCCCTGTGACATGCTGATTAGCAAGCATTTGCAAATTTCCCAATCACAGAAATAGTTGTTCCATTGTATTATGCTGTGATTAGTCCCTTCAGGTCCTGTATTTATTTCTGGGCATTACAGTTTAAAGGGTTCATGGGAATTGAAAGAGGTACAGGAGATGGCAGCAAGGATGATCAAGGCATAAAAAGAAATTGAAGGAGTTGGGTATACTTAGGCCTTAAGAAAAGACAGCTTTAGGAAATATATGAAGACATATTTAAATACCTGAAAACATATATCACCAAAAGGAAAAGAAAAAATTGAAGGAGTTGGGTAAATTTAGGCCTTAAGAAAAGAGAGCTTTAGAAGGAATATGAAAACATGTTTAAATACCTGAAAACATACGTATATCACCAAAAGAAAAGAAAAAGAAAATCTGACTTCATTGTAAAGAGTAGGATGTGGAAGAGTAGATTTAAATTACAGGATTCAAGTAGAATGTTTTTCTGTCTGCTGTTCTTTTGTTTTTGTTTTAAACTTCCTATGTGTAAGAACAATTCAACTGTGGACTGCTTTCCCAGGCAAGTAATGGGCTCCTCTTCAATGAATGTATTCAGCTGGAGGCTAGAAAACTATCGGTGGAGTCCTTGATGCTCTCTGTGGAGTCCTTGACGATGTTTCATTACCCTACTAGGTAACATCATCAGTGCGAGTGTGGGGTTTTCTCCCTGTTTATATACAGCAGTTTGCCCTGCCAGTCTTGGTGGGGGTGTGGTTTTCTCCTTGGTAATTCCTTGATTAGGGTATTGTTTTCTGCGTGCACCAAGGACTCTGCAGTTCAGTTCTAGCTACATATATTCTCTTCTATTAAATACGTTTCTGTCTGGATTTCTTATTTGGATTTCTACATTGAATAGGGGGTTAGACTCCATGCCCTAAAGAGCCTTGTCAAGTTCTGATTCTGTATAAGGTTAAGGAGGAGGAGGAGGTGGAGGAGGAGGAGGAGGAGGAGGAGGAGGAGGAGGAGGAGGAGGAGGAGGAGGAGGAGGAGGAGGAGGAGGAAATTGAAGTTGTTAATGGGTAAAACTTTGGATACACTATAAACCTTAAAAGAGAGCCACTTTGGTGCAGTGCTTAAGGCATCAGGCTAGAAACTGGGAGACTATGAGTTCTAGTCCCACTTTAGGTACAAAGCCAACTGGGTAACCTTGGGTCAGTCACTCTGTCTCAGCTCTAGGAAGGAGGCAAGGGCAAACCACTTCTGAAATCTTGCCAAAAAACCTGCAAGGACTTGTCCAGGCAGTCTCTAGGAGTCAAAAGTATCATGAAGGCATGAAGACATGAAGACATAAAATAATTAAAATAAAATAAATATTAAAGTGCTTGCTTTATGTTTAGATAAATTTAAATAATTTTTTAATTATAATTAATTAACTAAATTATAATTCAGGCTTGATCATCCTAGTTACCTTTCCCTGAATCCCCTGCCTTGAAAGTCTTTCTAAAAGTTATTTGTAGGTGTTTTAATCTGATTAAAAAAAAACTGTCAAGAATTAAGATTGTGAACCCTAATTTATGAAATAATTAATATTTTTTGAAATTATGCAAGATTTAATTAGGACTTTGTATCTATTAACTAGCCAAATTGTTGGGTTTGGAGAAGAAAATTATCTTGTTTTTGCTTTAAGTAAAAGTTAAAACTTTTAATAATTGTGTTTTTTCTTTCCTTAAAAAAGTTTCTAGTTCTGTTCAAGCACTTTCCTGAATGCTTGATGATTTGAGCTGTTGGTGACCACTGTTGTATGTATTGGCTTTACCAACTATGCTCTCATGTGCTGTGCATCAAGTTTCTCACTTTTCCTTATGTATATGTTCAGAATGGAGATCTAAATAGGAATTATATCTATGTTGATTGGAAGATGCTCCTTTCAGAACTCTTGGTTTAATATAACAGACTGGGCAGTCCTAAGGGACTTAGGCCAGCATGCCTGGCCTTAGTTATTATTCAGTTTCCAATCCTTTTTTTTTTTTTAATTACAAAATTCTCACCATTTTGCAGTTACCTGAATAGGCCTATTGTTTGCTCTTATAATAGTCCCATAACAGAATACAATCATATAATTAGAAACTTAGAACTATCTATCATGTATCTGTCTCTCTGTCATAACTACCCATTGATTTCTATCACAAATTGGTAACAATACAATTACATATCATATTGCTAATCAAACCTGAAGAAAAGGCTATTCCAAAGGAAATGGCTGCAGCTGAAATGCATTGTTTTTATCATTGCCCTCAGCAAACCTTTCCAGGATGAGCACACCAGGTGGATCAATTCTACCTGGAAGAAGAAATCCCAAAGATATGTAGGAACTAAACCATACAGGGCTTTATTCAGCCATCAAGTCCAACCCTGTATTTAGTATAGGAATCAAAATATAAATGTTCCACAAATGTCAATCCAGCTTCTTTGGCTATATCCAGTGCAGGGGAATTCACCAACTTCCTTATTTTTTGGTTCAACTGTTTAACTGTTTTACCATTCAGAGTTTTTTTCCTAGCATTTGGCCAAATTCAGCCATCCTGCTGAACATTGTGGAATGATAAAGAACAGGTAATAGGTGATACCCTTTTAAATATTGGAAGAGTGTTCTCATATCTCCTCTCCATTGTCCTTTCTCAAGGCTAAATATATTCTGCTACCTCAATCACCTCACATAATGCTTACTTACTTCAAACCGGTAGATATCTAAGATATTCTAATATTGTGCTTACTTGAAAAATTATACCTGTAAATAATAGGCATGATAAACAGCTCAACGATTCCCACCTAACAGTTTTTGTTGAATTGTAATCCACCAAATAATTTTAGGTGTACGCTTAGTTTCAAAGCCATTTTTATCTGGTATAGAGAGTTAATAGACTCCTGCAATCCTGTGCTACAAGCAGATTGCTTAGTTAATGTCAAGCGTGGTTTTATAATAGTTACTAACTGCAGCATCTTACATTTTCTGCTGCAAAAATGCAATTAGGGGCTGACATCTGAGAGTCAAGAACTTTCTGAATGGTTCACTAGTGCCAATGTTGCTTTTATAATTATGTTCACTGAAGCCAAATGCAAGACTAAAAGAATATCTATTACAAATCCTACAGTTGTCCAAATTCATGTGAGGCATGCTTCTGTTTAATGACTAGATTCCAGTGTGTCAGAAACTACTGTAGTTCCCAGAACAGCAAATGTAGCCAAGGAATGTCAGAACTACCCATTTGAGACACAGGCCTTCAGATCATTAACACAGTGCTTGGAATCTAATTTAGAGCAGACCACTTGATGAGAAAGGTTAAATGGGAAATAGATTGTGGCCGTTACCCAGGAAAGCTACAGCTATAATGTTCCCATGTAACTACCTGTATGGCTTGGATCATCCAAAGTTTAATTTTATCTCCATGCATAGCAAAGTACTCACTTGTGGCCCAATATGTATGGTGGGCAACAGCTTAACTGATTACAGATACAATCAGCAACACTTGCCATGAGTTTACAAGCTGACCGAGACACCATTACTGGTAGAAAAAATGTTGCTAATTGGACTGAAAAGTACCTGTTCATTCTATTCAGAAATTCCCATGATACAGCAGATGAATAGATGGAGCTATCATATTCTGAGTTTAATCTATTCCCCAAGATTAGTTGACTACACTGATTAATCCTTTTTTGGATGTTCCCACAATACACTTAATCCACTATTGACCTGTTTAAGTGTGTTACATGAACAGGATTTATGTTTCACCAAGCTAACACATAACTCAAGAGAAGCACTAGATGACCGAGGTATTGATATGGGTACTCCAGAAGCACGCTTAAAAATGTTACATTCTGGACTACTACTGCAGATGACCTATCTTTCTCAAGGGTTAGTCATCTGACCCTTCAAGATCAAGCAGTTCTTATGAGGCAGAAAACAAACAGACAGACAAAATCCAGTTTGACTGCTAGCCTTTTAGTTTGCACTTGTAAGTTTTATAAAGCATCTTCATGTAACCCAGACTAAGTCCCAGAAGTACATAAAACTGCCTCTGGTAAAATTTCATTACACTCTCCTTTTAAGGATTTTCTTAGTGTGGATTTCTCCTGACATAGATTATGATACTCATTTAAAAAAAAAAAGTAGTTTCTTACATTTGTCCATTTTCCAGATTAGGTAGAAACGATTGCAACTCTTTTATCTCAGTTTATAACTAACAGTTTAAAAGTTTATTTCATTTTATTTTATGTGTGCCTTCGAGTCAGGGTTAATTCCTGGTAACTGTCTAGACAAGTCCCTGTAGTTTTCTGAGCAACATTTCAGAAGTGGTTGGCCCTTGCCTGCTTCCCAGGGCTTAGAAACAGTGACTGATCCAAGATCTCTCAGCTGGTTTTGTGCCTAAGGCGGGACTAGAACTCGTGGTCTCCCAGTTTCTAGCCTGTTGCCTTCACCACTACAGTCCAGCCCTGCTCAGACATTATGACAACAGGGTCAGGCAACATGACGAGTTGACAAATTCTGCCCTTCGTGAGCCTGAGATGGGAATTTGCATGCTCAGAGTCAATATCTGAAGAAGATCTTTGCTTGTTGGACTAGATCTCCATAAAGTTTGGAACCTAAATTCTTTCTCAGCCTACAAAGATTTCCTCACTGCCATTTTCATGTTGAATGAAATGTTTTCAGTGGTGGCTGTGTTATATTCACAATGATGGGGTCCAGTTATTTGGCTCCCAACTTTTCACATCGACTATCTTCACTTCTATAATGACAAAGAGGGCTTGAGATGTTGAGATTGTCCATTCTATTCTTTCCTTTCCAGTAATGTGGTGGTCCAACAATTTGAGATTTATATGGCAGAGATTTTGAAAGGCTTCCCATATGTCCATGTGGACAGATGGTAGATGAGAGGCAGAATAGGAAGGTGAGGACTTTGAGGCTCATTCTGCTGGGCTATATGCCAAATATGCATAAAGCTTTTTTCATTCAAATATTGCCTATTGGAAACTTTGTACCCCAATATAGTTATATACAAGCCATAACAATGCAGTAGATATTTTACTAGTGCCATAATTTCAATATTTGTGTAATTCTCCAGCACCTAATAAAAAAAGTCAGAAGAATACCTATTCTGTTTTTCAATTTATCAGGCAGCAATTGAATATGACTTAATAACGATATAAAATGCTGACATGCTTGGGTAGCCTTTCCATCTCTGATGTTTTCCAGGTTTTTAATTATTTTTATGTACCTTTTTCTCTTAAAATCTGAAGAATTCCAGGACTTTACAATAGATAGCCACTTAAGTCAAGAAACAGCGTAAGTTGTAATTTCCCAACTTCTACTGAAAATAAAGAAAGTTCTATGAGTATTTATGCCATATGTCTAGGATTAAAAAAACATCTTTCTGAATCATAATTATTTTTATATAAAAGGCCAAAGATCTTGTGATCAGATTGGTTTGAATATAACTTAAGGTTAGAAGTACTGTCTGCTTGCATGATACTAGAGTTCATTGACATAAAGGACTATCTAACAAATTTTAAAATATTGTATTTATAGTTTATTGGTAGGCTAATTAGGACACTTTTTCAAATTACTGGAACTATAATTTACCTGCTTTCAACATAGGATATGCTCATTCTTGCTTGCTTATTTGTTACATATTATTTTCTTTCCATTTTCTTTCTAACATATGGTTAATTTTTCTTTTGTTCAAGAAGGAAGGTAAATTAACCAGGTGGCTTTTCACACTTGTTGTTCCAAAGATCTCTAATAGCATTAGAATAGTCAAATAAACACTTAACACTGCAAGTTATTAGAAAGTGAGTTAGCACACTCAATGTCCTTAAAAGGCTCTGCCATGGTTGACAGCGTGATGGCTTTCCTTCATCTCCCAGGGATCAAACCCACGGGAGACTGCTGTCCTGCAGTCTCCTTGTGGGAACCAGCTATCCAGAGCACAAGTGGGCAATCTCCTGTCTTTTCCTTGTCTGGAGAGGTTCTGAAGAGCTGGTCTAATCGCCAGTTCTTTAGACTTTGCTGCAGTTGTTATCTCTGCTTTCGGAGATGTGTTTAGTTCATCATGCCTCCCCCAGAAGTTATTACATATTATTTTTTGAGTCTGTTGTTTCTTACAAGCATATATGTGGAATTTTCATTATGGAACTTGAAAGTCACCAAATACATTTTAACATATTTTTTAAAACGTATGGGTCTGATCTTAATTTTGTATTATCATATGACTAAAGGAGGTACTGCTTTTCCTATGATGAATCTGGCTGTCTAGCTGTTAAAATCTGTAGGGGAAGCTGTTTCAAAGGTTCCACCACTGCTTTTTACTGAGTATTATAAAAATTATTGTATTCAGTCCATCTGGCTTGTGGGAGAGGGCTTTCTCCTGCATTAAAGTTATGGAATTTAATCCTTGGGAGTTGTGTTTGATTGTCATAATCTCAGGATTAAAAAAAAAAATTTGCAGAGTCTTCTCTTTCTCTTAGATTTTAATTGTTAATTTAGTATTCATCACAATGTATATTTTTAACTTTTTTGTATTCTCTGTTTTGTTTTTATTAGCTACCTTGAGTGTTTGCTTGAATAGAAGAGGAAGATATGTCTAATAATAAATATGCAAATAATAAATCATCTAAATAATAATAACTTATGAACACAACACTTTAACAGCTAGAATATGAATATATATAATCTTCTGGACAATTCCAGGGTTTCTCTCAGCAATCACACATCCTGGAAGTGCATTTTTGGTTTGTTTTTTACAATGTACCCCACCATAAAGTTTGTGCAAGAAATAAATTAGTGTAAAATTACCACTAATTGTAAATGTGATTAGATGTGTATTGTTTAAAAAATTGCCTTATAACTTGTTAATTAATTCACTCTGAAACTGACTATAGAGAATAAAAGTACTGTCCTAGTCATGTGTGTACGTGCACACACACACACACACACGTTGTGATTTGCACAGGAATAAAATATGTAATATGTGTACCTCTGACCCATAGATTTACCTCTGAAAATCACAGACATGCACAGGGGATATTTTATATATAAAATATTTCCATCAAAAAAGACCTCAATTTTCAAAATAAGATTTTCCACTTTATCATTATATAATTAAAAGAAATAGATTACTGATTGCTTCCTTTAGGTCCAGTTGTGCCCCAAACAAGCAAAGAACTTTTTCAGCTGTATTTTACATTTCCTATATGTATTTCTAAGTATTAATAATTAGCATCATTTTTCCATACATCTATAGCACTTACTGAATGTCCGGCTTTGTAGACCTAGTGATATATGCAGTAAATGGTCAATTTCTGAACTGTGGGACTCCTGTCTGATATGTTTCTTATATGAAATCTTATGGCTTTTAGGAAGAATGTATAGATTTTCCAAAGGATCCTGTTGTACCTCTATGGTAGAACACATTCTTTGCACGTGCTCAGTCCTTGAGCTTTCTTGATAGGACTGGAGAAAAGGTTTGAAATCATGGAACTGATAATGGAATAGCAGCCAGTGCTAAAGAAACCAATTAGTATATGGTTATTTCACATATTTAAAGTTGGAAATTAGATCCCAGTGACTAAATATCAGAAACAAGGCTAGGAAAGTTATTGGTTCAAGAGGTTCAAGAAGTTTTAATTTCAATTGTTAATTATGGTTAATGGTAAAGTTGATTACTACCATTAGTAATCATTAGATGGGGGGGGCAAGCATTCTGGTTCACAAAGATTTAATTTCCACTTTCACATGATAGACTGTAACTAAGAAAAATGATAAGATTCATAAGTAATGATAGTATTTGTTGTGTTCAGTGGTTCTGAACTTCAGCAACTGGCATTCTGCAAAATTTGCAATAAACTCTTAGCAAGATTGGCTACGATATTTATCCATATCCAGGCTATCATTTCAACACTTTGCAAGTGTTAGCAAGCTTCTTTATAGAACACATATCACATGCATATGCTCACATACATGTGCACACGCGCACACACACAGAGATTGTTAAAATGGTTTTACAAAAATGATAAACACATAATTCTTTGCACAAAGCATTAGAAAATACTGTGATATTTTATTATTAAAAATGCCGCTGAAAAGTTTATACATATGTGTCCAGCCATATATATCTTCTGTCCTTACTTAAGGCAAACCAAAAAGAAAAAAAAATGAAGAAACAATAACAAAAGAAACCCTGCGTGCCTCTTAAGGTCAAGAAGAAAAGTCTGGGATTTTTTTTTTCTTTTCTTTAAAGTATCCTTTGTTGTTGTTATTATAGAATCCTATGAAGAGCCTAAAAATTTCCATTTATAAATCATACATCTCTCCAGATGTATTAAATTATTAAAGTGACATCATCTTCATTGATTTTTAAAAGCTAAAATCATTCACTTACAGAAACGGTTTTACCCAAATGTCACAAGCCTGACACAGTACTGTACATATTGCTAGCAGAAGACAACTGGAAGTACTAAACAAATACCGTAATTCACATAACAAACATGCCCATCTGAATAAGATGCCATCATTTTCCTTATTATTCCCCACTGAGTCCTGAAGAACTGTTGTGTCTTAGTGGAGGCAATGTATTAGTCATGATGGCAAAGATCCAGCTTTAGACAGCCAGTGTAGTGAAGTGGTTAAGATATTGGGCAAGGATCGAGAAGGCCCAACTTCTAGTCCACCTTCAGCTAGGAAACCTCACTAGGTGACTTTGTGCCAGTCCCTACTTCTATGCCCAATCTATTTCACAGGGTTATTTTCATGGGGAAAAACTGGAGGAGGCAATGTTAGGTATGCTGCCATGAGTTCCTAGAGAAAAAGTGAAATATAAAACTAACAAAAGAAATACATTACAATCACATTAAAAACCAAGGAATGCATTCACTTCCTTTGACTATTGGGTAAAAGTTGGAACTGTTAAAATTTTACCTGGAAGGAAAAGGAAAGTATATACTAATTTCATTTTCTAAGATGATGGATCATGTTAGCAATTCTATTATGTCCCCAGCTGTTGTTTGCTACTCTAGGAACTTGCTTTCTCTCTCAGAAACAGCATGAAGCTGTAGATATATTCCATATCCCATATCCAGCAAAACATCAAGGTAGCTATAAGTTAGAATAGCTCAAGCTATCTATTTTAAAGCAGAAGGCATCCTGTGTTACATTATGTGACATCACATCACATATATATTTATTATTACAAAGATGATAATATATCAGTGTTGTGCCTTCCTCAGTAAAAGAGAAAAAATAGAATGTACACCTCAGGAAAGATGTGATCTTGTGCAGAGCAACTCTGTTCAAATATCTTTGGTTTCCACCTTTATAAACCATTCTTCACTTACTATTAATAATTTCTACTTTTATAACATCTGATTTATTTTGTTGATTTATTTTGTTCTGAATTGTTTTTAAACTCTACACAGAGATGCCAGATACCTTGTTGGAACAGCTGCATTTCACATCAAACTTCCCTGCTTTTGGTGATGGTGTGAATAATAATGTTTTCTTATAGAATTAATAATTATGAATTATGAAATGATCCAACTTCTTCAAGGCAACTCACCTATTATACATTATTACGGTTTCTCTCTTGCTTTCCCTAGTATCAAGCTTAAGCTTGATTAAAACGACTATTATTCAAAAGCTACCGATCCATCAAGAACTTCCCTCTTAATTAATTGGAAAAATAATATTCTCCTTCGTCTAACTTGTGTGATCTCCCTGTTCAACTTAATTATCAGTTTCCCTTCTTTGCATAACCTTTTCTGCCATCTGCTAGTGCCTTTGTCACAGAAAAAGATTGATTTAAAAAGTAGGCCTTCTGAAAGGAGCAAAGGTTCATGGCACGTAGGATACCAAGAACAGGATTCCTAGATCAGTTGAACAAGCTTGTTGAAATTCTTCCAATTTGTCTCTGTGTTGCAATATAATGGAGGCTAACACAAAGAGGAAAGAAAGTGGGGTGGGGGTGGGGATCCTTAACATGCATCTGTTTAGCCTGTAAAGGAAAATCTAGCAGGCCACACAGTCATCTGTGTCCTTTGTATGATACAACAATGTTTTCCTAGAAATGAAACATTAGGAAAGAACTTTAATGTCTTGGATCATCACTAGTAATTAAGAAGAACATCCTCCTTTAGGTCTGGGAGGAAACATAGGTGGTATGATTAATGTTTATACACATAGATCACAACTGAAAGCACAATCTTTCTAAAAGCTCTTTTCAAACTGAAAACATCAATAAAAGCTTCTTTTTTTAAACTCACAGCTATGTACACTTTTTTTTTTTTTTTTTTTACAAAGTTCCTTAAATATAGTTCAGGCTGGCAAGTCATCTCTTTGCACAGAACTATACATATTTACTGCATAGTCAGTCCTATTTTTTTGAATAATAAAATCTTATTTCCCCATTCTGGATTACAGCTTCTTAGGATGGGTAAAAGCCCCTGATGACGTCTTTTGTATAACAAGGGCCATTCATGGTATGGCACATATAGAACATTTTTTTCTTAAAATTTTATTTATAAAAAAAAAAAGAAAAAGAAAAAACCCTATACAGTCAGTGGCTCTGTGTTTCAAAAGTTCTGTTTCTGTTTGTTACACTCAATATATATCCTTTTCTAAGAGACTTTCTTCAGGCCTCAACTCTTACTTTCAATCAAAGTGGTTGAGATATTAAAGCGGAATCCTAATAGCAATGTACACATTTCACATTTCACAGGGTTTGAGAAGGTGATCTTTTTTGAATATCAGAGTTCCTATGGAAAGGATCTGAAGGAAATTATGACAGCTTTGCTCTTTCACCTTTCACCTTTAATTTTCACAAATTGCTCGATGGAGAATATGATTTTTTTTTCCTTTTTCTTATGTTTAATCTTCCAGGTGGTATGGGACGGGTGAATGACAGAGCTATACCCTAGTGGTGGAATGTCCATGAGGCAAATTAGTACTGTTCTGTCCTCCACTGAAAGTGTTGAAAGTATGCAAAGGCTGCATTCCTGTTAATGTATTTGGAATCATGGTTATGGTGTTGGGCGTCATGAGTGGAATGTCATCCGGAGATCTTCTAAGAGTGAGGGTGTAATCAGGTGGACAGGTGAGTCTCAGGGTATCATGAGCTTGTAGTGACTCACAGTCATGATCATGCTCCAGCTGTTTCATTTGCAGTGACATAATCTCTTCATTTTGTATATGGGCAATATCATTGGTTGTGTTCCTTTGGGGACTGGGGCGTCTGTGTGTCTCATGACGTCGCTTGTCTTTCTTATAGTACAAGGCCGCAAATGCCAAAATGTTGAGGAATAATAATGATGCTCCTACAGCAATGGTAACACTTAGCTCTGTAGAATAATCTCTCTTGTTTTCTATCAGAACACTTGTATCCTCTGGAGAGGTTTTCTGGGTATCTTTTGAATGCTTTGGATTGTTGCTTGGTGTCATTAATGGGCGTTTGGTGGTAAACTTCCCAGGAGAACGTCGGGTAACATAAGGGAATGATGTCATATCAGGCGGTGGCACCTTAGTTGTAGTGGAGACATACTGAAATATTTCATTCAAATTGTGCAAGTGTGGTACAAGTTCTAACCAGAAAGCGACTTTTGTTGCTCTGTAGTGATCCCGGACTCTGGGTTTCAAACCGATGTGCAAATAAAGTTGATCTTTTGGATTGTATTTGGACCAGGCAACTTCTTCAAAACGATTGGGTTTTGTATGGATGAATTTTGTATCTTGGGGAACAGGCTGGTTTGGATCCCTAAAAGTAAACAAACAAATAAATATTAAAAACAATCAGAAACATAAAAGTAACTTACATACTCAAAGGTATTACAAGATCTAAAGTCAATTGTCTTACAGTCTTTGATGATATTCTGAGTTTCAAAGTTATGGGTAAATAGAGCTCATTCTGTTTAGATCCGAATACTTACCCAAAATATATGCTTTGGGTACATTTTATAATACTTGCAAAGTGACTTGTATATTTGCCTAGCACATGAAAATCAAATACTAAGTTACTTTTTTTAAAAAAGGCAACTTTTCAGTGATTTTCAATCATTTAAAAAAAAAATCATATCTCGCAATGGGCATGGACACAGGCATCCAGAAAGTGTGTAAAGTGATGAATAATGAATTGTGACATCATAGAACAAACTGCATGACTTGGGAACTTGAAGATGATGTTGGCATGCTAGTATGAAAGAGAGCTATGTCATAATGTTGGGATGTGTGTTTCATCAAATTATTTGTCATCTTATTACCTTATCACAATCTAACAGTCTCTCAGTGGCTCAAATAAAAAATATGTTAATTAAAAAAAACCCCATAAAACATAAGATATCAAACAGGTATCATGATTCAAATGCCCTCTGGAAGAGCTCAGTCTTCAATATCTTACAGAAGGGGGCCAAGATGAGGCATATCTAACCTCAAGCAGGAGGCCATTCCAAAGGCCCAGCACTGTACTAAGGAAGATTGCTTCTGAGTGTCAACTCTCCCTGGCCTCATAATTGTGGAGAACAATAAGCTGCTTCTCCTAACATGATTATAACTGATAGGCCAATGGGAGATGCAACCCAGTAGCTAGTCTAGCACCAAGCAGTAAAGGGTTAAGACCAGCACTTTAAATTTCACCTAGAAGCTAATAGGCATCTAATGCAGGGCTCACAATACAGGTGTCACATGGTCTCAGCAATAACCACTAGTGAACATCTGGGCAGCTGCATTCTATACCAAATGAAGCTTCAAGTAAGTTTTTAAAGTTTTTTCACTGTGGTTTACACCAGACACTTATGAACATAGAAAACTAAAAAAAAAAAAAAAAGCTAAAAAATGTCAAATCTTCAAAGTGGTAATTATAGTGGTGGGTATCTCTTTGTAAAGTCTAAGAATTGTGGAAGCAAGAACATTAAAAGGATTTGAGGATGGAATGGAATTTTTCTCCATCTACAAATACATACAATATAGATTCACTCATTTCCTTGTCATAAGAAAACTCCCTGCCCGGGGGGCGGGTGTGTGTGTTATTTTAATGATAGAGGGCTGTTAAGGCAAATCATAGTAAACATCAAGATGATGATGATGATGATGATGATGATGATGATGATGATGATGATGATGATTTGTTCGCTACTACTTTTGTTGGAACAGCAGTAATTTGTATTAATGGCCACTGAAACAGATCATGTTTCCAATGGCAGTAATTAGATCCGCAAGTATAATTAGTATAAAAAAGCCACAACTACATTCCTGCCAGAAATTGTTAAAAGCTAAGGTATCAAACCTGCTATATGATGCACAGTTCAGCACCTATATAAATATAACTTCCTTTGAAATATTCAGTCTACATTCCACATTTCCCATTCCATTGCAAAGATTTTCCTTCTCCTAGAATTTGGCTGTGCCATTGTAGAGATCTGTATTAGATTCTGCCATTGGAAGTAAAAGTTGGGAAAACAAACAAAGAAACTGGTGTGTATGTGTGAATCTCTGGTTTAGATTATCCTGGTAAATTCATATATCACATTCTGCCTTCTGATCTGGCCACTATGGACTACCAACTCACTCCCTACTTAAATTGTACCCAGCAAAAATTATGGGTGATGTTAAGCAGAAAGTGCTTGGTTTACATATCCAAAAACAATTCTCAGAGGCCTTGATGACGTCTTCTTATACCATCCCTAAATAGTTTTACAGTGCTGTCTCTGCTCAATATAGAAGGGTTATGTATGTTTTGTATGGTTTCTGCTCTTTTTTAAACTGCTTTCAAGTTCCTTGCTTTGATTTCCATGTGTTGACCGTACACAATAAATCAAGTAATGGCTGCCAACTGGCAGCTGCCATTCCCACACCCATAAATACCTCAATAACAAATGCAGTGTTCATCAAAAGAAAACTGGAACAGACCAATGATACATCCAGTGATGTGACCACTCTCCTCTCAAAGCCACTATTGAATAATTAATTCTTTTTTTTTCCTTCAGAAAAGAAGGAAAAATGATGGTAGATAATTAGAGGCCCTGGGAGACAGGGGGAAAAGTTTGAAATACATTTACAGTTCCTTTAATATGTGTATATCTCTGTATGTCTCTGTATGTATAAGAGAGCCAGTATGGTATAGTAGTTAAGGTGTTGGATTATGAGTAGGGACCCCCAAGTTCCAGTCTGATCTTCACCATGGAAGCTGACTTAGGGCCAGTTATTTTATCTCATTGCTAGACTGGGAAGAGAAAAAAATATATATCTACCAACCCCCTAAACACACTCATAAATACATAATGCTCATTTTGCTATTTACAGAAATGGTGCTGGATTTTGGCACTTTGATTCATCTCTAGATTTTCCTTCAACTTCATATGGACAGAATGGCTTTTATTCAGATCAAGTCCTTCCTCTGAGAGAGAGAGACAAAGGGTGATACTCATAGGTGGGGCAAAATTTAAATGTAACAAAACATTCCCTCGGATACCAAAGTTTCACTTCTCAGCTGTAAATTGCATGCATTATGTCCTGCAGAGGATCATGGGACCTGATTAATATTTTTCACAAATAAGAACCATCCATCAATCATGCATAACCAAAAAGAAATTATGATGGAGGTTTTCATTCTGAAAGGAAATCTCCATTGCCATTTCAGCAAGTAGTACCACCCAATCAACCTTGTTTGGTTTTAAAGCTAAGCAGAAATAAAGCTAATGTGTTTAGGAAATCACTAGGGAACTGGAGACTACAATGAAATGTTGAAGAAACATTCTCAAAAAAGCAACTTCTCTTCTGTTGTCAAGAAAATTGCATGAATGTGTTCATCTTAGCTTGAAGACATCTTTCACCCTTTATTACCTATTCCCTTATCCATGAAACAAATATGGTTCTTCAAGGAAGAGAAACAATGACATAAGGAGGGGGGTGAGAAAAAAATCTGATAGTCTCATAACTGAATACATTACAAACGTATTTTCAAAGGATTTTTAGGGAGAGGGAGGTGATATTTAGTAACAACATTTTCCAAGTCAAAATCAAGTGATTAACATTACTTAATTAACATAGCCAGAGGAAACCAGTTCATTCTAAGTTTTGTCCAGGTATTATTGTATAAATGCAGAAAAATCAAATATTTCTATCTTTTTCCCAAAGAGAAGAAGGAATATTTTAACTTCTACTTGAGGATCTATCTTTGTTAGAGGTGTCTTGAAAGTTCTTACACTGGATTCCTCCTGGCTCTTTTACTAAAGAAGCAGCTGGTAATAGGAACTGAAAGTGCATTTGAAGAAACAAGATAGAACTCCTAGTATGTTTGAATGCTTTCACTTAGATACACAATGCTGTCAGGTTTAGTTACAAGTTGGGTAAAAGAGGCAAAAGGAAAACAGTGAAAGTTCTCTTGCTAAGTTCTTCTACATAAATCAAAGAAAAGTCCATGAATTGGATCAGCATGAGTCATTAATTTGACGTGCTTTTATTAGCCACGGTAACAATAGCTTCATCCTGCTTCTAAGGCAGACATGAGGCAAAACAATTTTTATAAAATACTAAACTGTTGCTGAGGCAACAGTTACGGATTCTTTCTTCAAAATAGGACAAATATGTGAATACATTTGCTGCATTGCAACTACTGTGCTCAGCATTCTGTCTCCTGTTATAAGTTTTATTATTTTTTTTCCTCGGGTTTCTTTTGACATATAAGTGCTTTTTCAATAAGGCAGTAAGATGCATAATGTATTACACTGAATTACACTGAGATCTTTCTTGCTTGCTTGCTTTTTCCTTCCTTCCTTCCTTCCTTCCTTCCTTCCTTCCTTCCTTCCTTCCTTCCTTCCTTCCTTCCTTCCTTCCTTCCTTCCTCCTTCCTTCCTCCCTTCCTTCCTTCCTTCCTTCCTTCCTTCCTTCCTTCCTTCCTTCCTTCCTTCCTTCCTTCTTTGTAAAGTTTACCTGTTGTTTGAAATATAATTTCTAATAATATCTTTTGCTGTGTTCAGAGGATTATCTGAGCCAATATCCATCAAAATATCCATAAGCACTATACAATTCTCCCAAGGTTTCTTAATTGTTTAAAACAACAACAACAACAACTGCTGAATATTACTACAGGTAAAACTATAATTTAATCTTTGTGATTAACCTTATATTAACCTAATGAAATTTTCTTTTTCTTTTTAAGTGAAATGTCCTAGCATTCAAAACAACATCAAAAATTACTCATCATACTTACATCTGAGTTACTCACTATAGGACAATACCAGTTCATCCAATCTATGCACTTAAAAAAAAAAAAGCAAATTATGTGTGTTTCTAAACAAAGGATTTTATTCCCTTGGGAAAAGGTTACTCGGTCCTAATTCAAGTAATTATACACATTTTAAAAACATTGCTGGGATCCATCCTCTGCTAGGTAGAAGCACCCAGCCAAATTCAGTTGATTCTGAAAAGGTCTAATGTCATATCTAATTATGATTTTTATGAGAGAAGCCAAGAAATACCAGGGCTGGAGTCCAAGCTGGGATCCATCCATCCAACATTTATTTTTCTATCCATTCAGAAAATAAGAATGCAGTTTAAATTTAGGAGTCAAGAAAGAAAGAGAAGTACATCACTTTTTAGAGCAGAGAAGAATGGGTTCTCTCCTGGTTTCTTTGTGGAACAGAAACAATGCTTGCTTTTTGTGATGATATGCACTATGCCACTCTGACTTTCTTAAATCCTATGAAATCCACTTAAGCTGCTGAATGAATCAGGACACTATGTATTTCTCTGAACTGTCCAATATTGCTGCATACCATTTTCTGCACTGCAGTAGAACTGCGGTTCTGAAAGCTCAGATTTGCCATAAAGGTTCATTGGGAAGATTTATGGGCCCTTGGTGCACTGCAAGGACCTTTCTTAAAATTCAATACTAAGACAAGAAAAGAGAACCAAAAAAACAAAAAAAAAAACTTTCAAAACCTGAACAAACAACAACCATCACTGCTATCTAGAGGGGAAAATGTTTTCTTCTAGCTTAACCTAGTTCCTGTGCCCCATTGTAGCATTATGTTCCTTGTATGTGCTTCAAAATATACATAGGAAGCTTCTACATTTTAAGAAACTACATATTAATTTTAAAATCAGCCATAAACCTAGATGAAGAAAAAAAAAACCTGTGTAATTACTTCTAGGTGTATTTCTTCCCCAACTTTTGATTGTAAAAAGGCAAACAATTAATTCTATAGAGAAACCACAGCAGACAGTCTTGATCTAAATCATATTTCTCTTTTTTCTTTATAATGCATTATAATTTTAACCTGAGGCCTATGTTTTTCCTGCATTTTCATCCTTAAATGTCATGGGAGTATGCAATGGTGAGAAAACAGGGCTGAAATAGACCAAACAACCACGTTGTTTTATGAAGCAAACAACCACTATTTATGAAGCAAAGTAGATTAACCATTCAGTTAATTTAATGCCACAAAGTTAACTCTCAGCCATAGCAATATCTTTACATAGAAATCAAATGTGCTTGATTACTGAATTATACTTTTTATTGCAATTCTTCCAGATAAATATACTTCTATTGGCTGAAATTGGATGGTGAGAAATGTAATCTGTAGTCCTAATAACACCTATGAATGGTGAATGTGCCTCACTACCTTTCCTCTTTTAAACTGGGTTAGTGGGATCAGGCCAATACTAGACAAAGAAGGTAAATTTGATTCTACACATGTATGTTCTGTACTGTTCTGTACATTCCAAGGCCAGGCAAGCTTTTCAGGATAATTTGTAAGAACACAGGATAATTTCTCTTTATGTTTTTACATATATACAGGTCATATCCCCAAAAATCTACATCAAGTTCTTTTAAGCTGGTTTTGCTCCCTTCTACATTACATTTGGAAAATATTGTTTTCATTCTACAGCAAGATACACTCTGTAAAACAAGGGCAGCTCCAAGGAGAAGGATTTTACAAGAATATCAAAAGAAAAACTCTAGCATTATAAAACAATGATATGCCTAAAATGTTAGGTGACATCTTACCCTGTTTTGGCAAAGTTTGTCCAATACGTCATAACAACCGCGCTAAGCATGACATCGTTCTTTGAAAAGTTGCAGTTGAATAATTCAGTAGGACCGATCATGGGTATACCAAACACATAAGGGACTTCATCACCATGTGCAGAATCAGCCCAGCTGGGTTTCATTTCACTTTGGCAATGGTGATAAAATGCATAGAAGTATGTCGGAGATCCATATTGAGCATGGAGGTCTGCTGTGGCAACGGCTGGTGCAACCCATTGGTGATCAGTAAAAAGTGCTACCAGGGTCTTCCTTCGTGTTTCAGGATTCTCCTTGTCTGCCCAATCTGTATACATGAACTTAATGGTTTCTCTTAGAGTATCTTTCCCTTCTGGATAACCATACAGATTGTCCACAAAATTAGATACGGAGAAATCAAAATCATTTGGAGATATGCCTTCTTCATTATCCACAATTCCATCTACAAATTTTAAACCTTCTCCTTGGTTTACACCTAGCATTATATCATAGTTGAGAAATTCTCCCTGTTCCATTAGAATCTGTGGATCGTCTGGAATTACATCCCCATCAATGACAGGCCCAAAGGCAATGTGGTATGTAGCTGGCGTGATTGTTTGCTGAATGAGTTCTTTGTAGTTCTTATTCCGAAAGCATTCAACTAAGTCTGTAGTGTCCAAAGTGTTGCAGCCCACTTTTTCTGCCAAAATTGCAGTGTACTTGGCAGGCTGGTAATTCACTGCCCAGCTGGACAGGGCTGTTCCACTTTGTATGATTGCTTTTTGGAACAGACCTGCAGGTGCAAAAGTGAAAATTAAAATACACAAACAAAAACATTGACAAAACAAAATAATATGTATATGGTATCTAGAAGAAGCACTGATTAAGAGAAAACATAGTTCTGTTTGCTTAGAACAACAACAACAAAATGTTATTGTATCCCTCTTGCCAAATGCTAGCGACATTTCTTGTCATTCTCAATGTTCATAATATGGAACACAAAAAATCCAATGTGAGTATCTAGGAGGTGAAAATATTTCTCAAATATACAGTACATTGAAATAATAGATTCTAATTTTCTCTGAATCCATCAATGGGGCCGAATGGTATTGTCTCTTCCTAACACAGACACATAAAGACAATGCAAATTATATTGCAAAATCAAATAACATCAGAAAAGTAGCTTGGGATCTCCAAATCCCATGGAAATGTTTTGAAGTAGTTTCAAAAAAAGATTCTAATTTTTTTGTTTTAAAGGAGCAAGCTAGAGACACTCCCAGCATATCAAAATTACCATATATTATTAAAGTTAATTAGTAATTTTAATGATTGGGAAAGAGATTTTTTAGGGTGCTATGGGAAATTATGTATACTATTGCTGATTAAAAATGTCTCCAGGTAACTATGTAATCAATCAGTGTTCTTGCTTTGTAACACATATCCAGAAAGATCCAGTTATTAAAAAAAAAAAAATGGCCATGTTCAGCTCAAGTGTGTCGACAGTAACTTTTATCTAGCACCATTAACTTCTTTCTTTTAACAAACCTGTAATGCTTTTGACATTTGTATCTGGGCTTTGCTCAGCTTGACCAAATCTCTTATGGATAAGCTACTTCAACACAGAGAATTGATTTGACAACTAAGTCTGAAGATTTCGTTTGAAAGGGTGATTCCATCAAATCACCTTCAAATAGAATCATTATTTCAATAGAATATTGTGCAGTCTAGCACAAATTTATATATTCTTTTTTTCTTTTGCTACATGCATAGTTGACCAACCTAATTATGGCAAAGGATTTTTGGATGCTGTACTTTTTAAAATGGAACTGTTCTCTACGACAAGTTACTCAGGTGAGTAAGTAATCATGAAAATCTATGAGTCTGATTCGTCTATTGATTTAACATTACATAAAAGCCATCTGTGTTTATTTTAAAAACTAAAAATCTAGTACAATTGATATGATACTGATTCTTGGAATATCGATATCATACTAATTTCTGGGACCAGTTTCTACTTTTTTTGCAATCCATTCTTATTTTATAACTATTGAAATGGTTTTATTTAGCAAGGAGAATAGTTACCTTCTGAATAATGAGATAATGTCAACAGACTGACACAAGATGCTCCTGCTCCTGATCCAAAAATAGTAACTCTTTTTGGGTCTCCTCCAAATGATCCAATATTTTCTTCAATCCATCTTAAAGCTTGAATTTGGTCAAGCAATCCATAATTGCCTTTTGCTGCTTGGTCTCCAGTACTCAGGAAACCTACAAATTAAAAAGAAAGAGAAAAAAGGAAGGAAAGGATAAATTTAATTCACTGGTCAAGGAATTAGGCATAGGGCATACATATAACATATCTTTTCGCCTTCCTTTTTCTGCTTTTCAGAAGGTCATAGTTCTACTTAAATATAATTAATACAAACTTTAAAGACCTAATTATTTTTTCAGCCATAGAAACATGCATACATTGTGGCAATTCTTGTTTCTTTTTCATTTATTCTTTTATAGCAATTAAAATATTAAGAACAGGTTCTATTTTTTTTTTAATATGCTGATTGAATATCAATGACCTTTTAAAGGGCTTAAAATGTGTTACCAATAGAGGGGAATATGTGTTTCCATCTAAGAGTTCTAAGGCATGCATATATGTACAGTAAAGATAAAAATATTGGATTATTTTCTTAAGCTAAATTCAGAATTTCCTTGTTCATGGCAGACACGGATAATGCTTAAGTTGTACACATCAAATATAAGATATGAATGAGGAAATCACATCTTTGTATGTATGCTAACTGGAAGGCCAGAACTGGTAAAATATGTAAAGAAAAATAAAATCCAAATTTGTTGCACTATTTTTTGTAAGTCTATTTAGGAAAGGTTGTTGAGGAGGTGGCGATGAAGTCCTTTCCCAACAGTATTCAGGCCTGGATATCGGACTTAAACTGCATTGGTTATTCTTATTAGTAACTTCTGGTAGGGCCAAGATAGAGGTAATGGGAGTCTCCTCGTCCTGCCTGATCTCTCAACAGCCTTTAGCTGCATGGACCATGGTATCCTTCTGGGTTGGGAGTAAGGACCACTTTTTGCAATGTTTTTTCTCCTTCCTGGGTAATGAGTTCCAATTAGTGGTAGTGGCAAGGAAGATATTGAGGCCTAGGGAGTTCCATTTAAGATGCCACAGGCACGGTACTCTTTCCCCATCTAACTACTACAAGGAGCTTTTGGGAACTGACAACTGCTGGGATGGAGTGAGGTATTGTCAGCATGGTCTGGGCAAGAGAAGCATTGGAGGACCTGTTCCAGTGCCTGGAGGTTGTAGGGTCCAGATGGGGAGAAACAAGCTTAGACTTAAGAAAGAGTAAATTTGCATGGCGACTATTTCCAGAGGTAGTTCATCTTTGGCATTAAATGAAGTTATGCTTCCTCACGTCGAGCTGGATTACCATCTGGTGTTCCCCTGGACACTCAGTTTCTGCAGGAACAGCAGATAGAGATTATGGCCAGGAGGACCTTTGCACAGTTACATTTTGTACCAGTTGTGACTATTTCTGGAATAGAAAACTTTCCTCTTGGTTACTCATGATCTTGTCACTGAACAGCTGGACCACTGCAATTTGCTCATTGTGGCTCTGCCCTTGAAAACCATATGGAAGCTTCTGCTGGCTCAGCACACAGCAGCCTGAGTAATAATAGGAGTACTTGGATCCACAGATGTAACTCCAGTTAACAACAAAGAAGCCTGTACTGGCTACCATCTGAGTGAAAGCCATCTAAGGGGATTCTACACTCAAACCTTCTTTGTGAAGGCCTTCTGCCTCTGGAACAGTAAACCCCCAGATATTATATTTTTGAAAAGCCATGGAAACATAGTACTTTAGAGAGGTATTGGGGAGACTTGAACATTTTGTTGCCTGCTTGGTGACACCTTATTCTTCTTATGGTTATGTTACTGATTTCTCATGTTTTCATTTTATGTTGTTAAGCGTAGCCTGGTCCAAGTCTTTAAAAGCATGGCAAGCACCTACTGACAACATGGATGTGAAAATAGCTGCTAGGAATAATAATTCACAAGTTCATTGGATTCTCCATCCTCTTCAAAAATGCACAAACATAGCAATTATTTATGGATTTACTAAGAGTTAAATCCTGATGAGTAGACCTGCATAGCACTGAAGTTAATTCAACAGGACAAAGAATCTTTTTTGAACAGGAATGTAAGTGAATCTAGCTTTTTTACTTTGGGCAGTGAGACCTGAGAGAATCTATAATAACACATCTAGAAGCTTTTTTTTTTTTTTTTTTGGTTGGGGGGAGATGCATAAAAGCTGTCTGGATTCGCATCATCCCAATCCCATTTACACTTTTATCTTATTATCAGATTTTGAAAATGGAAATGAGGCATGTTTGCAGGTGGCCTTGTAATTCAGAAAGCTGTCAAATACCTAAGCTTCAGATTTGCCTTGTTTTGCTGAAAGCAATTCACTTGGAACAGTTTGAATTCCACAGTATATAGCTCTCTAAGTCCCAACTTATCATTTTTATTATCAAATCCTCAAGTCTGATTTTTTAAAACTTTTTTTGTTTTTTTTTACTTCACAGGCATTATTTCTACAAGTCCTTTCAGAACTGTTGCACTTATGCAAAATGCAATATAACTGATGGAAAATTCAGACTTCATCACTCCCACTTGAAACACTTGTAGGCACCAAGCACTTCTAAGTTGAGAAGGTGTCAGCCATTAGCATTTGTAAATTATCATAACAGTAAATGTAGAGCAAGCTGTCAACTAGAAGCTAAAGGGATTTTTGAGAGCTTTCTGTTCCCCAGAAATATTTTAATATTATGATAATGATCATCACCATCGACAATATCCTAGAATGCAAGTAATATCTTGAATTTTAACCATAGTATTCATAGTAATACAAGTTAACAGAAATAGTAAAAAAGAAAAGAAATAAATGAATAGAATAACATTTGAATACAAAGGAATTAATGACAAACCTCCAGTTTTATGCAAGTAAGACTATTCATTTAATACCATATTAATCTGTCTCAGATTGCCTTCTGTCTGGCTGCTGGTATCAACCCCAAACAATTTACATAGCACTACCTTATGTGAGCTACAAAAATCCACTAATAGCAAAGAGAATTCTCTGAGAGTCCTACGTTTTGCTGCAGAATTGGAACATAAATACAACTTCTGTGTTATGTTCTCAGGAGCTACGGAATGGCTATACGTACTAGGACCAACATTAAAAAAATGTCTATGATATAGTAAAGCCTGTCTATCTGCTGCTGCCGCTATTTTCTAATAAAAGTCAGTATATAAAATATATTATAAATAAAAGTATACTCATATTCCAGACATTTTCCCAAAACAGAACAAAACACAAAAAAACCACACCAAACAAAAATTACGGTTTATTTTTTCAAATACCCTTTTTCATTTTTGCAACATGCCAGAAATGAGGAATACCATCTTCTAACCAGATCTGTTTTTTTCCCCAGATTTTTATCTTAAATGTCTTCACTCTTAAACATCTAACTCAGAATAAGTGCTAATAGGTATTGTTCAGGTTACTAAAAAAATAATGCTGAAAAGTTTTCTACTGGGTACAGCTGACCCTGACGTTAGATAAACTGGATTTTTTCTGTATTTTTTTGTTTTTATTTCTGTATTTTTCTGTATTTATTTCTGTGCTGGACTGTAATGATTACCTTTTCTTTAGGTAATAAACAAATACATACAAAAGACTTGAAATTTCCAGCCTGTTATCAAATGAGAATAGATTTAGATGACCCACTGAATGTTGTTGCAGTTCCATTCTGTATAAAGAATTTAACTGATTTTCCCAATCAGTAATGCAGTTGTTGATTATGTCCTTCAAATTTTGAAAATTCATTCTAAGAGTGATCTTCATGTGATAATTTTCTATTAAATACAAATTCACACACAAACTGAGCAGGCAAGAGGGAGGGAGGGAGGGAGGGAGGGAGGGAGGGAGGAAGGAAGGAAGGAAGGAAGGAAGGAAGGAAGGAAGGAAGGAATGAAGGAAGGAAGGAAGGAAGGAAGGAAGGAAGGAAGGAAGGAAGGAAGGAAGGAAGGAAGGAAGGAAGGAAGGAAGGTTGGTTTTCAGCTTTCTCAGACTGGTCCATCCAAGATGTAGTTAAAACTAACATTCCCGGAATTCTCACCAAAAAAAAAAAAAAGGTACTCTTAAAGCAGTCACAGGATTAACTGGTAGCAACACATTCCTATTTTCAATTTTTCAGTTTCTCTCAGATATACTAAAAGTTGTTGAGACCCCCATCAATAACTACTTCATGTTTAACAAATGAGGTTTTTTTTCCTTCAGTAGCTCTGTGCTGATGTTCATTAACTGCAAGAATAAGTTTTCTTAATTTAAAAAACTAGTCATCAAGGCAAAGAGTCAGTCTCATCTTACACCAAATGAATGAACAAATATTTCTCCTCTGGATGAGACTATATAGCATTTCATGCTTTGAATACAAGACCTTATTTATCAGATTTTAGAGTCAGGGTAAGATTATGTATTCAAACTCAAATTCAGTAAACTATGACTGTTTCTACTTATACTAATAATTTGGAAGATTTTGAAATGCATAATAATTATCATTGTAAATACTATTCAATTAGGGTATGCTATGTATAAAGATTAAACTAGGTGCTCTGAACTAAATCCATGGCTGTATAAAGAAAAGTGGAAACTACATAAAGCTATCTTCATCAAATTTGATCAGAAGAGCTTCTAAATTACACACTGTTTCAACAGATGTCAAGACTACAAAAAGCCTGAACTGCTTCATTCAGTTTCTCCATAAAATGCCAAAATGGAAAGACAGAGGGAGGGAATGAAATCAAAAAAAGTTATAGGTCTATCTTAGGGTATATCCTTTGCACCCTAAATGGGAACATACAGAAAATAAATTGATTGATTTTATGTATTCCAAATAATGACAGAGAAACAATGGAAGATTTAGAGACTATAACCAAATCAAAAGGATTGCCATAACGTATATATGTTGTACATTATCGTTGTTGGGAGTTGGGTGGTATATAATTTAAATGAATAAATAAATTTTAATAGTGTTCATAATTGTTAAATTTTTTTACAAAAAGATCTATCTATTTTTCTGAATGACTCATTAGGTTTTTTTTTTTTTTAATCTATGCCACCCAGAAATTCTATGCTTACCCACTGTAAATCTTACTTAATTCTGTAAAAAAACAAAAAAATACTGAAGTTACAGATAATTTCCTAAAAATAACATTTATACACAGGAATCTAACTTGAAATGTGTGCATCTGTTTTGCTGAAATGTGGCAATTTTAATTTTTTCAACATCACCAATTGTTCCTTGAAATTTCAAATATCACATTTTGGATGCATTATGCAAATGCCTAGCTCTCTTGAGCTGAATGTTAGAAAAGGCGGAAGGAAAGATAAAAAGTTTATGACCAAATAGAATGACCAAAGGTGAACTGAGTCAGTTACGGCAACAATGGACATGCTTTGGAAGACCCAAGGACACATCATCTTGGAGGACTATCTATAGCAGTGTTGTTCAAACTTGGCCACTTTAAGATAAGTGGACTTCAACTCCCAGAATTCCCCAGCCAGCATGGGGAATTCTGGGAGTTGAAGTCCACTCATCTTAAAGTGGCCAAGTTTGGACAACACTGATCTATAGGGTTGTTAAGAGTTGACACCAACTTGATGGAACATAATCAATCAAACAATCCTTTAGATTTCACCCCAAATCAACAAGTTTCATAGAATTGTTTTAGTTCTATGTATTCTAAGTATTCCATGATACTGAGTGGAAAGCATGAATCTTGCCTCATATTGGACCATGAGTCAAAGCAAATGACTCAAAGCAGACTGTTTTCCAAACCAACAAATTGGACTTCAAAGCCATTTTTTTTGCTCAGGGCACATCTGTGCTATGTATGGTACAGGGAGGAACATATGGTTAGGTTAAAAAAAGAAGAAGAAGTTGTCTCTTTGTTAGCAGTATTTTACTTTTTTGTTTATTTTATGATGGGGGAATTTATCATGCATTACATAAGAAAAAAGTGGGACCTGCAACAAGAAACTGCCCTGTAAACATGAGATTTGGTTTCATATCACTCTTTTTCGCCTTCTTTTTTTTTCTTATCTCCCAACATTTTATTTTGCCTTTTCTGTGCTTTGCATAATGACTCCAACCCTTGAAGGGAAATAGTATGATATGCAGCACAGGCTATGATATAAATAATTTGATCCTTCAATGGATGGGCAATGTTGTTAAAGAATCACTTCTTTCTAAAATAGTCTTAAGAATAGGTGGTAAAATAAATGCAGCAGAATCTGACATCCCTTTGTTTTGTTGTGTTTTTAATATATATAGTATATTAAAGTTTATATATATAAAAAAAAATACAAAACTAAGAGACCTACAAACAAAAGAAAAAGAAAGAAAGAAAGAAAGAAAGAAAGAAAGAAAGAAAGAAAGAAAGAAAGAAAGAAAGAAAAAAAAATTACTTCCCCTTCCCTCCAAACAAGTATATGCATTAACAGTAATTTTATACCTTCTCTAATATTACTAAAAAAAAAAAACCTATTCATCCTCTTTCTTATCCCTAAACGATAAACAGATTATGAAAAATATTCAGCAATCAGTCTAATCAGCAAAAGCATTAAGAGTGCCAGTAATAATGAACTATACATTTTAAGCTTAAACAAATAGGTCTATTTTGCGTTTAACTTCTAAATTTGTTCTGAAAAATAAAACCTAAAAGATCTCTCCCCTTAAGCATACAAAAAACCAATAATAATCATATATGTATTTTAAACTAAGCCAAATAAATCACTTTTACAGGTATTAATCATCATCTTACAGTCCCGGTCAGAAAAAGAAAATTCAGTATTAACACTCCATCTGACATCCCTTTGGTTCCCCCCCTCCTCCATATTCAGCAAGTTGACCTCATGACACAAAATCTCAAGAATGTTGCCATCCCTTTTCCAGAATGAATTTTTATTTAGCTTACAGATTTCCCAGATGCTACCTGAATATGTCACAGATGCCTAGATGCCTGTAGCACTGCGTGGCCAATTTGGAAGTGCAAAGCATAAAATGATAAAGCATGAAAATCAACAAATGAATCAGGTGGCAAATCTCCCACAGTGCTTCGTAAACCCTTCAATTAACATAAGATTTAATATATAATAAACATTAATAGCTTTTCAGAGATTGTTGAAATGTGTTCTGAGATATTCAAAAGAAAAGGAAAGTGTAGAATAAGGAATTATACCACAGGTACGAATATCATTAGAAAGACCATTTGGGAAGCTATGTCATATTTCAATTTTAGTATTGTGATATAGTATATAATTAGAATTATGATAAATTTTATGCAATATCATTTCATATAGCTTGGTTACCTATATTCCATTTTTAAAAGAAATGAGTAGATTTAGATCACTGGGAAGGTGAGGCACTCAAAATGCAACATTGATTCAAATGATGTAATTAAGTACTGTAAAAGTTTCCTTTTGAACAGAATGTAGTTCATGTCGTTAGTTTATTCCAGAATAATTGAATTTTGAATATTTCTATATTCTTTTGAATTATACATTTTGGAAACCAATAGGTACATAGATACATCCCTTCTCTTTTTATATTTGAACAAGTATTTCACCATTATGGGTTCTGTTCAGAAGACCATTTATAACTTTGAATTGCATATACTGGTTGTTTACTTATTATCATTATCATTATTACTATTATTATTCATAGTAATAATAATAGAATTTATTTTCTTTATTTCTGTATTGTTAAATAAGTAAATTTAAGATGCAATTAATTTTGTAATATTTTATTATGAACATAGTAAACATATATATATAAAGACCCACAAATGCATTCATCTCTCTTTCCATATATATAAAGGTTTTATATATAGAAAGAGAAATGGATGCTTTTGTGGGTCTTTTCAATTCTCTTTTTTTTTCTTATAAAAATAAATTAAAATGTCTATTACAGGTAAAATAGATTTAAGTCATTTTAATAATACAAAAATTAAAATCCTAATTTTCCAATAATGTAAATATTTTTCAGCATACACTGCAATCCTATCACTGTTTACTTAAAAATAACCCTGAGTTCTATGAGTTGTTTTCTCTACATAAGAAGCAAAACATTATGTTTGGAAGATGAACCTCACTGAAGGGTTACTCTGAAAGCTTAGGTACCTGGTGTAAAATAAATCACTGGTAAACACCAGAAAAGAATAAATAGGCTACTATGGCCTGTCTATGTCTGCTTTCTTGTTACATCTCTTATATTTTCATTGGTTTGAAGTCTCCTTATAACTGCTGTCCATACGTGCCTAAATCTGTTAAACATATTTTGTCTTGCCAAGGAAAATCTTCTAAAAAGAACTGAAGCAATTGCAAATAGAATCAAACAGGATTATATAAGGGAAATTTAGAGTAATTGTCTCAGCTATCATACAAAACAATATTTTTCTAGGCTTCGCAATTTGATTGATAGATTTATATCCCAGGGAACTCAATATAGATTCTGTAATCAGTCACTTTCTTCTTTCAGTACTTCAGATAATATCTATTTTTAATGTTTTAAAATTACTATTTTGTTCATTAAAAAAATTTAAAAGGACTGCAAAAAAGGGTTCCAAACTCCTGATGACTTCAGAGACAATAATCTGCCTGACTCTCTCTGTGTGTATTATTAAAATATTGGTTTAAAAAAATAGGAAAGGAGATAAGATACATTTCCCTTTCTTCTTAAACCATTCGTGCTATTAATAAAACAGTGGTAAGGTCCTTAGTTTAGAAAAGTGGAATCCATTCATTGACCAAAGGGCTTGTAATTTAGGCACCCAGTTAAGAAAGGCACAAACTGGAAACAGACCTGCAACAAATCCAGATGTCTACTTAGTTCCCACATCAACACCAAAAACTCCATCACATACCCTCACAATTACATAGACAAGATAAGAGCTGTCTTCACATGTTTCTTCTCTAATGGATTATATGCATCTTCTGCCAGCACTGCCTCTCTGTATTCTATATAAGACGAAGGGGATAACTTTGCACAAAAGAATTGGTGAACACAAATCTGATATCAGGATGCAAAACAAGAACAAAGTAGCATCAGAGCATTTTAACCTCCCAAGACACTCTACCAGAACTCAAAATGACTGTTTTTTGAAAAACAGATCTTGAAGTTCACCGCTGAAGGAGAGGTTGCTGAAAGGTTTCAGGCAATCTCAAAAAGTCTCAATAAACACAATGGGTTCTATATATCCAGTTGTCTCATGTATTACATTATCTTATAAGGTACTTATAACCTGCCTCTCACGTAATCTACATCTACATAATCAGCCTATGTCACGTGCCTCCTACTTCCCCTCTGCCTCACATCAGTTTAAATCCTACACCGGTCTAGCCACTCTGTGTATCTGATAAAGTGAGCTGTGTCAGGTTCGGTCAGCACGAGGTTTCAGGGAAGCACGGGGCTGCAGGGAAGCTCGCAACCAGACCACGCGGAATCCACCGGCGGTAGCTAGCGGGGAAAAGAGGAACCGAAAGCGCCGCTAATTAACGAGCCACCTGCGGCCAGCTAAACAGGAAAACCGCAGCGGAAGCTTTTAATTACGAACTGATAATGGCGCGAGCAAGCAAGGAACGGGGCCGCAGGGCAGCGAAACAAGATCGCAACGCAGCACAGAACCCGCGGTCTGCACGTAGCAGGGAGGGGCCAACCCAGCCGGAGGGGGACTGGCAATCAAGGACAATGGACTCTGACTGACCCTGCCATCATGAACGATCGGGGGGACATTGGGGGGCCTAATAGCCCACAGCCGCAACGCGATCACGAGGCGGGAAAAAGCGCGGGAAGGGGGGAATATAACAAGTGATGCAATTGTACCAAGCCAGTCCTGGCTTTGCTTGTGACTACTACGTTACGCATGAGTAAACCTTCTTTGTGAACCACACGTGTCACGAGAGTTTCTCTGTCGAACGGGGCAAATCTCACATAAAGCCAGGACTCACCGTCAGCGCTACCCGGTACCACCGAGGAGCGTTTTCTTTCTCAATACAGGCATGACCAGCGACGAGGAATCCGTGGGTCAGCTGGAGCGCGAGGGATCCAGGCTCGCGGAAGGGCGGTCGGAGCCGCCCGGGAGCGACGGGGCAGCGGCCAGGGCCGGGCGCACTCCATCCGAGCGGTGGTCGATGGGCGTGAATCAAGGACCAGACGATTCGGGCGTTACGATGACCCGGGGTTCGGGGTTCCGGAACCGTGAGTGGAGTGAGAAATTCGCCCGACTAGAGGAGAGAGTCGAGCGACGCCTAGACGCCGTGGAGGCGATGCTCCAGACCCTACTACAGAGAGTGGGGCCACCGGCGGTGAACGAGGAGGCGAGCGACAGGGGGGGGCGGTCCGACACCCCCGCCGGCACCACCCACGGCGCCCCGGTCGGAGGACCAACGGGCGGCAGACGCCCTGAGACTTCGAGGTATCACTGGGAAGTTCTCAGGGGACCCCGAACAGCTGCCGCACTTTCTGACGCACGTCAGGGGGTTCATGCAGAGGGGTGGTCACCTATTCGCTAGAGACGAGGACAGGGTATCCTACGTGGCCGACCTGCTAGATGGCCAAGCCGCCAGCTGGGTGATCGGGCTGTACGATGCCAACGCGGCGGAACTACGGAGTTTCCCGGACTTCATGCAGGCGCTCCGGGACAGATTCGAGGACACATTGAGCGCCAAGCAGGCGGAGGACGACATCCTACAATTCAGGCAGCGGGGCAAATCGGTATCGGAATATGCCCTGGAGTTCCGGGGGTTGGCCGAGAAGCTCGCGGACTGGCCGGAGTCCCTGAAGGTGAAGTATTTTAAGAGGGGACTCAACCCAGAGATCCTGGAACGGGCACTGGGGCGGGACGACCCGGCCACAGTGAAGGATTGGATCTGGCTGGCCGGAACGGCGGAATCGGCGTGGCGGCAGATCCAACAGAGCACAAGACGACGGGACCAGACGAGGGACCGGCCGAGGGAGAGGACCCCCGAGGAGAGACGGAGCGGTCGACGGCAGTCCACCGGGAGGCGAGAGGCGACCAGAGCCCCGAATCTGTGCTTCCGATGCGGAGGCAGAGGCCACCGAGCGGCGCAGTGCCCGACGGAGCGGGAAGGCGCCCCACCACGGCCCGAAGTCAAAACCCCGCGTGCGAACGGGAAAAGGACCGGTGACCGACCGCGGAAGGGGGCAGTGGCGGCGGTGACCGAGAAAGGACGCGGGGGGTGGTCGACCCCGGAGACAGCATCCTCCGGAGAGGACTCGGAGCCGGCGGGAAACGAGGCGCGCTCGCACTGAACGGCGTCCCAGTGCGAGCAGGGGAGTCGAGGCGCGCGGACCCAATAGGAGACGAGGACTGCCCACCGTTCCGGGTGAGGATACACGTCCGGGGGGTGAGATCCGGAGGGGAGGCGCAGCTACGGGCGCTACTGGACTCGGGCTGCACCCACTGCTTGATGCACCCAGCGGTGTTCTCGGGGCTCGGGCTACAGCTGAGGCGCCTCCGGGAGCCCATTTCATTCAGCCAGTTAGATGGCACGCTGGCAGGGGGGGGGCCAGCTCAGTATTACACCGAGCCGGTCCAGATGACGATCGGGAGTCACCAGGAAGAACTGAGGTTCGTGGTGGTCCCGGTGGCCGACTACGCGGTGGTACTCGGCTTGGCGTGGCTGCGGCGGCGGAACCCACGAGTCGACTGGACGGCGGAGGCAGTGCGGTTCGGGGTCGACAGACCGGCGAGGGGCGAGAGCAGAGGGGACCGAGCCGTGGAGACGGAGGCAGCCGCAACCACCGGCGGACAAGCGGAGGGTCCGGGACACCGGGAGACGGGGCGAGAGCAGATGGGGCCCGAGACCCGGGCGGCAACAGCAACAGCAGCAGCAGCAGCGCCGGGACCCCGGAGACCCGCCACGATCCCGAGGCGAGGGGAGGCAGCGGCGACTGGCGAGGCAACCGCAAAGCGAGGGGCCGGACCCGGGGAACCCCCGACGGGCGGCGGAATCCCGAGGCAGTATCGAGACCTGGCGGCAGCGTTCGGGGAGAAGGAGTCTGACCAGCTCCCACCACACCGGCCCAGTGATTGCGCCATCGAGCTAGAGCCAGGAGCGACCCTGCCTAAGCCAAAAATGTACTCCCTGTCGAGGAGGGAGATGGGAGCCCTGCGCGAGTTCATAGACAAGAACCTAGCACGGGGATTCATCCAACCCGCGAAGTCACCATTAGCGGCCCCGGTGTTATTCCGGGAGAAGAAGGACGGCTCGCTCCGTATGTGCGTAGACTACCGGGGGCTGAACGCAATCAGCACGGAGTACAAATACCCCCTCCCCCTGATGAAGGACTTGATGTCGCATCTGTCGAAGGGGAGGGTGTTCACAAAACTGGACTTGCGCGAAGCCTACTTCAGAGTTAGGATCCGCGCAAAAGATGAGTGGAAGACGGCGTTCAACACCCCGCTCGGAAGCTACCAGTTTTCCGTGATGCCGTTCGGATTAAAAGGGGCCCCGGGGGTATTTATGCAGCTAATTAATGAGGTGCTGCACGACCTACTCTACCGGGGCGTCCTGGTCTACCTGGACGACATCCTCATCTACACCGAGACCCTGGCGGAGCACGTGAGCCTGGTGCGCACGGTGCTCCAGAGACTGCTGAAGGCACAGCTGTACGCAAAGCTCTCGAAATGCGAGTTCCATCGAGAGCAACTAGACTACCTCGGCTACCGAATATCCAGCCGGGGAATTGAGATGGACCCGGCGAAAGTAAGGGATGTCCTGGGCTGGGAAGCGCCGCGAACCCGGAGGCAACTCCAAAGCTTCCTACGGTTTGCGAACTTCTATCGTCAGTTCATCCCGAACTTCGCCCAAATCGCCCTTCCCCTAACCGACCTGCTAAAAACCAAGGGCACTGGGAAACCCCCAAGCCCAGCATGGCACTCGCGTGGACTGCAGAATGCCAGGGGGCGTTTGAGGAACTAAAACAGCGGTTCACCGCGGAGCCGATCCTGCGCCATCCCGACCCAGACCGGCGGTTTATAATCCAAGTGGATGCATCAGACGTGGCAACGGGAGCAGTCCTGCTCCAACCCAGCCCGGAGGGGCCATCCACCCGTGCGCCTACGCCTCCCGCAAATTCACCGAGACGGAGAGGAGGTGGATGGTGTGGGAGAAAGAGGCGTACGCGGTCAAGTGGGCGCTGGCCACGTGGAGGCATCTACTGGAGGGGGCAACTGAACCGTTCGAGGTGTGGACGGACCATAAGAACCTCGAGGCCCTGAAGACCCCGCGTAAGCTATCCCCCAAACAGGCACGGTGGTCCCAATACTTCGGGAGGTTCAGGTTCACACTGAAACACATCCCCGGGAAGCGCAACTTCTTAGCGGATGGACTGTCTCGCATGCCCCAACACGCCAGCCTACGGGAGGAGATCGTGGACTCCGTCATCCCCGCCAGCAGGCTGGCTGCAAAGGCGGTGACCCGAAGCCAGACCAAGGGGGAGCGACGGGACGCGGCGTCTGAAGTAAGGCAAGGGTTCGCGGAGGCAGCGGAGCGGGACGGTTGGCTCAAGCAGAACCGAGAGGCGCTAACCGGCCAAGAGGGGTTGTGGTGGCACGAAGGAAAGCTGTACGTGCCCGAGGGTTGCCGACGGGAGGTCATGGAGAGAGCCCACGACAGCCGGAGCGCGGGGCATTACGGCTTCGTAAAGACACTCCACTTAATCCGGCGGCAGTTTTGGTGGCCCACGCTCCGGAAGGACGTGGAGGCGTACTCGGGGGTTGCCCGGTGTGCGCAACAGCGAAAGGAGCCAAAGGCAAACCTAGAGGCCTACTCCAGCCGGTAGCGGAACCCGACGGCCCTTGGCAAGAGGTCGCCATGGACTTCATAGTGGAGCTCCCGGAGAGTAAGGGGAAGACCGCCATTTGGGTGGTCACGGACTTATTCTCCAAACAAGCGCACTTTGTAGCGTGCCGGCGAGTCCCCACGGCCGAGGGGCTGGCGAAACTGTTCGTGCAACATGTCTACCGACTCCACGGCGCACCTCGACGTATCGTCAGCGATCGGGGCGGCAACTTCATCGCGCGGTTCTGGCGGGAGTTCCTGAAGCGGGTGGGGACGAAACAAGCCCTATCCTCCGCGGCGCACCCGCAGACGGACGGAGCCACGGAACGCCTGAACGGGGGCTCGAACAGTACCTGCGCTGCTACGTGGGGCACCAACAGGACGATTGGGCGGAGCTACTACCATTCGCGGAGGTGGCATACAACAACGCCGTCCACAAGAGCACCGGGTTCTCTCCGTTCAAAGTAGCCACCGGGAGAGAATTCGTCCCCATGCCGGAGCTGCCTCAGCCGGAATCCCAGATCAACTCCCTGGACGCCTGGTTCGCCCAAATCGACGAGACCCGGCGAGCGGCGCACGCGGCATTGCAAAGAGCCAAAGCCGACTACAAGAAGCACGCGGACCGCAAGAGGCTCCCCGAGGAAAAGTGGAAAGTGGGGGACCAGGTGTATCTGTCAACCAAAAACCTAAAGACGCACCAGGCATCGAAAAAACTCAGCCCGAGGTTTGTGGGGCCGTTCCCCATTTCGGAGATCATCAATCCGGTGACCGTCAGGCTGACGCTCCCGAAAAGCCTCGGGAAGATCCACCCGGTGTTCCATTGCAGCCTGCTAAAGTTGCACCAGCCGGGGAACGCCTGGCACAAGGCGGAGGGAGTACCACCACCCATCATGGTCGGGGGAGCAGCATTTCGAAATCAACCGGATACTGGACGCCCGGAGGCACAAGGGGCAGACCCAGCTCCTAGTGCAATGGAAACATTTCCCCAAGTCCCACAGCGAATGGGTGAGTAAAACCCACATAAGGGCGCCGGACCTAGTGCGGGACTTTTACAGTAAATACCCCGGGAAGCCGAAATAGGACCGAGGGGGGGGAGTTGTCATCAGGGGGGCGGCATGTCAGGTTCGGTCAGCACGAGGTTTCAGGGAAGCACGGGGCTGCAGGGAAGCTCGCAACCAGACCACGCGGAATCCACCGGCGGTAGCTAGCGGGGAAAAGAGGAACCGAAAGCGCCGCTAATTAACGAGCCACCTGCGGCCAGCTAAACAGGAAAACCGCAGCGGAAGCTTTTAATTACGAACTGATAACGGCGCGAGCAAGCAAGGAACGGGGCCGCAGGGCAGCGAAACAAGATCGCAACGCAGCACAGAACCCGCGGGTCTGCACGTAGCAGGGAGGGGCCAACCCAGCCGGAGGGGGACTGGCAATCAAGGACAATGGACTCTGACCGACCCTGCCATCATGAACGATCAGGGGGGACATTGGGGGGCCTAATAGCCCACAGCCGCAACGCGATCACGAGGCGGAAAAAAGCGCGGGAAGGGGGGAATATAACAAGTGATGCAATTGTACCAAGCCAGTCCTGGCTTTGCTTGTGACTACTACGTTACGCATGAGTAAACCTTCTTTGTGAACCACACGTGTCACGAGAGTTTCTCTGTCGAACGGGGCAAATCTCACAATTTCCCTTTCTTCTTAAACCATTCGTGCTATTAATAAAACAGTGGTAAGGTCCTTAGTTTAGAAAAGTGGAATCCATTCATTGACCAAAGGGCTTGTAATTTAGGCACCCAGTTAAGAAAGGCACAAACTGGAAACAGACCTGCAACAAATCCAGATGTCTACTTAGTTCCCACATCAACACCAAAAACTCCATCACATACCCTCACAATTACATAGACAAGATAAGAGCTGTCTTCACATGTTTCTTCTCTAATGGATTATATGCATCTTCTGCCAGCACTGCCTCTCTGTATTCTATATAAGACGAAGGGGATAACTTTGCACAAAAGAATTGGTGAACACAAATCTGATATCAGGATGCAAAACAAGAACAAAGTAGCATCAGAGCATTTTAACCTCCCAAGACACTCTACCAGAACTCAAAATGACTGTTTTTTGAAAAACAGATCTTGAAGTTCACCGCTGAAGGAGAGGTTGCTGAAAGGTTTCAGGCAATCTCAAAAAGTCTCAATAAACACAATGGGTTCTATATATCCAGTTGTCTCATGTATTACATTATCTTATAAGGTACTTATAACCTGCCTCTCACGTAATCTACATCTACATAATCAGCCTATGTCACGTGCCTCCTACTTCCCCTCTGCCTCACATCAGTTTAAATCCTACACCGGTCTAGCCACTCTGTGTATCTGATAAAGTGAGCTGAAGCTCACAAAACTTACAAATTTTAATAAACTTTGTTAGTCAGAAAAGGTGCTACTAGAAAATTTCTGATTTTTTCCCACCCTAGACTAACATAGCATCCTCCTATAATGAAAGCGTATTACTACATCATTAAATAAATTCTTCACTTGTGCTATCCTGAACTGTTAGTAAATAATCAACTTAATTAAAAATAATATTCTACACAAACACACACACACACACACACAGAGCAACTGCTGAAGATGCAATGAAACTGGAATTGTTAAACTTAATTCAGGGTTTCATTCATTGAAAAGATATTTAAAATTAAAAGACTTAATTTAGGGACATTTAATCATGTTGCCAAATAGCAGGGTTCTTTTATAGACAAGAAAAGCAAAGCTATTACATTAATAACTGTAAAATGGCAAAGCTGATACTTAAAAATAAAATAAAATAAAGCTAATGTATCAGTAATTTCCATTAGCTTTTTTTATTTCAGTGAAATTACCAGAAATCTAGTTCTTTAATCAATTTTGCTTTAAATGCTAGTACTTCATATTGAAGGGGTAGACAAGATGATGATGATGATGATGATGATGACGATGATGACGATGATGATAACAGCAATAACAATTCTTTCTCCAAATATACCAAAATCTTTGTGCCATAATTGAATACATTTGTGTGTCATACAAAAGATCCTATGTCCACTCCCTGATCTCCAGTGGGGCTAAGCAAGGCTCCTCTGTAAAAATCTGGAGGCCAACGTCTCTGACTTATACTTAACGCTTCAAATTTGTAGGAGCCAATTTATTTGTTCCCCTAGAAGAAGACTGATGATTTGGCATCCAGAACTGAAAGTCTGCCAAGACTGCTAATCCAAATAAAAAATTTGCTTCAGACTCCAAAACATTTATGTCAGTATATGAAATCCAGATTTTGCATACTTGTTACAATGAATAAAATTGGACATCTTTTCCTTACAATTTTACCAATAGGAGTTGAACATGCCTCAGATGAAAAGGTTAACAGAGATGACCTTCAGATCAACAATGCCATTTTAAGGAAGGAAGAATACATTTTTGCTACAAGAACTGCCAGAAACATTGATCTTTAATATCAACACAAAAGAAACAGCAGGTATTTAAATAATAATTTCTGGCCTCAGTTGTATTTCACAGAAAGACCTTTAACTGCTCTGCTTGAGTGATTTCAACTAGGTAACAAGTCATAGAAAAACAGCTTCTTGAGACACTGGAGAATTGTTATTGGACACAATAGGCAACATTATACTACATAGACAAATACCTTTCTATATTGCTAAAAGATAACCATAAGAAAATAGCTTTCCATAAGTTATTTTTAAAATCAACATCTCTCTAAACTCATTTTTTCCCCTAAAGCATTATGTTAAGATCTAATAATTCATAATCATGTTCTCAGGTTAGCCTAAAAATAACTTCCATCTGAAGTAGAATGTTTACAACACCATGTCCCAGCTGTGATACTATATGAAGACAGACTTGGCAAAGATTTCCCTAAAGCCAGTGTAATCAAGTGTGTAAAGGTGCAGTCAAGGGTAAAGTTATTGTTACATGTACAGCTACAAGCAGTGTTTTGATGCCACACCGACATTCAGTTCAACTGTGATTCAGTTACAGTGAGAAGAAGGAATGCTTCCAGATAGAAAATTCAAAATTGCATTTTAATAGGGGAGAGCCAAAAGCTTTCACTAATTTCATCACATTTGTTTCATGATGCAAACTGGGGGTGGGAGATGATATTTGGTAATATAGAACAAGGTGTGTAGGAACTAATGACACCAGTGATGAGTATAGCACAAATTCCAGAAAGTCATGATAGGATGAAGAAGATAAAGATTTATCAGAACAAATAATTAAGGCGTTCAGTAGAAACTGGAATAGGAAACAACTTTACAAAAGCAAAATGAAATAAGTGAAGGAACTAGCCTTCTACCCAGTCGGCGGGGGCGGGGGGGAGAGATGTCAGAAAATATCCTCTACCATTGGTATTCAAAAACAGCTTTTATGCACTCACAAAAGAAATAAACTTCCGGGTGCTTTAGGGGAAGAAAAGAGGATACTTTGAGGAAGAAGGTGGATCCTTAACAGGCAGATAACTCTGCTGTGCAAGAAGAAAAGCGTTGTAGGTGGTTATACACTATGACTTGTACAGTGTTTAGGTCAGACAACATCTTCACAGACTTATCAGATTAATTAAGACTTATTCCCTGTTAGTTTATATGGGAAGAAATGATATTATTGAAAACTAAGATTTGAGAAGGAAGGTGGGGAGCCATGGGGCCGAATGGGGGTTCAGGTGGTATTCTCATCTCTATATACAGCCCACAGAAAGAAGGGAAGGGAAATAGGAAAATTGCAAGTAAATATTGCAATCATGTCAATGGAAGAGATTTGATGTCTGGGAACACACTTGAATTACCTGGAAAATGGACTGCTGGCACAAGAGACATTGCATCTCACAACAAATAGTAAAAATTTGTTTAGCCAAGATGGTGAGCTTGAGGATGATTTTAAAACAAATGCTGTGGACTTTAAAAGTCCTGAAGTAAGTATAAAAGGCAATAGAAACTTCCCATTCATGAGGCCTATTAATATACTAAGTGAAAAGTCATGAAGACCATTTGTTTCTATCAGAATACAAGAAATCGGCAAGATGAACCTGAATATTATAGTACATGAAAATATAAAAGATTTGATTTCTGGGTGAGGAATGATGAGCTAGCACATCTCTGAATGAAAGGAGTTGATGCCGTGGCCACGACCAAAGGACAGGTGAGTAGATCAGGAGATTGCCCACTTGTGCTCTGGATGGGTGCTGGGTGCTGGGTGACAAAGGGATTCACTATCATCCTCTCAACCACGATGGAGCCTTTTTAAGGAAACTGGGTTCGCTAACTTATTTTCTAATCACTTTTGGAAATTACCTATTTAACTACATTAAGGTTAATAGAGATCTTCAAAATGACAAGTTTGCAAAGCCACCTGATGAGTTTATTTTCATTCTAGAACAAAAGAAAAATTAACTATATATTTAAGAATTGAAATAATTTGAAATAATCAGCAAAAGCTAAGTAAAATTTTAATTTAAGAAAATTCTATATGAATTAAGGGACTAGACAATTTTGGAATATTAGGACTTTTTCTATAAGATTTTGGAAAAAAATTATATAAATAAACAGTGCCTTTGTGGGAACTAAATTGTTTAGTCTACTTTAAGTCATAACAGAAATTCAAGACTTTATGATTTCAGAAATTGGACACTAGAAGGGACTAAAGATTCCAGGCATAAAAGGAAAAAGAAAAAAGAGAGAGAGAGGCTTGCCTTTGTCTTTGGTCAGTGTTGGGACAAAATGACAGAAAATGGTATGACAGTTAAAATACTCCAGGAGATATTTGAAGAATGGGGACAGAAACTAGCAGCTACAGTGTCAGCAATGTTCTCTGCTCCTATGGACAGACTCTCTCCAAAAGATATTTAAAAAGATGTGACAGATCTGAAAGAGAATACCTTGGAAGATCTACAGGATAAAAGAGCTGAAACAAACCTTATCTGATATAGAAAAATTAAAATATAAAGAAATTGTTGAAATACTGGAAAATGAAAAAAAAATGTGGATTATAAAACAGAGATTATAGTTAAAGTAGAAACACAAATGATAAGCCAAAGAATGACCTGGATAGAACTCCCTACTGGATTTAGAAAATAGGTTTGTTACAGCCTCGAAGAAGCCTCTGAGATGAGAAAAAGAAAATCTGAAGAGAGATCAAATCCTTTGACAACATCTGAGTGAAATAAAGATTAAGATTTCTAGAAGCAAAAGCAAGAGATGCAAAGTTGGTTTAATTGACCAAGGTTAAAATAAGACGTTTCTATAAAATTCTGGGAACTCTTTATGAACTTTTGCTGACACCAGGACTGAAATGTTAATGATTTATGGATTTGTGTATGGATAAGGGATGGGTTATTGGAAGAAGAGATATTTGCATTTAACCTTATAAGGGGTGAAGAATTACTAAGTTTGTTTTGTACTTGTTATGATGAATATCGGAAGTTACTTCTTTAAATATTTCCTTTCTTTTTTTCTTCTTTTTTCCTTTTTTCTTTCTTTTCCTTTTCCCCTTTTTCTTGCACTTTCTATTCTCTCTTTTCTTTTCTGATTTAGTTTGCATTGTCTTTTATTACTGTCTTTAAAAAACTTTTAATAAAATTATTTTTTTTAAAAAGAAAACATAAGGTTTAATAGGTATGTTGGAGACTGGATAGGATGACTCACATGATTAGAATAAAGCAAATGAATGATAATACATTCAGAGCTATCATAATTTGATTACAGGACCAGAGAAACTAATGGGAAAAGAAGCTTGGTATGGGAGAGTTGGAATGGAATGGAAAGATCCAAAGAAATTGGTTGCAATTCCAGAGCTTGGAGTGAGGATGAGGGAACAGAAGTCTGTGACAAAATGTAGACCTAGCCTTGGGAACAGGGAAGGAATGAGTGAACCTCTGAGGGGCATTTTCAGAAAAGATTACTCAGTCCTGAGAAAGAGGAAAGTCTGAGAAAGAAACTCAACCCCCCCTGCCATGATTGTGTTTGATATAAGCAGGGCAGAGAGAGAAACTCAGCAGGCTTTCAATATTCTGTTCTTCTATCTTTCTACAATAAAGAATATTCCTGGAATCCCTGCTGTGCCTGTTTCTTAATCTTGCCTACCTTGAATGGGTTGACAAAGGCAAAATAAGAAAAGACAATGTGATTGCAAAACAAAACAAAATCCTGAATGAAGTTCTGGAAACAGTAAAAGACATGTGCAAATAGGTGTGGAAGGAAGAATACCCACATATAGCCCAGAAATGCTAAAACTGAGAATTGGTTGAGATTGGCAAAGGATGCTAAGAACAAAGGACAGGATTTATTAGGTATGTTTAAAACAAAAGGAAAAGAATGCTAGCTGCTCAAATATATGTACACATACACACCCGCATACATACATATACAGCAAAGTGGAGGACTAACTTTTCAACTCTTATTTTGGTCCTATTTTGGCTGGATCAAGAACCTGTATTGTACCAGGAAATTGTTCAGATCAGACTGAAGGGACAGGATCATAGCTTGAGACTGATACAAACACAGTCAGGAAATACTGTTTTCTTTGAATGGGTTTAAATCTCCAGGACAAGATGAATTACTCCATAGAGTACTGCATAAAGTAACTGATGATCTGACTAAACCTTTATGTGTTATGTTCAGAAATCATAAATAACGAGTCAAGGGGCAGACAACTGGAGAACAGCATGACAGAGGAAAAAAAAAGATCCAGAGAACAGTTTAACATAAATACCTGGGAAGATTCTGAAATAAGTCAAAAAGTAGTCAGTCTGTAAGCATCTTCAGAAAAATGTAGTGATAACTAGAAATTAGAATGGCTTTGTCAAGAACATGATTTATACTTACCATTTTTTTTAGTAATATTTTTTTTTCCACATTCAAAATTATAATTTGGTAGAAACTTTAAAAAGACTTTGTCAGGTACACGTGACCTGGGCCTCAGGTTCTATGCCCTGGCTTAGAGTAGAGATACGAAGTACTCTCCTCACTTTAACTGGTTTTTCTGACATTGCTGTGTCATTGAGCTTAAGCTGCACAATCATAAAGCTAATTGGAATCAGAGCAATGAATCCTCCTGATTAAAATGAGGCTTCTGGTAATTGCCAAGGTTCCTGAAAGTGTCATTGCTGTCACAGAGACGGAGGAGAAAAAACACTTTTTACAGATTTATCCAATTATTAACATATTGATAAATAAGAAGACCTTGCATGAATATACCCCCATTTGTTTCAATGTTGTGATGACGTTTGTAATAAAAAAAATTACATACATATGTGTGTGTGCCTCTGTGTGTGTGTGTGCACATGAATACATACACACATATAAAATATTGAGGAAAAACTACAAGAAACATGTCTAGAAATAAAGGTATAGACAAATTATGAAAAAAAAAAAACCCTATAACATTCTTCACAAAACAGATCATTGTCCATAAAAACGCAGCTGAGTTTTCCTACATATTTTTTTTTTCTTTTTGTTCAAATATATATATATAAATTTGGAAAGAAAAAAAGTAAAGAAAGTAAAGAAAAGTAATAAGTGATAAAAAAAGGTGCAAAGAAAGAGAAAAGAAAGCTAAAGAAAAATGTATAAAGAAGCGGCTTCTGATATTCTTAACAGCAGTTACAAGTTTATATTTTACCCCCTCTCTGTAAGGTTATAACATAATTTTCTTCTTTTAATAGTCTACGCTTTCTAATCATCAAACCCATAAATCACAAGTTCACTTTTTTATTTTTTTTTCAGCAAAAAGTTCATAAGAGGTTTTCTGTCAGTAATAAATGTGGTTATTGTCCTTTCTCTAATCAGACAAGTCAATTTTACCATCTCTGCTAATTCTGTCATCTTCACCAGCCATTCCTCGATTGTGGGTATTTCAGAATTTTTCCATTCTTGTGCATATAATAATCTCGTAGCAGTTATTATGTATAAAAACTATTTTCTATAACTCTTTTCTAATTGTCTATCCATTAGTCCCAGCAAGAATAGTTCTGATTTCAACTGAATATTAATCTTTAAAATTCACAGTGTGTATTTGAACCCAAACTTTTCTGGTTTTTACAGATCCACCAGGGATGTAAAAACATGAAACCCTTCATGTTTTCCACATTTCCAACATAGATTTGAAGTACCTTTATACATTCTAGATAATTTTTCTGGACTCATGTACCATCATTTTATACAAATTTTATATATTCTATACAAATTCTCTTTTAAATTATAACATAATGTAAATTTCAGTCCTTTCAGCCACATATTTTCCTGCTGTTCCATCAGTATACTATGTCCAAAGTTCTTAGCCCATTTTATCATACACTCTTTCACTTGTTCTTCTTCTGTTTCAAATCCCAACAAAACGTTATATATTGTAGCAATCACATGTTCATTTATACATAGTTCAATTTCAAATTCTGTCTTGTGCTGCTCGATTCCAAATATCCTGTTTTCTATCTTAAACCTTTAACTGTGCATATGAAAATCATTGAAAGCTCTGCAGTCAATTGATCTCTTGACTGCATTTTATAGTCTCAGTGCACTTATGTTAACCATCTCTCTTTGCCTGCTATTTCTTTCTATAAAATGCTTATTGTGCTGAGACCCATAAAGGCATTTTGGGGCACAATCTGGATTTATATCTATTCCAAATTTTCAATATGGCACTTTTTGATCAAACTTTAAATGAAATATAACAAACAAACAAACAAACAAAAAACAAACAAACAAACAAAAATCTCAAAACTTTTTCTGATGAAAAGTTGTCCTTCACTTGCAGGGATGACAATGAAAATGATCAACCCTCCTCCCTGCTTGGGAGTGAGTTCTGAAGCAATGGTACTGATATTATGAAAAATCTATTATGAATAAAAATGTATACCTTAATTAAAGTCTAGATCAAACCTAGCTCCCCAGAATACTTTAGTGGGAACTGGAGGGTTCATAAGAGAGACTGACAATAGAACAGCTTTATAGAGTATATATATTGATTTTGTTCTCAATATTTTCAGAAATAAGCACCCTTCAGTTTTATGGAACCTCTTCCAAAGTAAATAGGCAAATATGATTGTGGCCTAAATTATATACTAAATATTGACACATTGTTCAGAAAGGATTGGAAAGAAATTCTGTACTTTGAGAGTGAAGTGACATTTTTAGTCTTGAAATTAATACATTAAAATTAATTTCCATGATACGTTATTTAAAATAAAGTTTAGGCTGGAGGACATTGTCTTTGATATATGTATGTTTTACAGGAAATGGAATGTTTGTGCCAATTTCTATTTTTTATAAGATCAGCTTAATTTTTTTCAAGTTTCGGGCCACTATTGCTACAAGGACCTTAAGCCTTCCCAAATCATCAAGTATTCCTTTTCTAAATGGAAAATAAAAAAATAATGCAATTAGATGGAGGACTTAGGGCTGAAGCTTTGCAATGCTCAGATTTATAACAGTCTAAAAATAGATTACTAGAACTGGAAGCAGCTGATATATTCAGACCTATGTCTTTATGTTGCTGAACTGTACATTAAAAGAGTTTGTGGTCCATGTTGGTTTTGATCAATGGAGCTTCAATATTTGCACTTAGGCTCAAGACTTTAGAAAAAAATGAAGTGTGAATTACTCCAGTGTTCTTCTGTAGTTTTTTGCCAGTAAAACAAAAACAAACAAAAAAAACCCCTTTTTTCTTTCTCAAAGTCTATGAGATCATGAAAAGCTGGTAAAAGAGTTTTTATGCTCATATATACATACATGCACATACAAGGTTGGTGTTGGGGATAATGCCTTAAGAGAACAAGATAGTATTGAGGGACCCTGCTGCTGTGGTAATGGCCAGATCATATTACTTCAGCAAAACGTCTTTTGGGAACTCTGCCTGATAGCAAACTTGGGTATTAGGGAATCCTATTGCTGGTGCTAGTAAAGACTATGTAGAACTATAGAATGAACCTGTGAATGTATACAGTAATCCATTCACATTGAAATTATTGTTTGTAATATCTTATGCTGAATGGGTTAACAAACACGAACATCTCCAGAGATAAACTATTTATCATTAAGTATTAACAATACATCAATTCTAATCATATAGAAAAAATAGATCTGTTGTACACATTCCCATTTGAAATTAGAATACTTTTTTTAGTTGTTTCAGAGTATAAATTCAGCTGCTGGCTATAGTTCAGTGTTATAAACTAGACTTCCATAACAATAAAAACATTGGTAAATATATCATACAACATCTGGAACAACAATTATGAAGGCACTTTTAATGTGTGCATCAAGAGAAATTTGCAGTTTGTTTGATCAGAAAACAATTTGGTATTCATAATGACCTCAGTAAAACCCATCAAAATTTCCCCATTCTATCTGTTGTGTGATATTAGATTCTTATCTATAAATAAGATTAGCAGTAATTTGGAAGGCTTACTGTTATAGTGATTGGATTGCATAATATTAAAAAAAAAAATGAACGTGTGCCTCATTGACAAATTACTGGGCTTCAACTCCAGTATTAAACAGCCAGCATTATGTTCTATAACTGAACTCCAGAGAATATCAAGTTGGGAAGACTGTTCTTTAGAAAGCACTGTCTGAAAGTGTCAGCCCCACTGGGTAGAACAGGCAGAAAATCGACTCCACAGGAAGAACTAGAACAATATTTTATTGAGATAAGTACAATAATAGAATCTTGCAAGTCTGACCATTCTGTATCTCTCTTCCTTTTTATAGCCCAGGGAATCAGGGAGTCACTTACCTAAGTCACTTCCAAATATTATCTTGCTTCCTGGGACTTAAATAATGTTTCAGCCCTCTTTGCTTTTGTTGACAGTTCTTGTATATTTATTCAAGGTCTTCTTACACCCCTTACTCTCTGCAGAAGGTAACTGTCATCCACATTTAGCCCAACCACTATTACATGTGGGCTGAATGAAAAGTAATGCCTCCACTTCTATTACTCCAAATAGGGATGTTCTTTGAATATCCCTTAGGATACAGGTGTACTCTTCCTAATTTCCCCCTCTTGACAGAATACACTGGGAAACTGTAGCTGGAAGGGTAACAGAAATTTCCAATAATATGAATGCAACACAGGAGGTAGCCAAGCCTTTAACAGCTCTCCTGGTCCTCAACAAAAGTGATAGATCAGAGTTTTCCAGGCTTAACCCTATGGTGATGGAACCAGAGAACCCTGAGGCTTCCAAGTCTATTCTGTGCCACATTCTAAGCAGATCTGGTGGGATAAACCCTTTTGTAGCAAGAAGCAGTATCTCTATATTTTCAAATGATTTTTCTTTGAGCTAGAGTATCCTGGCTATTTTTGAGAATGTGTCTTCGGTTGATTCCACAGGAAACTCTTCGCATAGTATCATTGGTTCAGTAACTTGGTAGAATCCCCTAGAGCACTCTACCCAGGTGATCCCACAAACAGTCCCATTAGACCTTTCTGTAGGGATAGCCCTGGATGCAAACCTCATGAATTAACTTGCACTGTTCAAGGTAACGTTTCACTCCTCAGATAGAACACTTTGGTTTGGAACTCTAAAAAGTAAATACTTCCAATTTTAATATTTTCCTCTCTTAGGAGGCAGGAGTTACGATGCATATTTATGTTGATAGATTTGCTTCCTTTTATCAGAGTATTAAGGAAAGTAGACACAATGAGGAGCCTGTGTTACTGGAGTATACTACCAAAGTCAGGGCCAAGGTAACACATAGTGACACTCGCTGTTCTGCTGCAGCCTGGATTTACAGTCTGATTTATTTATTTATTTATTTATTTATTTATTTATTTAGTCATCACCATCATCATCGTCACCAACAACAATGATGATGATGACAATAAGCATCATTAGGCAACATTACCTCCCATTGCTTAAATACTGCTCTTACATAAAACAAAAAAAGAATAAATTGGGAAAGTGTGTTATTGACTTGGTAGTTGCTTATCTAATTTCAGCCTTATTATTAGAAGGTATTTTAAAGACTAATGATAACCTAGTGTCTACAACTTTCCATCACAGCCCCCTCTCCCAAGATCATTTATATCCTGCTTCATTACAGAGATGAATCTCAAATAATACTGTGTAATTTTATTGGTCTACGTATGGCCTCACTGTTGAGCAGCCTGGACAATTCCTTCCTTAATAACACGCTCCAGTCCAAGTGTGCTTACTCACTGGATAAAAGGCAAGGCAAATATTCTAGACTATGTAATTATTTTACAGTATCTACTTTATTAGATGGTGTACTGGTTAATCATCTAATAATTGATGAACATTTAAACAGAGATTTAGTTTTGATCCTTAAATATTCTTATAGGGATTTACCAGTAAAGGACATCTGTCAGTCCACAATTTTGTCTTAATTGGCTGATCAAAGCCAGTAGATCCCCTGGCTATATGTTGATCCATGAAGTACAGAGGAATCAGGTCAATTCTAGCCCAGGGAAGAACTTTTTTTAAAAAAAAAATCATATAACTCAAAAAGCTTCTTTAAAAAAAAAGTATCACAGCAAAAAGCACATGACTCACAATTTAAAGAGCTTATGGGTCTAATAACTCAAGTATCATGGCAAATGTTTCTGACAAAAAAGGCAGTTAAGTCCATCATAAGAAGATTAAAGAAATAAGTAGGCAATTCAGGAATCCTGGACACACAAATTTGCCTTTGGGTGTCTGCCTTTGGACAAGCTGTGTCAGATACAGCTTATGAGAATCTTCTGCATTTGGGATGTCACATGCCATCAGATGATTGGATGGTCATATTAAATAGACAAATACTGTAGATATTATCAACCCTTTTCTTTTTCATCCAGTGTTGATTCTCTCCTGGAGAGGCCCATGATTCCTCCTTCAGAAGTCACCAAGTTAATTGTCCAGCTTAAATCTGGGAATGCTTCTGGGAGTGACCTTATTCTACTTGTATATATATAAATGATTGTTGGGCACTAGTGCTAGCACATGCACTAATCAAATCATTAAAATCACCATGGATCAGGGCCTACCCACTGTGATCCCAATTACAAAAAGGTATGCATTCTCACCCAAGTATAGTCACTCTGTAAACACCATTACAAAACTGTTTACCAGTTATCTCCCAGAGAATAAAGAAGCAGGATTTAGAATGGGCTGGTTTATCCTGGATAAAGTTTCAGAGTTCCTTCCCCAGGTCATTCTTATAAAATTTAAATCTGCATTTAATTCTGTCTCTAGGCTTCTCTGTTGACTCATGATTTCTTTTGTCATTTGCCAGCTTTACAATAATAATATCCTTAGGGTTAGATGCATTGCTCAGGGCCTGCTGTCAGATACATTACAAACCACAAGAAAATTCCAATATCTAAACTCCAACGTGATCTAATCTTTATATTAATTCATTAGTGGATTATTTGGACAGTCCAGACTTCCATCCTCCTAAATTATATAAGAAACATATCATTATCTTACTTCATGCTGACAATGCAGTGCTTGTATTATGAACTCTAATAGGACTGAGAAGAGCTCTTTATCATTTTCTTCTTACAGCTGGCAGGAATTTCTGACCATAATTATTGCAAGATCAAGTGATAGTGTTTGCTAAAAGATCTTTGAAACATAAATGGTGAATAGATGCTAATTTAATAGACTTGTTTCAAGTTATAATCACCTGGAAATTGACTTTTGGCAACTAGTGCTTGATGCACAAAAAATACCATTGATAATGCCCAGAAAAGCATGTCAGCTACCCTCACATTCCCCCCGCCCCCCCCACCATTCTGGACATTATATTTCATCAGCTTTCAGAGACTTTAAGGCTAAAGTTCTAGCCCAACTGCTGTATGGCTCTTAGATTTACATTTGCAGCAGTTGTATCAAGTTGGAAAGGGTTCAATCAAAATTCCTCCAGGCTGTCTTCTCAGTAATTATCTTGTGTGCTTAATGCTAGCACTACAGCTGGAAGCAGGCCTGATGAGGTCTGAAACCAAGGCTTGGCTTTTACTGATTAGTGATTGACTTAAATTATTTTTTCTTAGTGGGCTTGGCCCTCTCACTTGGACTGGCAATTTTTAGTCTGTTTATCACAAAAGACAAACAGAGTGACTTTACTTTGGTTTTCTTTTAATATCTTATTATCTGTGGATTCAAAAATTGAAAACAAATTAAAAATAATTGTATAATGATTATCAAAAAGATCTAGTTAAGTTACCAAATATCATTACTCTAAAGAAGTTTGAACCTTTTCCAACCAACCTGATATCTTCCAAAAACCTTGAGGCAACATAGGACCTTAATCTTTTCCCATCAGAAGTCTTGGAGAATCAATTTGGTAATATTCCTATGACAGAAATATGTCCTTGTGGCTAAGGGAAAGTTGAGATTGTGACTCATGTTCCATTCTTTTGCTCATTTCATAGAAATACTCATATTCTTCATAAAATTCAATGTTTTACTCATACTCTAAATGTATGTATCTTCCTTTTTATTGGCTTTTGTAATCATAGCCAAATTTTGTGCTGTGACTCAAGTCCAGGAAATAACTCTTCAGGAATCAGGTTAGTTATGAGCTATTCAGCCCCTGAGCTTTGTCTGAATTTTGCCAATATGTTTTTGTATCAAAATTTTATTGCTTTGTTATCTTTCTATTTTAGATTATTCAATGACAAATATACAGATTGGATGGATGGATGGATGGATGGATGGATGGATGGATGGATGGATGGATGGACAGACAGATTGGTAGAGCGATAGATCGATAATCAGGTGATTTATTTTGATGAAAATCAACAGGAATTGCATGCAAGCTGCTCTGACAAATTCCTGCACAATGAAAATTAAAGTACTATAAATAGTTCACAGACTTGCACTTTAACACCCTCTCCCCTTTTTTTGTTCTCACTGGTTTGTTAAAAACATTTTTGAATAGACCTGGAGTAAAGAGAGTTCTCTTTACACTCCCTAATTAGAATTTGTGGTATTTATTATCAGACCTAGGTTTCATTTTCCTCAACAAGATGCTTTTTGCCATCAAGATGAAGTCGTGATGTGATCTGCCAGTGAGGTACTCTCCATCACCTCTCAGCCTATTCCAGTCTTAAAAAACTGGAAGAAGCTTCTGTGCAAGTGCTGGGCATACTCAAAAGCATCTTTAAAGGCTTCCAGTAACTGACTGAAAATGTGATATATATATAAAAATGGAGCTCTGTACTTCATCCAACTCTTGTAAGCACCAAAGGAGAAAAAGAAACAAGCAGGTGAAGTGAAATGCAGTGTTTTCACTTTGGTTCACTTTTAAAAGTGAAGGGACTGGCTTGCTTTGTGAAGCACCTGCAAGGGGAGATTTGCTTGATTTTGTTGCCAAAACAAAGTACTGCTCAAAGATTTACTGAATCCTATTTATTACCTTCTGTCAAATCAAACAAATAAAAGTCTTAAAAGTGACACATTCTGGTTGAGTTAATATTCTTAATACATTTCTTTTAATGGGAGTCTGAATAAATATGTTTCATTTATTTAATTTTATAGATAGATATAGATATAGATATAGATATAGATATAGATATAGATATAGATATAGATATAGATATAGATATAGATATAGATATAGATATAGATATAGATATAGATATAGAGGTCACCCAACAGTTGACTTTGGGTAGTATGCATCAGCATCAACGTTAAACAGGATCCCTGAACCACATCTCCCACCCCATCACTAAAATGCTTAGCCAACTGAATGTGCTAATTTGTAAAGCAAAATTATTTTCACTTAGCTTTTCAGTTTCAAGAATCATTGAAACTAATATGCAAAATTTATATGTACTTTTGTGCATATATTCTCAATGTATATAGTTCGTGGATCATTTTCTGAACATATTTCGCCAAGTGATTTATCCTATTATGGGCAGCATATATAAATCCAGGATGTCAAATTCTGTTGTATGTATATATAAAATTGTATGGAATGAATTTCTCATACATCCTTACTTGGTCATTATCATTCACACCAGCATTCTTCTATATGTTAAGAAAAGAAAATGTGTTCCAAAGCCCTTGATTAAAACATACAAGAGAGTATCAATGATGAAAAGTGTTTATTTATATAGTATTGTAATTATATTGCTCCTTTCATCCAGGAGGAGGAGAAGGTGACCTTTCCCTAGTTTTACTAAAGCTAAAGCTCAAACTTCATTCCTAATCTATAACAGGTCTTTTTTCTGACTTGATGGATATATTTCAGCCTTCCTTCTGCATTACCAATGGAGAATGATCAACATGTGAATCCATCAGATAATTTTAACCTCTGCTTGAAAAGCGATAAATATGCAATAAATCAACAAAATTGTAAATAAAATAGAGATTTATCTTGAAATTCTGGATTTTCTACACTTGGTAAAATGTTGCTATAGTCATGGCAAGTCTTTTTTTTGGGCGGGGGGTTAGATGTATTCTAATGTCAAAAATGTAGAACTTTCCTTCTCAACCTTTTTCTTCTTAATAGGTTTTCAAGTCCCAACCCAGCTCTCCTCTCTTTTCTGCATAAGATGAGGAAAATTATGTTGCAGCCCCCTTAGCATCATCACCTGGACTTCACTTGTTCCTGTCTCTCAGATAATCATGAATAGTTAGCCACCAAATTGCCACTCTACTTTGTTTTATAAACAAACAAACAAATTTAATTTCTGACCTTGGTCCTGTTGCTCCATGAGTATTTTTACATTGACACTCCATGCTCTTTACTAAAACTAAAATAAATAACATAACACATAACATAACATAAAATAATGCATGTAATATTGTACTGATGAAGTATCCCAGTTTCTGCCCTACATCCATGAAAAAATAATACCCTTTTTTCCATGCAGACAGATTATTACTACTTCATTTTTAGTTCTGAGTTAGGAATGTAATTTATAGATGTCTAAAAAGTATATATTTTCACTAGTAAAGTGAAAATTTCACTAAGGTAAGTATACTTTTTTAAAAAAATACCTTTTGGAATGGAATTATTGTATCATTTATTTTTTTCAGTTGTATAGCCTTTATGTTTATCTCCCCCTCCCCTTTCTGCTACGGTATTTAGAGTAAGCACATCCAGATGGTGAATCTCTTTATTTGAAACGTTTGTGAATTAGAATGGTTGGTAATCACAAGGTATTAATTGCCTTAATTACGGTTTTGCCTGAGAGTCCTAAGAATTCTCAACAAGTAATTACCTCACATTTTCCAATACTATTTTCAATGCAGTGTGATTAAATGAAAACAGCTTTTAGTGTATTGTGATTAATAAACAAAATCTGTTGCAGTTCAATATGCTTAGCCCACTTCTAGACAGGGGTTTTCTTCAGCCAAAATAGGGTACTGGCGAGTAACATACTGGGGTGCTAGATACCAAACTAGATATGATGAGGATTTTATATTCTGAATCTGAAAAAAGAATCAAAACCTATCTTATTAAAACCTAACTAAAGCCAATTTAATTTGGGTATAATAAAGCAACATCAACTTCTATGGCCTACAAAACAAATATGTCCAACATCCTCTGAATACCATTATACTATACTTTTTCCTATGCAATTTTATACTGCATTGATTTCTCAACTAATATACATTAACAGAATAGTTCTGAATGCTAACAAAATTGGAACAGAGTAACTACTCACTGCAGTACCTTTTGAAATGTCTGTCTAATTTTATTTTTGTCTCCATGTGATAAAAGCTTCAATTTTTATGCCTCATTTTAGGGGATTTTAGGATGCATTTCAGAGATATTTTTGATCATACTGTATTATTACTTAAATGTATTTCTTCCCCTTCTTTTCCATTTATTTCAGAGGTCTACAGAAATAGCTCCATGAAGGAATTATTTTACCTTATTCTTTAATTTACTCAGATGCACCCAGGAAGAGGATTTAATTATACAATAAAAGGCCATGTATAACTATGGTAGATAGAAAGAAAAAACATTGTCTCGCTAATTTAATCAAAAATGCATTTAAGTTTAATTAATTTATATCTTCCCTTTCCAGCAGTAAATGGCACTCATGCTAAAAGCATCTTTTTCCCTCTTCGAACTGAATGAGAACAATTAAAAACATGGTAGAAAGGACTTCTCAAAAAGGCATACTGTGATTTCTAAGGCAAAACTTATTATATGAAGATAATTGTAAGGTAAGATACATCCTCAAAAGCCAGTAAATCTTTCTGTAGGTCTTTGCAAAATATTACATGATGGTACTTGACACACATATCCATATCCATATCCATATCCATATCCATATATTTATAGCTGAATAAATCAAGGCAGTCTCCCATATCTTAGATTTTTTTCCCAATCTGATTGGAATCTAGTTTTTCAGGTAAGATAGGTGTGATAAGGCAATTCTTCACAGCTAAAAATGTCTTGGCAAAATGTGCTTCTTTCAGCAGATAACCAAGCTGTATCATAACAACAAATGGGAGATGTTGTGAGATGTTTTTGCCTCTGGATTTTTACTATCAGTGAAAGATGAAAATAAAATAAAATGAAGTAGCTGGAAATTCAGCCTGAGGATATGGATTTGCAAAGTGGGTTATGGTACAAAATTCACTCAGATTCTCACTCTAACCATCCATCCATCCATCCATCCATCCATCCATCCATCCATCCATCCATGTCTGTCTGTCTGTCTGTCTGTCTGTCTGTCTGTCTGTCTGTCTATCTATCTATCTATCTATCTATCTATCTATCTATCTCCCAATGCAATGCACACATATATACACAGAATATACAAGACACATATGGACACACAGACACATATGAAAAAGAGAACCTTAACATAATCAACATGAACTTTTCCACATTTCAATATGAGACATTATTTACTGAGATTGGGAAGAGTAATGTCTTTAGCTGATATTGCTGATAATATTCTAAAGATGTTATTAGATTTAGATAACTATGATGATTCACAAAGGTTATTAGAATGAAGTTCAGAATTTTCAACAAAGAAACAAAACGATTGCTGCTATAGAATTCACCAAAACTGTCATTCAGATACAGAGATAAGTGAAATGCTAGACTCATGAAAGCCAAAATTTGTTATAAAATCTGACATTACTGATGAGTAATTTCAAAGTTTTATTTACACTTATATATTTCATGATAAATGGGAAGAATTAAAATGTGCTCTTAAACACATGAAATAAATGTAAAATAATAAAAAATGAATACAAAGAAAAAATCAAGGGACTAATCTTAATGGCTTGAATTTTAAAAATAATGTATTAGGCATTTTTAATAATTCATAAAGTTGAATTCAAAATGTTCTTTCCACCTCTATCCTTTCATCCCCCCAAAACAGGATATTCTGATCTTTAAACTCAAAAAGCTTATTTGTTCAATATAACTTCTAGAACAATTTCTGGAATTGTATTAATAAGGAGACTGGAATGGAGCTAAAAGTATACAGAGAGACTTTGACCAGGGAGATCCATACTGAAATCCTCAATTTATCCAAGATAAGATTGTAGATGAAGATTGACTTCATAGGATTGCCATGATATATAACCGAAGATATTCCTATCGTCTATTAAATTTGGAGTTCAGGTGGTGGGAGATGGGTGAGAAAATATAACTTGCACAGGTATTAAGTACTAAAATTTCCTTTAAAATATTACAAAATATCATAGATCCATGTATTTTAGAATGTGGTCTGCAGTCTAAAGTTACAGAAAAGGGAACAGCAAAATAATGCACAAAAGGTACATAATAAGATACATGTTGTCAAATAAACTTTTTTTTAAGGAAACGGTTACAATGTCATTGGTATTTTAATGTATGAAGTTGATGTTGAATTAAAGCATGCCATCTTGATTCAGCCAACTGATTCAATACAATAGAAATTACGTCTGTACTGAGTGGCTCAATTCTTGAGGCATTATTCAGGTTCAGGCCATAGAACAATCCAGTGTGAGATGGAGCAATGATTCAGAAACCTAAATTATTTAATCTTAATTCCTTGAAATGAAGTGGGCTCACCATTTCAATCTGGTAGAAAGGGGCATCCATAGCTGGAATCCTGACTGACTGACAGCTTACTCAGGTGTTGCATTGAAGTGTCACTTTGATTCAGTGCTTAATTTGAAGGAATGCTTTAATCAAAACTTCATTGAATCAAAGTGCCCTTTTGAAGCTCCACATAAAATGTGTGTCAGAAATCCCACGCATACAGCAAAACTTTTATTAACAAGATTAATAAAGGGGGAGGCTGGCTTTTCATTCCTTTCCCACTTCCCCATGATTTCAATAATTAATGTCACTTGAAATGTGAAACTAAATATTTAAAAAAAAAAGTTTAGGAGTGGTGGGCTGAAAATCTATAGTCTACAGCTATATTTTTAAAAGAAGACAAACGGTTGTAATTGGACTGGCCTCACTGTTTGTAAAACAGATTACAGGATGAAGTTCTCAGGACTATTGGGACAAATGAGTTCCCTTATTTTTTAAAACTTTAATAATTGCTCAGTTTGTATCTCTTCAATTACAGTATACGATTACCTTGGAAGTCAGAAAATAGCAGTGAAATGGAATATGGCAGTCTTTACATCAACAACTCTGAAAATTAATCTTAGGTGGTGATCTTCATAAAATATTCAATTGAATCCACTAGACTAGTCTCTTTCAGCAAGTCAGTTCCTTCTCTTGAATGCTCAGATCTATCCAGATCTGATCCATATGAGTGGCAAACTCTTCTGAGCAGATCAGGAGTGCAGAAGGAAGAAAAGGGAGAGAGTGGGAGATCAGTGAAAGTACAGAATAGGAAACTCCACTTCAAGAACAAAAATTCAGTTGCATAGCATTGGATAGCCAAAAAAATAATCTTACTGATTCAGTTTCAGTAATAGCTACCCAATGAATAGATAGCTGTCTTAGGTAACTGCCAATTAAATATCTTAAAGATATATCTTGAAGCCATCATATGTTTCTGCCACATTCTTTCAAAGATACTACCGAGGAAGAGTCATGCTAAACTTACTTTTAGATTTAAAGCTCTCAACAGTAAAAACTACACCGCTTTTTCTCTTCCAATTTTCCATTCTTTGTGGGGACTTTGTTGGGGAAGAGATTTTTTTTTTTTTTTTTTTTGCAGCCATACAGCTTCTATTTCTTTCAAATTAGTACTTATGCACCTGGATGTGTTACAGGATTTTTAATGTTTAGTGTTTTTAATAATCATATATTGGCTTTTGTAAAGGTCAACGGTCTAATACAAGGCTCAATGCCATTCGTTTTATTTATTTATTTAGCATATTTATATAAGTGCTCATCTCACAAACGTGTGATTCTGGGCCACGTACAACATACCAACAATTAAAAACTCCATAATAATCTAAAAATAGTCAAACATAAATAAACTAAACACATTAAAAAAAACATATAAAATAAGGTCTCTTCCATGTTTTTGAGCATAAGGTTCAGGTTCTGGAATCTGTTATGTGAATTTCCCTCTGGTCTGAGATGAGGGGTTTTTTTCCTTCTCTTACAAAGCTTGTATCAAAACTAATATTTCCCAGTATACATATTGCTCATGATGTGCTACTGAAGTAGTCCTTCCCATTAAATGCCTCATGTAAATCTGGTTTTGTGAAAAACTAATGACTTCTAAAAGAACATGAAACAAAAATGTATGCACTGATAATTTATGAACTGATGATTTATGCCTTGATTATCAATATGTTTCTGTATTTTAATAAGCCTTTATCTTAATTGTCTGCCAGATTTGGGGGAAATTATTTTCACCCTAAAAGATGTTTCCACATTTAATAGGGAAGGCATTTTAACTTTGGATTTATTTTTTTTAATTATTAAGTGTAAAATTCCTAGTAGATTAAAATACTGCATATATTACTGGAGTTGTATCACTTAGTATATGCCAATTTTCATTAGAATTACTTTTTTGGTCTATTATATCCTAACTTATATAATACACATTAAACAGTTTATTTCTCTTGGGTTTATTTCAAAGTAATAATCACAGTCTAATCTTGCCATACATGGCCTATTTTTGCCTTCATAAATGGTTCCATTAATAGCTGCAGAGAGATTTCACAGACTTCTCAAAGCTTATTTTTCTGCTAGAAGGTCACAGTCAAGTGATAGGGCAATAACTGGCCATTGAGATTTAGCCCATGAGACTCCAATAGTCAGTCCTGAGTATATGTATAAAATGAGTTTTTGCAGCCCTGTTTTGATGACTTCTTTGTATGCTGACCCAATGGTTTTGTAATTATTCCCAGCAGTCCATTTTGTTTGATAATATTTTGGTTTTGATTTTACACATTCCTTCTTACTGACTTCTGGTGATTATCAACAAACAATATTCCAAGATTTAATAAGAAAATGTAATTAGCAACTTATCAGTCAGAAGAGGATATAACAGATTCAGTATACTCAAATCCAATTTTCACTTGACCTGAAATAGATTAATAACTACATTCTAAACTATCATTATCAATGAAAGAACCAGATTGTCAGCTATAAGTACAGGGAAGGCAGTGAAGATGCAGGAAGACTCCAAGTTCCTATTTCTGTGTGAAGAGGTTAATTTCATATACAAATTACTAGACGTTGTATTCTGTGGTAAAAAATGAGCAAATTTATTTCTTAGAAAAGAGTTACATGGAAAAAGCAAAGTTTGCTCAATATATGAAAGTTATATATGAAAGTTAAATATTGTCAGAGGCATGCTATTGATTTTTTTGTTTCTCAATGTACTAGAATTTTCTAGTGCAGCAAGACCAGACTCTAATGAATACATATCCATATACATCAAATTACTCTGTCATGCCAAATTAAAAAAGGGTAAAATAATATGCCAAATAAATTAAAAGCATGAGATGAAAAAGGGAATGGAAACATAGCTAACATGAGTTTAAACCTGTTGTATTTACTGTACCTCTCTGTACCTTTCTAGCCTTGCAAAACATTCTTGGTTCCATCACATTCACACACTACTTCACACGTTGCCTTTTGTTCTTTGGACTTCTCACCTGAATTGGCAGCTGCGGGTTTGCAGTTTAAGATTAACAGTGCCACTTCAACACTGTAGATTTACTCAGGGATGATCACCTTGTCAAAGTGATATCATGCAGCTACCCACAAGGAAAGTGAAATTAAAGTCAGTGAGAAATAGTACTCACTGTACTTGGTTACAGTACTTAATTTTGATTTTGATTACAGCACGTGGCTAGAGTTTTTATTCAAGCATTGTTGAAACTGAAAATAAGTGTTGCTAAATGTAATATTTTGGTGATTTTAATACAACTTATCAATATTATTAATTAAGTACATGTAGCTATGTTAATCAAGTGCCACTGAGCTGGGCTTAACTTGTAGCTATTCCTCCAGTATTTTTGATACTATTCATTTACGTTATCTGTTGTCATTCCTTCTTCTATTTTCCTCAAGTCTGTCAGCATAGTCATTTTTTCTAGTCCATCGTCCACTACTATCAGAAGTCCAAAGTATGTGAGTATCTACTTGTTGATCACTGTCTCAAGAGAGTAGTAAGTAGCCAGTAACATATTTAGCAAAGTCCTTTTGGAATATCATTGTCACCCATTTTCTTCTTATGGTCATATACCCTAATTGTATATTATGTAATTATGTAATTACAGTGGCCCATTCTGATAATCTATATTCCTAAAAGATTCAATTTTCTATCCTTCGTTTCTACTTTGATTTTTTTTTTGATGCATACTTTTCACATTCCTTGTTAATTTTTTTCAAAATTGGCATCATCAGCGATCAGACTTTCTTATGATTTTAATCTGCCCATATCAACATTTTCAGGTCTACTGGTGAAAATTCAATGTTCTTCCCACTAACTAAAGGAGTGCCTTCTGACCTGGAGGAATATCATCATATGATACCTAAACTTGTCTTAAAGTTAAAGCCATGTGAATTAATCTTAGTTTCAGCCTTCTACTTTTGACCTTAGCAGCAAGAATGTCATGAGTAGAAACTAATCTCTTGCTAGCAACGGTCTCAGGATCACTTAATTTATTGATCCCTATAATTTGGTCAATTTTATAATCCCTTGAGTGGGATTGCACCTATTTATTTCATGTTGAATGAATGGATGAATGATAGTATTAAAGCCATCACACTGATACAGTTTATATTCAGCATCTACATGGAATTTCTTGGAATATAACATGCATATAACATATTCAAGGAATGATTGAGTTACATAGGTTTAAAATCTTTTTGCAGAAATTCTGGAAAAAATGTATAGATAAGGAAATAGAAAGACATGTGCTTTATTCTTATCCTTTCTTTGGGGCTGGAAAGTGGAGCTTTGATACATGTTTCTATCTCTCTTATGTGAATATCTAAAAGTATAGTTCTATGTAATGGTAGTACTACATATCCACAAACTTATAGTTTCACAAATGAAGAGATTTTAATCTATGATTGACTGAATGAATAGTATCAGCCAAGCTTGATTGGTTTTAATAGGACATTTTATTGTGGCTATCTCATGGTTAGAATTATAGGCATATAAATGATATTACATGAAGCTGAATTCTACAGAAATTCTATGTGTGAACTGTTAAAAGCAATTTTCATTCTCTTCAATGAAACTGGCTCCTTCATAAATGTCTAAAGGACCACAGGTAGTCCTTGCTATCCGACCACAATAGGGACTGGAATTTAGGTAGCTAAATGATTTGGTCATTAAGTAAATCAGAGCTGATTTTACATTTTTTACGATGGTCATTAAGTGAATCACCATGGTCGTTAAGGGAATCACAATGGACTTTTTTGCCAGAATTCGCTTAATGACCATGTGATTCACTTGACAACCACGTGATTCACTTAACAACCATCATAAAAATGTCACAGATCATGATCATGTGACCACAGGGGTCCTAAAGGTCTTTTCTCAAGGCTGTTATAACTTCAGACTATCATTAAACGAATGGTTGTTAAGTGAGGACTTCTTGTAACTTCAAAGTGATAGTTACAGGTCCCCTTTCAAACTATGGAAGGAAGGACTTTTTTTTTTTTTTTCCAAATCCTTCCTCATTCAATATCTTCCAAGAAACCCAGGTACTCTCTATATGGAAAGGTGACTCTTCCAGATTAGATTAAGTATTACATTTTTTGAAATAAATTGAGAAAGGTCAACAGGTGAAGAATTCTGCTATATAACGCTTCTATTATTTCTTGTTGCCTTAAGTATTCTATAGTTCTTTCTAGGTTAAAATCAAATTGTTTGTCTACTTTACAAAAATGCAGGAAGTTTCTATGTCTTTGTGGTCTGAGAGATTGTTGAGTTAGCAACTAAAACAGTAGGTGCTTCTTGATGAAGGCATTCCATATAAAGTGCTTTATCACTAAATATACTATATGAAATGCTACCTAATTTTTGTTTTCAGAAGAAGATTAATAATCTTCTCTTGTACCATGCCTTGGGGATAGTGTACTTTAAAACATAAGGGATTCTGTTATGGATTGGCTGGGTATATGGGACATATTGAATCAGCACCTTGAATATGTTATTTATTTTTTTTCAAAATATCAACTGAATGAATCTGTAAACATTATTTTCAAGACTATGCTGATAATGCCCTACTCATAGCACTATCCAACTTTATGTCAATAGCAAATAATACTTTTGATTGCCAATACATTTTGCTAAATTTGAGTTCCCAATCAGCTCTAGGGGTTTGAAATACCCTACTCTACATGTCATTGAAAGAATTATAGCTGCCGTGATTCATTCCATTCCGTGATGCTGATGGGTAAAAGACAGAAAGGAAGCCTACTTTGTCCTATCTGTCCTCTGAGCCTGTAAATTGCTTTAAAATAATTTAGTCTATAAATCCTAGAAAGCTCATGGGATGAAAAGACAAAGAAGGAATAGCAGGCATTCAAAACTAAGAAAAAAAATCTGTATAACTTTTACAAGAGCACTATGAAAAGCAAGCATAAAACATATTGTGAACATTGTGGTTTTTGTAATGCAAGAAATCAATAAATAATCAAAAGTATTATAAATATTTTGAACTCAAAACAATGTTTTAAATTATTGTAATTGATTAGTAAGAGAGCAGTTGCATAATGCTTTGACTTTTTATTCTGGTCAGCATAAATATAAAGTCCTACTTTCTGAGATTACATGACTTTTTTGCTTTGTCAAACAAGCAATATAGTTAAATGCTTTTATAGTTAAATCTTTGTATAACTGCTGTTTAATAACCAATGCTATTTTTAAGAATCTCACTGTAAATAAAAAAGTCAGACTTTTGTCCTAGTTGTTATATATCAAATAGAGATATGTAGTAATCAGTTCAGAAACAGACTATGCCAGGAATATTGAATTTCACATGGGCATTGTTTTTGAACAATGTTCCTTGTCATTTTTGAAAAGGAACACTGCATTTTCCTGGGCTCCATAATAGCTGTGTGAGCTCAAGAAAACACTAGGTTGAATTTGGGAGGCCTTAAATATGTGGATATAGTTGGATAATGCTCTTTAACTCAAACATGGATTGTATCTGCCAACAGATACTGTGTGAGATCTGAAAATGCTTTAGGACCACTCAGCAGGTCCAGCAAGGGTGCCCGTGCCAGATGTGAAACCCTTTGGATCTGAATACTCTATATCTAACAAGCATTGTGATGTTTACAATGTGCTCTTATATTTATTTTTACAATGCCATTGAAAATGTGTACATTCAAATTGTGTCAGGTCTGATTAATGAAATTTACTATACTGGCATTTGGGAGTTCATTTCCTCCCTGGTTTTGCTTTCAAACTCAAGAAAGGTTTATTAGAAGCACACCTCTTTTTTTTTTTTTCTTCAATCAATGTGGTCAATAAATTAAAAAAAAAAGACACTTTGCAAACTACTGGTTATACACAATCAAATCCTTCTGGAAGAAAATGAGAGCAAATGGGTGGTTTTCAAATTTGCAAATGAAGTTTGGGATCATCTTTGAGCAAACCTGATAGGTTCAACCACACAAGAGGGAATATTTTCAATATGTCATTTGTTACTGGTAATTATTATCCATTAAACAAAGGACTACTGAATATCACATTCTGAATCCACCTAAGAGGAAATTCATTTTGTTGACTACTCAAAACATGCTTTTTAAAAAATATTGTTAACATATTGATGTACATTCCACCTGATTCATGGACTCCACGTTTTAACGTACTGTATTTCTGAAGTTACGTATGGGAGGAAGATTCATATTGTGGGAGCTCTGAGCATTGAAGGAGTTCATTCTGAAGCAAACACCTTTTTCAAGAAGAGAGATCTATGTATACGTTTATATCCAGTAGAGCTTTTTGGTGTAGCCATGTTTGTATACTTCAAAGAAAATCACCATATGCATCACATAAATAGCATATAGATGGAGCTAGCATATAATCAGCACAAAATAAAAATAATAATTGTCCAAGGTAATTTGGTGCAAATGCAATAACAATCTGTTCTGAGAATGAACCTTTTCTGTGATTGTAGCTCCAATAAATCCACATGCACATTCTAAAATATGATGTTAATTCCATGGCAAAGACACACATAATATTTCCTATAGGCATAGTTACAATATTCACCATATTACATCAGAATGGACCAAAGGAAGTAGCTTCCACACTTGTGGGTGAGCACAGGGACAATTTTCACATGGCTTGTAGAAATAAAAGTGCTTAGTTAACAAGATGGGAAGCTCACAGACAATTATGTAAACACACAATTTAAGACTATTTACAAAACTCTGTATTATATTATTGTTTTTATTAAATGTTATACCATAGACCTCTAGGATCTCTAAGGCGTTCATAATGAAAGTTATTCAACTTTTAAATGAATAGTTGGCAATTAAAAACTCAAGGTCTCTCAAATGTCTAATGAAATCAGGCTGGGGGCTGATGAAATTACAAGGCAGGTAACTGTTACTTGCTGTCCTACTGTGCTGCTACCACAATCAGAGTCAAGAGCTCTTTTTTTTCACTGTATCCAATAGTCCAGATATTTTCTGTGTGGCCTTTTCTCACAAGCCCAGGTGCTCTCAGTTTCTCTTTTGTTTTTCCTTCCTCCCACTCCAAAATAAATAAATCAAGAAATCCAGCTTCTGTTTTTTCTCTTCGTAGTGCATATCTCTACAGGACAAAAAAAAAAAAAAATCCATTCCCAACTTCCCAATTCCCCAATTATCTGGGGAAGCAGAGTTGCTGGGTATTATGGCAGTGGAAGGCAACTGGTTGACATATGCAGCCACAAGACAAATTATTATTGTCAGGAGTGTCTGCAGTATATAGTAAAAAAAATCAAGATGGTGGCCAGGATGATACAATCAAAGCTCTACCTGGGCACAGAGAGAACTGCTCCTGTCTGTGCTCCTGCCCTCTGAAGATGCCGGTCACAGATGCTGGTGAAACGTTAGGAAACAAAACTTCCAGAACACGGCGACACAGCCCGGAAGACCCACACCAGCCAAAGCTCTACCTGTTTATAAAATATGTGTTGCACAGACACACACAAAATGGTTGAAGCTTTGATCGTGGCTGTAATTTGGCTTTTTTGACCAAAAAAAGTACGCCTCTGATTCCTGTCTTCCACAGCAGCCTTATGTTCAGAATCAAATATCAACTGATGAGTCTAGAAATCTACATATTTTTTCTTCATGCAAAGATAGTGATACCAACATACATCTTTAAAAAGGATAATTAGTTTTCTGGTATCACTCAAATTGTGTCAACTATTTTACACATGCGTTGTAAGAAATATTTTTCCTCATTTTATGTTTCTTTCCCATGGCTTTGGCTGAAAAAGAGTGGTTAAAGGGCATAAAAGTTAATGTTTGAGCATGAAGGGAATTAGTTATGATTATTTTGATTATATCAAGAAAAAGCTAATTCCCTGCATCCTACACATTTTTTTGGCATCTTGCAGTTTCAGATTGTTATGTGTTCAGGAATTATGCAAACGGGGGAATCTGCTATAGAGAGCCATCTAGTAAAACATTTTTAAAAATAGAGTATATCTTTATCTTAACAGATGCTGAACAGCTGCAAATTCTAAACTGATTCTAATGAATTTTCCAAAAGGTTTGAAGGCTGGGGATATAAATCACCTGAGAGTTAAAGTAATACACTTCTTGGAATGTCCAAGAGACCAACAAAAAAAAGTTTTAGAAAAAAATCAAGAATATCATTATCCATTACCTCCTTATAATTGTATTAAATGTAATTTAATACAATTACATTTAATTGTATTAAATGCCAAACACAAGCACATATGAAAGACATTCATTCTTTTTTCACAGAGTGAAGAGTTTCCCAAGCTAGACAACAGGTTTTGTAATATCCTTTATATAAATAGTGAATACATATGAATGCTTACATAGTCAAAATACATTACGTTCTTTTGGTAGTAGTATCATTTCAGATAGACAGACAGACACACACAGACACACACACTTGCAACAAGCAAACACATACTTTAGGTGAGGACTGAGCTTGGATTGCTGAAAAAGCATCAGAGTATCTCGGAAATGACACAGAAGAAAAGGCATGGCGGCTTCTATTCCTCATGTTACTTCATACATGATTCAAAGGGATTACCTCATGATTCCTTTTGGAACTAGGGGAAATCTCATTAGCTCAGGTACATCCTTTTTAGGTCAATTATTTATATCCTTTCTTTCAGGATAACAATCTTTCCAAATCCATTTACAAATACAAATATACAAGGTAGGGAAACAGCTTAAAGAATGTTTGTGTGTTTGTTTGTATATGTATATATCTGTGTTTATGTATGTATATGTGTGTACATACACACACATTCTGGGTAGCATACAATTAAAAAAAAAAGTTCCATTTTCTACCAAAATGGCAGCTATGAGTGGGTGGGTAAAGGGCTAGAAAGCCCAGCTGTGCAGCTTCTAGAGCAGTGTTGTCCAAACTTGGCCATTTTAAGATGAGTGGAGTTAAACTCCCAGAATTGCGCAGCCAGCCATGCTGGCTGGGGAATTCTGGGAGCTGAAGTCCACTCATCTTAAAGTGGCCAAGTTTGGACAATACTGTTCTAGAGTAATCATTCCATGCTTTCCTTTCTTTCTCTTCAGGAAGTTTCTGTTTGAGGTAGTTAATGGATGAGCAACCTAGTTGAGTAAGCATCTGTAATGATTCTTGCCTGACTTCCTATATATTGGATGATAATATATAGTAATTATAGTTTTGTGATCCAAGCTATCCCCCTTTTCATCCTAAGTAGTATATTATATAGTTAGCTGGAATTATGAAAATTTGTTGACTAAGCATCTCCAGGTCTCAGACAAGAAAAAAAAAATCATAATTCCAGTTGAAAAATAATTTCCTTTTTCTCTGAAAATATTTGGACAGGAAAGATAAGTTTTCCCAGTCTTGCTTTTCATTTATTTTCAGTAGCTATAACAAATTGTCCTGAGATGTTTCAATTATTAAATTTGGCCTATTTAAAAATATTGATTTATTTAATCCTCATTGTCACATCCTTCAGGAGAAGAAAAAGGCTATATAATTGCCTCTTGGGAGCCATATCAAAGGAAAATCATAGGATGTACGAATTACTGACAATTGGTTTTGAAAATCACAAGCAGTCAGTTAATAATATGTTGACTTGGCCATGAAAGAAAATTAGTGACCCTACTATATTTGAAATAATTATGGGTTATGAGTTATATAATTATGGGTTATATAATTTATGGTGCTGTGGCCTTCAAATAGACAAGTGTACAAAATCCCAGAAATTACACAACCAAATAAATGTATTCTACGCTGAAAATGTTTTTAACCACTCTCATCCAAATTGAAAATGAAATCCCAAGTCATGAAGGTACTTGAACATATCAGTGGAAAGCAGAAATTCATCTCTCTCCTGACACTGTCTTCATCAAACAGCAACTCTAACCAACAATGTCTGTCCATTCCACAGACTCCAGACCACATCTGCAGATGTTTGTAGTATACACACTACAGCTGCAGAATCTTCAAGTGTGCATAGTATAAACAGTCAGTCTCCTCAACATGGCACACTTCTTGATCACACGTTCAGGAAGTTACTTTCAATAATATCTGAATTAGTTACAGGTTTTCCTGTAAGTAATAAACATATACCATGTGCACATTCATAGACGGCATCATTTTACAGTGAAGTTAACTCTTTCTTAAGTTAACTAATTTTACATGAAATCATGCTAAACAGTGCTTTAATAAAATAAAAATAAAAGTTTCACTAACCATGAAACTTCATACATTTCAAGATTACATTTAGAAAAACCATAGATTTCTAATACAATTGATAACACACACATGCTACATATATCTATTTATATTTGTACCTCACCATTCTGATTCTTTCTTATGCACTATTCGGACCTGATAATAACAATTAAAGCCAATAAGAAAATACAACATAATTTTCCAAAGGACAAAGACAGACAATAAAATGAACAGAGACGTAATCAAGGGATCCATCACTATGACTACCTTGTCATGTTCAGGCCTGACTTTCAATGGATCAGCTTCATTTGTATAAGTACACTGGCTTTATCAATTACCTGAGCATGCAGGTACAAACCTATCCCACCCCTTCCAAAAATCATAAACTTCAGATCCTGAGTGCATTTTCATCCAGAACATGTTGGCAGTTGTAATGCAGCCTGGCACAGAGTACAATTGTGTTTCCAAAGCATCAGACTCCTGTATGAAGCTATTGGGAATTGTCATGAAATGGTTTCAGGGAAACAGTGTCTCACATATATGAATCAGAATGGAGTATGTCACCTCTTGATCCAGTGGTTGCACTAAATGATGCAGAATGACAAGCAACTGAGTCTGAATTCTGATACGCCTGCAAGTTAGTAGTTTTAGGTCTGGGAAAAAAGTTTACTTTTCAGTGTAGGAACTGCACTCTTGTTGAACAAACCATTACAAACTAATGACTTTAGGAGTGCATCCATGAAATTTATGGAGACTCTGATAATCTTCATGAGAAGGTTCAAATTAATTTTGGTTTGTATGCCAATGACACATTTTCTGGGACAGAGAGACAGTAGACTGCATTATGTTAATTAGAAATACAAAAATAATTTCAAAATGATATCCTTAAAATTTGACTAATGTAATACCTTCTCTATAGGCTTTTCTTAAGATTAGAGTGTAACTGAATGAAATGGCATAAATGTTGATGGGCCACTTGGTCATGCTGCTGGACTCAGGGAACTGCATAAGCTGAGTATTTTGTACAAAACGATCATATTAGCACATATATCCATAAGCAATCAAGAAAGACTAACCTGAAATATCATTGTCCCATTCATAAGTGTGTTAGATTGTTATGGATATCCAAACATATTTGACTGGTACCATCACTTTCTGAAAAACTTCATTTGGTGAATAGATAACGACTGATTTTAACTACAGTAATATCTTTACTATCTAGACTTTTTTTTTTTTACCCCTACAATTTGTGTTATGTTTTCAGTGTCTACTGGTACCTCCTTCATCTCTCTGATGTTTGAGGTTCTGATTATAAGGATACTAATTTATGAATTTTTATTGCTTTGTGCTCTTTTATTCTGAACATTTTACTTTATTATATACATTGAAGCAATATGAAATGCTTGATAATATGCAGTATATATTATGTATTATAATACAGAATATGCAGTAAAGACACATCATAATGTATATTATATGAACGTTGTTCTAATTGAAGCTGACCTTGCAATTTTATAAAGAAAACTCATTCAACATAACTTCCATTTGCCTCTAGAAAGCTGATTAGATCTTACACTTGGTGATTTACACCATGAGCACAGTAATTTCTTGCTGATCCTGCTATTTTAAATTGCATTGTTTTATCAATAGCGCATACCACTAATCAGTAAAATCAATCACCATTTTTCTCAATAGACAAATTTTCTTTATGGCTTGTACCCTTATTATATTGGAGCCAAAGTAGAACTTCTCATTTTACAAAATATAACACCACAATCAAGAACACTGAGGACAGAGGCTTAAACTATGTTAACTTGATGAGTGAAGATGGTTTACTTCATCTGAGAAACCCTAGTTAAGCAACTTATAAATGCCTTTTGTACTGTAAGCTAATCTTCAAACCTTTGAAGACATGTCATTTACATATCCACCACAATTAACAGTTAATTTATCAAAGCAGTGCATCAATTATCTGGTTGCGTATGACCTATCTGACCTAAAATATAGATTACTGTTTCCTTTTTGTTTAATGAATAACATCCCAAAAGGTCCAAACCAAACTCAAAAGACAACTCTTTTGATAGTATAATCAACTGATTCAGGCCCAAATATAGCTTTGTATTCAAAATAAAGATAAAAGCATTGCATGGGCTCTTTAAGAAGTATAGTTAATCTTACCAATGTCATGGCTCCAAAACAAAATGAAAATATTGACTTAGCATTCACCTACCAATTATCAAACTAACAGGTTTTTCACAACTACCTGACTACTGGGACAAAGGACAATAAATAAACAAACATGGTTGCAGTTCAGGGTTTCCCAACTAATTTTAGTCCTAGATAATGATGTTCCTGGGAGTGTGATTTGGTCCAAAATATCAAACACATGCTGTTTTTTTTTTTTTTTTGCTGGGGTTGGGGTTAGGGATTAGTGTTTTAGATAATTCTGTTCCTAATCATTCAACATTATTATATGATTAAGTCCTACCAGGAAAACACAGAACTACAATATGCTCTTCCTCAACCAATCAAATTACCAAACAGAATTAAAACTATATAATTATAATGAAAAATAAGACAAAGTGTAAAAAACAGGGGAAGGAAGGAAGGAAGGAAGGAAGGAAGGAAGGAAGGAAGGAAGGAAGGAAGGAAGGAAGGAAGGAAGGAAGGAAGGAAGGAAGGAAGCAAACATGTTTTTATGAATCTGCATAAATGAACAGAAGAATTTGGCATCAGTAAAAGTCATGATTCTGTTAACATTGGCCATTAGGAAAATTAGATACCAGAACTGACTAAAAATAGGAATAATACATCTTAGGTATTCCATATGATAGAAGCTACAGAAGAATTTTACATGATTTAGTGATTTAACAGCTTAACCCTGCAGAAGCAGAGTTGATTACAGTATGGCATACCCTGTCAATGACCAAAGCAGAAGGGACAGATTTGAATAAGCACAGCATGACTTACACTCAATTAAACTGTTCAGAAATCCAGCATATCCTTCATTCACATTATTAATAGAACTAGGAAAACAATTCTTATAAGATGCTGAATAAAGATATTGAAGATCAATATTCCTGATGTAAAGGTGAAGAGTAGGCTCTGATCAGCAGTACTCTTGCTTTTTCATCATTTGTGTCAATTTATGGGATTTGACTTATGTAAATCATTGCAAATTCATTATTACACAAAGAACACAAATAGTGTGAATTACATTCAGATTTAACAGATATTTGAGTTTAACCACATGGTCTTATAGTATATATCTCTATCTCTATAGCCATGGAAATTTGTCTCATTGCATGCAAAATCTTTTGTATCAAGTTCTGCAAATTAGAGGTTTCACTTACTTGAAAATTCCCAGCACCCTTATTTAAAATAACACATAGTTTTCTAAGGAATTGGCTTTGAAAACTATAAATGGAAATATATTTACATAAATTTCTTATGACCTACTTAACAGTTCCAACAAGTAATACAGGTAGTTCTCACTTAAAAACAGTAATTGGGACCAGAATTTCCATCGCTAAGGGACATGGCTTTAAGGCACAACATCATGTGACCCATGCCACTTAGCAACAGAAATTCTGGCACATCTGGTTACCATTGTTAAGTGAATCACCACAGGTCATTAAGTGAGGACATCATGTGGTCTCCATTTGCAACCTTCTGTTGGCTTTCCCATTGACTTTGCTTTAGGAAGTTGACAAAGAAGGTTGCAAACGGTGACCATGTAACCATGGGACACTGTGACCAATGTAAGTATGAGGACCAGTTGTAAGTACCACTTGTTCAGTACTGTCATAAGTTTGAACAGTTGCTGAACAAATAGTTGTTAACCAAGGACCACCTGTATGGTAACTGACTTGCAGCAGATATCATATTCTTGCAATGTGTTGTTTTTTCTGATGTGTGCTGAAATGAAAGGCAGATCCATTCTTTAATCAGGTTATTTTATCATGTTCAGAAGAAATGAACTAAACTTCACAGACATCTAACTCCCACAAACTATATAGTAAATAATTTCAAGTGCCTGCCCCAAGATTTCCTACATAATTCCCTTGTGCAAATCACCAGCTTACATACATTTGGAAAGAAAATTGACAACTGGGTAATTCATGAAGTCTTGACTATATTTTTGAGAGACTCTGGGGAGCAGGAAAATTGACAATTGGGTAATTCATGGAGTCAGACTATATTCTTGAGAGACTCTGGGGAGCAGGTAAGAGTGTTGTGGGGAAAATGAGTAGTCAGTAACCCTAATTTCATTTCCACTCCAGAAATTTACTCTTATGTTTATGAAAAAACCAACCAACCAACAAACACAACTCCAGTTTTAAATGTATATGTTCCACTTGGAAAGATGCAGTAGGCTTTTCCCCCCTTTTTTGTAAAGTCAAATATCCTACAGTAAGGCATACTTTTTTATTAGCTGTCACTATTGTTATTGCTTTTCTTTTTATTGCATGTTATATTTCATTGTTTTATTATTGCCTTTATTTTTTTGTTTATTTATTTCTCATCTTTCACACTGAAATTGTAAGCTGTTGGATGTCAATGATACCTAACTCTGCAGAAATATGTCATCTGCTCACAGCCAGGAGAAAAAGGAGCCTGAAGTCTTCCCAGGCTGTGCGAGGAGAACAATGGTAACATGTGGAGACTCATTTTTCCTCTTCCATACAGTTATGTGAAGACCTCAGAGCTTTGATTGGTTGGCATGTTTAGAAGTAGATATTTAGTTACCTCAGTGCCTTAAATGGTTGGACTCCAAAAATACCCATAATGGGTTCTAAATTTCTTCTCCAACCCTATACTGATTTGCAAGGCACTAAAAATCATAGTATATTGCATATAAAGAATTGATGCGTACTTTTTTATGGGTGCACCAGAGAAGCAGCTATATAAATATTTATGAGAATATTAGGCAAAGGAGAAAAAGGTGATTTATAATACCTAATACTGCGGCAGATACAGTCCTTTTAATCAGGCAGCATTTTAAACATTCCTTGCTGTTCAGAAGACTATTTGTTTTATTCCATGTAGAGAGATACATAAATTAATGAAGGTAGTAAATGTGTGCTATCTAAATTATGTGAGATGAGGAAACTTGCATACATAAATTGAAGCTATGGTCTACCCTTCTACCAAAATCATTTTGCATTTTTCTTTCCTCTCTGCACAAAAACAGAAAATTGTCCTCCCATAATTTTTCCAGAATGGTGAATTAGAGAAGGTATGCCAGCAAAGCCCTAATATGCATATTTTGACATCCTTCTTTCACAATTCTAGCTCAGATAAAATACACATCTATCAGTAAATGTGTTAATTAAAATGTAAACCAATTAAATGAAAACTTGAAACTATAACATTCAGTGCTGGGTCACCATGCTTCAGATACTATTAATTCTAATTCTAGCATTATTACTTCATTTTACTGGATAGCATGTAAACATATCCTGCTGATAAAAGTATATAAATGTGGCTTGCATGATTAACTAGAATGGATCCCACAATGTGAAGAAATGTGGATTTGGCCTACAGAAGAGAGAGGGGAAGTATTAGCTGTTACAGAAAAGATATCAGTCCTGGGAAAGTAGAAAGTGTGAGAAAGAAACTCAGAACAATTCTGTCTTGTTTGGATTAACTATTTCTGGCTCTCTAGATAATGATCACCAAAAGGAAAAAGACTTTCCACCTTGGTGTCCCCAGTTGCTGTTGCCAGGCAACAAGGGGGGGAGGGGCACATTCCAAATTAGTCTAATTCTATCTTGGCTATGTCTGTTGACAACTACCAGGCTCACTGTTGTGAATGAGAATGGAAGTGTCTCTGATGGGAGAAGAAATGTGGGTTTGACTCAGAGAAGGGGAGAGGGGAATACCGAGCCAATTACATAAAAGATATCCAAGTTTTGGAAAAGTAGAAAGTGTGAGAAATTCAAAACAAATCTGCCTTGATTCTGTTAGGTATAAGTTGAAGTAGAGAGGGGCTTTGACAGGCTTTCAAGTTTCTGATACACTAACCACATTAAGTACTTTCACAACAGTCCTAGTGACTCTTGTTTCCTGATCTTGTCTATCTCAAAAGGTTGGCACAAAAATAGCCTTGTGACTACAGGGAATATTGCCAATTTTATTTAGGGATAGGGAAAGCTAGGTTTTTGAACACTGCATATTTTCATGCAGTATAATTTAGAATTGTTTTAATTCAACATGGAATGTTTCAAAAGTAAAAAAATCTATTTCTTATTTTTAATACTGATAAAATAACAAATATGGGGACAATCATGTAAAACTTAAGATACACAGCATATAAGCTTGAAGCTACTCCGATGCCAGTTATTCTTTCTGAATACAGACTCATAATTGTGCAGTTCTCTTAAAAACAAAATTCTGACAAATGCAACATCCACATGGTTGCTTTGTCTTCCCCCTCTCCCACCTTGGAGATGTCAGAAAATCATGTTACTCTATGTCTTGATGCCCCTATAGAGCACCCTTATCATACAGTCAGAATGGGTCTGTCTTTACTGCTATTCATACAGCTATAATGCACATCATTCCAATGGCCCTGGTTGGAGTTTCAGTTGATGGAAACAGTCCTACTCATATTACCCATCACATGAAAAGCCACTTCATGTTGAAATTTATAACACTTTGGTACTCTATGCTCTGCATTTTTTCTTTTTTCTTTTCTTTCCTGTTCCATTGTTGACCAATTTAACTAATCATCATCAAACTGAAATTATGGATCAACCAGTTGATTATTTAGCCTAACAATTGTGGCTGGCATCAAAGAATTGGAGGAGAGGAGTTGTATCAGGGCCCAGACTAAAGGAGGTGGTTCCAAAGTAATCTGGCAGTACAAATTGAATTCTCAAGATTGCCAGCGCAAAACTCATCATTTCAGGCCATCCCACTGATGCATATCAGTGTGGACTACATTGTACACAATATCTTGATTTGGGATATTAGGAAAACACCAATTCCACACTGTGGCACCTTAAGACATCCTCAGCCTGTTGAGCTGTAGAATACTGAGATACAGCAAAGGCATTCAGGCAAGTGCATAGAAACATTTAGTGGGCGATCCTTGCATCAGGACAAAAGGACAAAACTTATAAAACCTGAAATAATGATTAATCTAGAAAAACGATTGTCCAATTTATCTTGATTATTTATTCATCAAATTTGTCACTGCCCATCTCGTGAAACTGACTCTGGGCAGTTTACAACAAGACAAAAATTCATTAAAATGCAACATAAAAACAAAAACATAAAAACGTATACTCTTTAATATGAATTAGTTTGAAATTTGCACTCCGCCTAAGCCTATTTGAGTAAGCATTGACATTCACTGTGATAAGGATTTATATCTATGCAAATCTCCATTGGATTTCAACTCAACTCTTCATTGGTGTTTTTAATGTCTATCACCTGCACTGATGTTTTTAATGTGTGATCTTTGCTTTCTAGTATAACAAGGAAGTAAAAGAACTCTCAATTCCCCTTTATCTTCTTCAATAGTTCTGCTGTCTAAGCTTCTCAGACAGTCTAGGGATTGGTTGTACAATGTAAGTCTCATAATGCAATTATGGTTTAGAACATTTAGTATTTATGATCCCTCAAAAGGCTGTGCCTGTGAAAGCACTGCAAAATCTAGAGAAGATAAAGAGATTTTTCTCCATCAGTCATATATGAAGCACATTTTCTTAGACATTTTGAAAACACAATTAAAGAATCTCTAGACAAAGAGAATCAAGATGGATGTGAAGCTTTAAAAGCATTACAAGTGGAAAGGCTGAGGGAATGAAGATTACAGGCTAATGTGTTCTTTGAAAGGTATTATTTTCTTCCAGCAGCTGGTTTTTGTAGACATTTGGCAATTTTCAGCATCTAGTAAACGTGGATGTATTTTGTAAAATACATGGATGTACACATTAAAGACAGGTGAGCTGTTATTGGTTGGCTTTGGGGGAATAAGGTATTCAGTGTTATAGTATATCTCTTTCATCACTAGCACTGAACAGCTTAAACATTTGCAAATTCTTATAAAATTCAATAATTAAGTATAGATATAATGAGCAATTTCATGGGAATGATAAAATATTATTTAATTTTACAATTACAATGTAACCCTAATAATTTGATTCAGAAATAATTTCCACTCAATAAGTGGGTGAAGGAGACTAATGCCTATGAGGCTGAAATCAAAATGGATTAAAAGGACTATGTAATGTAGTCCTTTTGTAATTTTTTAGTATGAAGATCTTAACCATTTTCTTCATGGCTGGTAAAGGTACTATAGTCATATCTGTTTTATAGGATCTTTGGTGGATGAATTTTTATGTATCAAGGGATACATTGATTTCTATAGCTAAATGTGTGATCAAAATTATCTCGAATATAAATTCATACATCTAAAGAGTATGTGAGGCACTTCATTTGTCAAAGAATGTTGTATGTTGGCCACTAGAATGAGTTGCAACTTTTACTAGAGATAATTCATTGGATGAATGAAATTCGATAATGTTTTATGAGGGTATGGAATAAAAAATTTTCTGTCCAGAATTTACGTGTGGATTTGATCCAGCATTGCAGCACACACACACAGACACATGCACATACAGAGAGAGATTGTCAAATTAGCAGCAACAATTTAATACTATTCCATGTACATTTTAACAGAAGAAATTATAGAAGCAATGGCAAACATATTATTATAACTTTAATTAAAATATTTAATTAAAATAATTAAAACATATGTATTATAACTTCATAAGCATCAGGAATTGAAGCAAGTGGGTTTATGTTAGCTTGAATTATTAAAACATTTAGTGCCTTAGCCCTAAAGACAGTCCTACTCTCTGTTTAGAATGAAGATGTAGGCGGGGGGGAACCATCATTGTATAATGCTATTTCCAAACTGGGTGGGGGAAAAAAAAACCCAATCCTTATCTCTGGTGTTTATTGCTTTTACTTAATGGAGAAAAAAAAAAGATTGAAATTCATACATAAGAGTTAAAGGGGGAACCAATGGCAACCACACTAGAGAGAACCACACTCTGTAAACATACAGCTGCTCAGCTTCAGTGCCAAGTATTGATTAATTTGGAAGAATGGGATGAATAAACACTTTTTACATTTTTGCACTAGCAGTGGGCAATCCATTGATGTGTATTGCTTCTTTATCATCTATAATGAAGATCTGAACTTTAACTAGGCTGGGTCTGTGAGTCTTCTGCCAAATCAAGCTGAGGAGTTGAACTAAATCATAAAATGTCAGGAGATTTGAGATTTACTGTAAAGTCCAGCTTGACACACTACCTCCTCTGTATACATTGTCTCTATCTTGCATATGTGTTCTCCCATATACAAGGAGAAAACTTTTTTGTACTAAAAAAAAATGGTCATAATGTTTTCATAGGTCCTTTAGTTTTTGAAGCCATAGACACAGTGGTTATTGAATAAAACAGACCTACCTTTCTTTTCATTTCTGTGGCATTTTCACTTTCCTTTTTCATATTACATGAAAGAAACCCAAGTCAGTGTGACTTTGCACTTAGGAACTTAGGTGTAAGTTTTATAAGTATCTGAAGGTACAGTCTTTTGACTGGACACAATTAAAAGATACATTTTGGATACAAATGATGTTCTAGGCCTGAAGTACATAGTTATTTTGACAAATCTATATGTTTATAGCATTTATATCACAACCTTTCTCTAGAAGGTCAGGGTGATATATGAAACTCTCTCCTAATTTTATCTTTACAACAGAGGCCTAGGCACAACTGAGATGAAATAGATAACACCAATGAGTTTTGTGATGGAGTGGGGACTTCAGTCTAAATCTCCCCAGTCCAAAGGCAATACTTAATAACTACACAATTTGTTTATACAATCCACTGCTCCCCATTCCTCTCCTGGAATTTGTCTCCTGATAGAGAATAACTTGGCTGGAATAGGATGGGTTGAGAAATAGTGTCTTTATTAACACAACTACACTGCCCACTTTAGCAACAAAATATGCACATTACATTATATTGCATCTCCAAATTTCAGTATCAGGTTATATTTATTAGCAAATATTTGTCTAGCATTCCAATTCTGAGAATTGCCTGAGATGCCTAGCATTAATATTCAGAATATGAAGCCAAAACAATGAAAACAGAAAACAATAAAGTGTGTGTGTATATTTCACTGGCATTTGAATAGTTCAAGATCCTTAACAGTAAAGAGATCTGAAGCCACTCAGATGTCATTTTGCCATATCAGAAAACTATTTTATTACAGTAGTTGTGGCAAACATGAATTAAATCAGAATGTTATAATATCCATCAAATAATATGTGTTATTATGTACAGTGTTACGTATATAAAATATAGGAAAAAAATACTTCACACCCATGCACATATAGAAAATATGAAAAATGGCAACAGCCCAACTGTTTGTTCAAACTAATATAATTGAAAACAAGTGCACTTGCAATATACAGAATATATATCTTTTTAGTGGTCTTTTATTGAAAATAAAACCATACCTGGTACCACGCACACAAAATAACTCTTACCAGAAGCTAAAATATATTTGCTTATTTCTATATATGATCTAAGTCCTCTGCTAATGGGAAAGGTAATTTAGCTCATTGAAACAAACTGATCCCACTTAATGATTTTTAAGCAGGAAAAGAAATAAAGAGATATAGATAAAACGTGTGGGGGGGGGTGTCTTTCTCTCTCTGTCTTTGTCTCTCTCTCTCTGTGTACACACACACACATATACAATACTGTGCAAAAGTTTTAGGCAGGTGTGAAAAAATGCTGTAAAGTAAGAATGCTTTCAAAAATATATATTGTAATTGTTTATGTTTATCAATTTACAAAACACAAAGTGAGCAAATGGAAGAAAAATCTAAATCAAATCAATATTTGGTGTGACTACCCTTTGGCTTCAGACCAGCATCAATTCTTACACTTGCACACTTTGTACACTTGCACAAAGTCAGGATCTTGTAGGATTAGAGTCAGGTGTATGATTAACCAATTGTACCAAGCAGGTGCTAATGATCATCAATTTCATATGTAGGTTGAAACACAGTCATTAACTGAAACAGAAACAGCTGTGTAGGAGGCTTAAAACTGGGTGAGGAACTGCCAAATTCTGCTACTAAGGTGAGGTTGTGGAAGACAGTTTCATGTCACAGGACATACACCATGGCAAGACTGATCACAGCAACAGGACACAAGGTAGTTCCACTGTATCAGCAATGTCTCTCCCAGGCAACAATTTCAAAGCAGACTGGGGTTTCAAGATGTGCTGTTCAAGCTTTTTGAAGAAGCACAAAGAAATGGGCAGTGTTGAGGACCGGAGATGCAGTGGTCAGCCAAGGAAACTTAATGCAGCAGATGAAGGACACATCATGCTTACTTCCCTTTGACACTGGAAGATGTCCAGCAGTGCCATCAGCACAGAACTGGTGGAAACCAGTGGGACCCAGATACACCCATCTACTGTCTGGAGAAATCTGGCCAGAAGTGGTCTTCATGGAAGAATTGTGGCCAAAAAGCCATACCTCCGATGTGGAAACAAGGCTAAGCGACTCAACTATGTATGAAAACATAGGAACTGGGGTGCAGAAAAATGGCACCAGGTGCTCTGGACTTATGAGTTCAAATTTGAAATATTGGGCTGTAGCAGGAGGCAGTTTGTTTGCCGAAGGGCTGGAGCGTGGTACAATAATGAGTGTCTGTAGGCAACAGTGAAGCATGGTGGAGGTTCCCTGCAAGTTTGGGGTTGCATTTCTGCCAATGGAGATGGAGATTTGGTCAGGATCAATGGTGTCCTGAATGCTGAGAAATACAGGCAGATACTTATCCATCATGCCATACCATCAGGGAGGCATGTGATTGGCCCCAAATTGATTCTGTAGCAGGACAACCCCAAACATACAGCCAATGTCAATAAGAACTATCTTCAGCATTAAGAAGAACAAGGAGTCCTGGAAGTGATGGTTTCCACACATCCACAGAGCCCTGATCTCAACATAATTAAGTCTGTCTGGGATGACATGAAGAGACAGAAGGATTTGAGGCAGCCTACATCCACAGGAGATCTGTGGTTAGTTCTCCAAGATGTCTGGAACAACCTACCTGCTGAGTTCCTTCAAAAACTGTGTGCAAGTGTACCTAGAAGAATTGATGATGTTTTGAAGGCAAAGGGTGGTCACACCAAATATTGATTTCATTTGGGTTTTTCTTCTGTTTGCTTACTTTGCATTTGGTAAATTGATAAACATAAACAATTACAATATATATTTTTGAAAGCATTCTTACTTTACAGCATTTTTTCACACTTGCCTAACGTTTTTGCCCAGATAGATAGATAGATATATTTCAATGAGTTGAATTATCCTATATATAGAGAGAGAGAGAAAGACATACCATATCTTTTCCAGGTATAGATAGATACTGTATATAGATACACACAAACTGATATAAACATATGCAAAATGATCAGTCTATTAGCAAGAAGTAAACTAGTTTTATGTTCTAATGTTTCACAAGTTTTAGCAATCCAGAGCTGTTTAACTTGTATGAGAAATCTTAAAAGCAGACATAAATTTACTCAACTGCCACTGAGAAAATTATGCTGACCTTCAGAGACCAGTGAATACACTCCTTTATATTGTTTAAAATTTGGAAATCAAATTCAGATACAGCAACAGGTATATTTTTTTCAAGTAGTAGTAAATCTTATATTTTATCTTCTTCCCCACTGCCCATAATACAAATACAAATATATCTGCTAATATATTTGTATTTGTGCAACAAGGAATGCTCCAGTGAAGTTTTATTCAGTGCTAGTTTTGGGGATGAATTAATTGTAAGGAGTGATGGTAAGGAAGTTTTCTACTGGGGAAGAATAAGTAAGTTACTGAGTTGCAATAAAACTTAGTGTAGTCATTTTGACTTAATATTACCACACCACACAGCTTATGAGTTTTGCAACATCAGAAACAGTCACAAAAAGAGAATATTGCCAACAATATAAATTGGTTTTGCCAATCTATTATTTGCAATCTAGGAAAAAGAAAAAAAAAATCACAGGTAAGTTACATTAGCCTTCAACAAGTCCCTGAGATGTGTTGATTTCAACTTCTTGGGCAATTCTGGCTTGGAATTATGGAAGCGAAGTGGAAAATTAGAGGGCAAGAGGCTGGACAAAACTGAGTTCCAACAACAAGAAGAAAATCTAGTTGACTTTCAAAGCTTGGACCAAGTCTTTTTTCCTTAGACGACAAAAGAAATGACGAGGTGAAATCATAAGAAGGTATAATCATAATTTTGAATGAAAGTCTCCAAAAAGTTCCAACATGGTAAGCCATTATCTTCACCATACCACACCAACTGTCATAAAGGGGTTCCCTACACTTAAATCAATGCAAAATAAAATCAAATACATCAAACAGGATTATAGTTTAAGAGCGTATAGGTAAAGACTTGGAAGTAAGTCACATTGAACTCAATGAAGCTCATTGCTCAGTAAGTAACCCAAGGATTTTTTCTTTTCTTTTTTCTTTTGAATGAGAAAAAAATTAAAGGTGAGTATGAAAAGTTTTCAGGAATTATTGAGAGAGAGAGAGGGGAATGAGCTGGGGAAAGAAGAATAAGAAGAGGAAAAAAAATCACTTACCTAGAACCCCTAGCCTGTAGTTGATGGTTACAACAATGACATTTCCGTAGCTTGCCAGTATGCTGCCATCAACTATATTCCCTGTACCTTCCATATATGATCCACCATGAATATAGACCATCACTGGTTTCTTGCTGTTCTGATCATGTATATCTGAAAAGAATACAAGTAAGGAAAACACAAAAGTAATACAAGTATTAAATGAAAAAAAACCAAAAACCAAAAATCAGTCTTTTTTTTACCCCCAAAGAGCTAATAAATTAGTTATTTTGCATATTTTCTAATGTCAACTGTATTTCTTATATAATCACCTCTGTTTCTCTTCAGTCATAACCAATGACATAAAGGGAATATGGTTTCTGGAAGAATTCTGGAAAAAAAGTCTAAAGTGTCACTTGTACAGAATATAATTCATTGTAGGACTGAAATAGTAACAAAATATTCCCAAGACTCAAATCTGTAAAATATAGATAGCAAACACTATAAAAATAGATTTATAGCAGTTGTTAGAAAGTCCGCAGTGCAATATTCATTTCAAAAATTCAATAAACGTATTAGCTATATTTTTCTGCAATTTATAAAACAAAGATTGTATGCAGTTTGAACACAACAGACTTATTACCCCTCCCACCAAAAACTAACATTCAAAGTAAAAAAGTGTAGGTGGGAGTAGTGGATCCTGAAACAATGTATTTTGACAGATTTTGAAAAAAAAATAAACATGCTTTTAATTTAATTGCACTCCTGGTACTGCAGTTTATCTAAAGCAACTAGAGCTTCTTTTAAACCAGACTAATTATCCATGTAACATAAGCTACCTAGAGTCCTTGAGGACTTTGGAAGTAGGTAAACTGCATAATAAATATGTGTTCTGCCATTGCCTTCTTTGGGGATGTTCTTTTCAACTTCTCACTCTACTTTACTGGTAGTCTTCCATCCAACAACTAACCAGATCCAACCCTGCTTAGCTTTTCCACATCTATCAACATTGGGGCTGTCATTAACTTAGGCAAATAATATAACAAATAATTTCAGGCAGTGAGCAAAGTGATTTCTACCAACGAACAAATGCCAGTTTAAGCAGTGGTTGTTCCCTGAATTGCCCGTACAAGACAATTCCTCTTACATGTTGCTGACTATTAATTTCTCCCAACGTGAAAGGCATTTGCATGCTAGCTCAATCAAGCCTTGGTATCATTCTAATGGCACTGCCATTGGTTTGAAATGACTACATGGGGTAGAGTAGCATGATAAACCCAGATCCAGACGCATTTCACAATCTCTTCCAAATAGCCATAAAACTGATTGCTAGGCATCAAAGGCTTGGCTTAGCTTGGCATTTTTGCTTGAAGGCTTACTTGCCTCAGAAACTGATGCGCTTATCAACAAGAGGTAAATATGGATCAAAACCAGAAAGAGCAAAGATGTATTTGTCTGGATAATGTGTGACCAGTTAATCGTTAGAGCTGATATACTTAGTTATAGATTCAAATAAAAAGGGACATTTGCAGAAATATCACATATATTATTATTTAATATATTGTTATTATATTCATGTAAGACTTTTTAATGGGAGGTGAAGTAGTCTTACAGCTAAACTAGGCTTTTCCTGGGATCCTACAATCCTATATTATGAATATGGAATAAAGACCTAGGTTCATTATTTGAAAATAGTTGAGGACTACAAAGAAAAAAAAAAGTAACAGTTGCATTACCCAAGAAGCAGATATCTTAGCATCTATATTTCTAAAAAAACAGAAATCATTCTGTACTCTTGAGAAACAGGGATATTAAAAGGTGATCCCATCATACTATGCATATTTGTGAATGGAATGGAATAGAAAGACAAATTGTTAAATAGGAATAGAGTGCATCAGATATGAAAATAGAGAAAAAAATCAGGTAATAATGCTAAAACAAGACCATCCCAAGAGAAGATGTCAAAAGCACACATTCCTGAAACAAATACATATTTCAATTAATTTTATCTATACCACAAGATTCAATCCTAATTTCATGTTATTCTTCTGCAGGCTTCATATTCCAACAGATTATCCCATGAAAAGGTCATCCTAGACAGAAAATGCTTTCACAATGCAAATTTTGTCATGAAGTGTAACTTTAAGCTAGGTTTATTTTAAGTCTGTAAAGCCATCAAAATGTATCCGATATCCATTTTAAAAAGTTTCTGGATGAATCATTTTTATCACTGAAATTTGAAAGAGTATGCAGGTTAAAAAAATAAAACTAGGCTCTTATAATGTATGCAACTTTCTGACTTACTTAGCGAGAGAAAAGCATTTTCTTATAGCACAGTGTAGTGCTCTGCAAGTATTAACTAAGTTCATAGGAAAGTTCCAAATCTCTTGCATCTGATCATTATCAGGTAGTTTAAACAATATCTTTAATATATATATACACACACACACACACACACACCCCTACCAGTCTGTCATGGCTGATACTGCCTGAGCAGTTACACTCATACATAGATTCTATTAAAACATTTACAGAAATAGTCTTCCTCGCAATTTTAAAATAACATGCAAGTGATGGAACTCCAAATAGGATAGATATTATTGGTTATTGTATAAACTCACAAGATAGTTTCTCAGGAGAAATGTGGGAATAAATGGTAGAGGCAATTTTGCCCCAATTACATGCAAAAGAAGGAAGCTTTAAAGAATAAAACAAAGCAAGCTAGAAAGCACCCCTAAAGTTTCTTGATTTGTTACACACTGAAGACAAGAGGAAGAAAAAAGAAAAAGAAAAAGAAAAAACCATGGGAAGTGTAATTGCATCCAGTATAAGGAAAAGAGAAAGAGAAAAATAACATGAAGGTGAATTTACAAGCTACTAAAAGAGAAAAGAAAAAGAAAATAGACATGCAAGATTTCAGTTTCATTTCTTTTCTTCCCCAAAAGTTGGGAATAGAATAAGCATTTGATTGTAAATAACATTTATGTTACTCACTTCACAGATATTACAGATAATCTGTACTCTTATCTGAAATAGGAATTGTGGTAATCTAAATGCTAATTTGTGTCTTTAGAAAAAAGGAAGGTTGATTCTAGATAAGACAAAAAGAAACACCACACCAAAATGTGTGTGATTAAATAAAGGAGGGGAAAAGTTTATGTTCATGCATATCAGGACTAAGTTTTTTTGGGAAAAAAAGAACAACAAAAATACCTTCATCTTCCCCACGATCATTACTGGTTATATCATCTGCGCTTTTCTTTGTGTTGGCTCCTAGGTTCAGAGTGAGCAGGAGAATAAAGGGAAAAAAAGATAATTCAAAAATGGCAGATTCCCAAAAATTTAAAGAAAACTATCCGGAAATTGAAAAAGAAAAAATGTAACACAAAAAAAGTCAACATTTGTACTGGAAAAATAAAGGATGCAAATTCCACACAAACATAAATGCTAAAAATATTCCAACAATTCAAAAAAAAAAATCACTAGTAGGGAAAAAGTATATATTGTGTTAATGTAATTAATTTGACTAAATTTGATTTAATTTAAATTTAATTTAAATTTGATAAAATATGAATTTTATATGTATAGATTACTTCTTTACATTGATAGTTAAATTTTCAGTACATAATGAATCAAATGGACTTTTATTAAGGCTGTTTAACAAATGAGGATGTGATGAAAACATCTAAGAAATTCAATTTAGGCTATTCAAGATGTATTTTAACCCTAGCCCACCCTGAATCATATGATCTGGATCCAAAGAACTACAGGAAGTTGCCATCCATATTTTATGGAAAACCTATTGTATTTAAAAATAACAAAAATTTCATAGATAGTTTATTATCTATTATTTGGGTCTGCTGTTCAAAGGGGAAAAGTCAAAAATTCTACTGTGTGAATCTATAGTGTAATATATTCATAAAGTAACCTTTTGAATACTGTTCTCCAACAAAATCCATACAGTACTCTGAAGACTGTTATCATAATAATTGCTAATAAATCCACATTGACATATAGTCAATCAGCACTTTATACAATTCAAAGACCATAAGTCAAAGCATATTTAACATTTCTGATTTCAGACAGAAGGACATCTGGATATGAATGAGTCAGGGTTCATGTGATTAATGCATTATGTTTTGAGAAGAAGATTTGAATTAACAATGTATATTACTTACCATAACAACCAAAACACAACTAATGAAAGAATTACATAGTTCCAACCCTCTAAAAGCAACAGCTTATATAAAATGGAGAATTCCATATAATTCTCTTATGCAACATATCAAACCGAAGCTATGGTCTTTGATAAATAATTATGACTATTTCTTTCAATCTAATGTGCTAACAGGTGATTTGTAAGCCGGCTCAGATGCACCTAGCCATATTCCCTCTTCTTATAGCATGTCTTTCTCTATGTGTGTGCATTTTAATCTTTAATCTTGAACCAATCTGCCCTTTATGCAGCAAAAAGCTTGGAATCTATCCGCCTCAGGTAGCCTTTTAAATAGAATTTCATTTCTATATCATCAAGGAGATCACATGAATGGACTGTTTTAGTGTCACACACCAACATAGAAACACGTGTCAACATGGGAAACCTGAAAAGAAAAATAAATGTGGAAAATACATGTATGAATGATTTACTTTTAAAAATATGGAATGCTTTTGTCTTGGTTATATAGAAGATGGGCAATGTATAGTATTTTTGTTATATAAGTTGACAACAGTATTCAATACCTGAGTTCTTTTTAATTTCCAGATATGCTATACTGAAATAAAAATCAAAACCAATGTGTTTATATACAGCATTTTGTTCAATCATAATTTTATTTTTATCATCCATAAAGGTATTTTGGGTTCACCTCTGAGCAGAGAAAACCCTCATGCTGAGATCGTTTAAGCCTTTGGAGTACTATGAAAATATATATTAAAAAGGCACATAGCAGAAAAGAAGTAAAAGCATCCACTTTATAAAACAAATCCAAATAACCTAGGATAATACAATATGGGACTGAAAGGTCTTTTTTTTTTTTTTTTAAAGCATAGGGATTGCTATTTGAGTTTGGGAATTTTCAGGTTCAGCAGTCAGACAGATCTGCTCAGTTTAGCAGAAGGACTAGTGAAATGCCAGCATATATTTACTGTCTCCAATAGCATTACTCAGCAGCATTTCACCAATAATAGCACCTCTGAAAACATACACTCAGTCAGAAAGACTTGTTCATAAGGAACTTTCCCAACACTTATTAATGTGGCTAGAATATGCTGGATATACCGATGCCAGTATTTATTTAACCTGTATGTCATTGGATATTCCTGGTTAACTTGAATGAAAATATGTTTAACTGGCCTTTATTTTCCACTTGCACTTGTAATGGAAGATGGTAGTTGGACAACAGAGGATAAAATGAGAAGTATTTACATAGTTACATAGAAATTATCATAGCTTCTGTTTCCTGTCTTATCCAGATAATTGCCCTACTGTGCTCCTTCTGTGTTACATACTCCAAATTTCATAGTTACTGTCCATTTCTTACAGCTACTCATATACAAGATCTCTGAATATACATGATTAGAAAATTGTATGTGGGACTTGAAACAAAAATGCAACAACAGAATGAAATGGGAAGACCTTCTATATGCTGGTGTTATAGTTAACCACACCTCCTTTAGTGATACTCTGTTTCATATCTCCCTGCTCTCTGGTTTTCCTATCCACCTAAAAATAGTAAACATACCCTGGTGTTCTCAGTGATTGCTGAACAGGTTCATTCTGGATTCATTTAGATTACTCTGAAACATTTTTTTTTAAAAAAACCTTCTCACAACTTCTCATAGCTGATGTTAGTTTTCTCTTGTGTATGATACAGAACTCATATGTCACAGAGGAAAGAGAAGTAATGATCCTACTTGAACCATTCTGATCAACTGGGGATTGCAGTGATACCAACTCATTTTCAGGGTCTATTATATATTATATAATTAATACAAAATCATTTTTTATCACCCGTGTATCAACTAAAAGTCACATAATCAATATTTCATAACAAGAAAGATAGTTTTCAAAGCATAGAAATATTTTTGACATCCTACGAAATTCTAATCCAAGCTAAATTCTTCAAGTTCTACTGACCAAGATTTAATTATGCAAAAAATGCAATTTCTTTCCAAATATTTAGCTCTCTTCTTTGTTTTGACATGTCAGAAGGGGTAGTGTTGGAACAGGATGCAATATACAGTAAGTATACATACTCAATAGTATGTACCACCAACATTGCATATACATTTTCAAAGTTATGCTATGTTGATACCATGTTACACCTGCTGAGGCAATACCCCAATGGGGACTCAAGGTTTAGGGGTTCCTTTCTGTACCTCCACCTCTTCTTCCTTGTGGCTGATGATACCCGTTCATCTATTTTCTCTGAATAAGAGAACCACAAGAGCAGAACATTATACTTGACACACATTCTCTCTCACTAAGAAGCGCTATAAAGTTTGCACAGAAGAGGCCAGCAAACAACCACAGGGACAAGGGGCGGATGGTAGATATATTCTAAAATGTCACCATATTTCAACTAAAAAAATAAAAAAATAAAATTCACACTGGATACAAATTACAGAGGTTATCTGGGATCTGGCAGGGTCCTATCTTCCTAGACTTCTGGAAGGCCTTGAAGATCTGACTCTTCCAGCAAGTGTTGGGGTAGAGTGAGGCCGAAACCCAGTAATGTTGTTTGTTAATGTGTGTGTGTGTGTGGGGGGGGGGAATTGTTTGGGGAGATGGGAATTTTTGTGATGGCTTTACATTTTTTTCTGTTTTAATTGCTGCTTGTAAGCCCCCCAGGGTTATGGCGCATAAGATGTGCAGCTGTATCAGATAAATAAATAAATAAATAAATAAATAAATAAATAAATAAGCAAGCAAGCAAGCAAGCAAGCAAGCAAGCAAGCAAGCTATTAAAACTACCCTCAGAAGATTTGTGAGCTTATAGGAGACCACAGCTTTTGTGCTTTTTCAAAGTGAAGATTGTCTACGATAACAGATGGATTATCCTTGTTTTCTTGAGTGAGGTAAATCATTATAAGGCACTCAGGTTTCAGCATGGTTTTGTGTGTATGTAACAGGTTGTTTTTATCATGGAGTGAATCTGACAAAACCAAAATAAGCAGCTTAGAAGTGGGGTTGAAAAAGCCAAGAGAGTCACAGGAGAGATGACACAGAAACTACAGTCAACTGGCCCCCTTTGTTCTGAAGATCCTCTTGCTTTTCATAAACAGAAGGAGATGAGATATCCAGATCAAAGCTAAAGTTGAGAACTAATCACATCCGATATCAAGGAAACTTAGCCCAGGTAACTAATACACCCAAGACTGCAGTCATGCTGTTTTCTAATAACCAACTTAGTGTGATGTAGTGCTACTCTTTTTGTGTGTCATACACATTGTCCCAATGAGGCCCAACACTTCAAAATTTAACACTACAGGTCCATGTTATTTTTACATTTCTTTCATTGATTTATCATTTATTTGCTGCTTCTATTTGTTTAGCCACGTGGGAATTCTTTTTTGGGAAAGGAAAACTGAGTCTGTCTGTTTGCCTAATTACCTATCTAATGTAGAAATGAGTTACACTTTAAACCACCCTGTTGTTGATGGAAATTATACTGTGAGTTTCTATAGAAAATACCATAACACCGAAACAAATAAACAAACTGTAATGGGCTTTTTAAGCAATTTCTATTAACATCTGTGCCAAATTTTACAGTATTTTTAATTGTCTTTTAACAGCCTGACAATGTTAGATACTATTAATCATTGAAGATTTTAATCAGAGCTTGGATCACCTTTTATTAGTATTGTAAGTAATCAATGCATTGTGCAGTTATTCACTATAACTAATATTAAATTCTTAGTTTTTACTATTTCTGTCATTTTATTTTTATTCCCAATAAATTCCTCACCTTTGACATGAGATCATTTTCTCATTACCATTAATTTATCTGCATTCTATTTTTGTAGATCTAATAATTATTCCTTAACGTGGTTATATTGTTCTTTTTTTATTTGACCTCACTGTTCACATATTTAATTAAATTTCTAATTTGTTTTACAGTTCTCATAAACATGCCATTTTATAGAAAGAAAATAGAATATAATTATTTCTCTATTTTTGTTTATCTCTTGTCTTTATCATTCCCTTTCAGTACTATTATTGGGTAGGATTATGCTATTATAAATGTAAATGTATTTCTGATATATATTTCAATGTGAACTTTCATTTTAAAAAATCAGGTGGGAACATGGCGGCTTGACATCTCTCTGCAACAGGGAGAGATGACATCATCGGTGGATTGGTGGCTGGCAGCAAGCACTGGCCACCCAGCTTCCTCTGGGTTAAGGAGGAAGCAAGGAAATCAACTCATTTGGTCTCCAGGCAGCTGTTCCTTGAAAGCTAATTGTAGAGATGAAACCTCTGTGAACAGCTTTCAAGTCGAGTGGCTGGGAGGTGGGGGAACCATCTCCATTCACCACTGCAGTGCAGCCTTTAATGGACACTAGAGTCGACCAACTCTCATTTCTTAAACACCTTGGTTTATAATTATTTTTCAGCTTAAGAAAGACCTTCCTGTACAACAGATAAGTAAATCTCTCGGGGCTTATCCTTATTTTTGGGACTATATTTTAAATGAAGAAATAGAGCTTTAAATTAAGCTGATTAATCTGCAAAAAGCTGGACAAAAAGTGGAATTTCAAAGAGACTTAAAATGTACTTATACTCAAAAAGGAAGATTTATTTGTTAAAAGTGTATTTTTTTATGAAACTCCATCTGTAACAACGAGGTTGTCTTTTCTATAGGAAAATTTCTTGTGTTTTGTTCAATTCTGTCTGCTGATTGGTAGGACTACAAAAACAGAACTAGACTCTAACTTGATTCCAGTGTGATCCCTTTGTAGCAGACACGTGCACCTGCAATTTCAGCTTGAAAGAAACTAAAGGATATGAACTGCAGTTTACTTCCATTTGCAATTAATTATATGTGGCTATACAATTTAGTCATCTAAACAGAAAGAAAAAAGAAGAAATGACTAAAAGAGTCCCTCGGAGCAGTCATTAGAAGATAAAATAACTCCTTTAAATTTACTTCAGTCAATGTTTGATGAACTAGGAGCTAAATTTAAGTCCTCTGAAATAAAGATAGACCAAAGAGTGGATTGAATGATTAACTTTGAAAAAGAGGTGGAGATTTAACCAAATGTGACACTGGAGTTCAAAAAAATGCTGGGCTATGAAGGTGGTATGAATAAAGAAATCGTGGATTCAAATATAGACTTAAAATGGCCAAAGGATGATATGGAAAAAGATGCTAGAATGGAACTACCAATGGAATCAACTGATGTTACAATGTTTAAAGGGGACATACAAATAATGGAGAAGAGTGATTTGGAAAGATGTTTTTACCTTGGATTTGCAAAAGGAATGTATTGCTCTGGTGAGGCTGTTCCTGGGAAGAGACGAAAACAGAATATTGGAGATGTTTCTGAGAGAAGACAAGGAGATGATGGGAACCAACTGGTGGGAGATTATAGGAAAGGATTAAAGTTTAAGCTTTTTAAAAGTAAACGGAAGGTTTACAAAGTGAATTTATTCGACTATGGTTAGCATATATGCTGAGGTTCTTGGTAGTTATTAAATTTTAAATCCTTAAAATATTTTTTAAAACAATATTTTAAGGATTTTGGTATAAAGTTAACTAAGTAAAATATATTTGTTATAAAATTTATGGAATTTTTGTTCTTATATATGACAATAGTAGTAAGGTTCTTATATGCATAAAGATGGAAGGATCTAACATTATTCATAATTTTATTTTTTATATATGATAACAGCAGCAAGATTTTTAAATGCATAGAGGTGGAAAGACATTATCTATAGCGGAACAATGGTTTGTGAGGTTGATAGAGTTGGCCAAGATGGAGAAATTCACATTTTTGACTTGAGATAAGACACTGTGTAATTTTAGTCTTAATTGGATTGGGAGGGGTTTTTTTTATGGGATATAGAAAAATGAAATTATGTTGTATGGGTTTGATGATTAGAAATAATATGGGTAAATGGAAATTATGGAAATAATGTAGTAAATTTAGAACAAGAGTTTGATGTATATTGTTACTTATATCTATTGTGGGGTGGGGAGGAAATACATTTTGTTGTTGTTTTTCTCTTTCTTTCCCTTTTCTTTTCTGCACTTTTGCTTTTTTACTATTTTCTCTTTTTCCAATTCTTTCTTTCTTTTTTTCCCTTATCTTCTTCCTTAATATTAGTTTTGGTTAGTTTTTATTGCTCTTTCAAAAATTTAATAAAGTTATTATAAAAAAAAACCCAGTAATTAATAAATGGGATAAACCTATTTAAAGATGCCCATAAATACCAAATTTGTCTTTCCCTACTTCCAACTCTGATGGACTCCCTCCATTCTTTCAGTAACAATTCTCTCCATTATTTATCCCCCCCCCTTTTTTTCCCCCCTGAATAGGCTTTTGTAATGCTTGGAAAATTTCTGTGTTGTCATATGTCATTTAACTTCCTTTATATCTTTGCTTCTAGATACTTTAGAGTACTTTTTTTTTTTTTACTTCAAGCATTTCCTCTTTAAAATGTATTCTGACATGACCCGAGGGCTTTCTTCCTTGTGTTCTTATGGTATAGGTAATCTACACTTGACAATAATAGAAGAAGCTACTTTAGGGCTTTTTCCATCTGTTTAGTCATAAAAGAACAAACAGACTGTTGTGTATGAAATAATCGCTGTAATGTTTGTTTATCTAATCTATGTCCTATATACAGCACCCTTACATTACTGTGGTATATAACCTGGACATAAACATATGGTGCATAAAGTGATTTTTTTAAAAATAGTTTTCTTATATGTCATGATTTTTTAAAATAGTTTTCTTATACATCATTGGGGGGGGGGGGGAAGGTTCCATACCACCATAGCACATTCCTTTTGCATGAATCGGATTTTTGAAAAACAAAAACAAACAAAACTCAGTAAAATTAATTATCACATTGTTTGATTCACACAGAACAACACCCACGCATCCACATTGATTTTTGTATTGTATTTTTTGTTTAATACAATTTAAGATTGTTGGTTTTATCACCACTCAGAATCATCAGAGGATGAAGAGGCATATAAGCCCAGAATAGATAGCTCCTTTTTTCTTATATCAAAAAAGCTGGTAATGGGTAATAAATTGCTTAATACATATTTGTCTAACACTGTGTGTATACTTCCATGACATATTCCAACAAAGGAATCCAAATTCACATATTCACTCACAAAATATCTGTAAAGAGATATATGAGAAGCTAGGTAGGTCTATTTACTTCCTAATAAGTTTCATTTTTGAGAGTCACAAAGAAAAAGGATACTTTTGTACATCAAAATAATTAATTTCCCATCAATTTTAAGATTTCTATTTTCCTCATTTGTCTATGCTTCCCTAGGTTTATGTGATGGAGGACTTGGATGAGGAGATTCAAGGTCATGGAGAAAAGAATTTCAAGCATCTCCTCAGCCCACAGCCTGAGCGTGTGAAAGCAAAGAGGATGAGACTGGGACCACCCTAAGGAATTCATAGTGTTTAGTTGCAGACTTTGGGAGTTACAGTTAGTCTGGTGAGATTCTGTCTAGCAGGTGTAAGCTAATAAAGTAACTGAGCAATTCCAGAACCAGCCCATGGAGTTTCTTGGGCTGAACCTGACATCAATCTCTCCATTAAGAACGGAGCCTGTTGTAGCAAAATTTGAACTAAATTCACAATGTTTCAAGTTAAATGCACAATGTTCCGAGTTAATTACCCAATACTACTTATACAGTATTATACAATAATACTGTTCTGGCTTACATACAAATTTGACTTAAGGACAAACCTTGGGAATAGAACTCGTTCTTAAACTGGGGACTATCTGTAATATGCATAACCACAGAGAGAACATACAGATCAAAAGTAGTATGACTAAAACTCTAGGCTACAGAACCTACTCAGAGCTTATTAAAAAAATTAAACAATTCATGTAAGTAAATTCCTAATTTTCAGATGCCAGAATGAATCTGTCAAGAACAAAAAGGGCTTTCTGTGAGTGACTCTCAAGCATGATTTTATATATGATAGGCCTGTTAGGTCAATGTGGCTTATTCAAAAGCATGCACTGGAGAACAGCTTTAGGATGCATTATCACTGGTAAGAAGCAGTGCCATGACATTCAACTATACGATGATTAGTTCAAAAACATTCACCCCATCTCATACCATCTACTTTATAAAACAAGTTAACTCTTTATAGAACAATGTCCAGTGTGAAATTCAGTGTGCGATAAGACACTTTAATACAGTTTGTCAGTTCCTCACAATCAACTAACTATCAGGAATCATTTTTCATCATTTATGAAATCAACTTGTACTTACGTTCACTTTCATAACTGAATTATTAAATGCTGTGTATTTATTAAACTAGAGCCTCTCATGTCAATAACAAGAACAAAAAGGAAATAAAATTTCCCAAACTACATTTTAAATCTTACATTTTAATTGTTTCTTTAAACCTCCAATGTATCACGATGCTTACATCATGCTGCGTTGGGTTACATCATGTTATGACCAGTGATGTAACCCGTCGCAATGCAATGCACACATCGCACTTTGTCAGTAAGTTAAACAGAATTCTAGGATGTTGTTGACTTGTCTAGATGGACATTGTGACAAAGTAGAATACACTCCTTCTAAGTCTCAAAATACAAATTGACACATTCTTGACACATGTAACCAAAGTGCCAAAATAGTGTTTTACTCAATTTTTTACATAATGAGTGTGGAAATATACACTGAAAGGCACATTTTTCACACAGCAACAACCAAAATAATGTTTATGACAAAATGAAAAACAAACAAAAAACAAATAAACAAAATGCCACAAGCACTCTGTGTGTTTATTGTAATTGCATTATTTGTATAATAATAATATTCAGATTATTTTTTATCATCTGGAAAAGTTTTTAGGAAGTAAGGTTTTGTAAAGACTGGAATATTCAACATTAAAAGGATACAGGGTTCAAATTGCTTTTCAGATACAAAGTTTACTTGATAACTTAGATTATTTTTTGTATAGTAAAGTAATAGTAAACTGCTTCATAAGGTTATTAGGAGGGTAGAAGAAAAGGAAACCTAGCTTGAGTTCTTTTGAGAAAGAACTTTGGAACAAAATATGAATTGAACTACTGCAATAAAATATTTTAAGGGCTTTCCCCCCTCCTCTCTTTGATAATTTTAACTGACTAATTTATCAGTCAGCTGAATATTATATTTGATTCTAGTAACACTTATGGGATGGGCTGAATTCAGGCTACTTTTTGATGCTAACTGCTCAGTATCAGACCCACCTGGAAAACATAAGTTTATCCATAAATGTGTACTGATATGCTTCATGAATGGAAACAAAATTTGAGTCAACATATGGATAAATGCAAACCATCTCCACCCCATTTATAAAATGCCTTATAAGTAAGAGTGAGGATCAATTCTGAAATGTATAACTACACTTCAAGAAATCAGCACACAAGCAAAGGTTGACAGTTTGGACCCAAACTGAATGCAAATGGTCCCAGATCATTGCCCTACAGAGAATGGTTATCATTTATTATGATTTATCCATTTAAATGGATATCATTTATTACCATTCTGGCATTTAGATCACCCATTAAAATTACATATGCAGAACTATATTATTTCAGGCAGTTGCCAATATACCGTATCTCTATAATTCTCTCCATAAACATTGCACAGATAGATTTATGTTAATGAGTAACAAACTGAAAAGTTTGCATTTCAATAGCAGTACTAGTACCCAATGACATGCAAAAGTGTCATAATAACTTCCAGCTGGGTGTATAACTTTTATCACTATGGGAATTACTTTTCAAACATAAATGATGACAATCTATATTTTATTCTTCCAGTTTCCTTAAAATTAAAAGATCAATTTTGGATAAATACTTAAAGAAATAAATATCAGTGCTTTTACTCAAATACCCAGCAATAGTCCATAAAATATTCAAGGGAAATATACAAAATCCTACTGTGAACAGAATTTTATCAGAGCACATAATAATTTCATGATAGCACTAATGCTTACAAAAGAAATGAATAAAAATAACTTGGCTCTGTGGGAACAGTTGCAGAGCTGATAGTATCACTGTGATACTGATCCATCCATCCATCCATTCATCTATCCATCCATCCATCTGTTACTATCTGGGATCTCTAGGATAATAACTTTTTCCCTCCAGGTTTTTGTTGTTGTTGTTGTATATATCATGCATATACATTTAATTTCTTTTATTATTATCAGGTAAAACAAACAACAACTAAAACAAAAAAAAAGGGAAGGGAAGGGAAGGGAAGGGAAGGGAAGGGAAGGGAAGGGAAGGGAAGGGAAGGGAAGGGAAGGGAAGGGAAGGGAGGCATGCATATGTGCATACATAAAAGAAATGTTACACAAAAGCAAAGGTTAAATTGAAAATATGATTCTAAAAATAAACTAAAAAGGAAAATCAGGACCCCCGCCCCACAAAATAGGAGGGAAGGAGGGAGGGAAAATGTAGTTTAATAGTCCCCCTCTCTTTTTTCCTCTTCTCCCCAAACCCGCTAATTGCTACTTAAATTATGTGTGTATGTGTGTTTATGTATGTACGGACAAAAAAAATCCCCTCTCACCCCTATGGGTGGTATGTGTCTTCCTCAATCTCAGGTCTTCTTCCAGAGCCTGGGAGTTTGAGGGTTTTGTGCAGTATCTTAGCTGTTCTTAGCACTGCAGTCTTCTGGATAGAAAGCTCTGATGTTGCTCCTGGGATCTGTTGAAGCCACTCTCCCAGCTTCAGAGTCACAGCCCTGAGTGCTCCTACCACCCCTGGGACCACTTTGGCCTTTACTTTACACATCTTCTTCAGTTCCCCCTTCAGGCCCTAGTACTTCTCCAGCTTCTCATACTCCTTCTTCCTGATGTTGCTGTCACTTGGCACCACTATCACCACTGCTGTCTTCTGGTCCTTGTCTACTATCACAATGTTTGGTTGATTGGCCAGTACCTGCCTGTCCATCTGGAACTGAGAGTCCCGCAGGATCTTAGCTCTGTTATTCTCCACAACCTTCTGTGCAATCTCCCATCTGGATTGAGAGGGTCTAGCCCATACACTGTGCATATATTCCTGTACACAATGCCAGCTACTTGGTTGTGCAGTTCAGTGTATGCTGTTCCAGCCTGCATCTTATACCCTGACACTATGTATTAGACTTTCTGAGGCCTCTCTGCACAGCCTGCACCTTGGGTCCTGTCTAGTGTGGTAGACCCTTGGTTCTATGGATCTGCTGCTTAGTGCCTTTCATGTGCTGCTATGATCAGTGCCTCAGTGCTGTCTTTTAGTCCAGCCCTTTCCAGCCTCTGGTAGGATTTCCCATGTCAGCCACCTCAGCTATCTGTTGATGGTACATCCCATGCAGGGGCTTGTCTTGCCATGGCACTTCTTCTGCTTGAACCTCCCATGTCTGCTGCTGCCTCAAGCATTCTCTCAGCAGCTCATTTTTGGGTGCCATTTTACTGAAGTACTCCTGGCTGCTCTGGATTTCATCCAGGACAGTGGCTTTAACACTCACCAGAGCCCACCTGCCCTTTTTCCAGCTGGTGTCCAGTCTCTGGATGTTGGACCTGGAGTGGAAACCTCTCTACATTGTGAGGAGCTTCTGGGTCTTCACACTGGCAACTCCATGTCCTCCTTTGGCCAGCTTACTATACTGGCAGGTATCTGATGATTGGCAGGGCATATGTGTTGATGGCATAGAGCTTGTTCTTCCCATTGAGTTGGCTCAAATATGATTATTTTAAAAAAAAACTAAAAAGGAAAAACAAACAGAAAAGGGGGGGAAAGGAAAAAGTAAGCTAATAATCCCTCCCTCTTTTTTCCTCTTGTCCCCAAAATTGCTAATTACTACTTAAATTGTGTGTGGATGTGTGAATATATACAGTATATATATATATATATATATATATATATATATATATATATGTTTGTGTGTGTGTGTGTGTGTCCCCTTGTGGATAGATACATTTATTGCTTTTGTTGTAGCACAAGTACAGCACAAACAGGCTACTTTGGGAGTAATCTCCCAGGACGTACTGACTAAATCTAAATGGGAATAGAACTGTCAGGATAGCAGTTCTTTGAGTTTATTGGCTTTTTAGGACAGAGCAACAATTCATTATTTAAAGAAGTCACCTATGGAGCCAGATGGCTGTACTTTTGATTGTGGAACAGTACTCAAGTGAAGTAGGATGTTTTTCAATAAACTTTAAGTGGCCCTAACAGTATTTCAATTTTAATGGGTTTAATGGATGTAAAAGGATCTTAGGATGCTACAGAGAGCAAGAGTGAAGGTATTATTACGAATTAGGAAGATTATGCACACAAACATCTTACTATTTTGACATTGGCGGGCCTAGTAAATATTTATACAAGCTACATTAGCATAACACTACAGTAATAAGAAAACAAAGCAAAAAAAAAATGCACTTCCCAGCTTTTAGGGTAAAACTAATCAGATATAAAGTCATGTTGTATGACTTTATATCTGATTAGGACGTATACTAAAAGAAAGGGGATTTTAGCTAGGAAACCAAGAGTAGGTTTCTAGGGGAAAAAAAAAGTGGATTAAGGTATTTAATTAAACATGGTATTTATTAATATGTTTTAATAATGTTTTAGAAAAAATAAAACCAAATACTGTTGCTGAAATATAAAGTGAACCTTGAGTGGGTAATTAATAAAAATAAATCATGATAGCAGAAGACAGAGAGACAAAGAGAGAGATGAATTGTGACTATGTATTTGGATTTAAAGAAGGTTAGCCCACATCAAAATTAAGACTGATCTTAATTCATGGGTCTTTGTGCATGATGAATTCAAAAACACTAAAGAAAAGGCACTAAATTCTTCTAGCTCCATAAAAATATACATAGGATCTGATTAAAAAAGGAACCATTATCTCTTCTATAAATTTTCTCTCAGTATAAATTTGTAGCCATCTTGGGGAAAAAAGTGTTGTATTTGATTACCTATGTACAACGTTAACATTATTACGATAGTAAATTTAGCTCCTGGATTCAGAGCATATACTAATGAAAATTCACAAATGCAAAGAAAGATTATTTTTATAGTATAATTGCAAAAAAGAATCTTTAAATTTTTTAAAGATAACTGGCTATGGTCTGAATTAAAATCAGATGTACCCTGCAGTTTTTGTACCATAGTTTTCTTGTTCCATAATATAATATTAATTTGTACTGTATCCACTGGTTAAAATTCTGGAAATAATTGCTTTCTTTTATTGTGCTTGGACTAAATGGAGTTGAATTTAAAGATAAGGGACAGCTGGGATCAGGGAGAAAAATATTTATAAGGTACCCCAAAATATTTTTGGGGCAAGTGCAAATACCTGACATCAAAGTATACTTTCTTTTTTTCTTAGCTATCTCCTTTACATAGTCCCACAAATTTCGGGTATTGGCCATCTATATTCCTTTTTTGGTAGCTTTCTTGTTCTGATGCCTTATTTATATGCTAAGGACTTTCCATTGTATGTTTCAGAGGTTTGATCTACCACCTCCCTGCTATTTAGTCCTGGATAATTCAGCAACATTTCAAATTAAACATGGTGAAGACATATATAGGTCCAAAGGCAGATGACAACATAGTATATTCTCAAATGTAACTGGGAATCCTATTGGGTCAATACATGAACTATCATAAGGCAGGATATGGATGGAAACAGAGACCTTGATCAAATCTTTGAATGTGTCTATGTTTTAACAGAAGGTAACCCTGGTGAATGCATTCAATGATTGTTTACTACAAACTAATGATTAGCCTTACAAACAGAACAGAACTTCATTATGGTCAGTGACCAATGCAAGCTTAATGAACAATCATACTAAAGGGATCCATTTGTTTCCATAATGAGTAATGAACAGGAAGACATTTAATTTCAGATAAGCACTACTGTATCAAGAATGGGAATTAATTGGCTGGGAGGACTAGCTGGAGCCAAACACTCATTCTGATGGATAAAGATGAGGAATATTATTATCTGAAGATAACATTCTGAAAAATCAAGAAAATATTTTTTTCAACATTTATATTCCAAACAGAGAATAAAATTATAATAATGTCCAAATCTGGATTGATTGAAAATTGCTGAACAGAGTCCAGCACATTGTCCCAGCAAATAGTGTAAGAAGAGGAAGAAAAACAACAGGCTGGTTAATTTAGCTCTTCATTCAGAACTTTATTCCATGATATATTCAGTGTCATAGCCTACTTAACAGCTTCCCATGAGCCTTCATTTTCTTGTGTGGGGAGATTGACTGGCCATCAGATCTTTTTACACTTGCACTAGGGTAAATTACCTTTTAGACTCTGCTATTTTAATGATTGAGCAGGAAAAATAAGCCAGGACATTGGGATTATCAATCAATCAATTTTTAAAATGTTTATAACCTATAACCAAACAATTGCTATCTAAATGACAGTAGCTATCATAAAAAGCATGATCACAATCCTTACAAAGATGAACAAGTGAGAAATGTCCCTAAGTTCTGGACATTAGGATTCTAGCATATATTGAACATATGGTAGAACATAACTAGGATGAGGAATTTTCTTATGACCCATCCCTTCAGTGACAAGCTACATTTACTCAAGCACTGCAGAAACAGTAACATATGTGGGAGGAAGGTGTGAATGGTTGAAGCTTGCTGGGTGAAATCAAATAATTCTGTACCATTTATCTGAGTTTACTTTTGATGCTCACCTGAATATCTAGCCTCCCTTGAATGGGAGGACAATGACACATTCCTAGTAGCCTCTCTTTTTACCCCATTGAAGAAAACAGTGTGATTGAGTGTGGATACTTCTCGGCAGTTTGTGTTAGAACTGAGATTATAACAACAGGTATTTATAATGAAATGCTGAATCAATAGATCTGTGTAATTTATCTCCTATGGGTGGATATCCTGAACTGGTGTTAAGGTCTGTTGGACATTTGCTCAGCTTTGCATATAGCAGCAGTTTTGGAGTTTCTCAGACTGGACTGCTCTTAGACAGTGATTTATGCCCTTCCCATTACAAAATTAGACTACTATAACAATTTTATACTTAGGACTGAAAACTATCCAGGAACTACAATTGGATCAGAATGTAGCAGTATAGCTTCAGGTGGATGAAAGTCACTTAGCAGCATTACATCCATGCTATGGTTGTTGCACTGGCTTGTATGTTCATAACATATAGTTTATAGGTTTATGATTCAAATTCAAAGTTCTGCTGTTTAAAGGTCTTACATCGCTTGGTTTCAAATTACTTTCAGGACCATCTCATCTGATCAGATTCTGCCATCCTAATTGGGCATTCCACAAGGGATGTTTAGGGTTTCTATCATACAAGTTGTTAAGAAGATGGCATCCTCTAGTCAGATCTTCAAGTAGGTGGCTCTGTCATTATGGAAAATTTTATTCTGTGTTGGCCTCCACATTTATTGATTTCTTTGATCATTTTAAACCTGTAAAAATCTTCCTGTTTTGGTAGATATTTTTATTGCTGATGCACCCTGGATAATTGAGAAAGCCAAAAAAACCAAGTTAGTATGTGTTTAACTGATCAGAGAAAAGCCTTTGTATGATTATGTCAAGGTGTGGAACATGCTTAAAGAAATGGAAATCCATAACATCTCATTGTCCTCATGCAAAACCTATACCCAGGCCAGGAAGCCACCGTACACCCAGTACATGGAGAAAAGATGGGCTTCAAGTTGACAAAGGACTGAGATAAGGCTTGCATGCTTTTATTTATTTATTTATTTATTTATTTATTTATTTATTTATTCATTCATTCAATCAATCATGCAGTCATTCATTCAGCCAACATATAAGGAAGCCAGATTAGGAAAACATAAAAATGGTTTTAAAACTGGAGGAAGAAACATCAATAATTTGTACTATGCCAATGACACTACTCCAATAGCTGAAAATGTGAGGTCTAGTAATGAAAGTCAAGGAGCACAGTGAAAATATGGGACTAAGATTAAATATAAAGATGACCGAACTAATTACAAGAAGTTTAGCGACCAGTCATAGAACTAACAATGAAGTTATTTAAGTGGTAGATAGATTCTGCCTTTTAGGATCAACTCTTAACAGTAAAGGAATCAACAGTCAAGAAATACCCCAGAGACTATCACTGGTAGAGTAGCCATGAAGAACTTGGAAATGATATTCAGATGCTGGGATACATCTATACCAAAAAAGATCAGAATCATGAAGGAAATGATTTTTCCCTGTGACATCTATACAAACAAATTTTAGACTTTGAATAGGTAGGATAGAAAGAATACTAATAGCCAAGAAAACAAACAAATGGATCATTGAACAAATCAACGCAGAGTTCTCATTTGAGGCACAAATAATCAGGTTCAAATTATGATATTTTGGACACATTATATGAAGACCTAGCTCTCTTGAGAAATGTATAATCCTAGAAAAGGTAGAAGGAAATAGAAGAGAAAAATGATCAACAGCAAGATGGATGGACTTAATTATAGTAGCAATGGGTGTACCATAGGACAAGGTTGGACAGATTGTCCTGGAGAAAAATCTATCCATGTGGTTGCTAAGAGTCGGCACTGACTTAATGGCACATGGGCTGGGGTGTGTGTGTTATCTGAAAATCCACCATTTGAATGGGCCATATCCATACAGGATGCAGAGACATACACAACACGTTGGCACCATATATTAGTAGACTATATATCTGAAATATTATCTTGAAAGTTTTTAATCTTTCAATCTGATAGGTTTTTTTTAACACTCCAGCTTTCAACAACATTATATTTTGCATATCACAGTGGAAAACTATTGTATATGTCTGTGATATTATTTCCTTCTACATTTAAATATCACTTTATTACTTTTTAAAAACATCATTAATTTGTTACGATTCCCTACAAAGAAATTTAAAAGAATAAAAGGGTGCCATCTAAATAGACATTTTGCAACTGAATGAAAAGCAGAAGATACAAGACCTTCTATCTTTTCAACATGGAATTCTCAAATGTTTAGCCTTGCTTAATCATTCTGTTTCGGCTAGGTTAACAATGCATTTCTCTTCTTTATTCAGAATCTTGTGGCACCCTCAATGAAACCAAATTCTTTAAAAGAATAAAATGGCCAAATAGCTTTCAATGAAACTACCCAACCAACTTCCAAACTTGTGCATGTAGTTGTTGGGGTATGTAATAGTTCTGTTGGTGTACATACAGGGACAAATAGACATCTGGGTTTGTTACAGCATCTGTTTCCCAGTTATCATCATTGTCCTGTTATTTCTTGTTGTATGTGAGAATCTGTGCCAGGATGGGTCATTATTTGTATGTAAGTATGGGCCTGCTATCCAGTGTCTGAGAAAGTGCAATGTCATTGTTCAGTATGGGTTGTAGCTTATTAATAATGCATTTGAGTGGCTTGGGTTGTGAATTTTTAGGTGACAAACAGTTGTGTTCTGTTGTTCTATTTTTGTAGTCTATATTTTAGTAAGTTCTCCCTGGGAATACATTTGGCTATACTGATTTGTCTATTGATCTCATTGGATGGATACAGGCACCTTCATATTCTCTTCCTCTAATGTGATATATGCCATTATCTGCCAGCAATACCACTCTGAATTCTACAAACAGGCCAAACTCAAAAATTAATGGGCACAAGTTTGACATCAGAATTCAGAAACAAGGACAAAGTAATATCAGAGCATTTCAACCACCCAGGACACTTAATTACAAGTCTCAGAAAGACACTTTACCAGCATAATTGAGAGACCACTGAACTCACGTACATCAAAAGGTTTCAGGCTATCAAACACAGTTTCAACAAACACAATGGATTTTTAACCCATTACCATTTTTAATTGCTACAGTACTTGTAATATGTTTTGCATATAACCTACATCTGCATAATCACCTTATCTTCCCTCCCATTCTACCCTCCCAAACTCATCCCAATTTAAATCCTACATCAGTTCAGTCGCTTCATACATTGAATGAAGTGAGCTATAGATCACAAAAGCTTATGCCTCTTAACAAAATTTGTGAGCCTGAAAAAGGTGGTACCAGACTCCTTTTGATTTTCAGCTACCATAGACTAACATGGCTGCCTTCCTACAATGTCTGCCATGAAAATACATAGAAGATGATGCGTGAACCTGTAATTAAAAACTTTGTGTACCACTTCCCCAGGCATAGACCTGCGGAATAAACATATAGTTACAGTTCAGGTTTTGACTAGCGGTCATTCTTTGGGAGTTTAAATAAGGTATGAGTTTGGAGAAAAATCTAGCAATACAGGAGGAAAATAATTGGCTGAATGTTTGCGTGTGAATATTTCAACATTAAATTAATAATTAGGGGGTTGAAATGGCACCACAAACTTTCATGCACACTTTCTTTCATGCACACATTTTTCTATGTTCGCATCTATTTAACTGTAAGTGCCATTTAAAGCAATACTAGATTGTTTCCCTTCCCTTTCTTACTAAATACATTACGTCATCCATAAGAGAATCATATAGTCCATTTACTGTGCAAGGTGGTCAGTTAGAATGATAAAGCCTATGCAAAATAAGAGAGTATTACCCTTACAGTGAAGAACAATTTTGCCTGAGCCTGTCTAAAACTAAACAAAGGCTAGACTATTTTGTAAATCATAAATCTTTCACAAGTATTTCAACCAAAGGTAACAGGGTAACTAATGTCAGAAGGTGAGAAAAATGAGGGTACTACATTGGGAAAAGAAGGTGGAAGAATAGCTTAGGGGCAAACTATTTCATGTTTTAAAATTTCAGGCCTTAAAGACAAGACTTGATAGATGATAAAGATAGATAAAAGAGAATATGGGTATCTGCCAGGGGTCAAGTGACATTGTGTGTACTGTGACAGCATCATGCCAATGACATGAATTACAGAATTACACAGTTCAAACCATTTGTACCATTTGCCTGATGGTATCATGATATACATTATACTTTACTCAATGCCTATGAAAGACAGTGTAAAGGAAAGTGTCTGCAAGAATAAAACCAATATTATAGGGGGAAAACTGCACAAGTGAAGAAATGAGGGAAAGGCTTGTTTCTCTTTGTCAGAATGTGCCTTGACTCATTTACTTGCTATAGTTACACACACTCACTTCATCCTGACTATATGGCCAACACCTCAACATATTTATCTCTATTCATTTATTTTAATCCATACCATTTAGCACCCATTCATTACTGATCCTTTCTTTTCTTCATTTGCAAGACTCATTTCTTAAGTACCCCATTCCTGCTGCATTCCATTTTCACATTACTTCTAACAGACTAATGTTCTCTTCCATATAACCAAGCGTGCTCTTCTATACAGTCATTTTTATTTGTTCGACAAAATTCATTGCCTGTAACAGATCACATTCTATTCACTGTCTACCAAATTTTGCATGTATTAATTCACACTTCTTTTTTATTTAAACACATACTGCATGTATGGTATTTTTTTTTTTTAAATGCTTTTTTGGATGTGACAAATTATGGAACCCAATAAATTATGCATTGGTTTCTCTGTCCCTTTTTCCCATCTTTTATAAATATTCTTCCAAGTTACACAAATCACCTACTTATAGTATTTTTCATCATTGATGTTTAATTATTCACTCACCTTTCCCTACCAAGCATAATTACTTTGAAGTAGTAAGCATAATCTTTGAAGTTTAACTTTCAGATCCATACTCCTCATGGCATCATAGATTCTAGTATTCGCTGCAAATCCTTTGGATTCTTTGTTGACAACACAGCATTTTTTTTCCTATACAAAAGAACATACCCCACCTGCTTCCTCTCCCTTTCTGCTTCCCAAATTCAAAGAAAACCCAAAAAACACATTATATTCATATTGTAACATTTCTCTAGTTATTCCATCTACACCTGCAGTGTTAACATTTTCCAACATTCTCACAATATTTTCATTAACTTATTTGTTGTAACTCTGGGTTCTTTCAATTAAACAATCTCATCTCTCAGGACCCCAAAAGTGTACCTCTTCTGTAGCAATGCATACCCTTTCGAATGAGGTTCCTCCCAAGATCTGGTTGGCCCCCATTCTGCTGTGGTTTAGAAAAGCCAGCTTCACCCAGGCCTTTGTCAAGGGAGAGTGACACCCCTCACTTCATTGTGCTTGCCATCTTTTATCTTTACCTTTTATGTTTTATTGATTTGATTTTAATTATTTTTTTATTACTGTGAGCCACCCTGAGTCATTGAGAGTTGGGCAGCATATAAGTTTAATATATTATCATCATTATCATTATCATTATTATACAAATCTCTAACAGATTTCTTCCAGCCTTCTCTTCCTTTAGTTTCATTGCAAACCATTCCATTGCTTTTATTCTTTATCCCCATTTCTTATAGAGATCACTTGTTTAGCTGCCTTTACCTATTTCCAAAACTGCTCTGGATTTCCTCCTCCTCTTTTAATCTTAAATGTTCCTTGCTTTCTTTAACTATTTTTTTTTCACTCTACATTCTATTACTCTTATTCTCTTAAATGCATTTTTTCTTATCCACAGCGTATTTCATTTCATAATTTCAGATAAAAGCATCATTTTTTTATTCTTCCCATTAGTGTAAATGCACACATGCTATCAGATGTATTCCTCTGCCATATGTATGGATGAATAAACTTATGCTTAAACTGTGTATTCAAAACTGCTTTTCCTAAGCAGATACTAACACACACACATACACAGAGAGAGAGAGAGAGTTCTCATTCATTCTTGAGTCATATCATCATATTTTTTTCACATTCTATTCATGTCACTTAAAAAATGATGTTTTTCTATAGATTTCTTTAGATTTCATTCATTCATTCATTCATTCATTCATTCATTCATTCATTCATTCATGGTTTGTGTGTTTTCCTCCAAAACCCATCCTTCCTTCTTTCATCATCACCATGCATTGCACTATAACCTGCAGTTCTCATCAAGTTATGAAATCCTACATCCATATATATCCTCAGTAACATAAAGGACACTAGTTCATATTCTCTGACATACATTTAGATTTTTCATTCATAATTAATCCTATAATTTCACTAACATAAATGGAATAATCAACTCAATCCAACATAATCCTTTCCCTTCTCTTAGTTTTAAGGGATTTTCCTTCTCTTCCTCCCTCCCCTTTTTTATCTATTTTTCCACTTTTTTCAATATTAATTCATTCTGTTTACAATATACTTCTCACATTTTGTGTTGCAAATTGCCGTAGCTATTTTGGTAGCTCATTTATATTATTATTCTATTAAAACATTATACATATTACTAATAAAGCAGAATTCAGAGTTGAACAAACAATACAAATATTCATGTCCTGATATCTTAGAAAGTAAAGACACCAGAAAATGATAATCCCAGAAAATTGCTTTTTCTGATAATGTTCCCATCTGAAATTAGTCAAAGAAAAGAAACTCTTAACAGCTTTCTTAATTCCCACATGTTATTGTGGCTGCTATGGAAACTGCTCTTCTGATTTAAAATGCTTTAAGTGCATTTAGAACTCATTAAAGCATGTCACAGTGACAGCTCTTTTGACTGAAGTCTTTCTTTTAATCTATCATATGTAGATTAAACATATGATAGCAATGAGAATTTACATGTTTCAATCCTAATACAGAGCACAACCTTGCCCTTTACTACTGTGAACTTTAATAAAAAATATAGGTCACGGATGGAAGTTGTTCTGGAAATAGCAAAACAATTATTGTTCATCAGTATAAGAAGCCTAAGATTAAGCAATATCTAAAAAAGCCTATTTTTGACAAGTAATAAATTTTTGTTCAGGTGATAGGGAAGGAATTTAAGTTAGCATAAATTTTATTTTTAACATTAAAATATATTATTTTTGAATACCTAATATTGGGAAACCAGATTGGGTTTATGAGTATAAACAAAGATATGTATTTTGGAACAAGTGAAAATTACTGTTGATCATCTCATGTTTAAACCATAGAAGTTGACACTGAAACTGGATACTGTGACACAATATGAGCTTAATTTTATGCCAGAAGGAATATAGTCACAAGATCATCAGGCAGCTTGTATTTAATGTAAAATCCAATAAAATATAAGGACCCTCAAGGCCTTGTCAGAAAACCTAGACTACAGCTATGGCAGACTAAGAAGATATATAGAAAGCTCTTTTTTTAGTGTGGATCCTTGACAAACCACCGACACATGGATCAAGACCTCTTCAAACCTTGTGATATCTGAACATTTGGAATACAGCACATTTATAATGAGGCAGGTTGTCATATGGACAGGAGACCCTGAAGTGACAGAAACAAAATAAGTCTTAAGGAAAAAGGAAGTGGGAAAGTAGAATCAAATTTTCTCCCAAGGAGAAAAGAATCTTAATGAATGGAATAGAGCAAGAATCCAAGTCAGGTAGTATACAAAGGTAATAATGGAACAATATTATGTATGGAGAGCTACCGGCATGGTCTCTGGCTTCCATTCAGGCAAGATGTAGATTATAATCTCAAAGCTTGTTCATAGGTAGGCAGAATCAACCAATGGCACCATGAAGAAGCAGTGCAGAATAACAGAAAGAAGATAAAATGCTTTTGAAAAATAATATGGAGCAGATATTCTACAACAGCACAGGCAGTACAGAGTACTCTTGATGTAGAGTTGTAAAGTTTATGAGGAAAATAATATTGAAAAAATAAAACAAATAGAAGTGGTTCTAATAGATTTATCTTAACAATCCGTAAAGTGATTTTTATATTTTCAGAAAACTTTTCCAATGGCCCAATAATACAGGGTTTTGTTTTGTTTTGTTTTGTTTTGTGTCTTTGAGCCAGCTTTTGACTCCTGGTGACTGCCTAGTCTAGTCCCTGCAGTTTTCTTGGCAAGATTTCAGAACTAGTTTTCCATTGCTTCCTTCCTAGGGCTGACACACAATGACTGGCCCAAGGTTACCCAGCTGGCCTTGTGTCTAAGGCAGGACGAAAACTCACAGTCTCCCAAGAAACTTAGCAGGACAATTCAGGAACAGTTCAGTTACTTTATTAGCTTACACCTACTAGACAGAATCTCGCCAGACTAACTCTAACCCCCAACAACAGCAACTAAACACTCTGAATTCCTTAGGGTGGTGCCAGTCTCCTTCTCTTCACTTTCACATGCTCTGGTTGAGGGCTGAGGAGATGCTTGGGATTCCTCTCCTCCTCCCTATGACCTTGGACCTCCTCGTTCATGTCTTCCATCACACCCGCTTTCTAGTCTGGTGCCTTAAACCCCTAAATCAAACTGACTCTTAATAAAACAGATATATGAATACAAATTACAGAACAGACAATTGGTGGATTTTAAAGGTAATATGAGTCAGATTGTGATGGTGACTGTAACTTCAGAGTACCATCTGAGATGAAAGTATTAAGGACACAGAAAGACAACATGGGATTAAAAAAGGGGCGAGGAGCCTGCTTTTACTTTCTCTCTTGTAATTTATACACTTTCACTTTGGGATTACAATATTAGAATGGCAACTACCAGAAAAGGGGCAAAAACAGGAAAAGAGAGAAGAGGATCATTGGAGCAACCTATAGATAGAGGTTTTTACACCAGAATTCTTCAGGTGAATCCTTCAGAAAAACACTGGAGGAATTAGGCAAAAAGTTGCCTGAATCACTAATACTAAATGACAGCTTTTGAAAAGAGGATGGATGAAAGACTTGTAAAGAAAGAGAAAATGAAAGGAGTTAAGAAGATGGAAAACTCTGTAAAATAAATGACTGGAGATGTAAAACAAATTAATGACAGTGGAAATTAGAAAAAAGAAGAATTAAAGAAGTTTCCAGAGAAGATAAATAATTCTCAACAAATTAAGCTTCTATAGTGACAATTATCTATCTTACACTAAGAGAATTAGAAATAAAAATGAATTATGCAAAACAAAAAAAAATGAGTGCAAAAAACAGGGAAATAGTTGGCATACAAATTCTGAAAAGAAAAAGAAAAGAACATTATATTAAAATTACAAGTGGGAGATACTGTAATTACAGATTATGTGGCTATGCAAAAAGTATTTCATCAATATTATTTCAATTTATATAAAAGGCAAGAAATTTCCCTGGAGAAAATAGATGAATATTTAAAGAAATAAAATTAACCAAAGATTAAAGAGAAACAGAAACAGATTATGAATGGAACGTAACAATAAGGGAAGCTTGCAAAGTTATAAAAAAGATTAAAACAGGAAAGGTGCCTGGACCAAATAAGTTACCGGCTTCTTACTATAAATGCTTTGAGGATGAACTTTTACAACCTTTACAAAATACAACAAATTCTATTTTACACAAGGGAAGGGGAGAGAGCTGCAAAGCAGCTAATACAGCATCAATATCTAAGGAGGGACAAGATGTTACTTTAACAAGAAACTATCGGCAATTTATCATTATTGAATAATGACTATAAGTTGTTTGCAATGATTTGGCTGAGAGGTTGAAAATAATTTTGCAAGAATTTATTCATGAAGATCAATGTGGGTTTTTACCTAAAAGACAGTTAAAGGATAATATAAGAAATGTGTTGGACATTTTGGAATACTTAAAAACAAACTGCATTGATTTTCTTAGATGCAGAGAAGGCCTTTGACAATTTGAACTGGTCCTTCCTGTTTAAAGTTTTGGAAGACAGGAATTTTGGAGAGAATTGTATTAAATGGGTCAAATTGAGTTACACTTTATAGAAAGCACAAATAATTGTCAATGGAGATCTAACAAAATCCTGTGAGATACAAAAAGGGGCAAGACAGGGATGCCCACTGTCTCCTCTCTTGTTTACTTTAGTTCTTGAAATATTGAATAGAGATAAAAGACAAGAGAATTGTGGGAGTAAAGTTTTTTTTAAAAAAACTTATAAGTTAAGGGCATTTGCTGATGACTTGGTGTTGGTTTTGGAGGATCCACTAAAGGGAATAGAAGCATTAATGGAAAAATTAAAAGAATTTGGTACCCTAGCAGGTTTTAAGATTAATAACAAGAAGACAAAGACAATAACAAAAAACATGAAAATAGAGAATCAGAACTGATGAAGAAAATGGGTTTTAAGATTGATAAAAAAGTAAAATATCTGGGTATTACCATGATAAATATGAACTGTATGTTATTTCAAAATAATTACATTAAGACATGGAATGAAGTTAAAAATATATATGTTAAGGTGGGAGAAATTACAATTGTCATTGTTGGGGAGGATTTATGGATAAAAAAATGAATGTTTTTGTTTCCAACAATACCAGTTTTCACAACTGATACATCATTTAAACAGTGGCAAAAGGATATATCTAAGGTTGTATTGCAAGAGAAAAAAAAGACATGAGTTAAACATAAGGCGTTACAAGATGGTAAAGAAAGAGGTTTACCTGATTTTGCAGCTTGCGATTTGTTTTGGATGAAAGAGTGGGTGTTGCTGAGAAATTTTAGTTACAAGAACGTTACCTGAGATTTGGGTGGTATGGATATTTGTGGTATGATAGTTAATGTAGGTTTTTTTTAAAAATCACTATGTTAGATGTGCGATATTGAGAATATAGAATAGATACAAATCCAGGTTGTGCCCAAAAACACTTTTGTGGTTGTCATCACAAGAAGCATTTTATAGAAGAGAAACAATAGGCAAACACAAATGGTTAACATACCACGAGATACTAGAATTCTGTCAAAGGGAATACAAAATAAAATCAAGAGGACTGATTGTGGAGGGACATAGTTGTCATGGTTTTCCTATTTACAGTTATCAGGCATATTCAAACTAGACAAAAGATTTTATGGTATTGAATATTGTTAAGACTGAATCTGAAATGGAATTGTGTACAAAGGATGAACATGTAATTGCTAAAATGTATAAACTTTTATTGAAATTTGAAACGGAAAAAGAACAAGTGAAACAATGTATGATAAAGTGGGCTAAAAAATTTGGTTATAATATACTGAGGGAACAATGGGATAATATGTAGTTGAAAGGACTAAAATTTACATTGTATTATAATCTTAAAAATAATTTTTATAAAATGATATACTGTGGGTATATGACACCAGAAAAAATTTATAAAATATATAAAGGTAGTTCAAATCTATGCTGGAAAGGTGAACAACAAGAAGAGTCATTTTATCATGCTTGGTGGACATGCAAAAATGCTAGAAGATTTTAGGTTCAAATACATACAAGATTAATATACAACTGAAACTAGACCTTTTCCTTTTGGGACTTATGCATAAACAGTTGGGAAAAAAATCATGGAACTTTGTTTTATATATGATAACCACAGCGATATTATTGTATGCACAAAGATTGAAACATTTGGCAATATCTACAATGGACAAATGGTTGATGAAAATGATAGAACTTGCTGAGTTAGCCAAAATGACCTGTTCGATTAGAGGAAAGACAATATCTCCGTTTATTGCTGACTGGAAATCCCTTATGGATTCTCCCTCCGGAGATCAGGATAGCCCCAGTCCTTCTGGCTTTTTGTAAGTCCTTAAAGACCTGGCTCTGTGCCTGGGCCTGGGGCCCCGAGAATGTGCAGGTTATTTCATGGTTAATTGTCATTATGATGGGTGCTTTATTCTCAGCTGTTATGTATTTTAATTTTTGTATTATTTTAATTGTTTTTATATTTTATATTTGGTTCCCTGTCCAGAGTCATTTGGTGAGATGGATAGCCATGCTAACTAATTAAATAATTAATTAATCAAGCTTTTTTTGTTTATAGCTCTTATATTATAAACCTATTATAATATGAACAAACTTTTCTTCACCATTAAAAAAAAAATGAAATCAGATTCATACAAGATTTAAACAAGAAACAATGTGAATAGAAAGCTGTAAATGTCAACTGAAAATCCTGAGCTTCTATAGGTTAATGAGCAAAGGATGTTTGGCCTATTCTTCTCATACTCCAGTTATGTTCTCTAGAATTTTATGATTCATATGTCCAAACCCAGGATGCTAAAGGAGTTTTAATTTTTAAATTTAATTACTTTTAAATTTAATTACCATAGATTTGTAATGCTACTGTTAATGACCATTTACATGTGTAACTCAGGAATGATTCTGAATCTATCCACTGAAGGCACATGCCTAGCACACAGCCCAACATTTACGCAGGTTGTATAACAGGACCTCAAGGATTCCTTAGATAAAAACAGATACAAAAGTGGAAATTTAAAAACCATTGTCTTAAATAGCTGACACTCTCAAAACTTAACAATAGGCTACTTTACATAGGACAGTGGTGTGATTACACAATCCAGAAGTAGAAAACAAACTTTTTTTGGATTTAGTATTAAGATCCTATTGCTGAAGCAGTTAAAAGATTCATAAAATTTATCATCATAAGGACATAGGTGAAAGATTAAAAGAGAAATGTGCTTGCTGCATCAAAGTAAAGCAACAGAAAAAACAAAACAAGACAAAACACAACAGGCCGTGCTGATTGTTGCAAAGAGCCCAACAAGAGCCCTACTGCTTATAGCCTAGCAAATTAAAGTAAAAAAAACTAAAACTTGAGTTAACTAGAGTATCACCGATATAGAATTTCACAGCACATTTTAAAATGACTCCCTAAGAAAAAGGAGTTTGATTTATTGGCAGCATTGTAATGCTATTTGAGAAACTGTTCTGTATTATTATTTCTCATGCAAAAGCAAAATGCGCAATATGAGAAAATAAAAGGATATCACAAATTATCTTACCCAGTCAAGCCATGAGTATATCTAGTAATACTACAGTGTAAGCAAAAGTCTATTTGCTAAAGCTATATAGGAGCCCAATGGATTGCTGGATGATTTGCAGTTGACTTGACTTCCTTCTAATTTTTGGATAGCAGCAATTGACAGGCTTCCTGTTCAAAAACGGGAAGAATACCTAACACGTGATAACCCAAAAATGATTTTGTATTTATATATGCTAGTCATCTCAGTGTATGGTATATTGTTCCAGTAAATAATAGCAGCTGGTTCTGTGCTCCTACTCAGATACTATTTGGTCACTGGCTGTCATTCCTAAATCTCAATTGAAAAACAAATGAGGTTTCCTAATCTTGAAGGTTGTGTAAGTCTGATACAAGAAAAACAAATTGGGTCTGTCATTATCAACTCATAAACGCAGTGCTCTCATATACAGTTATTCTGCCCTTTGTTATCAAAATCATCTTCTTTTAAAGCTTATTTTGCAGTTGTGCAGCAAATTACTCAACACATAAAGTTTATGCCTTGTTTATGTTTATTCATAAATATTCTTTCTTAAATTCTTGTGGGTGGTTGAGAAGTAGGAGTTGATTCTGAGCTGCATAGCTTTAATTATAGTTCTGAAATCCCAGTGAGAGATTTCAAGGCTTTCTTCTCAGAATTTTTTAAATGTATAATAAACACAGATGAAAAGATAACAGTCCTTTCTCCATTAATGTGTTCGTCCTCATTATCTGAAAAAAAGCCTACAAACACAACCAAGTGAACACAGGGGTTTTTCCTACACATTCCAGGGCTCTGAATAAACAGAGTTCTCAAAAGAGTGATTGGCACACACCAATGTCAGAGTCTTTGAAAAAAAATATAATACACATATCACATTAGAGGGAAAAGACTACTGTTGGGATGTTCCTATATGCCTATCAACTCTATTTGAATTTATTGTATAGCTTCAGAAATTGGTTAGTGTCTCTATTTTTTTTTAAGTTTGATTTGTTTTATGATCCATTCTTTGTTTTCTTGGCTATCCAAAGTATTCTCAGGAATCTTTTCCAATACCAAAGTTCAAAAACATCAATAATTTTTCTGTCCTGCTTCTTTAAAGTCCAACTTTCACTTCCACAGAGTTGAGAAACACTGCCAGCACAACTGATTTTTTTTTTTTTAGGTATAGATACATCATAGTCTCTAAATATCCTGTCAAGGGCTTCATTGGTATCCCACGAAGTATTAGTCTGCAGCACTTTTTTGACTCCTGGTTCCTTTACTGTTGATAGTCAGTCTTAGACAGCAGAAGCTATCCTATTTCAATATTTTCATTGTGAGTTTTAAGGCTGGTTATTGTACCGGTTGTAATTAGTTGGGTCTTCTTTATATTTAATCTCAGTCCCATTTTTTTCACTGTGCTTCTTGCCTTTCATTACTAGAGCTTGTAGAACATTTGTATTTTCAGCTCTCAGAGCAGTGTCATCAGCGTAGGGCAGACTATTGATGTTTCTTCCTCCAATTTCACCATCTAGCACTGAATGATTAGTTCTTGTGCTGTCTAACATAAGCTCAGCAATTTTCTGTAGCACCACAGTTCAATGGCAATGACATATAAGCCACATGCCCGTTTGTAGAAGCGTATGTTTAATGAAGATTCTTTCTAATGAAAAAGTATTTACATTTTTTCAGGGATCCTAATAAAGAGTAAGTCCTACCTATTTTTATTAAAATTGGCATATAGGAACAAAGGAAACGGCCTTTTAGTGAACATTTTGTTGCATCTATCTCCAATTGTTTTGATCCCTCACTAGGGTACTATTTCATCAGTTTAAACCACATTTAAAAGCAGGGCTGGAGAATGTGACTCTGTTGTTATTATTCAGGTCTTATCAGCCACAGCCAACATTGCCAATTGCCAGGGATGATGCGGTTTGAAATCCAAGAGAGACTTTTCCAGGTCAAGAAGACTCCTACAGAAGTATTTTGTTTGTAGCATTGCCTGGCTGGATAATTGTGGTAGTTACATGTAGCCCAGTGATAGCATATCCTTCTTTTCTGCTCTTCACACACACTCTTTCTATCTGTTTGACTCTGATATTGCTCTGAACATGGAAGCTTTAGTTTATATGGCCAAATGAGAACACGAGAGCTGAGTTTCTCTATAGATTACAGTGTGAAATTAGTAATCATCTGTCGAAAATATTGACCCAGTGACCTTAGTAACTGACTGAATCGTATATGCTTTTGCCCTTAGAATTCCAGAAGAAATACTGGAAGTCTTGAAGCATGTTTATTTTAGAGAAAAGCAGCAGATGCTGGGGAATTTGCAGAAGAGATGTCTTCCAATTCTCTCCTCCTGTGCAGATGCTTTTTCTCATTTGTGATTCCAGACCTGTTGCTGTGATGGAGACAAAGCCTGAAACCCATGCTAAGGGAAAAGCAGCATTGGTGATGATGTATGTCTAAAATAGTCAAGTTGTAATGCTTAACAATGTCATTTAGACTGCACTTAATGGAAAGCAAATTTGACAACCGCTGGCTAGAGTATTTAAAACAATGCAATTCTATTTTTTCAAAGAAACTGTAACATTATTTATATTGGTTTTAAAGTTATATCATCAATTCTGCTGTGAAATATTGTTTGTATCTTCAGTGAAAGAAGATGCGGTAAGATCTGTATTTGAACAAGACTGGCAAATGTGAATTTTGCCAGAATTGTACCTTTCAAATCTAATTTTATGGACTTTCTCCACAAAAACATTGCTAATTTCTAACAGCCAGGAATCATATTATGTAGTATAATGCATTCATTCTGAATTCATGGGATGCCAAGAAAAAGCTATTTAGCTTTGCCATGTTTGGTGATGCAGCTGTTTCCGAAGTATAGTTCAATTTTAGCAGTCTACTTTGGATATATTGATTGACAGCCAGAGAGTTGAGTAATAAATACTATTATGATAACTATTTTAAAGGACCTATTAAACTTGTTAACAATGGAAAGAGCTGGGGGTTGGGGGAGAATGAGAAACTATACGTGTAAAATGATTCTAATAAAAATGATAGTACTTGGCAGAAAAATACTTAAGAACATATTGGAAAATGCTACCAAAATGAGCTTGCCATCCCATGGATGGCAAGAAAAATGCCTTTTCCATGTTTGTGACAAGAAACCAAGACAGTCAAGCACAGGTACAAGGCCATATGCAGCTAAGGTAGAGGTGAGATATCCAGTTCAGGAGGTTGTAAATGCCTCTTTGAGGAATTGTCATCTTTGAATCACTCTGGTCATCTTCCAGGAAGCTGTTAAAACATGACTGTTCCAACAAGCCTTTGGAAATTCACAGCTGCATTTGGCTCTTCATATTATTACCAGTGTGCAATTTTAATTTCTAAATTATTTACTTTACCGTTTCCTGAACAGCGAAGACATGCACAATACTCCAGTGAAGAAATAATGGAAATCAGTCAATCAATCAATTTTAAAATTACCTTCTAAACCAGATTCCAGACAGATTTTATGAAACATATACAGCACAGGCAATGTTCTTTATCGATAAACCACAGACGTGATATAAACAACATTCATAATACTTAAATAAACTCCACACAATAAACCAATGAATAATTAACACAATTTATAGATTATTTTAGTTCCTCATATGGTTAGAATAGACCCTTCAGTTCAATTTTTCTTCATGTTCAAAAATGCACTGTTGTCACATGGCATGAGGTTTATAATACTATTTACAAAAAATTCAAACAATATGTTTATAACATCAGCATGGGTTCTTTTGTTTCACTGGTTACCTGAACAGGCACCTGTAACTTATATTTTTATAAAAGTGTGCTTCTTCTGGATAGGAAAAAATGAATTGCCCCATTTGCGGATTTCGATTCTATCACTGAGAAATGTCTACGCTGTATCACTAGGTGCCACCAATATCTGATGAAATCAGGTCTAACTTTTTAATACAGTATCCAGAACAGCTTCTCCTGCCATTATTTTCTGTGGTTGAGTATAGTAAAATCTTACGTATCCAAAGGTAAAAATAAGCCAACAAACATAAGTAGCTGGTTTAAAGCTGAAAACTTTCCAGATAGAAAACCATCATACGAGGAGGAAAGAAAGAAAAAAATCATTATGTTATGCAGAGTTCTGTACGAGTGATCATAGATCCACATGAAACACACAAGATGAAAATAAGCAATTTTCTTTTTACGTGGTAAACAGGAAAAAAATGAACAAATGTGTCAGATGCTACAGGGGAAACTATTTATCCATTGTACAGAAATAGGCAGTGAATACTAAGCTGAGTTCTTCCAAACCCTTGAGCAACGAGGACCAACACTGAGTCGTTTTGAATGCTTGGCAGGATTGCTTTGAAGGCATCCCATGCCATCTAAGCATATGTAGTAATTTTTGCAAAGATTGCCACGGGGTGAAGTGGGATGGAGTGGGGTGTGTCAGAATGATGAAAGTACTGTCACACCCTGGCAACACAAGTGCCACCCGTACTGAATGTGTGTCACGATGTGCGTGCAGATCCCAAAGGAGTGCAGCTTTCATCATGCCACACACATACGCCTGTGAGAGATAAGGAAGTAGTGTTAAGTGTTATGGTTCTCAAATAGTGGCAGATGGAGAGGAAGTTGCCTCTTTGTGAGGGACAATGTAAATTTAAATTGATTTAATCTGGGGCAGTCTTTATCAGTATAATGCAGATTAGCTGAAACCTTGAGAAAATTACCATAGATGCAATGGATGAGGTGGGAGGGACCAGGGAAAAATCATAGAGTGGCCGGAAAGACTGTACACCCTGAGTACCTTAGCCAATGGGGAAAAGGGGAGGGACTTGCGATCAGGAATCTATATAATTAGGCCGGAGTTTGTATGGGAGTGTGGCTTCCCACTTGCACACTGTGAGGCCCACCAGCCTTTGCAAATGCTTCCAATAAACTTTTTACTTTTGGTTAACCCAGAGAGATTTGTGTCGCTTGTTTCGCACATGCCTGATACCGATTAGGGATAAGATATCAAATACTATATATGGTGTGACTAGATGATATGAAAAGTAACACTGTATATTTGCTAATCCACTCTGACTAGTAAATTAGGAATACTAATATTCAGGTTAATAATTTAACACTCCTGGAAAGAATGCCTAGTTACCCTCATAACCTTCAGAGAGGTATTGCAGCCGGTTACAGAGCAATTAACTGATTTAATCTAAATATTGTGATTGTTGAGTTATTTTATCATGAATATTTAAGATGGGAAAAATAAGAATTGTTTTGGTTAGGACTATTAGCAAAGATTTCATGAATTAGATACTTAGATAGCTGGCTGGCCGGGGCTAGAAATATTTAAAAACTTAGAAGAAGGAATTGCTTTTGTTTTTAAAATTTATTGCACAAATAGATAAAAATAAATGAAAACTAAAATCTAAAAAAGGGATCTTTTCCCTCTCTTTGGAAAGTAGTTGCAATGTCACTATGGAAATGTTTGCAATTAGAGTTATAGAAATAGTTTTTGTTATTTGTAATGTTGTCACGTTAATGAATTAAAATCCCAATTCTCATATATTAGAGCTAAAATAAATTGTTAGATACAGTTTGGAAGTATTTACTGTTTTGTTGTTGTTGTTTTTAGAAGAATTACTTTTGAAGCAAATCTCTTGGTAATTTTTCATGTTTAATGTCTACCTTGTTTGACCCAGGAATGTGTCTGGGTTCATATAACATGTGAAGGTAGTAGACAGGATACGCATAAGAGCTTCTTATGAATTAATGACTCAGACAAGAGATACAAACACTCTCCATTTTACAACATGGCTTAGAAGAGATGAAATTAGAAGCTTTCCTTTTCCTCCTTTCCTTTAATTGGTCAGCCTAGAGAAGGTAGTGTTTTAGTTTGGGGCTGGGCTCTTTTTCTGCAGAGGCTAGCAACAGCTTACTTATATTAACATTTATACTATTTACAGCCTCCCTTTCTAACAACATTCTCAAAATATCTTAGGGCTAAGCTTCATCTAACTGGACTTAGCAGATAAGCACTGTTTTGATCAGGACAACAAAGCTTGTTTATTTGTTTCATTCATGGGCTTATTCCTGAGGGTGTTTGTTCTGGATCCCAGTGCAGAGGCTGTATACTCTTTCCAGATGACTCAAGCCGTGCATCTCCTGAGCCTCTTCCACGTCTTGCAGGAGGACACTTCGTGATGAGAAAGCAACACAGATGTGGTTTGGAGAAATCATGCTGTTACTCATTGTAAAAAGGATTTAAATGTCCTTATAATGGAGGGATGGCTGGGACTAAGCAGTCTCCTGTGCTAGGTGGATTTCAAAGAGTGGGGACAGGATGATATTGACTGTGTGTGCATGCTGAGGTGAAATATTGTACTTTCATTGCTAGCAAGGGGTGGAGGAAGAAGAGAAGGTGGAATCAGTTGCTGCCTCATTTAAGTAACCCCCCCCCCCGGTTTCAGATAATTTGCTATGGGAGGGTGGTTTCGAATTAACTCCTTAAACATGATTAGGGATGAACCATTTATAGACTGTTCCTTTTCATTTGGATAAGGACTAGAGTGGGCAATCACAGAGGGAAGAGCTCAGCCTCCTAGATTTAAAATTATTTTGTGGTGAGAAGACTCTGAAAAGCTGGCAGCTGAGGAAGCTCAGAAGCCATATAGTGAGCAGTGCTCTTCTAGATGCAGAAGAGATGAAGACAATAGATACACAGTGTCTGTTTTTGGTTAAGAGAGATGGGCTAATAAAAGAAAAAAAAATGTTCCATGCAAAAGCCTACTGAGAACTTATTTAGCAATGAAAGACTATGTAAATACAGTATAAGGAACCACAAGTAAGATACTTTGTGGGAAAATGCTATGAAGAATATCTATATATATCTATATATCTATATCTATAGATATAGATATATAGATATATATAGATATTCTTCATAGCATTTTATAGTATAGATATAGATATACATAAAAGCACTGTACAATTAAACTCTTCAACTTTCTATTTAAAAAGGAACACTTATGCTCTTATTTCAGTAATTCTGTAACAAATATCAAGAGCATTTAGGAGCTCATCTTTTAATAAGTCATTCCCCCACAATTTCCCCATGCAAGACAGCTGTGATTTGTCTTGATCAGGCAGTGCATGCTATGGGGCAAATAATGTCATTAAAAATATTGTCAGAAACGTCTATGAATGCTCAGAGCAAACTTCTGCACATTGGAATTGCAAAAGCCACAGGAGAGGAGAAGGAGAAGGAGAAGGAGAAGGAGAAGGAGAAGGAGAAGGAGAAGGAGAAGGAGAGGGATAAGGCGAAGGAGAAGGAGAAGGAGAAGGAGAAGGAGAAGGAGAAGGAGAAGGAGAAGAAAGACCTGCTTTGTTATTAGAGGAAGGTATTGGTTATGAACCAGCTTCCAATGGGATGTTTTGCATAAAACTTCACTGAGGCAAAGCATCCTTCAAAGCTCTGCACATGTGATAGACTGGAATGGAGGAAGGGGGATGAAAACGGTGCTCTCGTCTCCAGAGAAACGCTCTGGAGATAAGCGGAGAAAGCTGGCGCATCCCTAAACATTCCAGAAGATAGTAGAGACTTGTGCCTGGGAACTACTGGTCAGTCTGAGAAGATTCTGTAAATAAGCGCTAGCTAATAAACCTTGCTGATTGAACCTGCACGGTCTCCAGGAGTTCCTTGGGCTAGGCCTGACAGCACAGCCCTATTGTTATCCATTTCATGCCAGGGACATAAGAACCACATTTAGATCTACTATATTTAGGCTGCAAAAATCTGGATAACCACCAGATGGCAGCAATGATTTACAGTTTTCTGTATATATTTTCTGCCATCTAGTGGTGATTTGGATTCTAGAACCCCTATTTGGTAGCCCTAAACAAACTTCTTTAAAAACGGCAGAGAACATATTTTGGAAGTAGTAATTAAAGGTGTTATAGTCAATGCTTCACTACCTAATTGTGAGTTATATCTGATCACTTCATTCAATAAAATGGCAGACAGCTCTGTTGTCACAAATCTTGTTGTTTCAACACACAAAATCCTTCCATGCATCTTTGCCCCCATTTTAGGGGCTCCCTTATGTGACTAAATTTAAAGAAAAAAACCTACTGCTTTCTCTATCCTTATTTTGAATAATCACATCTCAGTGCTTTTTCACATTTCTTTGTTTCCACAGCACCAGAAGAGCAAACTAAACTCTGAGGAATTATTTGTTACCCTTTCAAATGAAGTGTTGGAAAAAAATTAGCATCTGCACTTTATTGTCATGTTCACAGTCAGAATCATTTTGATATGGCTGTAGCTGGGCTTTTTAAAAAGCAAAACTGAGCTGTGACTATAAAGAAATACATTCATTTTTAAATTAATCCTCAAGAGTCTAAGAGCCAGAACAAATAATAACAGATGTTCATTTTAGTTTGTATACATTTCTAAATTTACTCCACAATATACTAAAAACCTGTACTAAAGCAGCAGTATTAAAGAAGCTTATTATTTCAATAGTTTCTTACAGACAGATTCTCCATTAGAAGAGAAGGAAAAGCAGTCCTTAATGTCACTAAATATCTCAGATTGATCTTTTTTCTGGAGGAGGAGGAGAAGGAGAAGGAGAAGGAGAAGGAGAAGGAGAAGGAGAAGGAGAAGGAGAAGAGGGTCAATAAGAATAAAAACTCTGGTGAGCTAAATCCTAAGAAACTGGAGCAGTTCGTTTTTAAGTTCTGGGCAGAACTTAGAACCTGAAACAGGACCATAATTGCTAAATTCACATTGCTGATTCTGGGTTGTACACCAAAGTTCAGAGACACCAAGTGCCAGTCTGTTTGATATTCTGATAGCCAGCAATTCATTTCTCTCATTCCAGAGTGCCACTAAGCCCTGGCTCTTCTGGAAGACCTTTGGGGAAGATGTGATTATTTAACTGACCTCTGAATCAATACTTCCAGTGTGTGTTTGGATTGTAATTGTTAGCTTGATCTGTTATTTTTTACCATTTGGTGTTATGTTGGCCTTATTTTTCAATGGGTTTACTGAATGGTGGAATATATGCTGCTCAGAGTCATACTGACTGGCATAAAAGCCATAGTGTAGTAGCAGTAGTAATAGTATCGGTAATAATAATGATATGGGTGGTAGTCTACTCAGGAGACATAGAATCACAGAGATGGAAATGATCATAGGTAGTCATCTAGTCCAACCCAATGCTTAGTGCTGATCCACTGGGGCATCTCTGACAGATGACCACCCAGCCTGGGTTTAAAGACTTCCAGTGAAGGAGATCTCACCTGATCCAATTGTTCGTGGCTTGTACAGTTAGAAAGTTCTTCCTGACATCTAGCATGAGCCTCTTTATTGCAGTTTTAAACAACTGTCTCATTCCTACTTTTTGAAGCAACAGAGAATAAGTCTGCTGCATCTTCTATGTGATATCCTTCAGACTCTTGAAAACTGTTATTATATCTCTCCCATAGGCTAAACATTCCTAGACCTTTTAACTGTTCCTCACAGAGCTAGTTATCCAGACTCTCTGCCATCTTGCTGGATATCCTATAAACACGCTCCAATTTCTCACTGTACTTTTTGAACAGTAGTGTCCAGATTGGGTACAGTACTCCAAATCTGGTCTGACCATGGCAGAGCAGAATAGAACAATTATTTCCCTTGATATGGAATTGCCTGTAGCTCACAAGAAGGTTGATGCTGCTCATTAAATCAGTCATTAATTATAATCTGTGATTGGGAGAGATCAAAAGCTTCCAGGATAAAGGCCTTTGACTGGGTTCATTAAAATCCTGGAAAACATTTGGAATGGACTACCTGTAAGTATTATTTACTTTCATCTTTGTTTTGGTTACTTATCTAAATTGACCTTCCAGAAACTGTGACAAATTTTTGAAGTTTGTCTGTTTTCACCTTTATGCAAATGCTTTACCTCAAAGCCTTGGCTACATTTTCACATTCAAACTTTGCCTGAGTAGCTTGTGCTTGTAACTTGACCGTGACATTTAACGTTCTAATGGTTTATTAAATAGAAGTTAGCTATACTTACCTTGATTGTCTGAAACCTTGAAGATCTTTTCTTATAACTGTCAACTAGCTATCCTCTAGCCCAGGGTTCCTCAACCTTGGCAACTTAAAGATGGGTGGACTTAAACTTCTAGAATTCCCCAGCCAGCAAGGCTGACTGCCCACCCATCTTAAAGTTGCTAAGGTTGAGGAACCCTGGGCTAGCCATACCAGACTGGGTTACTGCAAATATCCATATACCCATTCCATGGCAACAAAAAGTTGGACTTTTGCATTTTCCCTGTGGTTATAGCTGAAGCATGCACCTATTTTACATAATGTTGTTCTATAATTAAAGTTTTCAATTATTGGTAGAGGATAATTTCAATGAATTCTGACAGTTTACCCAGAATGGGCCTACAGGAATAGATCAGTATTCACATACCACTACATGGGCAAACCAATCAAGTTGTTTTATAATGTGGTTTATAAATTGTATCCTATTTTTTTTCCCCAGTGTTGACTCCTGGCAACTGCCTGGACAAGTCCTTGCAGTTTCTTGGCAAGGTTCTTCAGAAGTGCTTTGCCATTGCCTCCTTCCTAGGGCTGAGGTAGTATGTCTGGCCCAAGGTCACCCAGCTGGCTTTATGCCTAAGGCAGTACTAGAACTCATGGTCTCCTGGTTTCTAGCCTCATGCCTTAACCACTACACCAAACTGGCTCTCCATTAATACCTAACCTCAGTTAAACATCAGGCCAAGAATATTTTTAAACAGAGGATCTTGAATCTGGGGGCCCAAACCTATATTGAATCTGTTGCAAATACTTGATCTTTAAAAATGGTTGGCTGAGAATGGAAAGCTATTCCAAATTAGAAAAATTAGATTCAATGGTGAAACATGGAAGGTTTCATCAGATGTTACACTATGAGAGAAAACTGCCAACTATAAGCTTCAGTAAGAGGACAGTACTTAAAGCCACCATTAGACAGAACGTCTTTTGCTTTGAACTTTGGATAGCAGCAACAGACTTTATTGTCTTAGTGAACAAACTTGCTACTAGCAGAATTGCCAAGTTCATAGTCAAGCCCATTCAATTGAGAATTCATTTTACAGAACAGATTGGGATAATATGCAAAAGGATAATGAATTTATTTGTACTTCATTTTATATCTTTCTGTATTTAAATTTATTTTACATATTTGTATATTGGTATCGTCCTACATTTTGATAAGGTCAATTGACTAATTAATAAAAGTGAATGAATGAATGACTTTTGTATCTTTATGCAGCCATCTAGTGGCTGTCTGGATTTTAGCAGTCCAGATATAGTTAGGTAAATCTAGAGTATGAAATATATTAGGTAACTCTTTGGTAACGAGTTGGCAGAAGTCAAGGTTGCAGCCATTGGCCCTTTAATCTCTAATTAATCACCGTAGAGTCTAGGAACATAGAATAGAGGGAAACACATATTCTAAAATATGCATGGTTCCAAAACCTTGTTTTTGTTTTGAATCATATTGTTCAGTTTTCCAGAGAAAGATCAATTACTGACAGCCAGACTGCATGTTACAATCAGATCTTTCCTCTGGCTCCAATCTATGTGCATTTCAACCCTGTTTTATTATTATTTTAATTCCATCCTGAACTTTGCTTTTTAGATTACAGTATGGCTTATACTATAAATAGTGAGAACCATCACTAATTTCTCTTATGGTTTGCTTCAAAGTTCAAGTGACTATCTGTCAAAGATTTAAAAAAAAAACAAAAAACATACATCCCAAGCCACTTGAGGTGAAAGTGATAAAGCATAATTTATCCACAAGTTGAGGAAAACATCTGAGCTAACATATAATAGACATCATAGCGTAAACAAGCTCAGGCAATTGACCTAAATGAGAGAACTGTAAAATTCCAATACAATGAAAAATAAAACTGCCCTAGGGCCCCAAAATGCAGGCAATTCAAAATGCAGGTTAAAAAGATGAGAACATATTTTCATGTAGACAAATGTTCATTCTCAGAAAAAGCAATCAATATCCATGTGGACTTCAAAATTGTACAGATTTTAAAATGCTAACCTTAAAAAGTTATGAGTTCATGCAGATGCAAATCCTGGGTACAAAAGAATGTCATGATCTTCTTCATTAATATCATATTGGACCTCAGTTACTGGCTTCAAGTGTGTAGACTTGCATAACTTTGTCATTAGCTCATGAATTGCAGGAACTTTCATCCACAAGGAGAAGTGCAATCTTGTCCAGTTGAATCCTGCTCATACTGTCAACAAGTTTTGTTGACCGCACTATGTGGGTGAGTTTATCAAATGATATCCTTGGCTGTTCTTACAAATGGGAACAGCGTGCTGTTTTTCCCCTTTCCATAGTAGTTTTCTCATTTTTTTTTCTATTCTATTCTATATAAATGGATATTTTATATTGTATAACAATTGCCAAGATCAAGGGAACTTTGCTGAACTACTGATTGAGGCATCTTGGATCAGTCACATAGTCCTAACTGCCTCACCTTCAAAACCTGACATTTCCCCAGTCTTGACAATCTCTTCTTGAAAGTGTCTCTCTTGGTATATTATGAGGACAATTCTACCTGCAGAATTATCCAATGTTTCCCATATGAAAAAATAAGGCATTGTATAAGGAAGGTAGGCCAAAAAGCTAAAGTCAGAAACTTAAATATGCTATTGAAAATCTTACTGCTTCAAAATTAACCTAATTGGGTTCTAGAATATAATTCATTCAGATTGAAATAAATGACAGATAAAGCTGCGTCAAAGTATTAAGATAGGGCTCTATATAGAACACTTAAAATTAGTGAAGCAAAGGTAAACTATCAAGTACAAAGCTTCACCTTCCCCCCCAAATAACTGTGATCACCTTCAGGCCTTCCTAAATATTTTTCTATCACTTTTCACTCATTAACTGATCGCTCTGATTTATCTCAGTTCCTATATTAAGGATGCTTTTCCCTGATTCCTCACTTTACAGGTGTTGATGATGGATAAAGTAATATTCTAGAAAACAACTATCAAAAAATTCCTAGAAAACAAATTTCAAACATCCCCCTCTCTTAGTATTTTTGTGCATCTCCAATATGTACCTAGCAAAATAAAAATAACTGGGACTTTAATTTTCAGGAAGAAATTTCAATGGGAATTTGCAAACTAGTGGCTTAGAAATACTTAAGGGAATTTCCCCCAATGACTTAAAGCATCTTCATAGCATCACTCAGTCATCATTGAACTGACATAAAGCCTATCCTTGTAAACTATTATTTTGGCACAGTGATGTTTGGATAACTCTCAAAAACATAGAAGTCCTAAGTGAAATTCTTCTCAGTACTTCCCTTTCCTACAAAATAAGTATGGAAAAAAATATCATGAAAGTAGAGATAGGGTCTGGCACTAAATTTCTGGCAATTACATTCAATAACACTTATGCCAGAGATCATAAATTGCCAAAAATTAGCTGAATTAATTTGATATCAGCCCACTGCAAGTTAGAGACAAAATAAATACATTCTTTTTATATTTTTTTCTTCTTCTGGCTTATTTTTTTTTCTACCATGCACCTATAAATTACCTGCTTTTATATTAATATTTATAATGAGGTGATTCCCTAAATCTTGCTGCCAAACTGATATTGAAAATGCGAGATTCCCTCAGATTAAATAAAAAGAAACAGTATTGCTTGTCTCAGCTTCTTCAAGAGCTTGAATGAATACAGGGTTCCTATGCTTTGCACATTTGAAACAGCGATTTATACATGAGATAGGGAGGTACACTTTCAGCTTCTTATTTTTCTTGCATAAAATGCAGTAAATTGGGGGGGGAAGCCTATTTATTGAAACCCTCCATGTTCAAGAACATGTTGGCGGAATTACTTCTGCTTTCTTGTGCAAAATTAAGAAAAGGAAATTGGAGATTGACTGAAAGAGTTTGGTTTTCCTTTACAGAATGTCACAGCTGAACTCTTCTGCCCTTTCTTTATGGAGCACCATGGTATTCTATTAAAACTATTCCGATTTGCTCGGCCTTTCACTCGCTGCAATATGATTGGCCATTCTTTTCCATACTCCGTCTTGAAACTGCCAATAGGTTCTTTATTCCATCACTTAGCAAGGGACCTGGGAAAAAGTGACCGACTGACTCCTTCAAATGAGACAGAGAAAAGGAAATAGTTGCATTCCAATATGCTAGAAGGAAAGGGAGTGGGACCACATGGAAGAAATATGCTGGGACTTTATAGCTTAACTTTTTTTTTAAATTTTATTATTATTAGTAGCAGCAGTAGTAATAGTAATATTAAATTTCCTTTTTTAAGGTATGAAGTAAGAATTAATTATACCAGCAGCACTGCCAACATTTGACAGAATCTTAAATAAAAGCAGACATCAAAACCAAAAAACCAAAATAACAATAGTGATATTCAAAAGCCTCAAGTGCTTTGCTATTTAAAATAAACCATTTGTAATCATCTGCCTTCTATGAATTTATTTGTGCAGGGTACATCGATGGTGATAAATCTATTGTTACAAACAAAAGCAAACTGAAGCAGTATATTTTACTAATATACATCTACAGGACAATTTTCTATTATTCTGTGTAATAGAACCAAACAGCTATTTGCCTTGTAAATCATTATCTTCGGATAAGGAATAAATATCAAAGCTAGGGGTATGGGTAAGAATGTTAATGGGAGAATGTTTAAAATTATAGTGATAAGAAAGAGCAAAAAGCAAATATTTGTAATAGAAATGATCCATAGAAAAATCATTAGGGAAGGATATTTGTTTGGGAAACAATTAATGGTAACTCTTGGCTATTTTGCCATAGCTATTGATTAGCTCATTTTTAATTGTCTGGATGAAGAATTATACTACATCTGTATATATAGCACAGTGAGAGCTATTAAAATACTGACAGCTTAAAAATCAAAAGATCTTTATGCTACAAAGATGTATTATTTTTTTCTAAAGTAATAAAAAGCAAGGCACTTCTGAAAAGTTAATGGTCATTCAAAGGTCTTCTATTAAATAAAATAAGCTATAGACACTTTTTTTTTTCATTTTTAAGACTTACATAATGTATGAATATAGATTCTTACAATTTTAAAATTTGTTTATGTTTTATTTGAATGGTTTCAGAGCCACTTGTATTTTCTTGACTTTTCCTCTATGAACAACCAGGGGTTAACATAGTGCCACTTTTTGGAAGGAGAATTGGACTGTGATCATAAATGCATGTAGCAAAGGTGAACATGCAGTACAGACATGATACTATTCTTAGAATATTTTGATCTAATAAGAACCAATTAGAAATTTTATAGTTCATCACACAAGTCACTGCAGAATTCCCTACAGTGTACACTTCAATAAATTGTGCAAACTAGTCCATGGCCAGATCATGGTTAGTGAATGTACTTACCATCCTCAGTTGGTACATAGATATTCAGATAGAGGCAGTCTTCATTTTGATCTTGCACATAGGTCATCACAGTATCCAAGTTGGCAGTAAACCAAACAGGTAGCATATCATTAAGCAGTGACCTCTCATCCAGATACTGTGGGCAAACAGCAGCAAATTGTGTGGCATTCCGTATACCAGTCCATGAAGAAGGAGGTTCTGGAGGTTGGAAACGTCTCTCTCCAGTTGGAGGAGAAGCATAAGGGACTCCCAAATATTGTTCCACAGGACCAAGGATTTCATTGGGCAAGGGTGTTCTTACACCACGGATTTTGCCATAATTTGTGGTTACAACTGGGTATTGTGCTTGTCCCTCAATAAGCGTAAACCGTATTGCTAGAGCAGTTATCCAGAGGAGGAAATTAGAATTCAGCATGACACAAACAGGAGTAAAAATCAAAGGCAGCCATAAGAGTCCCACTGGCTTTGACATGGTTTTACATCAGCATTAGCAGGTCTCGAGGACTTTCACACCCAGATAAAAAACAAATTTTGCAGAAAGGCAGAAACAACTGTAAAAATCAGAAAAGTGTATGGTTGGGAGGAAGAGAGTAATTTACCAAGGAAAATATAAAGTAATCTTGATCAAGCAGGGAAAACCCAATATAAATGTGGTATGTGTCTCAGCAGATTGAACATAAACAGATCCCAGGAATACAAACAGCAACGGACCTCTTGAAGCTACAGCCCATCCCTTGATTCTTCTCTTTTAATGCTGATGTCACTTATCCAAGAAGATGAGACACCCAGATACTTAGAGCCTACTGTGCAAAATTAATATAGGGATCCATTTGAGTTAATTCCATCATGATGGAGAAGCCTGCCAGGGAGAAAAAGAGAGGGAGAGAGAGAGAGAGAGAATTATATTTTGCTAATAACAGTTTTTTTAAAAAATTACAGTTGTATAATTTTGCCACAATTCTATCACCTCTATCCATTTCTGTAAAGTAAGCATTCATGGATATTGGAATACTCTATGCCTCTCCATGGGTTATTAACAGCCATGCTTTGGGAACAATGTTAAACAGAAGCTGCCATGTCCATTGTATATTTCATTTTCCAGCATACTGAAAACTGGAGGAAGAAATGCCATGTACAACACCTTGAGCTCCTGGAGGCAAGGTGCAATATAAATCTAATAATTAAATACAACATAATTAAAAACCTATTTAACTTGAAGAAAAGTTGGCAAGAAATTGAACAAAACCCCGAGTTCTTACACTAGAACTTATATCATGTTATCTGAGGCACTTTAAACTTGCAGCAAACCTGTGAAGTCGGCTGTTTACTGTTTCATAGTTGAGAAAGAGTTTGTTTATAAACTATAGTCACTGAGGTTTTATAAAAAATCCTGAACATCTTTAGCATGTTTATGTACAACAGTGTACCTTCACAAGCAATGAAATGTTGTTGTTTTTTTTAATATTTGAACATTTGAAAATGCTGAGTTCGTTTGTCTTCTGCTCTGGAAAATCAAACACATATTTGAACAGCTTTCAGAAATATTGGGGGTGAATCTTGCTTGTAATTATATCAGGAAGAAGAGTTTTTATTTTTGTAAAATGCATTGCTTTACATTAACAGGAACACAGGAAACTCTCTTATACTAACTATGCCGTATAATTCAGTATGATAATCAAGACAAATACCTATAGTGTAGTCTAGTAACTTGGACTCCTGTTTGTTCCATATACAGAGGATGGGAGTTGCAGTCCAAAACATCTCAAGAATTACCTGTGCCAGCCATGGACTCTAATGAAGTGAGCCACATCTAATGAAGTGAGCCGCAGTTCGTGACAGCTTTTGCTTTTAAATAAAATCTTTTACTCAGAAAGGGGGCCGTCAGACTTCTCCTCATTTTTTGCCACCTTAAACTAATGTGGCTCTCCTCCTACAAAATCTATAAAAGGTTAGCTTGCCCTCTAGCAGTACTTTTCTGGAATTCAGGTAAAGAGTCTTCGCAGCCCACTCTGAGAATCCAAGGACTGAACAGAATACCTTTGTATGCTTAACATCCTCTCTTCCAATGGTTATTCTATTACTTCTGGTCATTTCTATTGCTTTTATTGATCCAATGCACATTTTTAAACATTGCCCATCTCTGAGCTTTTGGATATCTAAAAGTAATTTGGAGCCTAATGTTTACCTGTAAGCAAAAGACTGATCTTTTTAATTATATTCTAGTTGCAACAAAAGTAAGATGTGTCCATTGAAGTAATTTTCCACATCAGGACCTAAACATGCAGCAAAATGAAATTGCCAGAGGGCCTTGAAGAAATAAACACTAAATGTTCTCATGCTAGATCTTCCCAGTTTGTCCTGAGGGTGTATTCTATTTTTAACATGGGTCTTTTTGTAAACCATTAGCCAGTTATGTCACAATATCAAGTAGTTTCCACAGAATCCTGATTGGTAGGAAGTAAGCAGAAACAAAATTGCCTTTTTATTAAGGTTGAATAGGGAAAGAATAAACAAAAAATATATGTGAATTTTCACTCATGGAAATACTATTGTTTCTTTCAAACAAAATAAAAATAGAGTTATTCATACCAAACCACAGTCCCAATTCTGGTTTCTATCAACCATTTTAAGGGTAGCACTCTCAGGACTCTGCATGCTTCAAAAATGTCTCAGAAGTTAATAAAAGCAATACACATTTAATGTGGTTTAAAAGCAGCTGCATTTTTGGTCAGCTTCACATGGAAGCCTGAAAAAGGTGTCAGACCGGTTGTGCATGTATTCACATGAGGACCGAACTATTTGTTCCAAATTGTTTTTGAAATACGAAAAGCCCCACTAATTGGTAAGTGGGAATTTGTTTCTGTGAAACATATTTTGACATCTGTAACATGCATGACTTTCTAAAGTAAAGATGAGAAAGGGAGCAATTTAATACTGACTCTAGTTCCACCTACTACTAGTATGTCATTCTCAACAACAAATCATGCCTGAAGGAAGATGTTCCTTCAAGGGGTGGGGGGAAGGGTCCACTACTATTTGTTTTTTTAAAGTCCCAATACTTTTTCAAAACAACACATTTAGAACATAAGAAGCATTACCACAAAAAGGAAATTTATAATTAATGAAAGGACACCTGAGGTAATCTCACTTTTGTCAATCATCATCATCATCATCATCATCATCATCATCATCATCATCTACGGCTGATAGGTTCTTTCCATCTTCATAATAGAACACAGGCTTCTGATATGGATTGTGATCACTATATATTTATTTTCTTTATTTTATTTGTCACATTTATATAGCTGCCCATCTCACACAAAGTGACTCTGGGCAGCTCCGGACAATGGGGAGGGTAAACCTTTCCATTCCTCACCTCCAGGGTAAGTTCAAAACAGAGAGAGAGAAAGAATTTGGGTTGCTTGTTGGTGTTTAATTCATGCAGACAGACAGAATTATGAAAACTAGTGAATAGCGATAAATGTTAAACCTCAGCTATTGTTTGGTTGTAATCTAGCAACTTCAACAGTGCTAAAAACACAGCAAAGCTTATGAAAGAAGAAAACATATTCTTTGTCCTAACACCAGAAAACTTTTGACGGTGTTAGCTAAGATTAAGAGCTGTATGCACAGTGCTTCATCCAGTGTGGCTTTCACAACTGGATAAGTGTAGAAGTTAATCCTATGGGGAAGTAATACACTTTCAATAAGACAGTGGTTTTGAGGTATTTCTTCCCACCTCCCTTCATTGGCTTATAGTACTGGAGGAAGAAACAGAGGAAAAGGAAAAAATAATGGTTGCTGTTGTGGTTGTTTATTCAGATGCCCTATAATGACTGAGAACATTTTCAATGTGTTTCAGACAGAGCCTTACAATTCTTTTTGGAAATACCTGAAAACCCTGGCAGATGGGAAACAAGTAGTTTGTCACTGAACTACCATTCTTTCTGTGATGTGATCATTTAGCTACAGCTTCTAATAGAGCATTCAGGATTCAGATTTATTGCCATTGGTTGACTTTGAGGACAAGGTCTCTGAGTCATCTCTAACAATCTGTGAATATATCAAGCTTTTGTAGCTATACTGCGACATTTATTTACTTTACAGTGTGGTAACAAAACATATTAAAGCTACTTCAAAATGTTTTACAGTCAGGCTGTAAAATGTGAAATGATAATAACATTGATTGCATGTTCTAAGTCATTTGCAGAGAATAATTTTCTATAAATGGCATGGTATGGTATGGTATGTGGGAATGACCTTGGGAGATAGGAGGAAGAGCTGAAGACTAGACATCATCATACAAAAGGTATCTCAGCCCACAGAAGTAAAAAGAGTGTAGAAAGCATCTCAGAAGGGGCCCTCCCTTGTTTTCTGGAAAGTAAAAGTAACGGAGGGCAGAAATGCTTTTAGACTTCCAAGTTTCTGTTTCTGTAACCTTACAATAAAGGTAGTGTTCGTACTCCTGGTTTGTGCTTTTGTCTGGACTACCTCGAAGGGCTGACATGGATAAATTCCTGTCCTTTATGTCCTTTTACCCTTGTGTTGTGATGTCATAAGGCACCATTTGTCATTCTGGCATCATTGTAGTTAGAAACTGATGCCAGTCTTAGGATAAGCAACTTACCCTGCCCTCAGTTATTGCTGAAAAAATTCCACCAAGAGCTAGCTCATTTTGCTTGAGCAAGATGTTATTTTCTTTCAGACCTTATTTTAGGTAGCCTTTATTACCCTAGCAGGTTTTGTGGCTTCTTAGGAAGAACAGAAAGAAATATCTCAGGGTTCCCCATTTAATGGAAGACTTCAACAACTGTTTTTTGTTGTTATTCAAGAAAAGCAACAGAGTTGCATCATCCATTCTCATGGGAGCTTTCAGATCCAATTAACTTCTATCTAATTGTGGCTTGTAAGATATAGAGTTGTAGTGAATTTTGTTCTCCCTGAAATACCCGCCTCAATCGTTAATACTTTAAGGAATGCCACAAGTTCTGTGTCATCCCCAATGTTTTTTTGTGCCTATATCCAACCTCTGAATAAAATCATCAGAGGTTTGCCTGCTGTCAATATGAGGTGCTACTCAGCTCTTTTATTTTTATGTACTAACTTCAGGAAGGCTGTTGAACACTTGATCCAGTAATTAAAAGTGGTTTATGAGAATCATAAAGTAGAATAAACCAATACTCTGGGGATGGAAGCTCATGATAAATTTAGGACAAACTTTACTCTACCTAATGGCCAAATATGTAACTATGGAAGCTCAGGTGTTCCGAATCTTTTGGCCATTTGTAACTTTTTATGGACATAGTAGACTTTTATTCAGCTATTTATATGCTTATTACAACTAAGATGGTTTTCTGTAATATGATTTGTGCAGGACTGTTTTGAAAATTGATTTGAAAGGTGATTTCACTTAGATGAATTCACTTAGTACAAAATATGACTGTTTGAAAAGTTGTTAATATTCCTTAGTTGGATCTCACTGGTATGAGTTCTTCTGGTGGGCCATAGATTTCCAGGCCTAATGCACACTGCTAAGACAAGCCTGCAGTTAGAGCAACTTACATTTCAAAGTGTGTGTGTATTAGTAGACAAGGATCAGAAGACAGCAGTGGTGATAGATGTAGCAGTGCCAAGTGACAGCAACATCAGGAAGGAGTATGAGAAGCTGGAGAAGTACCAGGGCCTGAAGGAAGAACTAGAGAGGCTGTAGAAAGTAAAGGCCAAAGTAGTCCCAGGGGTGGTAGGGGCTGGGAGAGTGACCCCAACATATCCCAGGAACAACATGAGAGCTCTCTGATATAAGGGTGATTTATACATGCATACATACATACATACATTGTTGTTGTTGTTGTTTAGTCGTTAAGTCGTGTCCGACTCTTCGTGACCCCATGAACCATATTGCGCCAGGCCTTCCTGTCCTTCACTGCCTCCCTGAGTTTGCTCAGTTTCATGCTCATTGCTTCAGTGATGCTATCTAACCATCTCATCCTCTGCCGTCCTCTTCTCCTTTTGCCTTCAATCTTTCCCAGCATCAGGGTCTTCTCCAAAGAGATCTCTCTTCGCATTAGGTGACCAAAGTATCTGAGCTTGAGCTTCATTATCGATCCTTCCAATGAGCAATCAGGGTTGATTTCCTTTAAGATTGACTGGTTTGACCTCCTAGCAGTCCAGGGGACTCTCAAGAGTCTTCTCCAGCACCACAGTTCAAAGGCATCAATTCTTCGGCGCTCAGCCTTCTTTATGGTCCAGCTCTCACAGCCATGCATTACTACTGGAAAAACCATAGCTTTGACTATGCGGATCTTTGTCGGCAAGGTGACGTCTCTGCTTTTTAATATGCTATCTAGGTTTGCCATAGCTTTCCTCCCAAGGAGCAAGCGTCTTTTAATTTCATGACTGCAGTCTCCGTCTGCGGTGATCTTGGAGCCCAAATAAATGAAGTCTGTTACTGCTTCCATTTCTACCCCTTCTTTTTGCCAGGAATTGATGGGTCCAGATGCCATGATCTTAGTTTTTTTAATGTTGAGTTTCAAGCCAGCTTTCGCACTCTCCTCTTTCACCCTCATCAAGAGGCTCTTAGGTTCTTCTTCACTTTCTGCCATTAGGGTGGTATCGTCTGCATATCTGAGGTTGTTGATGATTCTCCCTGCAATCTTAATTCCAGCTTGTGATTCTTCCAGCCTGGCATTTCTCATGATGTACTCTGCATATAGGTTAAATAAGCAGGGTGACAGTATACAGCCTTGTCGTACACCTTTCCCTATTTTGAACCAATCGGTTGTTCCATGACCGGTTCTAACTATTGCTTCTTGGCCCGCATACAGATTTCTCAGGAGACAGGTAAGGTGGTCTGGTACTCCCATCTCTTTAAGAATTTGCCACAGTTTGTTGTGATCCACACAATCAAAGGCTTTTGCACAGTCAATGAAGCAGAAGTAGATATTTTTCTGGAACTCTCATGCTTTCTCCATGATCCAGCAAATGTTGGTGATTTGATCTCTAGTTCCTCTGCCTCTTTGAAACATACATATTCATTCATTCATTCATTCATTCATTCATTCATTCATTCATTTTCATTCATTCATTCATTCATTCATTCATTCATTCATTTTCATTCATTCATTCATTCATTCATTCATTCATTCATTCATTCATTCTGGGTCTTTACCTGGCTGCTGATGTGAGACTGTATACCAGCTGGAAAGAGGGCAAGCGGGTCAGGTGAGCGTAAAAGCCAGTACTGGATGAATCCCAGAGCATCCAGGAGTACATCAGTAAGATGGGACCCAAGATGAGCTGCTGAGAGAATGCCTGAGGCAGCAGCAGACATGGGAAGAAGTTCAAGTGGAGGAAGTACCATGGCAAGACAAGCCCCTGCATGGGATGTACCATCAAAAGATAGCTGAGGTGGCTGACATTGGGAAATCCTACCAGGGGCTGGAAAGGGCTGGACTAAAAGACAGCGCTGAGGCACTGATCATAGCAGCACAAGAACAGGCACTAAGCACCAGATCCATAGAAGCAGGGCTCTGCCACACTAGACAGGACCCAAGGGGCAGACTGTGCAGAGAGGCCACAGAGACAGTCCAACACATAGTAGCAGGTTGTAAGATGCAGACAGGAACAGCATACACTGAACTGCACAACCAAGTAGCTGGCATTGTGTACAGGAACATCTGCAGAGTGTATGGGCTACACCCCCCCAAATCCAGATCGGAGATTCCACAAAAGGTTGTGGAGAATAACAGGCTAAAATCCTGTGGGACTTCCAGATCCAGACAGACAGGCAGGTACTGGCCAGTCAACCAGATATCATGGTAGTAGACAAGGACCAGAAGACAGTGGTGATGATAGACATAGCGGTGCCAAGTGACAGCAACATCAGGAAGAAGGAGTATGAGAAGCTGGAGAAGTACCAGGGCCTGAAGGAGGAACTAGAGAGGATGCAGAAAGTAAAGGCCAAAGTGTCCCAGTGGTGGTAGGAGCACTTGCGGCTGTGACTTCTGAGCTGGCAGAGTGACACCAACATATTCCAGGAACAATATCAGAGCTCTCTGTCCAGAAGAGTGCAGTGCTAGGAACAGCCAAGATACTGTGCAGAACCGTCAAGCTCCCAGGCCTCTGGTAGAGGACCCGAGATTGAGGAAGACACATACCACCCATAGGGGTGAGAGTGAATTTACAGACACACACACACATATACATATACATATATGAATGAATGAAACATGCAACTTTGCATTTATTTATTAAAATATTAAGAGAAAAGGTGATGAATTGCCTTTATCTAAGCATAAACTTACACATGGCTGTCACAACCTTCACATCACCATGTTGGAAGGACTGTTATATTTCAAGTTAATATAGGATTTATTATACAAGTGGGTTACATTTGCTGCATGCAAACTTCTCTGTCCTTCCAAAACCCTACTGAAATAGTATGAACATGCAAAACATTACCTCATTCATTTTAATTCAGAGATAGTATGTTAAGATTACACCCAAAATTGTGAGCTCACATAGAAGCCCTCAGTTAAGAGGACTTACCGAAGAAGACAGTCATGTCTCCTTTAGACAATATCCCTAAACAGATTTCTGGCAGTTGCTATTAATCACCTGTCTTGCTATAATTTTCAAGAATATATTGATACCATACAGTATGAATAAGGATAGTTAGTTAAGCAGATGGAGAGGGTTCCACTAAAGTGTTTCTTAAATCCCTATTCAAACGGGGGGGGGGGGGGGGGGGGAGGGAAAAGCATTGTCTTTTCAGTGGCAGGAGTTCCAATCTTTTATCCTTGTCAATCTAGATCAAATGCACTAGAAATATACAGGTGCAAAATGAAATCCAGTACTGCAATATAATAACAACAACAACAACAATAATAAAAAAAAAAAAAACTCAGTGGCAGAAATACCATCAAGGCAATTAACACCTAGGCAGTTCCAGTCATTATATACAAAGCTGGAATAGTGGACTGGACTAAAGCAGAACTAGAAGCCCTGGATAGGAAGACCAGAAAAATCATGACAAAGAATCATGCCCTTCATCCACGCAGTGACATCGACAGACTCCACTTACCAAGGAACATAGATGAGTGTGGAATGTTACAGTACACCAGACAGCCAAAGAAGAAAAAGGGGCATTGGAAGAATATCTGAAGGACAATGAAGAAGATAAACTGAAGCTAATATACCATGAAGGCTTACTGAATACCAAAAAAACCAAACTGGCCTATAAGAAAGACTAAATGAAGAATAGAAAACAGACATGACAAGGCAAAATATTATATGGCCAGTACACCAAAAAAAAAAAAAAATTAGCAGGCAAAGCAGATAATAACAAGACTTGGCAATGGCTAAGAGCAGAAAAGTTGAATAAAGAGACAGAGGGGCTAATTCTAGCTGCACAAGACCAAGCCTTAAGAACAAATGTATACAAAGCCAGAATCAAGAAGACAGCAACAGACAGCAAATGCCGCCTCTGCAAAGAAGCTGAAGAAACAGTAGATCACCTAGTCAGATGCAGCAAGAAGATCACATAGATTGACTACAAGCAATGGCATGACAAAGTAGCAAGAATGGTACATTGGAATATCTGCATGAAATACCATCTGCCTGCAAGCAAGAACTGGTGGGGCCACAAAATAGACAATGTAATAGAAAATGAAGACACTAAGGTGATCTGGGACTTTAGAATTCGAACAGACAAGCAACTGCCACACAAGACCCCAGAGTTAACAACTGTTGATAAGAAAGACAAAAAAGCCTGAAAAGCAAACATTTCAATACAGTGGTACCTCGGGATACGAACTTACTGCATTCCGTGACTGGGCGTATCCCAAGTTGGTCGTAACCTGACGCAAATTTCCCCATAGGGTTCAATGTAAATCCGGTTAATCCGTTCCGCTCTCCGAATTTGGTCGCACCCTGAAGCAAATTTTCCCATAAGGTTCAATGTAATTACCGTTAATCCGTTCTGGCATCCACAGACCACGCGTCAGGGGTGGGAGAACAGCCGGGCACCGCGCGGCACGGCGGGAGAAAGGCTGGGCGCAGCGCAGCGCGGCGGGAGAATGGCCAGGCGCGGCGCGGCGCAGCACAGCGTGGCGCAGCAGGAGAACGGCCGCGGACCACATGTCAGGGTGGAAAAATGACTGTACCCCGAGGCGGAGTTCGCACATCAAGGTAAATTTTTGTGGCTGGAGCTGGTCATAACCTGAAAAGTTCGTTAGTAGAGGCATTCATATCCCGAGGTACCACTGTACCTGGAGACAGCAGAATAGAAGTGAAAGAACTGGAGAAAATCATAAAATACAAAGACCTGCAAATAGAAATAGAATGACTGTGGCAAAAGGAAGCAAAGATAGTACTAATAGTTATAGGTGCCTTTTGTGTAATCCCAAAATATCTGGAGAACCACTTGAAGACCATTGGCATTGACAAAAACACCATCAGTCAATTGCAAAAGGCAGCTTTAGTAGAACAGCTTATATCCTGCGATGATACCTTTAACACTATCAAAAAACAGCATATGCCTCTCCCGGGTCCTGGGAGACCTGGGAGGAAGGACTCGATAGGTGGATAAAAATGCCAAATCCAGTCTAAACATCTGGCTGATTGTGCAACCAACCAAAATAATAATAATAATAGCAGCAGCAGCGGGATAAAAGATCAGCTCCTAATTGAAAAGATGATTTTGGAAAACTGCAAGAAAAGGAAAACTTGACTGTAGCTTAGATTGATTACAAGTAGGCATTCGACTCCCTGTCACATGACTGGATAATCAAGTGCCTAGAAATAACAGGAGTCAGTAGAAACATCAGAACCAGACTTAACAATTGTTGATAAGAAAGACCAAAAAGTTGGGATAGTGGACATTGCAATACCTGGAGACAGCAGAATAGAAGAGAAAGAACTGGAAAAAAAATCACAAAATACAAAGGCCTGCAAATAGAAGAAGGACTGAGGCAAAAGAAAGCAGAGGTAGTACCAATAGTAATAGGCACCTTGGGTGCAATCCCAAAACATCTGGTGCACCACTGAACACCATCGACATTGACAAAATCACCATCATTCAATTGCAAAAGGCAGCTTTACTTGGAACAGCTTCCATCCTGCCACAACACCTTTAACACCAGAAAACAACAACATCTGCCTATCTGAGATCCTTGGGAATGACTCAATAGGTGGATAAAATGCCAAATCCAGTCTAAACATCTGGCTGACTATGCGACCAACAATAATGTCATAATAATAGTAGGGTTTTTTCTTTGTGATATATTTAGCACAAAACAGCAAAGAGAAAATACAGTGTAAATGCTGTTGAATTAGATAAGTAGAGATCTTAAATCCTTATTCCCTTGCAGGAAAGGAATACAGATAATGAAGGAAAGAAACAGAATATTTTATTATTCATGGCAAGTCCCTAGTAAGAAAACTTGCTGTCTCAGTGCTTTTCTGTAATAACAGAGCAAAACCTGTTAAAATGATTTGCTTGACAGCCCTTATCATCCAGCCAAACACATAAAATTTAAAAATGTCATCCAGTGCTTAATTACATTTTTGTACATCAGTGAACTTTCAAAAAATTTAACTCAATTCAGCATCTTTGTTCCAGAAGAAGAGAGAATCAAGAAACAAAAATACTTTTAGTAGAATATATATTGTTTCTTCCCCCCCCCCCCACTCCACACAGACAGACACACATTACTATTTGCTGAAAGTTTTCAACTATTATAAGACATTATAAGGCAATTTCCTAAAACTGGTATTAGGCAGACAGACTCTAATGCTACTATTCTGAGCACATTTACTAAGGGAATTAGTATGGAACACTATCAGATGCATTGGTACTGATTGGCATTGATACTATACATTCTCAGCCCTCTCCCCCAACTCCAAATCATAAACAATTTGAGTTAAGCCAAGCTACCTAACAGCCTTTGGACAGAATTAACAATAATACAAAACATATGAGAATTGCCAATAAACGAAAGTGATTCTGTTATGTAAGTCTGGGAAGTATTCAAACTTAAAGTAAGAATGAATTTTAAGAATTTTAAGAATAAGAATTTTAATTTCTAAAATACCCTTTTTTCTCCATCTTTTAACATTGTTACCATTTATTTACACAATAAATATACTGTATTTTCATATACATTTTCAAAACAAGCCCAGTTTTATATCATAAGACATGCAATGCAATTCTGAAAATTTATCCACTAATTGAAAAACCCACAGACATTTCCAAATTTCGCAAGGATTGCAAATTGCATTTTCTTTGAATTTTTTTTTTTATAGAAGTTGAAAAGATGTAACCTAAACACATTAGCCTTTCCTGACCGTCAATGTATCTATTACTTACCATCACTGCTATTATTACATACTATACTGCAGGTTTGATTGGTGCATTAAATTCAATACATCAACAGCTCTAAAAATATTTCAACAAGGAGATACATTGTAAAGGCTGTCAATAACAAACATATGGGACAATGAACTTTTATTTAATATTGTTAAAACACACAAACAATCCAGCAATATGCTTCTTTTCAGATCACTGATTTTATATATTATTATATATATTAAAGTATATTTTTTTAATTTTTTAAAAATAATTTTATAGAATCATCACCATAATAGTTTTATAATAAATTGCATTAAATAGATTATGTGTTATATAAGTTATATAATAAATTGTAATATTTATAATAATTTTATATTATTATATATATTAAACAAGGTGTAAAGGCTCACAGATACAGGCATGTGTAAAACCATCCATTTCTGAGTTTTCCATGCTGACAGCTGTTCAAAAGGGAATAAGAGCACATGTTTTACTGTAGCTTTAAGGAGACCGCTCTGTTGTGTGCACATGAACTGCCAACTCTGAGCAAGTCTCTCAGGACACAAGGAAATCCACACCATTGCAATCAATAACTTAGCAATGTTTGAAGTTATTCCTGTACTTGTACTATTTTCTGTATATTTGTCTGGTTATTGTTTTTCTGGACAAAGTAGTAAAAGAAAGCAATTTTTGTCTGAACATAACTAGCAGTTTATATTTTTCTTACTGGATTCATGAAGAAAGAACAAAAAAATCCCCCCCCTTTTTTTGACCCCACTCCCTCTGGTTGGGGCTTTGCAACAGGTTTTGGATTGGGTTAGCACTGAAGACATCCTGCTAGGAGATCAGCTCCTCACTCAGGACCAGCTTTGGGGTTAAAACTGGACCTACATGTAGACCACACCAAAAATATCATTTGCTACCATGATTAAATTACAATGTAATTTTTGTGAACATTATTTCTGAAAAGCCTCAACATATTTCACCTAGTTCACCTAATATTATTTGACTTTCAGTAATGGAAGCTATAGCCACTAGTCAGAAAATACATACATACATGCATACATACATACATAAATGAGAAGAGAAGAGAAGAGAAGAGAAGAGAAGAGAAGAGAAGAGAAGAGAAGAGAAGAGAAGAGAAGAGAAGAGAAGAGAAGAGAAGAGAAGAGAAGAGAAGAGAAGAGAAGAGTTCTTTCCTGTGACCTTTAAATAATCTCTGAGGATGGTCATTTTTCACTTTCCCTACTGCTTCCTACCTCTGTCAGCCCCTGGCATTATTTTTGAAATTATTACTCTATATTTTATTTTCCCCGAAGCAGAGTCATACTTTCACTTCACAGGGTTATCAGTTCATTTTCACCTCTAAAACTGCAGTCTTTGTTCAAGTACAGCTTTCAGTTCTGCAGAAAAAAATGGAGTAACTGTGCCTTTGTCTTACCATCATGAACATGTATCCATTGTTATTTTTAAGGAGACCTGTAAATCCCATAACCATTCTTATGGAGAAACTGGAATTATAAAATGATCCCTTCTGACCACATACATGAAAAGTAATGATCACATGTAGAGAAACTAAATATGAACAGAGTATGTGCTCTAGGTCAATTATGGCTTTCCTTTATATATCCATATCAACTGATTATTTCCTCTTTCTCTTTTTCTTTTAAGATATGGTCAGCTAAATCTGATGGTGACAGATTTCTATGTTCTCGCAAAAAGGTATATATAATCACATGTGCAAGTTTGCTTGTAAACTTGAGAATATATCATATTTTTGATGAGTTATGTTAAGCCATTTTGGGCAACTGACAGCCTTGGAACCAAAACATGCTGCCATAGTGTTAATGTGTTTGACTCCTTTCTATCACCACTGCACTACATTGGACACTCAGATGAAAGCTTAATTCAGTTGTATGTTGCCATTATTCTTCCAGATACTAGATACAACATGAAATTTCCTGGAGTGCTGAACATCTAAGTAGCCTTTAATTTTGTCCCTTGCAAAAAAGCTTGAGAACGAAGTCAATATGCAGACATAACATATTGACCATGGTTCATGAATGAAAATAATTTGCCTACTTACAATTGTCACGTAGCAGGACAAAGAATCCCTTGCTTCTTTCAAATTCATCCAATGATCCAGAAGGCCATAGTGACCAACACTTTCATCCTCATATCCACACACTTCCAAGGAAATAAAAAACTACAGCAAACAGGACTGGTTCTTTGGAAAACAACAAGAAAGAGCTCAGAACCTCAGATACATAATATACTACAGGAAAGATTATCATGGCCATACTATAAAATTCAGATAATTGCATTAAGAGCATTTTCCAAGGTTAAACTGATGTCCACTGGTGAATCTGCTTCCATGGGCAATACTTATTCTGCTACAAAAAATGCAAATGATGCTGTCTTTATTTACAGGGTACAGGTGTCATTTTATTTCCCTGACTTTCTTTTCTTCTTCTACAACCAATTCACCAATTGACCCGGGGGCGGGGGGGATCCACTATTCACTGTCCAAAAGCAAGGTTTGACAGATAATAGACCAACAAGTTTATCACTTGGTCATGTCAAAAGTCAGCTTTTGGACAGGATTTAAAAAAGTGACAGGCACACTCCCTTTAAATGCAGCTGCATAAAATCCTAGTCCCAAACATCAGGCTTCTTTTGGACATGGGTTTAGCCTTATTCAAGAACAGCTCTAAACACATGTTCAAAAGCAACCCAAATAACTAACTGGTACAGGAAGAGCTGCACTATGAAGCAATAGAAATGTGGTTATTCTTCTCCAACTTTAGCATGAAGCCCTTCTGCCACACCACGGGTTAACGGGTGTTCAAGTCAATCCAGGCCCCTGAAGTGGGAATCAGTTTAGAGACATGGCAGGCACACAAGGAAACCCTAGTTTGAAACACATGAATCTTTCACTGCCCCAAACAGAATGGCCCTGGAAATAGTGCCTAGGGACTGAAAGAAAGAAGCATGTCTGCGCTAGCCTGAAGTGGCTCAGAGCTACCAAACTAATCTCATTCTCTGGGGCTACTTGACTGCAACATCAACCACATGGTTAGGGAAGTCAGACAAACTAACATGACTTGACATATGCTTAAAGGAATATTGATCGATTATGTGCCATCAAGTCATTTTCAACTCTAGCGACCATATAGATAGATTTTTCTCCATGATTAAGGAAAGGAATAAGCATTACTTAAAAACCATAACAGCTAAGGATGGTTTTGAGATGGGGGATGGGATGGAGGCAATGTGTTAGGGATATGGCAGAAAAAAATGAGGTTGCTGGGCCATGTTTATACCATGGTTAGTGTAGGTGGGGACAGGTGCTAAATCAGGGCTGTGGTAATTAATCTATCTTTTGGCTATTGGCTCTGAATCCAAAATCTTAACCATATTATTATAACACCTAACAGGGATCCAAAGTCTGTATGCTGGGCCTGCTTTGATAAGCCATCTATACTTCTTTTTTTCCTGAGCTGATTGATTTGGGTAAAATAAGACTCAATGGAGTTTAACAGTTAAGTTTCCATTGTCCCCAGTCCTATAAATATTTCATTCCTTTTATGTTTAAATGTCAGTAAGTATTGATTAAAAATACATACACAAATAAATCTAGGACTTCTTTTCAACCACAGTCACATGCCCAGATTTTCACCTCTAACATTTTGGATAAAACATATTTGTTTTGTCAGGCATATTCTTATTGTACAAAGTGTTATTCTTAACCTTTCATTTAGTTAAGCAGAATTCAGATAAAATGATCAATAGCTGTTAAATGGAATAAATGAAGGTTTAAGGATGTATAGAATAAAATCAGTTTGGTGTGGTGTTGTAAACCACCAAACCAAATATACTAGGTATTCATGAGAAGTGACAATGACGTCAAGATGATATTGTGTGCATTACAACACCATAATGCAAATGCCACCAAGTACATACTTTTGTCGTTTTGTGTCATGACATAAAATGATGCAAATACGTAAGTGGTATCATTTTTGCAATGATTATCATGATACATGTGACCCTACTGTTGGCTTCCCTGTCTAAAGATGCCCATCAACATAGTTCATTACTCAGCTACAGCAACACCCCAATGGTTAACTATAACTCCTGCATTTTTGGCTGCCTGACACTGCACAAGGCCATAATAACCGTCTGCAAATCTGGCAAATAAAAAAACTGCAGCTCTAAATGAAGACCATTTAAGTCAGGATAAAATAAAAATTCTACATCATTCTTCTATATTATTTAGTTCTTTTGTCTCTTAGTCTAGTCTCCAGGATTCTTTTATATTTTCCCGATAACAAAAATACTGTAGGCACTTAAAAAATTAGAATCAATGTCCTTGTGTCCAATTTCTTGTAGCAATTGGTTGATTTTAAGCACTGGATAAATATAGCACTAACATTAATTTTCAAAGCCAATTGGAACAAAGTGTATGACTCACTGGAACCTGAAGGATTCAATAAGGTTTTAATACAAAAATGGTGATAGTACATACAAAGTCACTTTATTTCCAGACTTCTTCGTTTTGTATGTTTAGGGAAAAATTAGGCTTATTCAGGGAAACTGTTTTACAGAGGTTCATAAAGTTTAATATGGGAGGTTTATACATATATCATTACTTTGGAACTGCATTTTCTATTATTAGTTTGCATATACTATATATCTGTCCTACTTATTCCAAGTGCTCGCAACTGTCTCATTTTAGATTTACTACCATCTTGTTAGATTGTTGAGCCAGAAATAGTAAATAGACCATGGTTATCTAATAAACAATGGACATTTGAACCCAGATCACCCCATTCCAAATATATCCACCATATCATATTCCTATGGATATGAATAACTCAGGGATGAGTATAAACCCAAATCAGCTGAGTAAGAAAACTTTCTGCCTGAGTAAGATAGTACACAAGATTTTCAACCATCACTCAATAGAATACAAATGAACTACAGGAAAACAGTATAACTCCAAGGATAACTGCAATAACATTTTATTGTTCTAATTGCTTTTATTTGAACTACTGTCCTCTAAAGGGCAAGACAATCCTCTTTTGTGACACAATCAAAACAAATTCATATCAGATAACGTAATTACAGTATACTTGATAACAATAAGCAAGCATCCAGTAGATTTAATCAGTCTGTAAAAGTACGCTTACTAAATAACAAAATTTGAAAGACTTGAGTCCAGGTCTACATCTTTTTGGCAGAACCATGCCTTATTTTTTCTTCTTCAATAAAGGGAAAAAGCTATTAAAAGCAACTTCCAAAGTAGGTCCAAAGTAACATAGTCTGGGAGCAATTCAAGCATGAGCTTGAAGACCAGTCCTATGCTGCCTGCAATCAATTTAAAGCACAAATAATAACATCAAGGATATGACGTTTCCTTTGATTTTGGGAGTAATAAGGATTTGCTATGACAGCATCCAAGTGTCTTTCTCAGCTCTGGCAGCAATAGACAATCTGTGTTATCAGCTAGCAGCAAGATACCTGTGCTTGGGTGGAGCCAGTTGCCTGTGCTAAAGCATACATTTGAGACCAAGCTTGATGTATGCCATCATGCAAATGACTGGCTGCAGATGATTAACCATTCATCTCTGGTCCTGCACACTCTCTCAACAGTGGATTGTGAAGAAGAGATGAATGTTAGAACAGCATCAGGTCAGTCTACATCTAATCCGATATATCAACTATCAAGCTATCTCAACCAACTATAGCCCAACTAACCTGCTCTTCAAGTAGTTGCTGCATCAGCAAGTGGCCAATGCATAGCATGATAAGGTGCTGAATTTGGTGTGCCCATGCCTCCCCAGGATTGGAAACTTATGGCTGACACAATCTCTAAACTTGAATCATTCTTCTTCATGACAAACCTCTTAAATGTAGAGACAGATAAACTAATCCAGATTTTCAAAGGAAAAAGAAGCTGGAATCGTGGATGGCAGAACCTTGGGAGCCTAACTTAACCTAGAATTGTGTAGCCTGTGAAGGAGATTATTATTCACGGTGACAATCTCTTGCAATGAAGAATGTTCTTAATTGTGGAAATGGTCCAAGTAAAAGAAAAGACCATAAGCTGCACCCATGTCTAGGTTCTGTAATGGGCATTCGACCCTCAGTAATATCAGCAATTCCCAGGATTCCAGTTTTGGCAAGGAATTCTGTTCAGACAACTCCAGGGACTCCACGGTTCAACCTTGAGCTATATATATTCTCTTCTAAGGAATTCTGTAGTGGGCCTTATCTTGGAATAGTGTGTTGATAAATTGACAGGGACAAAAATAAAAGCTGTTTGTTGGCTCAGTGTTTAGTGCTCCATTTTGCACTACAGAATGAAGCAACAAAACAGACTTGTGTCAGTTTAGGGCAATCAACACCAGGCTTGGGCTACACTTTGCAGTGGTGGTCTGGTGGTATATTATTTGCCACCAGCCATTTACTGAGTAATAGGTTATTCATCAGCCCAAATAACATGGTGATGGCCCAACATTTATGCCTGGATGGTGATTTGGTGAAACAACTTTTCACTAGCTCATCTGCAAATGTCATACTGGGATGCATCCTTGATATATAATCTGAAGAATGCTCTAAAGTCACTCAAATGGCTTACCTGGCTGTCTCGTCTAGTCCCTAAGTAGCACCCAAATGAAGTTCACTTTGGAAGAGTTTCCACATGACTCACCTAGCTCAACTGTAGTCCCTAAGCTGCACCTGAATGAGTCTCACACTAGGTAAGATTCCAGCTGAGTTGAGCCAGCCCCTGTATGGCTTGAGTTGCAATGGAATTCTCCTCTCTGTCACTTTCCCACAATTTCCCCGTTTTCCCCCCACACCTTCACACATAGCTATGATATTGTTATCGGTCCCCAGTCACTAATTCAGCTGGATCAAACAATGTTCAGTAACTCTGAGCCGTATCCAGGCACACAATACATGGAACATGCAGTATGAACTCGGTGCTCTAGCCAGCAGAAAACTACAGCCCTGACAAAAGAGAATTGTTCCCCACGCATCATGCCATTGTCTGATGGTTTGAAGCTGAGCTACTATTTTCAAAAAGATTCTCTTTTAAGATTCTCTTAAGTCAAATTTCATGTGGGTGGATTTCTGCATGGAGCCTACAAAAGAAGACATGTATTGAAGGTAAAATGCTAATAAATCTTATTTGCTTATTAACTACGTTTACATCCTGCCATAATAATAATAAAAAAGATTCTCTGCAGTTTACTACATAGACATTAAAAAGACAGAATCAAAACATCCATGGTGTACCTGATACAAAACACCTAAGAATCACTATATCAAAAAATACATATGCTATTTTGCTGCACATTAACAAGAGTTAATCATACGATGATGCTGAATGTAAAAATGTAAGAGTTGGCTCTTAGGATTTTTTGACTTTGAGTACATTTTTTTAAATTAGCCAAATTCCATTTCTTGGTGTGCTGAGATTTTGGTATTTATTAAAAACCACGTTCTTTTTTGCCCTGTTGTTTGTGAGGACTTCAGATTTTAAAATTAAAAAATGCAAAAACTCTAGGTTTGCTTGGTTAGAAATGGTTTGTAACCTTTGGTATATGGATGTGTGGATGTATGCACGTGCACCCTGTTAATATTCTTTTGCTCTGTTAACAAAGGTCCTCATGCATTTTTCCAAAAAGACATTTAAGTTGATTTGAACTGTTTGCTGAAATTCTTATGCCCCTTTGGTTCTTCAAGTATAAAGAGGCAACTTCCTTTTCTGAGCAAGGCAACTTTATGACATATTATTGCTCTTTTGTATTCTGTGCTGCTGAATATTTTAGGGTGCAAATGCAAGCAATCTGGCAGGAAAGCTTTGTGTCTTTTGCTAGTGGGGCTACTCTCTTAGATAGCAGCCCTTTATATCCTTCTTTCTTTTGGTAATATTCTCATCCCACCAAGCAGAAATCTACAATTGTTTGTATTTGGCAGCCAGCCACACACATGCACAGATACTGGGGTCAAGGCAGACCATATCACTGACAGTCTGAAAGGGTTAGGCAACAGGGTTATGGGGGTGGGGGAGTGTCAGTGGATGCTAGGATTCTTCTTTTATCAGCTGACTTGCCCAGAAGTGGCACTTTGCTTGAAAGAATGAAGGTGTCAGCCTTTTGAGGTATTCCAGACAAGAAGCACACCCAGGAGCACTGGCTGTATTTTTATTGTAAGGTTACATTAACAGAATCTTGCAAGTCTGAAATACATCTCTTCCCCTTGCCCTTACAGCCCAAGAAACTAGGAATGGTCCCTTTTGAGATGTTTGCCATGCTCCCATTGCTTCTGCGGGATAAGCTGCTTCTTATCTGACCTTTGTCTAGTCTGCAGCTCTTCCTCCTGTCTCCCAAGGTCATTCTGACATACCATTACAGAGGATCAATGTGCTCTTTTTACAAGAACATAGATGCTAATCCAGTGGTTCTTAAACTGGGGGTAATTTGGGCATATCCTGGGGGCAGTGGATCCATTTGTAATTGCTTGTTTGTGAGTCAAGATCCAGTTTGAGATTGCTGCTGCAGAGATACTTGTTTAAAATAACAGAGACTGGTTTTTGGGGGGAGGGCAGGAGGAAGTCATGACATTATTTGAGACTGGGAAAACGGCTAATGAATCGAACAGTTTAAAAACCACTGGACTAATCTCTCTTACCATTACTTTTATGGCAAAATAAATATACCTGAGTGGTAATGCAAGAATACCTTGGTGCTAGTCTAAGAAGAAAGAAATTGCTTACATATAGCACCTGTAATGGAAATTTTCAAAAACAGATTTTTTTTTTTTAAATCCTTTGAATGATTTTTTTTTTTCCTGAAAGAAGGCTGGCTGGTAGTAGTCAGCATGAACAGCCACTGTATCCTTGTGGCCTATAAAGAGAAGCAAGAGAACAAGCTTGTTCTGGGTCCCCATTGCTTCCAGTGGCAAGAACATTAGAAATGTTTTGAATTTTGTTCCAACAACAACAATAGGAAAACTTTCTTATTGTTTAATCAGAAGAAAAACAACTCAAGCTATTTTGTTCTCAGCTGCAAACCAAAGCACATTTTCCATTACATGCACTGTTTTATTATTTGAAATCTTTCCCAATCTAAATCTTTATTAATTTAGTTGTTAATGACAATATATTTTAGTGTTTTATTCCATAATATCCAAGTTGGCCTGAGAGCCTATGCTGAAGAGAAACATATAAATTGTATTTCAATAACAACTAACAAAATTAAAAAGCATGATCCTGGTTATAATTTCCATCTTACCTTGCTCCAATTTTTATGATAATGGTTTGAGAAATTAAGCAAAATAGATAAAGGAGAAGTCTTTAAACATACTGAATATAGATGCTCAGAATAACCAAGAACATAAAATATATTCAATCCATAATGGAAACATAATGAATTTTTGGTGTCAAAACATGGAGTATAATCTTGTTTTTTTTTTTAAATGTGTGCACAACAGATTTCCTTCTGGCAAGAATATTCTGAAATTTATTCTACTGAAAAGGAAAATATCTACTTTGCTAATTCACTAAACAGCTGTATCATTTTCTTCTAGGGCACCAATTAGCATAATTGAGGTGGATTACTTACATTTGGCATGGAAATAGACTGATACAGTTATGTTTCATCAGTTAAAATCCTTTTATTTCACCACTTCATTCTAGCAGCACCCAAGTTTAGAAATCAAAGAACAATTTGTCAAACATGATGTGACAAATCAATGTTTCTGAACATCCTAAGTATATTGAAGTTTTACATTATTCTCATTATTTCCCTCAACCAATGCTATTTTCAGAAAAGAAAAACTTTCTATAATGAACATACAATGCTACTTACAAGTAATATATCTCCCATTTTCTTCATGTAATAGGAGTCACAGAGACCATCCAATTCAATTTAGGTCCAAGTCCTAAATGGTAGACTCCAGAAAAATGGTAATCTGATCTGGGTCAATCCAGGGGTAATTCAGTGCAGATCATCCATGAAAAAAAATTCCATTCCCCATTTACTAGTATGGGAGAGACCCAACTGGCTTAACTTTCTGATTCTTCAGTACCATAAGTTGAAATTTTCAGATAAACTACACATTCATGAACTGATAAAGAGGACAACTTTTACAGAAATTTGTGTAACAATTTCAGAGACACTATTTTGAAATGTTTGCTTTCATAGTATATTCCACACATGTAACTTTATTGTTTAGGGTCTAAATATGTGACATTTTAACAATAAAAATCCTCACAATAGGAAACAAATTTCATACAGATATGTTAATGAGACATTGTACAAGCAAAATAAGTGATCATAAAAGAATTGAGTGTCACTTTCTGAATGTGGTAGAGCTGACAGGAGCATAAAGGTTCATTTGTGACACTTTTCCAAATAAAATAAATCACTTATTTTTACACAATTTCTCATTTAAGAGATCTGACAACAATAATGGGCAATTAATTGACATCTTTTCATCTTCGACTTCCAGGTCTCTGGAGAAATAAATGAGAATGGAGCTTTATGGAAGCACAGAAATGGAAAAGATTGGATACTTATTGGCAGTGAATGAAAATTAGGTGCTATTTAGGGCTTGCTTAAAGTTGTTCCTTAAAGATAAAGTGCCATTGTGCTTAGCTTTATCACTTTTCCAATCAGTTCTGTTGACCAGCTGGCCTTGTCCTAACTTCTCCTCAGTTAGAATGGGCAGAAAATTCACATCTAAACTTAATATCTTGTTTCTGGTCAAGATCCTGGAGACCCTATGATGGTATAAAGATGATCCTTTAGTTACCATTGAAAAGGTACTGTTCTTTGAAGTTCACTGCAACTAGCTGACAAATCCATCTTCAGAACGCTTGAATGAATGCTGTTGAAGCTTTCTTTGCCATGTAGATGGTGTCAGCACATTACTTGTATGAGTTCAGCTGGCTATCTGACTCTATCTGATATCTGCTCACTAAGCAGAGAGAAATGTGGAAGAGGGGAAGAGAGGAGAAGGGAGTTAAAAGGTTTGACTCTTTCTGTACCTTCATGTGGCTGTGCTGGAAGAAAAATCCTGCCAGTATTCTGCAAATTGCATCATCTAAAATAAAATTTCTACTCCAATGAGTATTACCACGTGACAAATAGGACACTGAATTTAAATGAAAAAGGGCTTGACTAACAGTACCCTGAGAATGAGGTAAAATATGAACATGCATACCAACACTTATACTTTTGTAAATCTTTCTAAACTTGTATTAAAAGTTAATGACATTCATACTAATATGTATTGGTAATTCACATGAAAATATAAACAATCCTAATAATGTAAATTCTCTTCAACAGCCATTCATTTGCAACATAAGGAAGTATAAGTTCTTCTAAGCTTCAACGTTCAGTTCATTACTGTAATTTGTTCTGTGGTAATGAAAGTTGCTGGCCAGAAATGGCTGACGCTTCGGCGGTTTGAGTCCAGCCTTCTCGTTAAACAGGGTGAGCTCCTGTTTCCTCCCCAGCTCCTGTCAACCCAACAGGTCGAAAACTCACGTGAGTAGATAAATGGGGACTCTCACTCCGGTGGGAGGAAAAATGCTGGTGGCGCCTTGCACGGGAGTCAGGAGCAGCTGCCGGTAAGCGCGAAACCATGCTCGCCTGAAAAAAAAAGGGCGCTAAGCAACAGAAACCCCGCCTCCTGCGCTCGCCAGTTGGGCTCTGCTCTAGGAAGGAGGCTCTGGCAAACCACTTCTGAAACACCTTGCCTTGAAAACTGCAAAGGACTTGTCCAAAGCAGTCACTGCAGAGTCAGTAACGACTGAGCACAGACAAAAAAATAATAATAATAATGAATATATGTATGTATGTATGTATGTATGTATTCACAATCACTCATGCTTTTTTAAAAAAGAGTTCATGATTTAAGGCCTGGTCTCATTGACCAACATCTAAGCAGAAATGGCAGTACCTTACTTTCCTTATTTGAGCTCAAGGTCAAGGTCAGGCCTGTTAATATTTGGATGGAAGATTTCCAAGGAATAATATGGCTGTAGACTGAGAAGGAAAGCTAGAAAAAAAGTTCAAAAAAGACAGTAGCAAACAACATCCAAGTGCTGCCAAGAAAATTACATGGATGTGTCTATGAAGTTTCCAGGACTCAACATGTACTTGAAGAGACTTTGCCTTTTCCCTCTCCTTTTAAATATATAATTGAGCTTGCAACAGTCTTTCCACTGTTGCAATAATTTCCATAATTTCTTGTTCACACCCCTAAGCCATTACATCTTTTAAAGGAAACATTGTTAGTAGCAGTAAAAACTCCTATATTTCAGGAAAGATAATTCCCATCTGTGTCTTCTGCCTACAGAGTTATCAAAATTAAAAGCTATATTCACAACTGCATCCAAGTGCTAATTCTAACATTCTTATTGCTATTCTTTTAGTTTCATTCAACTTAAATAGGAATACTTCATTTGTCTTTCCTCTGTGAAAAGTCTAAAAAAGGGTACAATATAATGAATCAATAAGAACATAACTATAAAGGAAAGGATTTGGAAGAGTTAGTGGAAAAATAGGGAAAAATCATTTTTGGACAACTTTAATGTTTACATAAAAACAACCCAAAACTTTAAAAAGGCTGAGATGATTCTACTGCTGACTTCCAGTATTTCAGCTTACAACTTAGAATAAATCACTCTGTAATATTATTGTTATTTCGAGGATAGTTTTTGGCAGATTGTATTCAGATTGTTGCTATCTTAAAATAGAAATTGAAATGAAAGAGAATCTATATATTGAAATGCCTAAAGTTAATTAAAACATTATCAACATATTGTACATGTAAATCTGGTATAATTAAAATGACAATAATAGAAAATGTATCAAATCTTTTCAAAATATATTTGGAAGTATCCCTTCCCATATCAGTGTGCTGACAATTTATCCTCCACACTGGCATATTTTTATTTTAAAAAAAAAACACTAAAGTGTAAAGAAAAGGCCATATCTACTATGTTACTTTGTCTGTATTTTATATGAAATCAATATTATAAAATTTTGCTGCTTGGCATATCATTATAAAAGTATTGCAGTTTTAGAAGCTTTCAGATTCTATTGATGAAGGCTGCATGATACCATTTTATATGCAACATATTTACCACAACTAAAGGTAAAAATTATAAATAAATAACACCACTATTTCAAAATGTACTGTAGGTCACACAATTCCTTTTTATTTTTTTACTATAAAATGCATGGACCGTCAAAGTTAGTGGACACGGTCCTTAGGTTTATTCTCCTTTCTTTCCTGACATTCTTCTAATCTCTAGGAATATTTAGACACAGTTATAGTTTATGGTTCCAAGTATAGCAAAAGGAAGAAACCTCTTTTATTCCAGTCCCTACTTAATGATAACATGGCTAATCTCCATTAGTCACAGCTCTTTGTTGTGTCCATTCAAGGAGGATTGCATCAGCATTCCACTATCTGAAGTATAGTCACTTACCTTTGTCTTCCACAAGACAAATCCCCATCCATTTTTGCATGAAAATGGAATTACTCACATTCTTCAAAGATTAGTATGAGGTAATTTCACTGGACCCAATGCAGAGGAATGTTTAGCATCACTAATCCTGCTGATATCAATGAATGTTTAAGAACACTGCTGTTTACGAAAAATGAAATGACAGTGAGCACTAGACTTAGCCAGTCGTAGTTTCCAGGAAGGCATGAATATGTTCTAGTAGATTATCTGTGAGCATAATATGATCCTGCCTTCCCGCCATTTTCCTTTTGGCTATGCAATCTTTTTACTTCCAACCATTATAACTTGCAGGTGGTAGACAATTTTTTGTTGGTTGGAGCCAGATGCATTTCAGAATATCTAATAGCAACAGACTATTTTGGCCTGCAGCTACAGCCAAGGCCAACTTGGACAACACTGTAGCTCACATCAGCATTTCCTACGGCAAAATTGTTTGGACCATGCAGAAGTTTACATTCATCAACAGCAACAACATGCAACTGACCTAGGGGAAAGAGAAGAATGTGAAATGCGTTTGTGGTGGACTTAAAAAGTCTTTTGGGCAGAACTCAATGCCACATAGATCAGGAAACCAAAGACAGTGTTTAAATCTGCCTCATCTCTCATATGTACAAACCATACATATAAGAACATCATCAATTACTATCCTTTTCATCCTGCCAGGATCACCAGCTTCTGCAAGACAGAACATGGAATCACTTCCAACTAGCATACAAAGTGGTAAGCAGAAAGAACCACTTTCAACTAGAGGGGGCCCTGATTACTCCCAAAGAACTCAGGCATTACTAAAAGAACAGCCTACTGAAAGCAGATTAGAGATTCCAACTCCCATCATCCAGTCCTCATCCTTCACAGGACTACATCTACAAAAATCACTGTAGGCAGAGAGCCTTTTCTGGGATGGGGCAGTCAGAAGAAGTTCTACAGAAATAGCAGACTGCCTAATACGTGAAGCTCCACCAGCTATAAGGTTTCACTATAATCACAACTCATTATTTTTAAAAATAGAAAGAAATAGAAATAGCAAAGAAATCCAAGCTGCACATTTGTTTTCACTATCTTATGCATGATATGATGATTGTCCATGTACACTAAATTATCTTATATTCCCACAAATTCCTGAGGAGAAAAGCCTGCCATGTAAACCACACATATTATTACTATACATACAAACATGTTTCTTCAGGTTTCAGCCACCACCCTCATCCCCATCTCTGCAGCATTGCAGAAATCCCCTTCAAGTCCAGGTATCTAAACGTGCATCAGCCTCAGACAACATGGCCAATGCCAATCAGTGTCTCATCCCAACCTACCTCACAGGGATGATGTTGTGGGAAAACTGAATCTTGTACTGTGCTTAGAAGTAAGTACGAACTAGGTAAAAATACTAAATACTAACACTATAATCTAAATTAGAGAGCCAGTTTGGTGCTGGCCTAGAAATCAGGAGACTGTGAGTTCTAGCCCTGCCTTAGTCATGAAAGCCAGCTGGGTGACTTTGGGCCAATCACCCTCTCTCAACACAACCCACTTCACAGGTAATATAAAATGAAGAAGCTAAAGTGCTCTGGGATTTTAGAATTCAAATAGACCAGCATCTGCCACACAACACCCCAGACTTAACAACTCCTGATAAGAAAGACAAAAAAGTCTGGATAGTAGACATTGCAATACTTGGAAATGGCAGAATAGAAGAGAAAGAACTGGAGAAAATCACAAAATACAAAGACCCGCAAATAGAAATAAAACAACTGTGGTGAAAGAAAGCAAAGATAGTACCAATATTAAACGCACCTTGGGTGCCATCCCAAAACATCTGGAAGACCACTTGAAGACTATCAGCATTGACTAAATCACACTCTGTCAATTGCAAAAGGCACCTTTAGTTGGAACAGCTTGCATCCTGTGTTAATATCTTTAACACCATCAAACAACATCTGCCTACCCAGGTCCTTGGGAATGACTTGATAGGTGGATAAAAATGCCAAATCCAGTCTAAACATCTGGCTGACTATGCGACCAACAACAACAACAACAACAACAACAACAACAACAACAACAATAATAATAATAATAATAATAATAATAATATCGTTCGGAGTTTTCCAAGTTAAATGATGGAAAGAGCTGCTTTAGGATAACATTTCTCTAAAAGTTAAACCCAGAGAGACTCTTGGAGAGGAAATTTCAAATGGTGGACACCAAGACTGAATAAACAAACAATAATGGCCCAAAATGTTTTTGAAAACCTAACAGAACAGTTATAGGAAAGAGGTGTTAGACAACTTTAGTGTATGAGTAATTCTGATTTATTCCAGGGAAGCAATTTCCTCTTCATCAATTCTAAAATTATTTGATTTACCTTTAAGCATTGCTCATTTCATTTTTATTTTGTACAGTCAGTTCCTGATCATTTTTACATGTGCATATATTTAACTGCACTAACATGTTGTTTATCCTTATCTCTGGGGAAAGTCCAACTGGTTATTAAAGCCATAAAAAGTGTTTCATTCTGGACAGAAAGAAGCTGAAAGGCATTAAAAAGGTCAGGAAACATATTTTGCAAAAAGAGGTTTATATATAATTGACCACAGCAGAGATGTGAACGAAAGTTTTCACAGATTTAAATAGAAATGAAATTGCACATGTTTATTTTTATTTATTTTTTTTATTTTCAAGTTTGTATGTTGCCAAAACAGACTCCGTTATACTATAGGTGGGCAATAGGTAATGGGAACTTTTGTAGTTTTCTATTAACTATTCAAAAGTGAGTAATTTGGGAAATCTGTGTTTAAGGAAGGGATATCATGGAATGTTTTTAAAGTTGTGTTATTCTAAAATACTTATTATAGCATTACAGACAGTCCCCAGTTTAAGAACTAGTTCCATTCCCAAGGTTTTTCCTTAAGTCGAATTTGTGTGTAAACTGGAACAGTATTATTGTATAATACTGTCTAAGTAGTATTGTGTAATTAACTCAAACCATTGTGTATTTAACTTGAATCATTGTGTATTTAAATCAAATTTTGCTACAATAGGCTCATTCTTAACTAAGGGTCATCCATAAACTGGGCATTCTTAACCCGGGGACTACCTGTAATGCATAATAAATGTTAGAATAAATTACATATGTAAGAAATTTGGGAAAGACAATAAATGATACACCAAAGGTTCTTAGTCACTTTTCTAGGAAGGCACTTTTTTCTAGTAATGCAAAAGCATTGAATGAAGGGAGCATGTGATATGCTGGAGGAGATGGAAAGAACACATTGAGTAGAGATCAGTTAAAAGAGTTCTTCCCTACAATTTGACCAGACTACATTGGACAGCTCCCTTGCCGTACAAATATATAGGAAGGAAGGAAGGAAGGAAGGAAGGAAGGAAGGAAGGAAGGAAGGAAGGAAGGAAGGAAGGAAGGAAGGAAGGAAGGAAGGAAGGAAGGAAGGAAGGAAGGATTCATAAACAATGTAGGATAACAAACTAATACAAAATGTGAGATAAAGCATTTCCCCAATAACTAAATAAGAGAAATAATAATGATCAAATCATTATTTAGCAAACAGTTGAAGCCAATAACAAGATGATTATATAGTAGAATAGTCCAAGTCAAAGAATTGTATGAACCTATTAATGATACATATTAAAAAAAAATCAGCAATGTATAATCTCAAAGTCAAGTATGGACAGATGCTATGGCGGTATGCATATCTAAGCTTTCTACATGAGCTATATATCAAAATTAAAATCTCATAAATATCTCTGGCTTACTTGTGTGTAGAATCACAAATATTGAGGTGAGAACTGAGAAACAGAAAGGAAATCATTAGTACATCATCTGTCTGGGCAAAGCACCTTTTGCCACTGTTAAAAAGATGTCATAGTTCCAGGTTATTTGATTAAAAAAAGAGAAAAAAAATTCTATCTTCAATAGTAGGGTAATATGCATTTTTATTAATTTATATTTGATACATAAGATGAAAATAAAAACACTTATGCCAGACAATATTTAATTAAATGTAGCTGAACTTTAAATAAAGTTAACTATGAAAGCATCCATAAAGGTTAAAAATAAATAAATAAATAACCTGGCTAATGCAGGTGGAAGTATTTAAGAAAAAGAAAGAAAGAAGGGAGAAGAGAGAACAGAAGAAAATTTTAGACAAGAATGTCTATATGTAGTTTGCTTTAGTTATCAGATATTTTGCTGAATATAGCAGTTCACAGATATACAGTAGAAATAATGCCCAAAAACTCTTTTGAAAAATAGATTGTGTCCAAGAGTCCTTCTATGGCTTACTCAGAGAAAAGCCAAGTATGGCAACTACAAATCATTGACACCTGTAAAAAATTAAAGTCAAACACCACAGTGGGCCTACAAATTCACACATACCCTTCCATCTACATATGAAGCATTTTCTTGGACATGGGGAATCAAAGATACTGTAGGTGACCTGCTGAGAAAGCCTGCCGAGAAAGGGCCTATTATAATGAGATTTGGGAAAATGGGCTTAGATCAGATTTATATTTTGTGAAGGTCTCAGACACATCATTGTTATGGGTGACTTTGGGCCAGTCACTTGCTCAGCCCAACCTTATTTGTGGTAATAAAAGACACAACGCAAAATATAAAAATATAAAAGGAACCCTTCAAAATTCCTTAAATCAAGTCTGAACTCAAAAGTGATATATCATTAGAAGAATGCTGCCTGAGCCAGTAATTGCTATTTTGGGATGGAGCTGATTCAGTACTTCATACTTCAATTCAGCTTTTGGACCATGGGCAGACAGGGGCAGATCACCCTTTTTGATGATTTTTGCCAAGAGAGATGCAAAGAAGGTGTCATTCTGTGGATTCTCCTGGAGTCTTCAGCAGTATTTGTAATAGTCTGATATTTTCTGGACAGTTGGAATTTGGAACGCTATTTTTAGTGGTATCTTTCAACTTCAGTGGGCCTTTTCCAAAGAAGCGCTTGAGCTTTTCGCTTTATTCCTTGAAAACCCTCAGGGCTCAATTTTACTGTGTTTATCAGTTTTAATCCATTCTACTTAAAATCTACATCAATAAGTTGGAGTATATCATCCAGGAATATAGGCTGAGCTGATATCAAAAAGCAGGTGACACTAAGCTTTATCTCTTCTTTTCCTCTCACCTAGTTCCTTAATTAGTGCTTGCCCATGGAAATGGATGAGATGATGTCTCATCTGTTACTGGAGGGCTGATTTTCCCAGTTGTAATGCGTCCAACCTGATCTGGAGATATTTCCATTCCTCTTGAAACAACAGGGGTAGAGTTTGGGAGTGCTTCTGAGAATATTCCAGTCCATCATACTGGACGCTCATTATCATGAACTGATCTTTTTGTATTTTTTGTATTTTCTGTTTGTTTGTTTGTTTGTTTGTTTGTTTTGGCTGATATAACACCTGATAATTTTTTTCAACTGTACACAAGGAGGCTATCTTTTATGAGGCTTCAGAAACTTCCCTTATGCAAAACATAAGCCAACTCCAGCATTTTATCAGCTGCATTCAGGCTATCAGTTCAGACAAAATTTAATTCTTGGTACCAAACATGAAAACCATGAACAACTTGGGAGCACATTTTCCAGAAGTATACTCCTTACTATAGAATTATTTATATCTTTTATCTTTAGAGATCCTCATCCAACATTAAAATAAGCTATACATGTAGTGATCCTGTTCTTCCTGTTAGGTATATCTGGAGTCCCCACTAATGTTTCTTTAGCACTTGGCTAAGATATTCTTTTCTCCCATGAATTTTTATAGTTTGCATATCACTGAACTTTTTTTAAAAAGTTCCCACATTACACTGACATAGTGAGTTTTATACAAAGACTAATAATCAATAATTTTTTATCTGTGCTATTAATTTATTATCATTAGTGATTTTATTGGTTTTATTCTTTTAAACACCCTTTTAAACACTCTTTGATTAATATATTGGAGGTTGAAAATAACAATTAAATAAACGTATACCACTCTCATTTTAGTGTCCTACTCTAGTTAACTCTTCCAATTTAAGAGGATGCTTTGAATGTTAAACTTTGATTTAATTAAGCTTTTAAGTTAATATTATCTCAATTTCTTGCACATTTTGCTTTCAAGGTGGTATTTCATTTAACAATGCTAAAAACTTACAACGCTTTATATTAATTGTCTATATTCAAATTGTATGTAGGAAGAAATCAAGTGGAATTATATTACCTTCATAATTTCAAATTAAGTAGAGTGCAGGAAGGTATCTAGGGAAGTTATAACATTTAACAAAGTTAGCTTGTCCTATTCATAACAGATTCATCAACTTCATGTTTCTAAAATGTATGTTAACTTCATATCTCTTAAACAAATGTAATCATACAAATTCTTTAATATTATGCCAATATAATTACTTAATGAAAAATTTTAATATCCATATTAGTTGGATATTACAGACGTCCAAAAGCCTGGCTCATAGACAATTATATAAATTACATTAAACAGTAAAATTGGTTGTCATTTTCTCCTAAACATATATGACTTTTGAACAGTCCTAAGTACAGTAACATTTTCTATGAAAAAAAAAATCAGTAAAACATTGTGATTGGCCTATAGATCATGACTTTTGGTACACATACATATACTGCTTGTAATCAAAATGATCTATCTGAGTAATCACTTTCCACTGTTTTGTACATAGCTAAATTATATGCTGGGATATTTTCACTGTCTAATGCTGAACACAAACATCAGTTAATGATGTCTATTTAAACCTGGTTTATACTTCATGTATGTATAAAATAAAGCAGCAAAGCTAAGAGAATCCACACAATCATGTTTTAATATACCAAGAATCAGAATCTCTCAGAAGTCCAATTCAGCACAAGTCTCTAAATCATCAGTTCACTGCATAGAGAAAATATACAGATTTTTAAAAGAATGAGACATATAATTAATATATATTATTATATCTTCCATTCCAAATAGCATGGCAAAATACATAACCGGAGTTTGTCATTTCCTGTAAGCAAAAGGATTTCAGTTCCCACAGAGTTTTTATGGGTAATGAGGCGCCATTAGTTTTCCAATCTCAAAATTATCAACAAACCTACTATTATACAAGTTCAGTTTGTGCAGGAACATTCACCTTATCTTAGTGCTGTTATAATTGGCATTTCATCAGAGTCTGAAATGCATTGTTCCAACTTTGCGGAAAGTATTCTGATGTCATTTCAACATTCTAGAAGTGCTCTGATATTGAAACAATCTTGTTTTTGAATATAAATCAAGCCCTTTGATCCCAAAATTAAGCTATTCTGCAGAGCAGTTCTGTATTTGTCAAAGCTAAAAATATTTTGAATTGGATATGGGATTGGTTGAGTTGTGTATTGTTTTTGTATGGCCTCTCAATTAATTCTAAGATTTACTATAGAAAGGAAGAAACATGGGGTCATTGTAAATATTATTCAGGGCATGGGATAATATGTCAGTGTAAGATGTCAACTTCATTTGAAGGGAAAATGATTGAAACATTTGTGTCCTTTCTCCTTCCAATCTGCTTTCAGTTCAGAAAAGCTTGGATAAATTACCTGTGGTCCTTTTTGATCTACAGATGCTGATGTTGAATATCATGCTGATAATTGGGAAGAAATGTATTATTTTTGACCTGCTTGTGATCCGTACAGCTTCAGAACTACTGTTATCTCATAAACAAGATCCATCAAGTACTTCTTGCATGTTTCCCACAGGTCTAACATTTCTAATGCATAGCAAAAGACAGGATTTAATACAGAACCAATATTTGACCATAGTAGCATTTTGATTCTCAGGCTTATGTGTACAAGTAACAGTAAAAAAAAAAAAAAAATCCAATTGCAATCTGCAACTTAAGCAGTTGATAGCAATAATGAAGCAATAGTGAATAATACTTAACTCAAAATACCAATTAGATGGGACTAGTTCCAGGTCTGCAATGCAAACCCTAACCATAATTTTGCTGGTTTATGCTACTCCTGGATATTTCACAAATATATTTACATAAACTCCTCTTTCATTGTGTACCCCATAAATAGTTTATATGAGCTATTTTAATACGCAGGTTATGTGTACTATGTTTACTCATTTCTGTTTTTAGTACTTTATATATCTTATTTGAATAAATAGTGCCTAAATTAAATTCAGTAGACGTAATTGCCACAAATGCATATTTTAATCCAGTAATGAATCTTCATTACACATTCTTAAATCCCTACAAAATGAACACAACATTTTAGGTTCTCCGTAAAGTTGTGAATAGAAAAACACAACTATCCTACTGTCTTCCTTTGAGATAAAATTAACTAAAGTATCCCAGGACATTTATTGATGTTTATTGAAATGAACATGCTCCCATGACTATATCAATTGGTTTGCTACTGAATAACTTCAGGTCTAGCCTAGATAGCAGATTCCATTGCATCTATAAATCTTTTTTTTAATTATTATTTAGCCATTTGGCATATAAAACAACGTGTTAACGGATGGAAGAATTTGATCTCTCAACCCTCATTGCTCCTGTCATCATGATAGCAGAGCATATACATTATGGCAATTTCCAATAGACCCCATCTCGACTGTATCAGTGTGTTTCCCTACTACTTCTCATTAGGCATAATACTTAACACAGCAAGCTTGGAATGACTGTTTGCAGCATCGTGTGGTGCCTCAGCTACTTTGGGGTATTCACAAAAGCACCAAAATGATATGGTGTTCAAATATAGCTGCACTTTATAAGGACAAGACATGCAGACCCTGAAACTTAACTGTCATGTAACTCATGGTTTTATTCATTATATATGTTTAGTACATTTTCTCTCATCTAGTTCCCAAGAACCCACCCCATTAAGCTAGGCTTAACAATTCCTTGTGTTGAAGACTAGCTGTTCCGTAACACAACAGAAAAGCTTTTTTGTATGACTGTCCTGTAAATGATATTTTTCTCTATCAGCTGAGTGAAATTAGTTTGTTAAATTGAGCAAACTAAATGTATTTTGTGCATTTTTTAAAAAAAAGGTTTTGATTTTGGTCATTGTTTTTAATTAATAATTGCATTTTAAACATTTATGGTTATGGGGAAATACTGTAATTTAAAAATAACTGAGTCTATTTAAAGTTTTTATACCATTTTTTTTTAAATAGATGCATGTTAGAACTTAAGTACCCATGGGGTGGACTGGGCTGGGGGGCACACATTTCTCTGACACACACATCAGTCCTTTCATATGCTTAACATTCCTTGCCTCAAAGTACCTAATGAAGAAATCCTGAAATTTCAAAGATGTATTCAGGGCCTGGATGAAAAAAATCAGAGAATTCTAATATATACTGCCTTGAATTACATCATGAAAGAAGAAATAGAGTACTTATGAATTTTTGATTATACCTACATATCGGCACCTCAAGACACATAAGCTTTTAAAAGTTCGTGTAGGATCAGAATGCTTAAGCTTCTTCAGACTGACTACGGCATACTGGGCTTGTGTTCTTCAGACTGCTGAAAAAGAAAAAAGCATTTTCTTCCTTCTGGTTTTGTCACTATAACCTTTTAAAACAATAATTGCTGCCTCAACCCATGCTGCTATGATTTGGTGAACAGACCCTTTAAAAACACCGCTCAATCCCACAGACCTTGCTTCATAATAAATTTAGTTCAGGATCCAAAGAATTTTCTATTATTCCAGCTCTTCATTTCTGCTTGCTGCCTAAATTTATCAAATATAACTTCTTTGCTCTGCAGCCAAATGAATAAAACCAGAGCAATATTTATTATTCATTAATTTTATCTGTATCAGCATTGAAATGGCACAGGACCAGGTGATTTGCAGGATGCCTTTCCCTAAGGACATCTGTTCATCCTACCAGAGCAGATAGGGTGGGCCCACTCCTAGTCCCTTCCCTTAAATGCTGCCATCTTATGGGACCTAGGAAGAGTGCCTTTTCTGTGGCAGGCCATGCCTTACGGAACACCCTTCCCCGTGAAATTTGGCAGGCCCCCATCCTTTTAACCTGCCAAAAAGCACTCAAGACCTGGCTTTTCCCCCAAGCACTAGGATAGGGTGAGCTAAGTTTAGTTATGGAGCCAGATGTTTTGGTTTTAATATTTTTGGTTTTAATATTTTTATTGTACATAGATGTGATTTTGTCCCTTGGTTGTGAGCTGCCCAGAATTTTGTACAAGATGGGCAGTTATATAAATGTTTTAAATAAATAAATAAATAGATTAATTTTAAAACAGATAATCAGGATGAGGATGACTTTCATAAGCAGGGTTCCATGTTCTTTACCCAAGGGAAAATATAATGATGCAGATGTTTATATGTACTTTAAAACCCCCAATAAATTAATATGATTAGATATTTAATGCTAACCTAAAATTACTTGAAATTCCATGTCATATATTTTAGTACAATGCCATAGGTATTTAAAGTAAAGCATTATTTCTTGAATAACCCTAGCATCTACTAGAGCTGAGAAAAAACTCACAAACCCTGCTTAAAGCAGATTTCTTCCTCTTGCACATGCTTGCTGGCAATTCTTTAAATTGTAAATCCAACTCTGTTGGAGTATACCAGGTTGGCAAAGGCTAGTATAGTCATCACTGAATGAGATGAATCAATAGAATCGATATAAAGCAACTTCCTATATCATTTGAGATGAAGTTAGGTAGCCTGGTACTCATAGTCATCAATGTACCTATGGACTACTTTTCTTGGCACTCACCTAGATCCCCATCTGTTCCAAAAGCACTGTTATAAAATGTAATACAATCTGATCAGAAAGACCAAACAAACAAACAAAAACATAATACACTCAAATGTTAGCTCACTTTAAGTTGCCTAATATAAGTAACCTAATTTATTGTGACATAATTCTTCGACAGGAAGCATAATGGCATGTCTCTATTCAAAGACATTCATGGCTAAGACTTGTTTTTTCATCTTGATACAATATTTTTTCTGATGGATCATCTTTGCTTATGACTTACTGTTTGGGAAGTGAAAAAAGCCTGTCATACATTCTATGTGGGGTTAATTTAGCCCACAGGCTGGTCATTAAAAGGTTTCAACTATAGCAGCTTTATGTCATTCATCTACTCACAAGGTGACCAGAATGATGTAAGCAAGAGGAAAGGGGTCTCTGCATAACTACAATTATCCTTAATTACCATTGATATTGCTTATGAGAAGTCCAATAGTGAGATCTATAATTCTTCAAGATATAATATTAAACACATGGTTTTATTCCAATATTAGTATCATCAGAATACATAGCTTCCTAGGCCAGGGAAGGCTTGTTTGTTCCAAACTATTAACAACAATGCAGGTAAGAAATTCAAAACAGATGATGATAGGAACAACAATGGGGGTTCAAAAAAGTCAAGATAGCAGGCACAACTATGTGATTCCAATTCCACTTTTTTTTACTTGTGTGTGACATGCATAATAAATGTTAAAAAGAGGAGGGCTTTGATTACACAGTTGCTCACATAATCTTGACATTTTTGCCCCCACACCTTTCCACGGAAATCTCTGGAAGATGGTTAAATATAAAAACACTACTAAATATATATCACATAATTTATTTTAAAACATATTTTAAATGGCAATCCAAAATAGCCTGGAGTTTGATTACTCAGAACAATATATTGAGGCACAGTATATATACATATAGAAGTATAGTACCAAGAAATTCTACTTTCTTTGCCATATTAGTGCTGCGATTAGGTTTTCACAGTTATTGTACCCCTGTTATGATCTTAAGTGCTACTGACATGTTCACAGCCAGAGGTCTATACATCTCAAAGAACAAGAAAGACAGGAGTGGATAGAAATGGTCCTCATCTACTGTATTACCTACTGTAGGTGCTTCACAGTAAATCAGAAATTTTACTGTTTTTTAAGCTTCAGTTGCTTAAAAATAGGACCAAAAAAATCTCATCTATTGTGTACTACTAGCTATTGTGTACTACTGAAAGGAAAAAGCTGAGAGGTGGAATAATTTGGATATTTATTCATTTGATTTTAGGGCAGATTGTCATGGAGAAAATCTATCTACGAGGTTGCTAAGAATCAAAACTAACCTGATGGCACATAATCAATCAATCAGTTTATTTGATGAAATAGATATAAAGCTCTATTCAGTTCTTATACACAGAATTTTTTTAAAGTTTAAGTTGCACCTTTATATACATTAGAGCTATGGATCTTAGAGTGCTATTTAAAAAACTAAAATTCTCAGAAGGCTGAGGTTTGCCCATCCTGATAAAGAATGCATTTTTATATTGTACCTGACTTTTCCCAGTATGACAAGTAATTAGTTCATATTTAATCTGTGTTCTTCTAATTTGATTTTTAAACAAATCCTCTATCAGCCTTTCCTAAATACCTTCTTCTCAGCTTCTTGCTACTGTAGAGTTTTGACTTTGCCTTGCCCTACATCTGTCAACCATATCATTCTTGCTTTTACTGTCTGGCATAATTTGATTCCTTGACGGATTCCTTCTGAATGATGAATTCTGACATTAAGCCTGATTCATTCATCAGCTTCATTATTATCTAATTTATATCAACTAAATCTATCTCATAGTCCTCATCCTGAAAAGGGGTGTATATGGTATTATGACAAATGAATTAGGATTGAATCATGGAACAATTACAAAAACCATCTAAACCTGGCATTGCATCAACCAATGGTAGGTTAAATAAACGCCCCAGAAATTCCTATCCTCTCATGTATGTCATTGCTTTGTGTTCCTGGCTGCCCTCCCTCATAATTTTTAATCCCCCAGTGCCAAAATTTGCCGCCACCTGATATGGCCAAGTTTGTCTATTCTGTGTGGGATCAACAATCCCAAGTCTCAGAGGAAATATTTCCCTGGTTTGTCTTAGTGTGTCTTCTGGTAGAAGTACCCAGGATGACTTTTCCAGTTATATTTGGTAATGTTTTCCCTTATGGAAATATTATTCTAAGATTAAAATATAAAGTTTGCTTTGGATGAGATATACAATCATACCTATTGAAGAATAATACATTAATATGACTTAAGCATATAATTATAATAATATACATTTTCCCCATTTTTATCATTTCAGCACATTAAAAATACTCTATTTTCCATTTGCTATCAGTTGCACTTCAGTGTGCCTCTCTCATGCTATTATCAAACCTATGAAAAACTCCCATTCCATTTCTAACTTTTTTTTTAAAAAAGTCATTTTAATAATGAGTGCATTTTTCTCATCCTTCAGCCTAGTCATTTAATCAGCTCATTGTGAGATTTCCTATAATGTGCTTCTAATGAGAGCTCTATTAATTTCCAAAGCTTGGCTCTCTTAAAAGTTTCAACACCTCTGTCAAGTAGAAGAGTGTTCCGAAAATGAAATGTGAAAGAGGAAGGTAGAAAATTCAACCACATTACTTAAATGAAGCTGCCTTAATGTGAGTATATTAAAAGCAAAAGTGGAACAGGTGTACATTAAAGTAAAAGCTCATAGATGATCTCAGATCTGAAGAGTTTTTATAGAAACAATGTATGATTCTTCTAAAGTTATCTTCATACTCAATAAGAATAAATGGATAAGGAGTTGGCCAGGATTTCAAGTTAGGAAAAGAGGATTTTGCTTCTAATTCACAGTTCCCAACTGTATGCAAATATGCATTTTATTCTTCAAAAATCATGTGTTCTTCCCATTCCTGCAAGTTTCCTTAATTTATCTACTTATTAAATATAGTGATTTCCTTGCAAATGCCAGCATTCCACTCTTTATTTTTATCATTTTCTGAACGATCCCACTTTGTCCTGACATTTTCTTTCCATGTCCTCTAATGGAATCCAGCTTCTTCATATGCTACACCATCATTTTCTAAATTCAGTATCTTTTAATCCTATCCATTTTTGTTCCAATCTGTATTTTAACCACTAGAAATACCAACTTATCTCCCTCCCGCCGCCCCCCATTTCTGGCTGGCAAATTTTCAAGAACAGTTTTAACATATTAACATATTCGGATCACAGCTGCAAATATGTCAAGCATATTTTGCTTCAGTATTACTTTTCACTTATTTGCTACTGTGTTGCACATTCATCTGTTTGTTATGATCCTTCTGGAATATTTGAATCTATTTTTTTATTCCACCTTTTTAAAAGTTAAATGAAATATGCCTTCCTAATGGAGATCCTTGAAGAACTTCATGACATATCTCCCAACATTATTAAAAAGTTCAATTTACTTCTTTCATTTATATATTTTCCTTTAACCATTGATTTGAGAATTTGGCCTCTGGGAGTGCTAAATGTGGTCAGAAATATTGTCAAACATTTTTTGGAAGGTCATCTTTATTTTCTTTGCAACAGTAACTTATGTCTCTGTGTGTATTTTTGATAGCCTCAAATAATTCTAGGAGACTAGTTAGAAGTAAGTTCCTTTCATGCCTTGTAAACCACAGTGTCAGACAGCTAATGATCCACATCTGGAAACATCCAAAGCAGAATGCTCAAGGAAGCAGAAGACTGATAGCATAGTCATTTTCTAGGGAACTTTTAGGGATAAAGGCAACATGTGGAATATTATAAAATATACTTGGACAGATGGGCAACTTCCTAAATCATCAATGCTTTCACTAATTCAATTGGCACTCTGTTGCCTTTGCTTTCTCATTGCATCATCTATATCTCCTTTGCAGAAGTCTCATATTTGGCCTACTGCTTTTCCACTCCAGAAAGTCAGAATGGTTGTTTTGTTTCTTATTCATTTGATTAAATTTATAAGTCTGCCCAACTCTATTTAATCTTGGAATTAAAAATTAAATTACAAGAAAACTTAATTAATTTTTTTTAAAATGAAAGGGTACGTGAACTTGCCCAGTTACCAAAAAACAGCCCTGATTTCAAGGGGACAGTTGTTATTGCTTTTGTTTATTGGCCTATATGTATTATTTTTGTTTTGCTTTTTAAGAAAAAAAAATCTATGCCATTTGTTCACAATTGTATATGTTTAATTAAACAAACCATTGGAGTTAAGGATGATTTATCCAGGAAACTGCATGGATTTAGGTATGTCATCACTTTTACTATTATATCTGCTTCAACTAGGCTAAGTTATGCAGTAGGATTTTAAAAGCTGTGGATATCAAGGATTCTTGCTCAATAATTTCCAAAATGTAAATTGCAGCTTCATGTTTAATCATGAATGCTTTCTTTTAAACTGTTTCTCCCAGCTGTCATCTTCACCTCTCTGCCTCCATTTCTCTTCTTTTTCTTCTTCATCTTCAGATATATTGAGTCGTCTTTCCTTATCTATTATTTCCAGGAGAACTGCCAATGAAATCTCATTTCCATCAGACAACAAGCATTTTTCCTGTTGCAATTCAGGTCAGGGGACTACTAAAGCAAACAGAATGAGGCCCATTAAAAGGCTGGAGAGCGGAATGCAGAGCCCTCTCAGATTCAGGGATCAAAATGGCTCATAATATCAATGCTTTACAGACAGAGCTTGAGTACACCTGAGTTGCATGGTGATGGAAGAAAGCTTTAGCCTGAATTTAAAGTCCCATTATGGCTTTGAGTGGCTTGATGCCAACCCTGTTTAAGGTCCAGGTTTCTAATATTTCTTTCTGTTATTGTTCTTTTCAATGTATTTAGTGACTGTGAAGCAGATAGGAGAAATGCACCTGGGTTGCATTAAAGCCAGCTTGTTTTCTCTTTCTTTCTTTCTTTCTTTCTTTCTTTCTTTCTTTCTTTCTTTCTTTCTTTCTTTCTTTCTTTCTTTCTTTCTTTCTTTCTCTCTCTCTCTCTCTCTCTCTCTCTCTCTTTCTTTCTTTCTTTCTTTCTTTCTTTCAGATTATACAATGACACAAAGACAAAGATACTGTCCCACACAGGTGAATGTATTCCACACAATGAACGATTCAACTCATCAAAAACATGCTTCTCTTTTGATGTGGTGACTCTGTTGAGAACCCATCAAAAACAGCTCTGTTTCTATAGCAAAAGATAATATTAACAAAAATAAATAAATAAATCCTATCCTGAGGAGAATTCAAGCAACTCTTCCTTCTGATCCACAGCTGAACTTGAACTAAGTACATTTTAAGATTCCTTTTTTGAGAAACCCTTCATCATGAAGCTAATCAATAAAAGCATACTAAATAGCCATATTGATCTTTTAAACTGTATGCTAAAACCCAATCATGAACAGCCAGTTCATTTCAGATAATAAAATGCGAGGCCACAATTATGCAGAAATAATTATCTTAATTTTATCTACCCTATTTGATACTCATTTTTAATTTACAATATTTCAGTTTTATATTATTATTCTTAACAAGGCACTTAACATATACAGCTCATTTTAGAACTGAAATAATCTGATCAAATTCAGTACATGGATTTAGTGGTAGCTATTTATAATGAAATGAACTGCCAACTTTCCTTTTAGAGGTACACTGTATGCTTGAACTATATTATATTTTAACTACATTACAGAATAATATAAATATCTTCTGGAGAGAAGTAGCATGACACAATAGCACCTGATACAGTCATGATCCAATAAATACATTTTTAAACCCAAGCAAACATTTTTTTACTGAATTATGTTATCAGGCATAAGATCCTCCATAGGTTCTTGTAATTTGTGTTGTATTGCCAAATTATTCATACTGATACAATTACTGCTACATAAAGTATGCAACTCTTGTATAAGAATCTCACATAATTCTAACTAAAAATGTACAATTTTCTTTCAGAATAACCAGTATGGTGTATCTTTGCTATGGAAAACACACACACACACACACACACACACGGGAAAAACATAACTGGATAGACAAAATATTACAGTGATTTAATACTGAATTATGCAATCCACCATATTCTGCTCCACTAATAGCAAGAGAGTAGTTTGTGCCCATTTCATGCAAGAAATATATTTCTGCCTTCTATTAATATGAGTCTCAATTTTTTAGTAAACTGATTCCTGAAAATTATAGGAAAGAAGCAATTTTCATATGACATTGCAGCCATCCCCATGCCATTCTGTCTTATCCTTTAAAGCCTTACCATCTCTATCTTGCCACATATGCCCCACCTTAAATGTACAAGTTCGAAAGATTTCCTCTTATTTCAGAAACATCCTACCTTCTTCTCTCACTCATATTTACAGCAAGGATATCATCTTTAACTTCTTTCTGACAATGTTTTATCAATCTATTTACCTACACAAGCACAAGATGTTGGTTTACTGCAATCCTCTCAATAGCACGGAATGAAACATGCATCTGATCAAAAACAGCCCGTGTAATGGATTCAATAGATACATCAATCTTTGCTTCTCATTACATGATCTACCGACTTCTACAGTTTTGATCTGCTGATGTACACTGTCTAGTATAACAAGGTACGGGCTCTCTTTTCTTCATTCTGCTGTCTATCTTTTGACATAATTGTTATATCTTGTTCCAAGTAAGCCAAATCCTACACTTCCTGCAATTCTCATACATGAACTTTGAAATCTCAGAAGGCCTTCTATTTCCCAAGAAGACATAACGGATGGGTAGGAAAGCCGGCCTAGATGAATTTGTAAAACAATCCTGCTTTTGTCATTTGCAAAACAGACATACAATGGGTCTTTTAATATACAAGAAGAAATAGAGGGGGAAAAAACATTCAAGCAATTGACCAAACCTCCCCCAAAAATAAATAAAATGCACATCATTAAGAAGTGTCCACACTACCACCTTGTGGAATTTTCTTGCAAGAACAGCACCTGCTTTTTTCTATCACCTCCCCCTACCCCAAAGTAGAAAAGTTTCTACTATATATAGTATTTTCCTATTTTTCTAGATAGTATTTTTTTATTTTCCTATATATGAAAATAATGTATAGGAAATACACACACACACACACATATACATAGTAATAGACATAGAATGAATGAATGAATGAATGAATGAATGAATGAATGAATGAATGATTGAATATATATATATATATATATATATATATATATATAATATGTATAAGAAAAAAATGTCCATAGTACCTGAGGAGACAAAGAGTATGTCACGAAGACTTTCAGAATCTTATACATGCCAACGAGACAGACAATTAATGTGGCCTTTTCCTGAAATATCTAACTACCCTAACCCTAAATATTGAAACTTACAATTAACCAGACACTGAACATAACCACTTTCCAAAGAATTTCTCCCAGCACTCAAAAAATCTTTCTAGCAAAATGAAATCTAGGAAAGCACATCTCCAGCAACTGAACAGCAGCTCAAGATTAGAATGGTAAGAACAAGAATTCAGTTTCTTTTTACTTCACATATGCTTAATACTACTTAATATCCTACTTAAAGCCTAAAGTAGATATTCTTACCTTTCAAACATCTTCTAGCTAGCTCAGGTTAAAATCCAGGCAAAGCCTATCAAGCAGGGCCACTAACTGTTGTGATCAAAACATACCTTTGGACTGGGGAGTGGGGTTCTATTTATTTTATCTTTGGGCCACAGCTTCAGCTTTGACAGCTGTGTTTACCTGAGCAATGGTTGCAAAATGTGGTTAAGCAATTGGGAAAGCAGCTTACCAGGGGGTGGGAGGCTGGGGGGCATTTCAAAAGTGGAGACCCTGAAACTGGGCATTTGAGCATTGGCAGTGGGTAAAGAATATTCCATACTGACACACCGCTACCCATCACTGGAGAAGCTAGAGAGTTTGATCTGACAAGTTGGCCCTGGCATGGAGAGATGTGCGGGGCAAGACAGCTGCATCTGCTCCATCTTCCCAGAGCATCTGAGTGCCAAAGAGTAGCAGCCTGTACTGGAGACCTGGCAGCATCTGGAACTTTCAAGCGCCTGCAGTGATCTGGGGGTGGGGAGAGGAGATGAAGCCATCTCTCCCCCCTCCCCCCCCATTAGGATCACCCTATCCTTAAACATCCTGGAAGGCCTCAGGAGCTGGAAAGGGGGCTGAGGGCAAGATGGCAATTTTGCAAAGGATGTGAGAGGGAGGAGACTAACATGTTAGGCTGCCGATCTTATGACCCCCTTCACGGGTGGCTGCGGAAGGGACAGGTCATCATTCACAACGCCCTGCAGACCAAAAGGGAGGGGGTGCACAGGAAAATGAAGGCAGCTGCAGTGCAGAGAAGGAAGAGGTGGATGAAAAGGGGAGAAGCAGCCCTGAGATCGGGCATGAAAGGCAGGTTGTTCGACCACTTGAGTCTTAGTTCTAGGTTTGCTAACTTTCCACTGGAGAGTCAAGACTTAGCAGCGTGGATCAACCATTCCAGCCCAAAGTGGAGTTTTCTTCCTCCCCTTCCCCACCATGAGAAGGTGCAGAGAATTCAGAGAGATCCACTCTTGTGCATACAGCAGATCCAGCAATCCTATTGTCCCCCACCCCACCCCCGCAAAGGCGCTCCAGCCTCCCCTCCCCCTCCCTTTTTGAAAGCTATTTCCGTTGTTCTTCCCATTTAATTCGGCTTCTCGCTTCAGATAAACAAGTAATAAATAAGGAGGGAACCCACCCCGAATGCCAGTAAATCACGTGTGTTTTCTCATCTATTAAAAAGAAAAAAGAAAAAAAAATATTGAACACCAAGCAGCCCCCGGAGATGAGGAAGCAGAAGGAGGAGGAGGAGGACCCGCTTAATGGTTCCAGAGAGCCCCTAATCCCTCCCCGTTCTAGCGGGGGAGGGCTAAAGCAACGCTCCGGCCGCCTGTTTTGCATTTCTCCCAACCTCCATCCCCGCTCGGTTCCCAAGAACAGCCCCCGAGGTCCAGCTTCCCTGCGTAATCTCCGTGAAGCGGCGGCACTTCCCCCCCACCCCTCTCTCTCTGCCCCCCGTACTGCAGATATCACCCCCCTCCCCGCTGCATAGGCTTTATTTCTCTGAGCGGCAGAACTACTTTGTAAACATCTCACACAGAGCCCCACAGCTCCGCGAAAGAGCTGACTGCAGCAAAGTGGTCCCCATCTTCGAAATAATGGTCCAGGATGCGTGGATGCCTAAGTGGGTGACTGTGAGCGCGTGCGAGTGCGTGTGAGGAGAGGGCGGCGGGGGGGAGACGAAATCTTCTGTAATGGTGGTGGTGGGAAGAGGAAGGCGAGAGGAGAAGAAGCAAAGAAAACAGAAAGAAGTCTTTGCCTTTTTTTCCCCCAGTACAAAGGTGGCAAAGCGGCGGGAAACGGGGGGGGGGGGCGCGAAAATGACTGCAGCAAAGCAGTACCTCTATGGAGTATCAGCTGCAAACCGAAAACAAGAAGGGGGGAGAGGAAGGAAAGACTTCTAGATGCACCTACCTTTACCGAAAGAACTGCTGCTGTAGATGGAACAGGACCTTCCAGCGGATTTCTTCCCTTCGAATTTGGTTGGAATCTCACACCGCTGGACGGAGCGGAGTTCGGCGTCTCTCCCCCCCACCCATCCCCTTTTCGTGTCCGTGAAATCCAACCGAAGGATCGTTCTTGTCCGAAGGAATGCAACAGCCCCCTCGGAAGCGGGGGGGGGGGGGCGGGAGCGGCGATCAAACAAACAAACAAACAAACAACACACACGCACACACACTCACGCACCCACGCACCCCCCAAAGCCTGGCCGCAACACTCGGCTTGAAGGAGCCCGCTGCTCCTCGCTGCCAATGACCTACATTCAAGAGCGAGGATTCACGACAAGCCGCGCGGGAAGAAGGCGAGTTGGCCTCTGAGTAAGAGCTCGGATCGCCGATGCGGGGAGACAGCGGCGGGGAGGAGGGAGGGAGAGCGCGAGAGAGACTGCTCGGCTAGGAGAAGCGAGATTGAACAGGGAGAGGGGTCCAGGCTGTACCAGTCTCTCTCCTTCTGCTATTGGACCAAACTGAATGAAATTTACAAAGCCAGCAGCCAATAGATCTCCTCAGTCTGCCTCATCGCTACAGAAACCAGATCGACATCTACAAGCCAAGGCAAAGAGCCTCTCATCCTGAACGCAAACCAGCTGGAAGAGAATTAGCCGGGTGTCTGGAGGGCTGAACAGGTGGGCATTTGTACACATGTGGAAAGAGAAAGGTAGAGGAAAAAGCAGCCCGCCTGTTAGCGCCCTGCCTCTTCGAGTGGAACGGCTCTTGCTTGATTCGCACACACACCCTCAACCCCTTAGGGCCACTTCAAAAACGGTCTGTTCCACAGCAGCAAGGAAGACCTGCTACTGACTAATAAACTTGCTCAGATAGTAAGCCATTCTTGACCTGGATGGTAGAATTTAAAAAGGCTAGGCTGTTCTATGAGCAGCATCTTCGGTGTTTCAGCCAGGCATGGTTGGAATCACCAGAGGCTGATCATGGGACCTTAAGCATGCAAAACATGTGCTTTGTCATTGAGCTGTGTCCCCACCCATTGCTTTGACAGTATGCCTTACTTTTCTCTCTGCCACACATCTACACCTCACAAATGACAAGGCACAGAGGTGGTTTCCATAAGCAAGAAGTGATGGGTTTCCATGTGCTTGCTCCTCTGCATATGGACCAAAGTTTCATTCTGAAAAGCTTGCGCAAGAACTAGAAAACCTGGTTTCTTTGAAACTAGGACCGCTGCTGGGATAAATTACAAACATTAGCAATTAAAAAAAGGCGGTATAAACTGGAAATCGATAAACCTTATTTGTCCCATTGTTTGCACCAACACAACTACAACATGGCTTATAGTGATCCTACATGGAATTTATTTCTTGCTGTGGCAAGGGAAAAACTGCCAGTATAATGTGTTCTACTGATTATCATTACTCGCCTCTGTGTTTTGCTGCCAGCTGGCATTTTGCAGTTCAGAAAAGAGCAGGATAAGGATGCTTAAATCATGGTCTGTGTCATGGGGATAATCAGTAAAATTGGGGTTGCCAAGCTGCCGTAGTAACATTGTGTGTGTGTGTGTGTGAGTATTTACAGATGTTTAGGTCTGTTCTGAAACCAAATCTTCTACATACACTTCACACCATTGGAGCTTCTATATCACTTTAAAAGTACCTAAAATTGATCAGGTAATATGCTGTGACTTGGGTAATATGCATCAGGTTATGCCACATTGCTTGAGAGATCTGTCATGAGTGTGGTTGTTAAGTGGAACATCACAGATAATTATCTTGGTGCAAGCCTTTGGATGTTACCTTGGTGGTTTGGAAAGAGTAGGAATAGCAGTCCTTAAGCAGGCTGGGACTGTTCGGTACAGATCACCATAACTATTGAACGGTTTGAAAATAGGACCTTTCTGACACTAGCATAGAGATCCACAGTAGGTGATCCATGTGAGGAATCAATGAAACAGAAAACTGCAATAAATATAGGAATCCCCGTGACATATGACCCATATGGGAAGAAAAAGGATAAAGTGTAGAGTTTACATTTTTTTATATTAATTTGCATGTACTTATCTATCTCACACTGCAAAGCTATATAAAAGTTATGTATGCCAAATCATATCAAATACAAAAATAGTAAACTCATTTTAAAGTGTTGAAACAGCACAAAAGCATTAGAATAATATTTTTAAAAGACTATTTCTATGCAGGCCCACACTTTCTTCCTGAGAACTTGAAAGCGGATTCAGTACAGTAGATGAAAGTTGAATTCTCTGACTGAATGATCTATTACACATTTATATTACTGATTTTTTCCCCCTACAACATTCTGGATGATCAATATTTGAGAAACCTTTAGACACTACATTTTGTTATTTGCAAACAAAAATAGGCTACTTTTGAGGGCAGAGCCTCACAGGTAATTCATAATAGGTCTATCATGACTATTTTACAATGGATTTTTTATCATTTATAAATAATTTTATAAATTCTATAATTTATAAATAATTTCCTCCATCCTGAAAATGACATCATTTAGAAATAATCCAGAAAGTTCATCTATTAAATTTTACTGAAATCACTAGAAATATCTAAAGTGATATAAAAAAGTGATATAAAGTGATATCTAAAGTGATACAAAGTCAGGTTTTTTTAAAAACCAACTTAACTTTAAATAGATGTGGGACAAGCAATTTCATTGGTACCATGTGCCTCCATGATCCCAATCTTTCCTCAGTCTCATGCGTCCTCAACTTATACCAGCCTATAAGTAAAACAGCCTTAAATCATCATGGAATGTACCAATGTAAAGGGTACAAAAGGTTTTTTTTTTTTCTTTCCCCTGTAAAACTGACTCTTTCCCATCATAGCTTCTAAGTATGTAACTTCTGCAATATCAAGTTCTTTTATCTTGGAGGTGATTACCTGTCATAGGTGTGATCAGAGGTATATTTGGATTTCAGTGGCATAAAAGCACTTGTAATTGATTAGTTGATTAAATAATTAATTTGGGAGATGTGGACCTGCCCTGTTTTCTCCAACCAGTCTTATGGCAGTTATTTCTTTCCCATCATTTGTCTCTGCATGAGTACATTGATTCTTTTCATGACCATCACCTGTCCCCCACCCCAGTTTTTGACAACACTCTCTCTGCAATTTTCCAACATGCCCCTTGGTGTGCACTCAATAAAACCAAAATTGAATGCGGACATTATCTGAGATGTGTTACAGTGCACATCTCAGGCACTTACAAGACTACAGTTCCAGCAAATGGCATCAGCGACTAGAGGGCCGATTTCACAATATCCCATATAATATGCGATTCTGCCCTTGTTCCAAGGAAAGTATAGAAGATTTTACCCATTATTTATTGTACTGCCCTATTTCTGCTTCAGCATGTAGAAAATTTCTGGAGCCCCTTTTGATAAGAAAACCATTTTGGCCTGATTCATTTAAAATTGAGTATCTAATGAATTTAGACAAGAAGACATTGCTATGGAAATTAGCAAGCTTTGCACGGGCTGCTACTAAACCGAGAGAATAGTTTATCAAATGTTCCTAATGTTTTCTAATAATTTATCAGTTGTAATAACACTGTTTTAATCTTTTTTGCTGATTTTTGTATATTTTAATGTATTTTATTAATGTATGGCCACTTTTGTGCAGATTTTATCTTATTTGTTACGATCCGTGGTCAAAACAATAAATAAATTGAACTGAAAATTTTCCAGCAAGGCAGAAGAGACAGCAAAACCTGTAGCTACAGTTAATTATATTCATATTGTTAGCCAACGAAACTATAATTTAAATGGACCTAATGGTAACCATGTAAACAAATAAAATGTTATGCCCTAATGGTATTCTGAAATATATATTTAGTTATTGGATGCAGCCACCCTCTTTTTCCTTAATTAATTAATGAATTAATTAAAACATTTATTTGGCCACCCACGTCAACCAAGCTGACACTGGGAGGCTTACAAAAAACAACACCACCCAACAAAAATGATAGCCGCAGTATATACACCAACAAACAACAGAATAATAAAAGGGTGGTGCAAACAACAGTATTACCAGCAATCAATCAGGACTCCAGTACATCACAATCAAAGGCCTGGGGAAAGAGCTTGATCTTGACAGTCTTTTCAAAGGCCAGCAGAGTCTAGGGGTAACTCTATGTCAGTAGGAAGGTTGTTTCGTAAAATAGGGGCCGCCACCAAGAAAACCTGCAATACAAGATGGTATTGTTTCAATAAAAGGACCCAGAATGCTTCCTCCCTATCCAAGTATATGGGGTGGGCCGGTACCATGGGAAGACAGTGCCTCAAGTAACCAAATGCAATGACCGTAAAATAAAGAGGGATATAGGGATATTGCTGGTTATTTATCAGTTTGTCAGTTTCCCCATATTTGTCCATTTCAAATACATATAGTTCTGTTTCAAATCACTTCTCCCTCTTCTCAGTTCAGTAAGAGATCAAGTTGCACAGCAGCTGATCAGTTTTAGTTATTTTGCTGTACAGCATCTAGTTAGCTGCAGGTTCCTCGGTGTTCCTCTTCTATGGGATCTTTTCCCCATATCTTTCTTTATTTCACCTTATTTTAACTTTCGAGATGGGATGTGAGGGGAAGGGAAGTTAAATCAATCTAGAGAAGCCCAAGCAAAGTCCCAAAGTCAGATTCACCCCATTCATGCATTCACCTGATTGGTGAATGTTTTTCTTACTGTCCGGTGATATCCTGAAAGGGGACCAACAGCAAAGCCAGAGGAAATCGCCTTGTCTATAATATTTGGCAGTGACTTGGAACAGATACAATAGAGGCAGAACATGGATTGAATGATGGATGATGAAATGCAGTAAATTTTGCACTGACTCAAGGTTGGGTGGATAACAGTTCAATTCAATAGTAAGGAAAGATCCAAAAATGAAAATTATGTTAAAAGAACATAAATTATGTTAAAAGTGTTAGTCACCTAGTTAATTTTGCATATTGCTTGGTACTTCCTTGTTTATGCTATCAACACACCTTTCATTAACTCTAAGCTTTGCAGACAGCCTAGAAGTTATAGCTTTTCCTCAGTTTTGATTGTTCTCTGTGTCATGGGCCCACAGCCATATGTCGTTGAATTTTCTGTAATGATCCTACTAAAACCTCAGCAATGAGTGAAACTTACTCATGTTGTGGTTGTTTCTCCTTGCCCATTAGGAATAGATTGATCAGTTTTGTGTGGGGAGAATAATGCTGTATCAGATATCAAATAAATGATTTATGTGAGAAGAGGGCCATTAGTCTTACAAGCTTCTTCATGTTGCAGCTGGGAAAACTTAGAACAAAGGAACCTGTTGTAATAAATATTGTAGAGAAAGAAAATTAAAATAAAAAAGCAAACTTGGAGTAAAGAAACTCTTGATATGCTTGACATCAAAAATTCACTACTAATTTTTGAAATCTGTGCTTTTCATTCATTCATTCATTCATTCATTCATTCATTCATTCATTCATTCATTCTTTTATTTAATCAATTTACATGGCCATTCATTTTACATACGTGACTCTGGGAGGCTTACAATAAAATAGATAAAATGCATATAATACAAATAAATAAATAAAACATAAAAACCCACAGCAGCTGGAATTATAAGAAAAAACACAATTAACATAATTAGGAGACAGGCTGTGTCCCACACCTGGGGCCCCAGGCTCAGACAAAAAAAAAAAAAAAAAATTCAAGGTCTTACAAAAGGCCAGGACGGCCAGGGCTAACCTGATCTCCAGAGGGATGTTTTTGTTTCTCTCACCAGCCCTCAGGTCAGGTGGTGAAGTTTTCCACGGTACATACAAAATTATTTATTAAATTTGTAGACAGCCCCTATGAAAAATAATGTTCAGGTTATTTGCATAGATGCCATGTTTTGGTGGTACTAACTTGGTTTAGAGTTTTGGTCTCTGGGCAAGCTTAACTCATTTGACTCTGTTTCTGGAAGTTCCTGTAAGTGAGGACTGTAGTTTTTCTATAACTAGCTGTGTATGATAGTGCAATATTTGGTTATGACAATATAAGATTAAAGTATCCTGTGCAGTAACTGGTTCAACCATTGCATATGATTATCTAATTGATTTCAGACTTGAGATACAGTAGATAATTCTAGCAAAGCATCCCCTCCATGGTGGTCATTAGAAAGGAATTGGTAGGAAGTTGCTTTTACATATGATGCTTAGACTTGCTTGCAATTAGGCCAGTGACAACACCAGTGTATTTCCAAGGTTGGAACTGGGACCCATTGTTATAGATCCATGATTAGTGATGCCAGGCTATTTTTAGTTGCACAGATGGTGTTATCTATAACTTAATAAACCTGATAATGTATTTTTCTATATTAGAATTTGCTTTGTAGTTTGAACTGTTCTTTCTGCTTCTTCCTTGGCTTATAGATAGCAGGGATTGGTGATCATGATTAAAATGGTACTCCTCTGCAAACAGGACCAATCTTACCCTGTGAACTATGGAGTATTATCTGTTATGTATATTAGGACATTCTCATATAGATATTTATTTATTTAGAAAATGTATATGGCTGGCCATCTAAAATATATAACTCTGGGCAGCTACAACCAATTAATAAACAAAGAAACGAACAAAAACCAGTACAAAAAGAACCCCTTAATCAAACAAGATTTAAAATCTAATATAAAGAAAAAGCGAAGGTACCATATAACAAATTCATAAACAGACCCACATATATTTGGTTCTCCTAACATCCTGGTCCTAACACTGGAGAACAAACCAGGTCTTAATGGCCTTCTGGAAAGCCAAAGGGTTGAGGTTCTCCTAATCTTAGGGGGAAGCTGTTCCATAGGGCAGGTACCATGAAAGTAAAGGCATGCCTCTTCAGTCCCGCAAGATAACACTGCGTAATAGAAGGAACCTGGAGCATGCCCACCCTGTCAGTTCTGGTGGAACAGCAGAAACCCTCATAGACAGGCAGTCCTGGTTGACTGAAAAGCAATAAATGGTGATAGATCTCATAAGATCAGCCATATCTCAAGATGCCTGATAAAATAGACAGTAACAGCTTCTGACCTCCATGTTCACAAATACCAGCTCCAAATCTCTTCCAAGGTTTATCTGCCATTGATGTAATAATCCATGGTTCTGAGAATATTTAGTCAAGCCTGCTATAATGTTTTAAGATTTTGACAGAACACCAGAAACATTATCTTGCATGTTCTCTTCATTAAATGACTCCTAAGTGTCTGTGATGACATTTTTTAAGCCCTCTTGTTCCAACTTACCTGAAATGACATTTATCTCCATGGAGTCCCTGCAACACTTAAGTCTTTTTCTCTCTGCGAAGAATAGGTGAAGTGGATGGCCAACTGTTAATATAAAATTTAATGTTGTCTATAAAGTGCAGAAGCACTAATGTAGAATATTCCTTGAAGAAATTGATAAGAAATGGGCTTTGAGACATGCCCATTTTTGTGAGTCTCCACTTCTTGTAAGAGTTGAATTACTCTTATAAGAGTAAGGATTTTGGTGGCTGTCAGAACAATCTGCTATGACCCTTTTGCAAGATGCTGTTTGTCACAGGCTCAGGGGTGAGACAGTCTCAAGCAATACAGAAGCCAACTGTCATAGGGAAATTTTGGTTTGAAGCAAGTTACAAAATTAAATATTTTCTTTCTGGTCTATTATTTCTGAAAAAGAAGCAGTGCTGATTCTAAAGTTTAGGTCCTAATTTTCTTTTCCATATCTTTAAACAAACCACTATATACTCTTTTTATTTCTTTTCCCTACTTCTCAATTTATTTCACTTTTAACCTCCCTCTTAGTTACTCTAAGAGCTGTTAATCTATAACAAGACTGATTTTGCCCTGGTTACTCTCCCACGGTCTAAATGGGGGTGGGGAAAAGTTTCTTCTATTTCTCCTCTCTCACCCTCATCCCAAGCACTCACCTCCCTTGTAGATGGCCTTTGCCACCACTGGACACTGTCAGTTTTGTGCGATTTCTGGCCTTCTCCATGGTTGCTAGCCCAGCCCTTGCCAGATGTCAGCTAAGGTGATGCTTGGCTGCTGCATCAGCTGCCACAAGCCTTGTGGCAGTCTCTGTACTAAACAATGCAGCTAGCTGTCTCCTCACTACTTCTCTGCCACCATTGCCTATCTCTGCTAGCCAAACCCTTGGCTCTAAACTTTGGACCACTGTAGCCATTAACTTTCATTAGCTTTATCCTGTTAAGTGAATTCCTCATTGCTTTTCTAATGACATCTGGTCCCCACACTGCCAACTTTTCTCTTTGTAGGATGCTGCTTCCAAGCTCTGCTGACCACAACTGACCCCTCCTTGGGACTTGTCATCTTCTTCAGTGGCCATGGAATGCTCAAGAACAACATAGTCTCCAATGAGTAGCAACCAACAGGAATTATTTGGTCTAATCCACTGGGACCCAACACTTAACAATGAACGTTAGATAGGTGGAGACTTTGGCCTCTTCTCCTGGTGAACCACTGCCATCATCCAGTCACTTGCCCTGCTGCCCTGCCCTGCTAAAAGACTGGCTGGCTCTCCCTTGAATCCCTAATAGATATGGTGTATGTGTAGGATAAGCCAGCCATGTGAGAGGAATGAAAGGCATTTTCTATCTCCCAGCTGGCCTGTCACACTTTTTCTTAGTGTGAACTAACAAGTTTCTGGATCCATGAACATGGATTATTTGCTTTAGTTCTTCATGTTATTGAATCAATGTTCCACCTATTCTATAACTGTTAATAACAGCATTCACAACATTATAAAATGTTAGCACTGGGGCATAAGTTAAGTTTTGTTCTATATTTCTGAAAGTTTCATCCTAATTATGTCCCCATTGGAAAATAACAAATATTTTAAGCAGTTCATTTAAAAGGAGCTGTTCCAGTTGTGGTATTAATCTTCCAAGGTATTGCACTTTACCAAAAATTCAGCCATGAATTCAGAGAGTTTAATTCTTAAAATGGCTTCTACCTTTTCTGTATCTGTTCTCAATGTTCGTTTTATGCAGTGGCCAAGATATATAAGCCTAGCAGGCATTTGTTTTAGGGTTAAGAAGCTTTTGCTTTTGTTCAGTTTTACACCTAAAGCCTTGGTTGCTAGAATTTGGTCTCTGGTTATAGTTATCTTCATCCTCAGAAAGATTATAAACCAACATTTCATCAATGAAACAACTTCCAGGGGAATGAGTGTAGACATTTTTCCCCCGTTTGGAACAGATCAAAAGCCCTAGAAATCCCAAAAGCTGATCTTTTAAAGAAAATACCAAATGGTATGATCAAGATAACTAATCTGGCACCATGTGAGTTGAACTGGTCCTGCCAAAAGCTTCTGCCTACATCCAACTGCATGAATAATCAAGCAGCTGCAAGTGACAGAAAACTATTATCTGTAGTATCAAGGAGGTATGTCTATCTTCTCATGGCTTTATTCAGCCATATGAAAACTTCCTTTGTATACATATGGAAGCTGTGCCATTTTCCTTGGGCACTTACATCATTGAGACTCATTGGCTTAGAGATTTGTCATATTTTTTCTGGCACATGCTGCGTGGTTCTGTTTTTTTCTTTGGGGAATGGTGGGACTGTAATCATCCGGGCTGTACAGACTGCATACAGAACAACTCTTTTCTTAAACATTATTTTTATTGGAAACATCTTCAAGGTTCCTGTTTTCAGGTGATTCTCTCTGGATAATTCTTTTATACAATGTGGAATATATGCCTCTTGAACCAGAAGACTGTTTATTTAAGAATACCTGAAGTTCTCTGACCCTGTGGTGTGCTGTAGCTGTAAAGTAACCTTGGCCATGTAAAGTGTTGCTGAGAGGTCTTGCAGGGAATGTAGTTATCTGCTGGAATGAGGCAAGCTCTGAAAGCTTTTGTAAACAGACTCTGTAAACAGTGGCATCAGCTCTCCGTCCATTTTAAAATATTATTGTTTTGCAAAGAAATTTCCCATGAGTTATGAGAGCATACCAAGGGTTCCAAAAGGAAACACTCATTGATATTGCAGGTTTTTCAACTTTGCATGCTTCCCAATATGACAGATGGCTGCAAAGTGATCTGTTGCCTTACATTTATGCCATCCAGTGATCCTAGCAGGATATTCTGCCCTCTGTACACTGAATACATGTGCAGTCCTCCAGCTGTGTTGAAGCTGATTGCTTTAATCATTGGGCAAAGTTTATCTAGCTTGGCTCTTTGCCTGCTTTCCCTCTACAGATTTGTTTGACTGGCAGGGACTTTAGCAACTGCCTGCAGTCCCATTAAGGTTGTTTGGTCCAAGGCTTGAAACTTGGTTGGTTTAGAGTTTCTTATCTGTGTCATCCTTGCACCTGAATTTAAAGCAGTTTCCTTCTCTAGCTTTTGAGATAATGCCTTGTCCAAAGTGCACCAGTCTGTGCATTGTTACAGTCTCCAAACTCATCTGCTTTATCATTGATTTCTTATAGAAGCTTTAGCAGATTCCCTACCCTCCTTTGTTCATTTGATGAAATCATGTCCTCTCATAGATCAGGATTTTCTTAAGAACAACACATTCATCATTTTTTTCCTAAAATGAGAAGATAATCAACAACATGATCTGGGGCAGAAGCAAAGATTAATAACTTTAATAAAAATAACTATTAATAAAAATAACTAACTAATGTATCAATTAGTGAATTGTTATTTTTATGGTCTGATGGCCTAAATAGGGGCATGCACAGGGGTCCAGTAGATATATAATAGAGGAAAGTTTGCTAGGCCTCCTATCTGCATCACTATAGGCCTCAGAAATGAGTTCTATTTGTACTCAGATATCCAAAGCTGCAAGGTGATTCAGACTTCTGATTCCATGTTTGTTCTTTGTAAAATGGCCTTTCAGCTGAAAAATAATAAATTAGTATACTTATAAAATCTAAAAAATATGAAGTGCATATAGTTCTTAGGTTGGTTTTCCCAGTAGAAAACTTCCCAACTATCTCCTCCCTAGAACCTTTCTTATTATATAACACGTTGTCCATTCCTCCTATTTAATGATCAGGAACACATTCCACTATAGACAGTCCCCTACTTATGAACAGGTTACGTTCCAAGAGGCTGTTTGTAAGTCCGTTTTGTTTGTAAATCCAACCAAGTAAAAAGTACTGTAAAAAGTTATAAATAAATAAATAAATAAATGAGGAGGAGGCAGGAGGCAGGAGGCAGGAAGTAGGAGGCAGGAGGCAGGAGGCAAGGCAGCAATGTGGGCAGAGGAGCCCTGTCTTCTGCTGCCAATGAGAGGAGCGATAGCATGCAGACTATGGAGAGTACAGTGGGATGAGCTGGTGGGGTGCAGCACAGTTCATTGCCAGGCAAGCCAGGATGGCGATGGAGCACGCCCTGCCCCACTGGTTTGTCCCTTCGCCCAGGGAGCCACCTCCACCTCTCCTGCCTCACCCAGTAAACTAACACTTTCCAGGAACTCCAACTCCAACGCAAACCTCCAATCTCTAGGAAGGCAGGAGAAAGCAGGAAAGGGTTAGTTTGCATCAGTTTGCAGAAACTAACCCTTTTGTGCCTTCTCCCAACTTCTGGGTCCATCTTGTTCATATTGGTGAGAGTTTGTAGCTTGAATGTTGGTAAGTAGGGGACTGTCTGTACTTCTACTAGAATATTAAAAGTATATGTTTTTTTTTCTCTCTTCCCATGCCAAATGTACATTATACATTTGTGTTCTGAGAAACCATTGAACATTGGTTCCTCCTGTCAAATATATTTTGTTAAAATTTCTGCTTCTGAAGACTGAAACATTCAGAAGCTAGTTACAATGTGTGTGTGGTGTGGGTGTGTATATAAATAAAAAGAGTGGAGGAATATGTATGTAGAAATAGATTGTTCCCAAGGCTGACTATAGAACACAAGTTTAATGCCTTTTTATTAAACAGCTACCAGGACTCAGTATTTGTACATAAAACTTGAACTGAAAGTTAAGGAGAAGAAACACAAGGTGAGAAGGTCTTTTACAAAGACACTGAAAAAAATACTCAAATTTGTCTTAGCTTAGGGCATAAGAAGGCCATCTGTGACTGTGAGTGTTGGAAGTAATTATTTGTTCCCTTGCTAACTGAAGATGAAATTGGGATGAATTAATAATATTACTATGAGAATAACATCCTATCACTTTTATCAGAACCTTAAGAAAATATGTTTATTGGCAATTTCACAAAGAGGAAGGAGTTTGTTGAACATTTATCTTCCCAACTACTCTGAGGAACTCACTTTGAGGATATTACTAGACTGGATGTGACTTTATTATAGAGGTTAAAATTTTACTTATGCTGAAAATATCTTTTTAAAAAAATGACTATTTTTGTTTTGTTATTTATCAAATTTTAATATTAATTTTGTTATTAAAGGAACAAATATAATTCCTTTAAAATGAGCATAGGCAACAAGATTGGATTAAAAACTAGCAATGTCTGCAGGTATCAGAATTAAAATACTCTCAGAACTATTTTACTCAATAACCTTCTCCAAACTGTTGTGTCTCATTATTGATACCAGGTAATCCAATCAAGACACAATCATTGTTTCGTTCTCTTCTTTTCCGCTAATCTAGAGTTGCTCTTGTTTTGTTGGTATTTTAGTACTTAGCTAATAGAAAAGAAGGACTCTAGAATCTTTTGCTGGTGGCTTCAGGTCATAGTGTTCAACAGCAATCACAGTTTCACTTTTCCTTGATACCTCCATGCTTAATAAAGCTTCAGGATAACTAAAAGGATTTCATACTACCATAGGCAGTATGGCTAAGTAGAACAGATAGAACAGTAGCAAGGAACTAGGTGAGAAATGATAAAAATTACTTGTGGCCTAGAAAAGCTACTATAAATACAGTCACCATATTGTCTTGGAAAAAATAAAGGACAAACCTGAAAAAGAGGCAAATCTGAAAGAGGTTCGAATGTTTATGTTTATAACTTTGCTTTACAAAGGAAAATTCAAGAGCAAATAATTAAATAATTCTAAAGGACAGCTTTCTGAAAGAAAGGACTGTCCTTTAGAATAAAGGATATATGGTCACTGTATCTATAGAGCATGTTAGGGATGCACCACAATGGAAGTATGTTCAGGTAACTTATCTTCAATCTGCTTAATAACCACTAAGGATGTAACAGAATACTGATGTGCTCTGCACTGTATAGCGATATTTCCTGATTTACTGCACATATGGAAAAGCAATATATACATGCAAAGATAAATTATAAAAATAAAAATCTCATTTTCCTCTGCAAATGACTGTAACCTAGATTAGCTCAAAGCTTCAGGCCTGCACCAGTCAACAAGTTGGCCCAGCTAAATTATATTCTTATTTAATGTCAATATCGTAAAAAGCACCATTTGTCAATAGACAAACCCATAAAACGTGCTGCTTATGATGACAGAGCTAGAAATGAAAAATGTCTCTCCTGCACCTGCTGCTTTTCTAAGATAACTTACCCAAATATAGCTGAAAAGCAGGAGGCTTAGTTTCAGGCAGGATTATTTATTGATATATTCCAATTTAAATCAACAAGCTCAGTCAATCCTAAGCAAGCAGACTCTGCATAGGCTTGCTAAGTCTCTTTTTTGATTTTGAATTATCAGGCTTTGAATCCAAAGCCCCATATTTAAGGATAGAAAAAGCACCACTTTCTCCCCTTTTTGAAATAATATGGAGAAAATATAACCTAGAATAGCCAAGTTATGGGTATTTTTTTTTATATCCAGTGCCCAAACATATAACATACTTGACCACAATCTCAATTTGGCTGGGACTGTCCCATTTTTCAAAGCAAAGTCTATTACAAAAATTGTATCTTGATAAATCCTGGAAGTCAGCTATTTCAGCTGCAGCTTAATAGTGACCAGCTTCGGAATTGCTGCACAATCTGATTAAGACCAGACAAATTCCTCTACTTTCTTTCCTGAATCACTAAACCTAAGCAATTATCACAAAATTCTGATAATTAATATATATCCACAGATTTATATGCGCACACTTTTTCACTGAGTACAGGCAGCTGGCTTTGTGATTATACTGTTTCAGTTATAGAAGTAAGAAACATAACTGCATCTCAAAATGGTATCCTCTAAACCTCAAAAGGGGAGGAGGAGGCTATGAGTGCTTCACAAGTTGCTATGTCTGTCTCTATTTCTTGTCACACATTCCTTAGGAAGTCCTGTGGTGGAGAAAGGGTTAAGATATAAGAGAACCCTCTTGCACCTGAAGAGATACCGTAAGGAGATAGATAGGGCAGGTGAAGGATATTTTATTTTTTAAAAATCTTTCGAGAGGACCTGATTGTCAGAGAGGCCTTTATTTTCCTCTTTGCTTAAGCCAGATTTTTATTATTTTTTAAACAATTGATGAACTCAGTGACTTCTATGAATATTTACATATTCATTTATTTTCAAGCATAGCCTCTGCAACAACCAAAGGTTTTGTCAAAATGACAAAAGGTGAATTGTGATGTCATGACCCAAGTATGTCAACCCCTTACATACCTGCCTATAATATCATGACTCAAGTACAAAAGGGGCTGAGTTGTGTCACAAGCATTTGCCTTCCATGCCTCCCATCACCACTCTTAGGACTTCTCAATATTCCATGGAAGTCTTCATGAGGTAGAGCATATACCATTGTTCTATCAAGCATACAGTAGAAAGAGTTCAAAGTCCCCCCATTTACTGATGTGCTTTTAGTCCAATCTGCACAACAGAATGACAGACAGAGCAGTGAACATAGAACTACCTTTTCAGCACTTTTCACTGCAATGAAACTGTCTATGAATAACATTTTCAATAAAATGGTAGGGAAACTTTCTACATAGTGAAATACCTGAGAAATATGTATATGAACATACAAATCACCTTATTTAATACAATGGAAAAGAGAACTCAAATACCATCCAAAAATTCAAGTGCTATCCAAAAGCAATTATCACAAAATTCTGAAAATTAATATATATCCAGAGATTTATATGCACACACTTTTTCACGGAGTACTGACAGCAATTCTAACTAGATTGATAAGTTGCTCCTAGCATTTATCATCTGTAAAAATTGTCAAATTTTAATGAAGATTTACTTTCTGAATATGCCAATAAACCATGCAGATGCTGAAAATATTGCAAAAGGGCATTTCTTTTCCTATTTTAGAATTCAGTCTAGAGTTTTGTAATAACTGGCAAATGGAATAGAATTCTGAAGCTGCTCCAGAAGAAACGAAGTAGTGGGAAAATTTATGGTATTGGCTGTGCATGCCATTTCAAGAAAATAGTCTTTGCCCCATATTTTTCTTCAAAGTATGCCATTTAACATACTTTGCAGCACAATATTGAGCAAAGGCTATTTCCTTTGATCCATGTAATTTTCTGATGAATATATATTATCTCTTTTAAAAATGGCAAGAGAAAATAACTTCTCAAAGAAGACATTTCATTTTGTAATGAAAGAGTCAGGAAAGTCCTTAGTTATATTGCAAGTTGATGTTAAACATATCTAATACTCTTGAAAGAGTCCTAAATATTTAGAATAGCCTTAAAGGTTGTTTTGTGGCTCAGAATAGTGATTATAATGACCCATCTATCAAAGAAGCTCAAAATAGAAGGAACAGATAAAATCAGTGGAATAAGAAAACTAAAAATAAGTTTAGGATAAAAATAAGGATCCAGTTTCTAGTCTTTATGGTAGGGGAAGAGAGAGGAAGATGGTAAAGTAGCTGTGTTGATCTTATCCAAAACTTGGTTTTGCTCTATCACAGATGCTGTATCACAGATGATTAGGAAATTAAGAGAGCCAGTTTGTTTTAGTGGTTAAGGCCCCAGGCTAGAATTAGGAGACTGCCTGGCTGGGTGACTTTGGGCCAGTCACTCTTTCTCAGCCCCCAACGTCGGTCAATTCCTGTTGCAACCAATGGATCAACATTCAGTTGAACCCCCCCCCCCCCCAAAAAAGAAAGCAGACCCTGCACATGCAGGAAAAAAATGCTAGGAAGAAAAAAGAACAATGAAAAAGAAAACAACCCAGATGATAAGGAAACAATATCTTGATGGATTATCTGACATTACCCACTATGTGCTGAAACAAGGAAATTTTATCATAGTAGTAAGTCAAGTCATCTTTGAGTCAAAGAAACTGCTCTGAAAGAGAATATTCTTACTTTTCATATTGAGAGTAATGTGCAGTTGTGTGTGGTTGTGTCCCGGCCTTTATTTTTCTATTGAAAGTTTGATTTTCTTCCATATGCCTGTCCCTCAGAATACAGATTGCAGGCTGAAATAAACGAGACCAAAGTAGAAGACCACTTTTCAGGTTGGAAATAGCTTGTGTCTCAATGGCTTGTTATGGAGCAGGGCTCAGAAATGCTTTCTGTGAAGTTAGAATAAATAATTCGTTGTTAGTTCTTGAGAAAGTCAAGAGAAGGGCACGTGGCAGCAACCGTATATGTAGAATATGCAGATATTAAAAAGGCTATAGTAAACATATTTATTTATTTATCATCTTTGTATAGCTGCCATCTCACAAAAAAGTGTCTCTGGATGGCATACAACATTCAATTAAAAAGAAAACCAATAAACACATATAAAACAGTCATCATTAAAACTATAAAAGCTATAAAAAAGCACACGGAGAAAGAAGAGATGAGGTTAACCATAGTGAGGGAGCCATCACAAAATCTCCCCAATCCCCTGAGACCCATAGCCAGGTCTTGAGGGACGTGCAGAATGTAAAGAAGAATGGAGTTAACCTCGCTTCCAAGGGAAGAAGATTCCGCAAGGTGGGTGCCATGGCAGAGAAGGCCTGCCTCCTGGGACCTGTCAAATGAAATTCCCTGACAGACGGGGACCTGCAGCTTGCCTTTCTGCCAGACCTGATGGGACAGGCAGATGTAATTGGGGAGAGGCTGACCCTCAAGAAATATAGTTATATTGCATAGTCATTAACCACTTATCCAATGCATCAAGTAAATTCTAAATTTCAGAACACAAAATATTTTTTTAGGGTGGACCAAGCTTGGGTTCAGTGAAAAGAACTATTTCAGCCTCAGTTACACACACACACATGCTAGGGAGCAGAGAAGCAAAACATATTCTGAATCAACACTACAATAATTACATTTCTATTTTTGATTCTATACTGTTGGGAGATATACACACATGCAAACTCCTCCTTAGCGATTATGGAAAGATTCTAAGATGGGTTGCCATTTTAAGATCAGCCACTGAGGAAACTTCCTGTGACTTAAAATACTGAATTTCTCCACTGTCTTCCTAATCAAAACTTATGCTGATACTGAATTTGTAATCCAGTTGCTTTTCCCATGCCAACTGTTTAGCAATATGTCTGATTTATGTGAGGGAAGCCTGAAGCCTATAAACTGCATGAAGTTTCTGCATGCTTAGCCACTAGCCTTTGAAATAAAGCTACTCATGGACACTTTCTATGGTCAGCTTTCTGACCATGTGCTCATCAAACAAGAGTATATACTCAAGGACGCACACCATAAAGCACATCAAGAATTCAGGACTCCAACATGTATTCAGTACATCCTAATGTTGAGAATTGGGTGGTTTTCATCGAGTAATGGAGGAAAAGTTTAAGTCTTCCACATCTCAAGCCTATGAGGATCATTCCCCACACAAGGAAACCAGTAATTGCTTAGGACAGGTTTTCTTCAGGATTTATAGGTCCCTGTTGTTTGCCCTGCTGCAAAAAAAAAAAAAAAAAGGGGGGGGTATGGCTTTCTGTGAGATATATAACTGTGTGACTATGTGCAATGAAATTTTGTGATATGTTTGCTTTGTAATGTGGGTTCTCTTTTGTTTCTGAAAACTATTCAACACAGGGATCAATTTATTTTATAGTCAATCTTCTGCTGTGAAACTCAACATGGCATAGACTGGGTTTGTAAGCACACTCCAAGCTTCTCATCCAAGAACTGACCCAACTCAGGCCAGATCAGCTTTGGCAAGTTTGCCGAACATGTGGACGTTGCTGCACATTTGGGGGATTTTTAAAAAAAATATTATTAGCTACATATGCTTTAGACAAGCAGGATAAGTATGTCAAACAAAGAAAATGCCACATTTTGCATGAAGGATTCTGAGCTAAAGTTTTATTTTTCTTGAAATTAAAAATAATTCTATTGCTTTGTTCTTCTTCTTAGAGAGTGCTTTTGTGTAAAAGAGAAACATTTTGTAATGTTAGATTCACCAATAATAGCTCTGCTTATGTTTGGGAAACTTCTCTTTCTTCACATCCATCAAAGTGTCTGCATAATGGGACTTCTGCCATAAATGTGGTAAACAAAATAGTGTCATTCATAATCAGAGTGTTTATCTGTACCTTTGCTTCCTGGTAATGCATAATGTAGACTGAAAGGGATTTCTCTTTATAAGTTTTGCAGTATTTACATTTAAATAGGGATTCATTGTGTGAGTATTGGAGAGACCATGAATGCCAAGCTGATTTTAAATAGGCTTACAGGGGATTATGTTCAGTGGGGGATAGGTGTATTCATGGTCCAATGGGCTAAGTACTGGAGCATCATCAGCTGCCTTAGTTATTCCGATGGCCACAGAAAAAGCACTATTATTTTATCTATCTTTCTATCCATCCATCTATCCTTCCATCTATTGCAAGAACAAGGAACAGAGAGAGACTGTGGCAGCCAACTAACCCAGTTCAGATAAGCACATAAGAGGTTCCTGGAAAGAAATGCAATTTTCCAGGCCAAAGCAAGATAATTATCTCACTTCAGTAGTTACGCCAGATATCCTAGAGTGACATCTTGAACAAAGTACTACCCTTCTCTTCCCTACCACCATAGCAAATCAATCAATCAATCAATCAAATTTTATTTACCGTCCAAAACCAAACACACCAAAGCAAGTATGGAAGCAATAATCCTGCCAGGACTAGTTTGACTTTTCCTAGTTTAATGTACTGGCTTTGGATGGAAAAATAATGTGTTCATTAGCAAGTATAGCCACTATTTGATTTTATTTATTTTGTATGAAAAGGTATCTTACATTGACAAACTGGGTTCATATATCTTATATCTTTGTGTGTCTGTGTGTGTGCATGTGTGCATGCCTTCAAGTCAGTGTTGACTCCTGGAAACTGCCTGGACAAGTCCCTGCAGTCTTCTTGGCAAGATTTCAGAAGTAGTTTGCCATTGGCTCCTTCCTAGGATTGAGAGAAAGTGACTGGCCCAAGGTCACCCAGCTGGCTTCATACCTAAGGCAGGATTAAAAACCCCGGTCTCCTGGTTTCTAGCCTGGTGCCTTAACCACTACACAAAACTGGCTGTTTTTTTAATATAACACTTCATATATCATAGAAACTCAGAACGTAAGTATTGGAAGGAACCTTGGTGAGGTCCTAGTCCAGCCCCTTGCCTAGGGCAGGAATCCACTACTATAGCATTGCTGACAGATGGCTACCCAGCCTCTGTTTAATCACCTCCAGTGACAGTCATTTAATCATCTCCTAGACAATACTTTGTTAAACAGCTCTTGCCATTAGGAATTTTTTTTCCTGATGTCCAACTTGTAATTTAAATCATGTTTCTTTTCTGGTCTTTTGGAACAACTTTGAATGATTTGTCCTGTTGTCTACATGACAGCTATTCAGATACCTGAAGACAGAATACTGTTAAAGCAAAGGAGTGTAAAAGTATCCTACCTTCTTCCCCAGATAAAATAGAGAATTTCTGCTCTCTTCCTCTCTAATTTGTTGGAAGCCTGGAGAAGTTGCTGTCAACAATAGGAAGGGGGTGATGGGCATGAAATGAAGGGGGCAATTCCAGGGGAGAAATGGCTGAGGTGGAGTTGTCAAGTTAGTTGAAGGAGGAGAACACATCTGCATCTCCCAAGACCACCAAACACACCTCTGATTATACAACAGGTCATATGACCTCATATCCAAGATAACATGTGACAAAGCATTACAGATTTTATAAACCTTGAAGATGTAGCAAGATAGTATGATACTTCAAAACCCAGATATATAACAGTGACTTAAGAGGGAAATGTCATGGATCAAGGGAGAGGATTGACGGTATTGGGCCATACTGTGCCATGTTGAAGTGTAACTGGAGATAGGGCCAAAGTGAAGAATCTAGAAGTCCTATTAAATTCAGTTGGAGACATGTACTTAATCCTTACTTTTTAAAATCAGTTGGATCTAAAAGTGCTTAAGTCTAATTGACTTATACCCTTGATTTGATGTTTGTGGTTATCAGAAATATATTTATTAGTTAGGGTTGTTATTGTTTTAACTCTGCCTTATTTAAAAAGATTGTATTAACATGCTATGCATTTCCATTACAGTATGGGATTCTACAAAACTCCTAATCATATTCATCTTCTCTACCCCAGGGATTGTTACTGTAAATATTTTCTGTCAAACAAACTGCAGGTGCTGCATTTTGCATCTGATTTGCAGTGTTGTACATCAGTGCATCCAAATTCTGATTTATGCTTTTATTTCAATTAAACGTAGGTTAATCTAACATGAGGGAGAGACAGGGAGATGCAGAATTCTTTTCAAATACAAAATGAGTGTGGCTTGATGTTCTAGGTGCATTAAATGATTTAGTGGCACAATATTCATAAGCCATTGTATTATACAGTAGTTTCTTCTCCACCCCTAAACATAATCTGGATGAATCTCTGTCACCAAGTAACATCAGAGTTTTATCACAGAGCTATACTCAGAAATAAACATAGTAGTCAAAGAGTTAAAAATGTATGCTTATTTTGTGTTCGAAAATACTAACTGTAGTAAATTAGGTTTTAATTCCTAGTAGAGTCAACTACTCTTCAGGATATGCATTTAAGCCTTTTTAGTGTAGTGATCTTTAAGGTACATTCAGGCTCCAGAAAAAAATAAAACAGGAAGCTTAGGTACAGCAATACACTCAGGATGATTGCAGTATGAAATGCGGTGTGCTATGTACAGTCTCAGAAGAAGCAGTAATTTTAGTTCTAATTAAGGTTGCTTTGAATAAATTTACATTTCAAAAGGCCAAAATTAAAAAAAAAATGTTGAAAGTATAAAGGTAGTGATGGTATTGTTTTCTGGCTCTGCATGGAGAAAATCTTATTACTTTTATATCATGATTTTAAAAGGATTAAATGGTTGATCTAGAATGTAAAGAAAATACATTCATTTCCTCATAAACAGAACCCTCTCTACCATAAGCATAACCCATATACGTAAAGAAAAGGGTCAACATTCATAGGGCAAATTCACACAAAGAAATTATTTTTTATTTTCCTTTTTTCCTTTTTCCTTTTTTTTTTTTCTTTTCTGTAGACTGCTGGACCTTTTCAGTGCAGCAGAACTTCCAGCATCTCAAGGTAAGGTCAGGGGTTTTTTCCCTCCCTTATTTTTCAGCATTTCAAGTCACCAGAAGAGAACATAGTCAAAGATTACCTTCAAATGTCTTTGAGTGTTTGTAAAACTAGAAGTGTGGAAATTAGCTCTGATTAGATTCAAGCATTCAAATCAATTTAAAAAATCAATCTATTTAATTCAGACATCAGAGTCAATTCAAAGTGAATCAAGGCCAATTAAATTTCAACATTTAAATGCATATACATTTTAATTCAGTGCAAACGTTTGATTCAATGAATCAGATCAATCTGTTGATTCAATTTGATTCACTACTGTAAGACAGTTTGACATTCCAAATAAATACAAATCCATCTGAATAAACTCCAAATCTGAAATATTCACACAAGGCTAGTGAAAACATTTGCTGTGTAGAAATTCCTTTATTTTCCTCTTTCCTTAAATACTTAGGCCTGGAGGAAGGGGGCGGAGAAGGTGCAGGTGATGGCACATAATCTGGTAAAAGTTAGAATCGAATAAATATATGTTCTGGAGAAGGATGAATTCTCTGTAGTTCAAGATGGATTGCATTGATAAGCAACTTCTCAAATATCAAGTATATACGCAGTGCTCGGAACAGCCAAGATACTGTGCAGAACCTTCAAACTCCCAGACCTCTGATAGAGGACCCAAGATTGAGGAAGACACGTACCACCCATAGGGGTGAGAGGGGAATTTACACACACACACTCTCTCACACACACACACACACACACACACATCCTTTCCAGCATCCTCAGTTACTTGCCGTTTAACCGGCTAGCGAAGAAGTGGTTGCAGCACACCAGACATAGGAAGAAGTAAAGGGAAGTAAAAATTAAAATTAAAAAGATGCATCTTTTTAATTTTCTCAAATGCCAGAATGAAATGTTCCAGCAATATAGGTAGATTTTCCTAAACCTCCAGCAACAACACTCTTAGTGCTGGACTACATGGAGACTTGTGACTTTCACATTTCCCTAACAGAATACAAGGCAGAAGTGGGATCTGTGCTTCAAACTACCAAGATTGTCTTTGAACCTAATGTTTGCTGGTGAAACCACTTTTCATATGACTAGCCTATGCATTATTAGAAGTTTAAATAATGCCTCAGATTCCCCCGCTATGTTCTTCCCTTATATTTTTCTCCTCTATTTTTCTTGCATATGTCACATAACTTTCCCTCTTTCTTCTAATGCTTTCTGTTAACACAGATTATATGGGTCTGTTGAGAAGACTGGAGGGCACACAGAGAGAAGTGGCAAGACAATGGCAATGTGGATTAAAATGAAAGTAGTTGATCAGTCAACAACCAGTCACTTAACAATATTACTAATAGTAAACCAGTCTTTTCTACTGAAAAAAAGGAAGATCAGAACTACATGTATTTGATGAAGTGTATTGTGATGCACAAAAGTTTCTGAGATGATAAATGTTTTAGCCTTTAAAGTACCACTAAATTCTTGGCATTTCTTTTTTTGCAAAAAGTTAATAGAGCAACAATACAGGCAGTCCCAAAATTATGTAGGATAATTATGCAGAACACATTATATTGGTGTGTGATTTCAAGATGCACCCAAAAATGGTAGGTACTGCCCTCTTGTGAAATATCAGAATTACTTAGATCAGGGTGTATAGAATGTGATTTGGGGACTCCCTGGATATTCCACTAATCTTCCTCCAGTTTAATGGTTCCAAAGTATGGGTACCCATATAGCATTTAAAAATAATTTATACTAATTTTATCTCTTTACTACAACTATCACTTTGAGAAAAATGCATCCAGCAGAATATGAGAATAAGGTTTTCTACCAGAGGTATGCCATGCTCTGAGTAGATTTAAAACCTGTCTTTCAATGAAGATAGAAATTATTATTTCCAAAATGAGAAACAGCACAGACATAAAATTGAATAGTACAGACTTTACTTTTAACATACATGTAGATTATGAAAGAAAACAAAACAGATTATTTATTAAATCCATGCACCTGCAAGTGGAACATAATACTATTTATGATAGCTGTAACAAAAAGCCAGATCAGGTTGAATATTTAAAAAGTTTGTTTTCCAAATAAGAACAGAAAGGAGTATGAAAATGGCAAAAAAGAAGAGTCTGTTATACACATGAAATGTTGCAGCACTGGTGAAAGGGTGGACTATGGGGGGATTGTTTTAGAAAGAAAAATGAAGGAAAATTTACACAATTACAATTAACAAGTCCAATCGCTTCTGTACTCAGATATAGATAACTATATAAATGCTGTGTGCATAATAAAATAAGCTAACCACCAACTTCCAGACTTTGGTTACAAATGTTAAAAAGGAAAAGTATCTCAAGCTATTTGTATAACTTTGAGAACACTGTTGCTCCTTCAAGAGATATATCTGATTAAAGTTGTAATCTAAATTGAGACTTGGCTGTTATTAAGTTCTCAAAGCTGCCACACTTTGATTTAAAAATACAATTAAAAATGCTGCATAATTGCTGTACTTAGCTGAAGCTTATCGTGGTACCTTTCCAAAAGCTTTATATTCCTACCTGATCACTGCAACCATAGATTTCAAAACTAGAACTGTGTGTGAGGCATTATGGAAGCATCAAAAAGTAGAAGCGTATAATTCGTAAATTAAGTAATCCAACATCTAGAACTTTATTTTAACACTTGTATTTCCCTGGGGGAGAAACATCAACAACCTCAGATATGCAGACGATACCACCCTAATGGCAGAAAGTGAAGAAGAACTAAAGAGCCGCTTGATGAGGGTGAAAGAGGAGAGTGCGAAAGCTGGCTTGAAACTCAACTTTAAAAAAACTAAGATCATGGCATCTGGACCCATCAATTCCTGGCAAATAGAAGGGGTAGAAAGGGAAGCAGTAACAGACTTCATTTATTTGGGCTCCAAGATCACCGCAGACGGAGACTGCAGCCATGAAATTAAAAGACGCTTGCTCCTTGGGAGGAAAGCTATGGCAAACCTAGATAGCATATTAAAAAGCAGAGGCATCACCTTGCCGACAAAGATCCACATAGTCAAAGCTATGGTTTTTCCAGTAGTAATGTATGGCTGTGAGAGCTGGACCATAAAGAAGGCTGAGCGCCGAAGAATTGATGCCTTTGAACTGTGGTGCTGGAGAAGACTCTTAACAGTCCCCTGGACTGCTGGGAGGTCAAACCAGTCAATCTTAAAGGAAATCAATCCTGACTGCTCATTGGAAGGATTGATAATGAAGCTCAAGCTCAGGTACTTTGGTCACCTAATGCGAAGAGAGGACTCTTTGGAAAAGACCCTGATGCTGGGAAAGATTGAAGGCAAAAGGAGAAGGGGATGGCAGAGGATGAGATGGTTAGATAGCATCACTGATGCAATGAGCATGAAACTGAGCAAACTCAGGGAGTCAGTGAAGGACAGGAAGGTCTGGTGCAATATGGTTCATGGGGTCATGAAGAGTCGGACACGTCTTAATGACTGAACAACAAAAATTCCCCTGGGAGGTCAAAGCATTTTCCCTAGAATACAAAGCAACTGGATTTTGCTAGCAAACAAGCTAATTAAAGAGGAGGAGGAGGAGGAGGAGGAGGAGGAGGAGGAGGAGGAGGAGGAGGAGGAGGAGACCAACAGAGTAGACCAGCTACAATACTTCATAAGGATTCACAGAACAGAAAACTTCAGATCAGTCCTTACCTAAACACCACAGATATGTTTTGACAATCTAGACAAGAAATCAGGGCAGTAAGATAAATAGTGCCCAGATGCATGATCACTTATAAGATTCAAGATTACAAATAATCCCATGGCTTTGAGTACACATTCAGTATAGGAAGGGTGAGCTTTCCACATCAGGCCTTTTCACATAGGCACTTTCTAGAGATATGGACTGCAACTCTCAGAATTTGTAAGCAAAAATCGACATAATTGAGGGCATTTAGGTTGGGAAAAACTGAATTACATATATTAAAATATTTTACAAATATTAAAAACAAGTTGAAACATCCCTGTTCCAATTCATTGTTCCAGCCACGATCACTTTCAGCATATTCTAATCTACTTCACAACACTTATCTAAGTGTTCTGTGTGGACTATGTTCTATCCTCTTTCTGGATTCTGATCATTCTACATCTCCTCCTTAATCTTTTTTTATATTTCTATAAACCTTAAATTTCCTCAAGCTTGCTGAGATATTATATCATTTGGAATTTAAGATACATCCCAGAAAGCAAGTCACATCTGTAAAACTCAAATATCTTGAACTACAAAATGGAAGGACAATTGTAAAAGATCAGTAAGATTGTATATTTAAGGAGAAAAAAAGATAGAACCATATAATGTGGAATCCTTGGTGCTCACTGAGCTTGGTTGCTTGCTTGCAGACATTTAACTATCTGACTAGGTAACATCCTCAGTGCTAGTAAGTGTGGGGTTTGCTCAGAGTACTAAGGACTCCACAGTTCAACCCTGAGCTACATATATTCTTTTCTATTGAGAATCATGCAATCTTTAAGAAAATATCTTCTCTTGTAGGAACAATTGTTAACAAGAATTCTAGTTGGAAAAGAATTCACACATCCTTGCTACAGCAATATTTATTCATTAATGTTTATAGTACTGAATCATATATTATAGTTTTCTGATTTTATATTGGAGTTATGCTGTATGATCACCTAGCTTTAAGAGGCAATGGGGGTGATAAATATTCCTGTGCAAGAATGTGCAATTCTTTCCCTCTTAAAGTATAGTAACAGGCAATGATGCAGCAATAGGCAGCCAACTTGAAAATGTTAGATTTCCAGACAATAAAGATGCTGCTATTCATTGGTTCATTTCTCAAAACACAGACACACAGTTTTTTTTAAAAAAAGAAATAATTGGTAAATGAATAGTCTCTTTTAATAAACACAATTATTATTACAAAGCTACAAGGAGAGGTAAGCAAGCTCATCCTGGTGGGATTTTTTTGTTTTGCTTATAGTCTAGCTGTGAATCCTATGTCCTTACTTTAATTCAGTTTTAATATGCTCGCTTTATTTTAAAGTAATGTTTATTAATGTTGCTCATTATGTTTTAATTGTATGCTAAAGAAAAAAGTAAAAATGAACTAATGATAAAGTTGCTACTCAAAGTAGTTCAAATCAATAAATATACAGTACTATGCAAAAGTTTTAGGCAGGTGTGAAAAAATGCTGTAAAGTAAGAATGCTTTCAAAAATATATAGTGTAATTGTTCATGTTTATCAATTTACCAAATGCAAAGTGAGCGAACAGAAGAAAAACCCAAATCAAATCAATATTTGGTGTGACTACCCTTTGCCTTCAAAACAGCATCAATTCTTCTAGGTACACTTGCACACAGTTTTTGAAGGAACTCAGCAGGTAGGTTGTTCCAGACATCTTGGAGAACTAACCACAGATCTCCTGTGGATGTAGGCTGCCTCAAATCCTTCTGTCTCTTCATGGCATCCCAGACAGACTCGATGATGTTGAGATCAGGGCTCTGTGGGGGCCAAACCATCACTTCCAGGATTCCTTGTTCTTCTTTACGCTGAAGATAGTTCTTAATGACATTGGCTGTATGTTTGGGGTCCTTGTCCTGTTCCAGAATCAATTTGGGGCCAATCACATGCCTCCCTGATGGTATGGCATGAGGGATAAGGATCTGCCTGTATTTCTCAGCATTCAGGACACCATTGTTCCTGGCCAAATCTCCAATTCCATTTGCAGAAATGCAACCCCAAACTTGCAAGGAACCTCCACCATGCTTCACTGTTGCCTGCAGACACTCATTATTGTACCGCTTTCCAGCCCTTTGGTGAACAAACTGCCTCCTGCTACAGCCAAATCTTTCAAATTTTGACTCATCAGTCCAGAACTCTTGCTGCCATTTTTCTGCACCCCAGTTCCTATGTTTTCGTGCATAGTTGAGTCACTTAGTCTTGTTTTCACGTCGGAGGCATGGCTTTTTGGCCACAATTCTTCCATGAAGACCACTTCTGGCCAGACTTCTCAGCACAGTAGATGGGTGTACCTGGGTCCCACTGGTTTCCACCAATTCTGTGCTGATGGCACTGCTGGACATCTTCCAATGTCAAAGGGAAGTAAGCATGATGTGTCTTTCATCTGCTGCATTAAGTTTCCTTGGCCGACCACTGCGTCTCCGGTCCTCAACATTGCCCGTTTCTTTGTGCTTCTTCAAAAGACCTTGAACAGCACATCTTGAAACCCCAGTCTGCTTTGAAATTGTTGCCTGGGAGAGACCTTGCTGATGCAGTCTAACTACTTTGTGTCCTGTTGCTGTGATCAGTCTTGCCATGGTGTATGTCCTGTGACATGAAACTGTCTTCCACAACCTCACCTTAGTAGCAGAGTTTGGCTGTTCCTCACCCGGTTTTAAGCCTCTTAAACAGCTGTTTCTGTTTCAGTTAATGACTGTGTTTCAACCTACATATGAAATTGATGATCATTAGCACCTGCTTGGTATAATTGGTTATTCATACACCTGACTCTAATCTACAAGATCCCTGACTTTGTGTAACTGTACAAAGTGTGCAAGTGTAAGAATTGATGCTGGTTTGAAGCCAGTCACACCAAATATTGATTTCATTTGGATTTCTCTTCTGTTCGCTCACTTTGCATTTTGTGTATGTGTGTGTGTGTGTGTGTATATATTTATTTATTTTAGACTTATCCCCACCCATCTCCCCCAATGGGGGACTCTGGGTGGTTTACATCAAATTAAAAGAAATAAATACATAATTAAAATTTATAAAAAAGAAAAACACATTTACACAAATGGAAGGAAGAGAAAAAATCCAATTGATAAACATAAATGATTACAATATATATTTTTGAAAGCATTCTTACTTTACAGCATTTTTTCACACCTGCCTAAAACTTTTGCACAGTACTGTATATTATGCATAAACATGCATAAATATCTGTGAAATTACTTTTGATTTAAAGTCTCTTCCAAATAGGCAATTGGACTATTAAAATTAAACTAAAAATTGATCATATTTGCCACCCAGTGAAAATAACTCAAAGTCAGAAAAGAAGAGGTAGTATTATCTTCAGGTTGAATTCTTTTAATAGCAGTTCCAAAGTTGTTAACTTTGTGCTCAATCATGCAAAGAGAACTGCGTGGTTTGGCAGTCTTTCTCCACAAGGTGACAATTGGCTTGTCTGATATGATGCCATAAATCCAGATACTGTATCTTCACAGATACCAGAATAAGGCATGAGCTGTAAGATAAACCCCAGCAAGTAATAATAATAGGAGGTAATCACCAATTAATCATCAATGCATCTTTTTCAATAGTAGAATAGACCTGTGTGGCTGATTTCAGTTTTTGACTGAGAATAGCTCTCTCTTCTGGCAATCTCTTGAGCCAAAACTGCAACAATCCCCAGGTTGGAAGCATGCTTGAAGCATTCATATGAAGTTGGTAAAGGACATTTGCATGAAAAGTATATAATGAAAATAAATGTTGCAAATTCAACCCCTAGAAATATGCTTTCACTTAAATTGTCCATTTAGCCTGAATGGGGGTGATCATTTTCAATTTAGCCATAACAGGAATGGCCCACACAGTAAACTAATATAGAAATAATTGATCATGTTCTACAATCCTATGAACTGTCATATTTGCAATTTTATTTGGGGGAGGCAGTGGCCAATCCACCAGTGCTCAAGCTTCTTCATTCATGCAATGCATACATTCCTTGTCTCAGCCATGACCTAAATAAGTGATAGTTCAAACTTTCATTTAGCATGTTTTTCCCTTAATTTGCAATAAAGCCAATTTTTATGGAAACTAGGATCTTCTTCCAACTTGACTGAAAATGACATATATCAAAGTATCCCACTATAGGTATTAAATGTGGTGCTAGTCCACTAGTCATTGGAAGGTAGAAGAAACCCCACACAGATCAAATGGCATCCACCAAAATCGAAACAATCAGTGGATGTAACAAAAGCAAACTAATTCCTTTGTTTGAGAGACAGCTAGCATTAGTACTTAGCTTTCCCAAGTTCTGATAAATTTGTGACTTGTAGCATCCGATTTACTTCAAATACTGATACCTGAAGGGCTGAAGTTGGCAAGGCAGGACCCTGCACTACTCAAGATATATAGAACTCTTGTGTAAATATTAAGCAAGCACATCCCAAATTCAAGGCTGTTAAAAAAAAAAGACCAAAGTCCATTGCCTCCAAAGATTGGAAGGAAAAGGCTTAAGATTTAAATCTTGAGTCTCTCTCTCTCTCTCTCTCTCTCTCTCTCTCTCTCTCTCTCTCAAACACACACACACACACATACACACACATACACAAATGTGTTTGTGATCTGCAGCAGGCAGCTCTTCTTGATATGTAATTCATTTTTTGTCTACAGTATAACAACTATCCCAGTCTTCAGGGAAAACAAAGAATACTGTTTAAAATTATATAAATGAGCTTGAAATAGTATGAAACAGTAAACTTAGAAATACCTCTTAAATATAAATCAGTGTTGGAATTAAACCCATCTTGATTACATTAATTATAACTCAAATACTCCAAGAATTATTGGATCATCTGATCAAATATTAATTATTTTTGTCAAAATCAGTACTAATTTAAGTTAGGTAGTTGACAAAGGCTCCTAGGAATCTTTGGAATATACTCATACATCTCATCAGAAAGGGTGCAATTAAGTTGTCTATTCCTGTCTTCTATTTCCTGCCCTATAGAGGGCAAGAAATCTATCTTAATCATGGGATATTCCTGATGAAAATGCCCCATTTTGCCCCTTGATCTTGTTGATCAAGACCCAGACATCAGTGAGATTGAATAGACATTTTAAGGACACACAATCATGCTTTCCAACTAGAACCTTCAATTAGGTCACATTCTTTTTCTGTCTTCTGCCTCTGGAGACTGATTGTCTTCTTCTGAGTGAGGAATGAATGAGTGAATGAATGAGTGAATGAATGAATGAGTGAATGAGTGAATGAATGAATGGATGAAACAGTGCTCAGTTTTAGAGCAGTGCTAAGAAACTCATTCCCATCCTCTAGCTAGCAAACTCCACATAAACTCTTCAGTCTCAATCCTTTCAGCCTCTTGAGGGGATATCCACTTATAAGCATTTTGAACACATCTTCTCAGCTATAGATCCAGCAGAAATAACCAATGTTCCAGAATCCACTTAGCAACTAAGGGTACTGTTTAAAATGTTGTTAGAAAAGCTTCTATATCATCTTCAGCTTCTAAGTTAGCAAGTGGAAATGGCACCCTCATTCCTGGATCAATTCCTCTTCTAGACAGTACAGATATCAGTAATTTAGCCAGTTGGTCATCTAACTAAGCTTGTTGAATTTGGTGATCATTAGTATTGTCATAAACTCTTCACTATCCTAAGTAAAAAATATCTAGAACCAGTAAATCCATTGTAGCTCTTGGCTGATTCCCAGAACAGGTTTTGGCACTATTGTTAATGGAAAAGCTGCTGAGAGTGGGTATACTGGGTATGTGCAATCAGAAAATTCTTGTCCCATAAAGAGGAGGGAGAACAACTTTTCTGTTGCCTATGTTTTCATGAAACTCAGAAGAATTGGTTTAATAAAGGAAATCTGAAAACCCTAGAAAGAGCTCTATTCATGTCTACCACCCAAAGAAGTCAGAAAAGTGAAGGAACAAGTATTTTCAGGCTGAAGGCTAGTTCCTTCAGCAGGAGTCTCAAGGTTGTTGACATTGTGCTCAATTATGCAAAGGGAGCTATCCAATGTGGAAGTGTTTGCCCTTCGACTGAGCCAAACACTCAACTTGGTCTTCTGAAATAATGAGGCTTCATTACACACACACACACATACACACTTTCCTTATGAATCAGGATAATATCCAGATGTTCCTAGACTGCCTTTACCTGTCCCTGAAAACACTTAAGATCCTTATTGTGAGGAGATGGCACACCCTTAGTGTTACCTGCTCTTTTATGCTCACTCTCATTCTTGTTTCTGAGCCCAGTTACAACTTTAGATTATTTGTTCAGCTTATCCTGCAGCTGCTCATACATTCACCATTTTCCTAGTTATTGGCTTACTTCTGTGCTACCAGTGGCACAATGAAAGGGGATAAGAGAGAATACTTGGTATTTATTTTGTCAGGAACTTGTCACCCAAGAACTGCTTTGACCTAAATTATATTGAAATGGGGGGGGGGGGGGAATCAAGATATGTTAAAATAAAACCACAATTTCCCCCCATCTATACTCCACTCATAGCACATATCAGTCAGCTGTTCATTTGCTGTATGCTCACTTAGACCATAATTATTTCTGTGGAGAAAAATAATACATTAAGCTCATTTCTTTGACAAATGCCAACTGCCATTTTATTCCTTTGTGAACTTCCAATATTATTTTTTTAAAAAAAATCACCCTATTTTCTGCCAATTTCAATCATTGAAGCAGGGCAGTTTGAAAAAGTAACAACTGTCTACCTCATGACTATTAACAGTTTCCAATAAGTGTCCAAATTCACATTTCAACTGCACAAGCACTTTATTTGGTTTTTACAATTCAGGTTTCCTGATCTAACACTTTTTCTTCCTGGCTTCACAATATAATGAGATCCAGGCAGAAAGATAATGCAGGAAAACAGGCTTTCATAAATTTCCTCTAGTGTTACCAACAGTTTAGCCTTATTTTTCTCCTTAACCTAGACTGACCTCTCCAATCTCTCAGCTGTAATGTGGCCATATTACTTATGCTAATGCCTATAGCTGAGCAAAGTCTCTGATAGATGCTTTCTCTGGGCATCCTGTTATAATCAGGAATCTTAACAGCAGTAGAAAACAAGTAGTTAGTTTTAGAGTTTGACTGATAAGCAAATTATATTCCCCCCAAAACATTGAAATTATGTTCCTATCTTTCATGGTAAAGATATGAAGAGATTCCCTATTGTTGGAGGAAGTTCCATTCCTGCATTTTTGGAGAATGGGAGTTTAACTTGTGCAAAGCAAGCAAAACAATTCTTTGCAACTTTAACTGAAATATAAAGTTTATTACAGGAAATACATGGGATGTGTTGGGGGTCAGGGTGGTAGCTTAATTCCTAAGTAGTGCCTTCTATCAAGCAGATTTGCTTGGGAAGACAATGGGAATAAGTTCCTGAAACGCACAAGGTCACATCCAAAGAGAAGGCAGACAGGGACTTCCGGGGATGTAATGGCGAATTGAGGATGGCTCCACTGAGAGCAGAGCCAATGACTGTGGTGGAACAAGGAGCCAGCATATGGGCCTGCTTCCCAGAATTCCCCTCTGGACAAGGAGAGGATTTGGGATCGCCCAGATGTAGTCCAGACAGAAGCTCCCTGTGGGGAGACTGTATGACAGTGGTATCCAGACGCTTTAGCAGAATCACCATCTTTGCCTAAGCCACGGTTGGCACCTTCAAATGGACACCAGGTTCGCATACTTCCTCTCTTAATCGCTTCTGGAAATTGCTTGTTACCTGCTTTTTGGACATTAAGAATCTTCAGAAAGGCAAGTTTCATTACTGGGTGAGTTTCCTTCAATCCTTAGCGAAACAAGTTTTATGCAAGTCTAAGGATTTTAAAAATTCTTATTTTGGAATAAACAGTAAAAAGGTTATTAAAATGTTTATTTTAGAAAGTTATAAATGGACTAAGGGGCTGGATGGATTTGAAATAAGATTTTGAAATTAAGAAATCCTTCCTGTGGATTGTTTAGAATTCTATTTAAAAAATATGAAGATTTTGAAATTAAGTATAAGAAACCTTCCCATGGGAAAATGTTGCTGATTGGGGGGGGGGGGAAGGATGGGATGGGATGGGATAGGACTTTGAAGGTTGGACCCTAGAGGGAACCAGAAAAAACTAAAGATTAGAATTAAAGGAGAAGAGACCCACTAAAATGGAATGAACAAAATACTTTGGAACTTTGGAAGAATTCAAGGATATTTGGGAACAATGCATGCAGAAATTACTCTTAAGATTGTCTGCTATTATAAAAATGGATTTAAAAGAGTTTATAGAAGAGGACCAGGGTTTACCGGACAAAACAAAGACTGAGGCTGATTCTAATGTGAACTTAAAAATGACAGGTTACAAGATTGATATGGAAAAAGATGTTACACTGGATTTACAAATGAAACCGGCTGATGTCTTAATAATTAAAATGGATATACAAATCACAAACCAGAAGAGTGACTTGAATAACTTTCTTATTTTCAATTTACAAAAGAGACATGTTAAAGTTTTGAAGGAGGTTCTGAGACAGGAAAAAGAGAAAATGAAAAAAAATTCAAGTTCTGGGACCCTATTTAAAGGGACTGAAGATCAAGATCATTAAAAGTAAAAGGAAGGAATATAAAGTTGGTTTATTTGATCAAGGTTAAAATATATATGTTGTTTTGAGTAACTCTTAATGATGTTTTGCTGATTAGGACTGATTGTCAAGGCTTTAAGAATTTGTTTATAGATAAGAGATGAAATATGGAGAGAAGAGATCTTTTGTGGTAGTAGCAGAGATGGTGATAAGTTACTAAAATTGTTTGTACATGTCTTGATGAAGGGGGAAATCATTTCTTTTTTTTCTTTTTTCTTTACTGTATTTTTTTTTCTTTATTTATATATTTTTTTCTGTACTTTTATTTTACATTTTAATATTTTCTTTAGTTTGCATTAGTTTTTTATCTTTGTATCTTTAGACTTTAATAAAAATTATTTTAAAAAAAACAAAAACAAAGAGAAGGCAGACAGAGAGTTAACAGATGGATTAGAGAAATTCCTAAATCTATACACATGCCTGACTACACCTCATGGTCAGTAGGTTGTATGTTAGTAAATATCAAAATATTTCATGGAAAGGAGTCCTCTAAGTTACTGATGCAAGGTATCTGGAAGCCCTTCTTATTCAGCACTAGTTTTTGATGGCTTTCATTTGGATTATCTGTCTAATATCCTGAAGGATAAATAATTCCTAAAATACTCTCTTCTTCTCTCATGTGTTACATTATTCTGAGGCTTTTTAATGGCCTTAATTCTGCTTTGCATTTTTGCAGCCTAGTTTTAAACATCAAATAGGGCACATATTTAGAGAAAAAGGTCATTACTAGAATTCTAGTAGCAGTTTGTATGTCTTCAGCTGTCATTACTAAAATATCCTCTACTGAGAAATTAGGAAATGTAGAATGGCTTTTTATGACATCCTCTGCTAAATGTTTCTGGAACTCAGGCTTGGCAAACAGACATCTTTCATCCACTATTCTTAGTTCTGAAACAAATATGCATGGCCTTTTCCAAATGAATATATTTTAAATTTTTCAATATATGTAATAGCTTTGGCATTCCCAACAAAGCTCTGTGCATTTTATTAAACTCTTGGGAGAGGATGGATAATTTTCAGCTCATTCTGTGACTAAGTTCATGTAATGTCACTCTGGGATTTTTTTAAAAAAATACCCATTGTACTGATATATAAATTTAATGAAATTAGAAGTTGAGTCTCTCACTTGATTTATACTGTACACCAATACAGCAATTGCATTCACGTCTGAAGCTTTTTGTAAGTAAATATATATAGCTTGGTTACTCACAGTGCTTATCCATTATTTAAAATATACATTCTGCTCATTTAAAGCATGTTATTAATGTATTAAATGAGCTGAAATTAAAAACAAACAGACTCACTTGGTCTCTATTATTTGGAGCCTTTGCTAAAGTTAAGATGTTGATGTTCCAATTTGCAATGTGGATTAGTACAACCATAAATGGTTTCAATCCTGTGATCTTGTCCCAGAGCCACTACAACAGACACTGTGACCATATGGAGAGCTCAGAGGTATATCAACATAAGCTCACTTAAACCTCCTCATGAAATAAATTTCTCCAAAAGGTCAAGATAAATGCTCTTACAGCATACGAATTATTATCATTTTGCAATGAAATTTTGCACTTGGGAATCCAGATTATCTTTCTGTCTTGGGAAAAAAAAATGTTTACCTTGTATGAAATGTCTGGATCATTTTTAACAGCAAAGCAAACAGCAACAGATAAAAGGTAGTTTGCCCCTAAAAATCCTAGTCCAGCTCTTATTCCAGATGTGAATTTTGACCTGTCTGGAAAAGGGAAAGCAGATGAGATGAGAAGGTTGCTATGCTGAGCATTGGGCAGAGAAGAGTTAAGCACTCTCTCACACAGTAAATCCTTCTTCACCCTGTGCTCCAAGCAGATATTAGAAATGGCCATAATGATTCACGTCCAACTATCATGTCTTTATTGCATTCTGTAATATTATATCTGGAATTTGCAGTAGCCACGCACTTTTCATGGTGAACTGGTACTTTAAACATGTTCATTTGGAAATATTTCCCTTAAAACTGAAAAAAAAATGCAGTATTTAGTATTTGATTTTAATGGTAATATGTCTAAATAATAAAGCATCTTACTTATGAGTGCAGGTTAAGAATATTAATTCTCAAGAATTGAATAGAAAAGACAATGTACCCAAAAACAATAATGGAATCACTTCAGGGTTTAAATCAATAGGAAAGAGTAAATCTATGAAACAGCTAGGAGCTTTTCCTTCTGAAAAAATCATGTACATGATATTCAAGTGAATCTATCACAGGTCTGGATATCACTGATGGTAAAAAAAAAAGAAAAAAAATCAGGTTAGCACAGGTATCTGGTCTAGCTGAGGTTTCCTTGAGACAAGTGGACAATGACAGTCATTGACACTGTTAGGTGCTAACTTTACTTTCCCCCCTTTTTCTTTTTGAGTGTTATTTTATTCTGTATATGCTAGTCTATGACCATAATAAAGATCTGATTTGATCTGAAAAAAAACACACTAATATTTGTTTTCTTGGACTTGTCTCTGAAACAACAGAAAGTGCAGGTATTGTACCTGCAACCCCAACGTTCCTGCTCATGATGTGATGTTGGCATTACATCATTTATTGAAACAGTCTTATGCTGACTGTTTGACTCTACGTGGTGTGCAAAACAACTAGTTTTTCTTCATTAAGCCAGTGCAAAGACCTGGAGAGTTAAACTACCCAATGTAAGGCAATCAACCTAGACTTGTTCAATCATTAGTAGATTCTCAGGGAAGATGCCTGAATCTTAGATGGGATGGGGGACATAATATATACCATTAGATATTCATCAACCAAACAGTGTCTTCAGAATGTTTTACTCACCACTGCTAATAGCACTATCTATTTTATTAATGAGCTAGGATTGCATTGGAGTAAGGACAGTATTATCACTATCCTGCCAGACCATTATATGGATAAACCAAGGACGGTGAATCACTAAAGATCTTTAGGGACCTCTTGCCTTTTAAAAAAACAAAAAACAAAACAAGAACACAGATTTATCAGAAGACACCTCTCATGAAAGTATAACTTAAATTGGATTTGTGTATATGGAACCAATTCAGAATACCAACATAAATGGCTGTTGTTTTAAACAGATAGTACTGTTTGTGGGAGAAAAAATAGGTGTCTCCTGAAAATATTTAGGAGCACCTTTACAGCATTAATGTGCTAATGCTACAGTTTTTCACTAAAAAGAAATTAGGGGTAAGGATTTTTTTTCCCCTCACATCAAGATTTTTTTGTAAATGTTCCATATTGATCTGAGATATTTAGATTAGCAAAGGTTTCTTTTTAATTTCGTTTAATTTAAAATCAGATGCAGATACTGCCAGCGGCAAAGCAATATAGAGAACCTCACATTGTTTGTTACATCAGCAAACAAAACTATCTTAGGTCTTAATCTGAGCATCCATATTTATCCAGTGAAGATTTTATTAAAAGATAGATTCAAAGTTTGACCAGTGCACAGTTCTAGGATTCTAGTTAGAAGCAAATGTTGATAGAATGATTGACAGTGTTGTAATAACATACAGAAAGAGAAAGTATTAGGTATCCCTATCCATATTTCCACCTCAAGGGATACAGATATAGTAAAACAAGGTGACTAATAACCTCATAAAGGTCATTCATTTATTTGGATACTCCCGGCTAACTAACATTCACTCAACTTATCTTTACTTATCAAACATAAAACAAAAAGTATGTAGACTTTCAAATATAAAGTAATAAAGACAAAAAGCAGCCTCATAGGCTGAAATCTCAATTGATTTCAGTCACAATGGCCAAAATATACAACAGGTAGTCCCCAGGTTAAGAACGTCTGGTAGACCCATAGTTAACAACGGAGCCTATTGTAGCAGAATGAATTAAATGCACAATGGTTCAAGTTAATTACACAATACTACTCATACTCAATAATACTGTTCCAGCTTACATACAAATTTGACTTAAGGACAGACCTTGGGAAGAGAATTTGTTCTTAAACAGGGAACTACCTGTATCCAGCACAGATAAATTTAACTTTGAATAAGCACATAAGTTGTATTTAATGAACATCTCATCCCCTAAAGTTTTGGATGGGATATCCAGAACTCTGACAAAAGTTGCTGCCTGATTGTAGTTTTCAATTCCTTGAAAAGGGAAATTAACAAATACATGGTAAAATCATTAAAGTTTCTGAAGGCTCAAAGAGGTGCTTTGAAGCCTCATTGAAGTGGTCATCTGAGACTACTCTATTGACAACATCTAGAACCACCAAAGCAAAACAAATAACAAAATAGAAGGTATCTGTTGTGTTATTTTACTGATCAAGCAAAAGACCCTAAGATCAGAAGAATTCCTGATTCATTCAGGAAAGCTAATTTTAATGTGTCTGCAAGAATTATGGCATATACAGGCAGGCCGAAGTAACTGAGTAATAATACTAGGTCACAGGCATGCATATAAGCCAAAAACGATCATACAATATGCTACATACCTCCCTTCCAAGGTACAAAACAATATCTTATTTGCAAAACTAGGCACTGTGGTGGCTTTCGTGTGTGAATGTCTGTCACCCCAAATGGTTGTCTGATGATATTAACAACAGTGGAACATTCACAGATTCTGCCTCTTGCACAACTAAGTGCTACTAGTGGTAAATTGAGAATTACAGTTGAGTCAGATGCAATTTCTTCTTTCTGTACCTGTGTTCTCTTCAGCTGATTCATGTGTCATCTTCACATTTCGTCAGGATTCATCTCTTCAGTATAAGAAAGAGATCTACTTCTTTTTTTTTTTTTCATCTTTCAGATTGTCCGCTTACAGTGCACTCTATAGTTTGTCCCATGGTGAAGTACCATGTTTTTCTGTGTAGCCTTTTGAAACCTATGTTGTATCTGTGCTATCCGTCACTGTGTTCATGCAGCTGCTGGAAATAGAATCACTTTCTGTGGATGAAAATTAACTAACTAAGCAGATGCTTAGTGAAGAGGGTAAACCTCCTTCCACATGAGCACTGCTTGAATGTTTAATTCTCCAAATAGACGTACCTGTTTATTTGGGATAATTTTCTGCAGCTGTGACTGAGCATGAAATGGAAGCTATTGGCTGTTCACCGCTGCTTTTCATGACATGTCACGTAACTGAACTAGTGCCATACTGTGAAGCATCACAAGTCACTCTCACTGGCTAGTGTGGGTTATAATGTGTGAAGACCATGTCTGAATGAATTTTCGTTGCTTCTGTGACTGCTTCTTCACAGTGTTTGCAGTCCCCACTTATAGCAGAGTATTGAAGAGGTATATCATGGTAGCTAAATTGGACAAGAATCTGCTATAATATTTAACAAATCAAAAAGAGATCATCGTTGTGACACATCTTGTAGCCTTGGAGCAGTCACAACTGCATTGATGGTCTTAGTGCAATAGGCAGTACTAGGAATAAATAACTCATGTTTGTTCTACGATGCTTGAAGGCCATAATCTGCCAATCTCTGCAACACTGCCTTGAGTGTTAAAGATACACCTTATCATTTTTTCCAGTGACAATGATATCATATAAATAGCACTGGATGCCTGGACTGCCTTGTGGCATTTAGTTTAAGGCTCACTGGCAAACAGCTAGTGCTGATATTATTCAAAAACAAGTCTTTTACATAGGTACCATATTTTGTTTCTGTTTATGGGGAGAAAAACCTTGAAGTCTTCCTGCCAGGTCTATTCTGCTGAATTGTCCTGGGCAATATCTCTTGCCCAGATTTAAGAATGTTTTTGTTAACCAATATCCAGTAAGGTTAGCAAAAATATTCTCAAATTTGGGTATTGACTAACTGATAGTAGTGGATTATTGGTGATTTTAAAATCATTGCAGGTCATGGAAATTTCATTCATTCATTCATTCATTCATTCATTCATTCATTCATATATCAAATTTGTCACCTCCCATCTTGTTGAATGGCTCTTTATTCATTTAGCTACTGGAACCACAGGCAAAGCTAATGGCATTTGATCAGCTTTGGAAAGAATTCCCTCAGCTTCCATCTGATCCAGTCCAGTTTCTAGCTTTTTATGTATGTCACATGGAACTGAGCAGAGTTTGTAAAACTACGGTGTGGTAAATTTCTGTAATTCTGTTTTACCTTTTATGTGCATAAGGATATTGATGTCATCTTTGAGCACAGGGGCAGCCTCATCCAATACCTTTTGGGTTTATTCTTGGGGGTCTGGGCAATAGGAAATATAATGTGCAGGCTGTTGATGGAATCCAGCGGCATCTTCTTCAAAGAGTCATGACCCAGATGTTGGTCCACCTGTTCTCACATCATTTAAGTCCAGCATATCATAGTGGTTTCTGTATTTTATAGTACAATTATCAGTATTACTCAATAGGAATGATCTCCTCTCCAGTATAATTTTTTAATTGCATTTAGGATCTCTGATACGCCTCTCAAATGCATGCTGTGATATAAGTAATACAGCAGAACGAGCATCAAATTGCATTGATGTGGTTTTGCCATTCTAGTGTGAACAATACTACTCCAATTTAAATTTAAGTCTTAAATTTACTTTAAAGATTTCCAAGCTAGCTATCCTAATTTTATTATCGGATTCTTTATATATGGCATGCACAATTGCACTCTTTATAAAGTAGTGGCTTACTTAACTTTAGCATATGGTATTCTGTTCCCTCAGCAACAGGTTCTGTTTACTTCCTACTTTTACTGAACGTACTGCAGGCTTCTCCATTAAATCTGCCTGGAGCTGGGGTATGTGTGAACCTCTGCTACAATGGTAGCACAGTTCATTTTGATCTGTTACTGGCTATCTGTATGCTGTTGCAAGCCTATTTACATTTGCTCTCATGCCTGGAGCTCTGTAGTATCTTCTGGTTTCCCTGGAGATAACAATTTCAGATATTCTCTTAAATGTTAGTCCTGTCTTTGTTAAGAGTCTTTTTTGAATGCTTCATTTCAGAATTCCATGAAATAGCCAGTGTCTCAATACATTGACAGTTTTCAGCTGCATTTGCTGCAATGCATTTTCCTGTGTTCTTGTTTGCACTTATGAAAGACCCTGCAGTCATAATAATAATGGTATGCTTTGCACTCTATGTTTCATAAAACAGGCACTTTTTTCAACAACTATATCATCTGGGCCTCAAAAACTTCTCCAGGTCTCTCTGTGTATAATGCCCAATCAGCTGGTGCATTGGTGCTATCAAACACATTCAAGTTAGCTCTCTGATGTACTTGCCCCCACCCACCCCAGTGATCTGGTCAAGTTTGAAAGGTTTTCCCCCTAGGATCCAATTCTGTCATCCTGCTTGCATCTTTTTATTGATCAAACAAAAGGCACTAAAATCAGGAGTAAGTTTTAACTTGCTTTACTGAAAGTTCTAGAACTACTTCCAGTGTATCTTCAAGAATTGCAACATATACAGGCTGGCCAAGATAATAGAATAACAATACTAGATCACAGGTATGTTTGCTCAACCAATAACAACAATAATAATGCAAGATATGGCAATGCCTGCATTTGAAGTACTAAAGAAAATACATTATTTCAAAGTCAACTGCTCTAGTGATAAGAGATTAGGTGAGTGGGATGTTTCATAGAGGCCTAGTAATCACAAAACTAATATGTAATTATTTTTGTTTTAATATTAATTAAAGTCAATTATGTTTAATTTTTAACCTGGCTCCACTCCTTTCCTTTTCTGCCCATTTTTTGAGCACCTATGAGTCCTCCTTGCCCCCTTTTCTTGAAAATTATGTTCCTCTGTTTTAGTTTAAGTAACCACTACTCATTTAGCTGTGATAGATTTGATTCCCTGCAATCTAAACTAACAGCAATACGTCCCTCCGACCACACGCATGTCTGGGATTCAAAAGCCATCCAATCAGAGGCACACTCTTGAAAGATGTTGATTACAGTCAAAAAGAAATATAAAACATGTCTGGCTGCATAATGCACCTGAAAATCTTTTATATCTACAGACAGTTCTTTCCTCTTCCTCACACCTCAATATTAACTCTTTATCATCATTATTGTCATGCTTTGAGTATTCACCCCACCCCACCCCCATGTAAGTAGGCTATTGATTTTTGAAGTGAAAAGATTGATTTCCCCCCCACTCCTTTATTACAAAGCCCAAGGCTTTTAATAAATGAATTGTGGCCTTTCAGTGAACTAATGGAGCTTCCTCAGTTGGAGCCGCTCTTAAGATATCATCTAGATATATTAAACGCCTTATTTCTAAGGCTCTTAAAGTTGACCCTGCAGCTCTTAATAACATTGTGAATGATCCCAGGGTTGTGAAGAGACTGAGCCATCACTCTCTGATGATGCAAGATTGTCCCTTCATGCAGTCTGTCCATTTCTACATCATAGACATTTTAGGGATCCTTTAGAGACTTCCCCCATTACTACTACTATTATTATTATAGGTACTAGAATAATAGTTTAGCATAATGATTTAACATGATTTATTCATGTATAACTGAAAATAGCACAGAGACAAGGGACTTGGGCTGCTCTCATTACAGGACTGTTTTCTCAAGAGAGCAAATCTTTTGAGAACCATTTTTTTTCCCAGCAGTTATCTGGACAAATACAAGGGCTGTCTTTTATTAAAGCATGGTCTGTAAATGGATCATGATCAGTTTTGATTATCTAAATATGGACATCAGTGGGCAAACTCATATCTGCCAGATGAATATCTACTATGTGCAGTTATTCACATACTAAATACTATGCGCAGTTATTCCACTCTTAAAAACCAGTTTTGGTGATGGTAATAATAATCTTCCTTTTCTTAATGTGTGAGGTATATCTATGCAAATCTTGATGAATCGATATGTTTACATATGTCCTAAGAGAAGTTTCGTTTAATGAAACTATTCATTTAGTTCCTTTCTCCTCAGAGACCTATAGTTTTCAATTTCCTGTGAGGTCTTATTTTTTGTTTTTATTGTTATTGTTGTTTGGTGGCAGGGAAGTCCATAGGAATAGGTAAATGTAAAATAGAACATGTTGCAGCTATAAACCCCTTCCTAAGTGAGCTAAGACTGACCCTCATCCAGGAACCTGAGAAACACTTTAAAAATGCTATTTTGAAACCAAATGTCTGGTTTCTAAAAATTTTAAATGTATTTAATTTAATTTTTAAGATGTATTTAATTTAGATGATTCCGGGCAGCTTACACTCAAAAAGCAAGGAAATCAGGATTGGGAAAGAGATGATAGATGTCCAGCAGAGAACAGAATCTAAACACAACACAAAAAAACAACATATTAGGACTTAGCAGCCATCCTACCCTAAGCCTGGGAGAACAACCATCTCATCAGGAGGGCAACCATATGGATCTCTGGGGATACTATTTCAAAGGATAGGCACCAAGGCAGAGAAAGCAACTTCCTAGGTCCAAATACATGACATTGTTTAACTGAGTAGACCTGGAATGTGCCACTCTGCCTGATCTTACCAAACAGATGGAAGGTAAGTACTCCCTCAAATAACCAGGCCCATGCTATAAAGGCTTTTATAGGTAATAACTAGCACCTTGAATTGCACCCGGAAGTCCACTGTCAACCAGGGAAGTTGTGGACCAGCTGTTACATGACTATATTGTGGCATACCCATCACTGCCCATGCCACTGCAGTTTGGACCAGTTGTAGGCTTTGGGTGATCAAGGGGAACCCCACTAGAATATATTACAGTAGTCCAATCATGAGGTGATTAAGTCATGAGTGACCATCTGAAGGGCTTTATACTAGACTGCACTCATTCCCAAACCAGTCATTATAAACCCATTTAGGCATACTTCAAAATTCATGAGACCCTAAAGTCTTGTGCTTCCCATCCATATTAGCCCATTCCAAAACAGTCCCCAAAGTTGTCACTTTCAAGGCAAGGTTGGAAGGGGATTAAACAGCACTCACTGGAGCTTCAGTAAAATTCCCAACATGATCAAGGAGCCATCTTGATTCTTTGAGGGATGCAGAGATTATATCCATTATTGAATTTCCTGCCGACTTAGTCCACATCTCTGTCATTTTAATGTCTGTTAATCTCTGTCAGTTTGGGCAGTAAAAGGTATTCCTTGTTAACAGTATTGGCAAATATAACAGAGACTTACTGTACTGAAGAATGGATAATTTTAATATAATTAATATAATGAAGGCCAAAAAAAATAGATTTCTTAAATTCCATACTTATGTGTAATCCTTTTCGGTTTTGGACAACAGCAAGCAGAGACTACAATCCATGACAATTATATGCCAGCTGTAAACCATGACTTGGCTTAAAATAGAGTCTGCCAACAGCAAAATCAGTGAAGGTAACCAAATGTTCTTTGTTACACTGGCAGATGTAGATGCCTGACTAAGTTCATAATTTGAATTCTCTGACTTAACAAATGGAAAGATTATAGTTGATTGATGCACAAAGTTTCTTGCACATTTGCAGCATTCTAACTACAGGCAAAATTAGGGTTAGAATGATGTACATACTGGGCATGCTTCCATTACATACTTAATCAGGTCAATTAAAGAATAAAAAATCTAATATGTCTAATCTATGCCTGATCATTTCTCAGTTAAATGAGGATCAGAATCCCTTGGAGTGCCCATAGGAGTGGGTAATTTAATTGCTGGGTATTTCACCGGATTCAAACAAATTTGGAAAAGAGAGTTAACCTGAGGATAGCCCTCCTTTCCAGCCTCTAGCACAGAGAAAAGAACCTGGAGAATACACACAAGTGAGACTGCTCCAGCTCCTCTATTTGTCTCCACTTTGTTACCCTCCCAGGGAACTCACAAAGGGGATGAAATAAGACACAAAGGGAGTCTTTTCTTCATTCCATCTGCAATCACTTGGGGCCAGTTTGGGCAGCTGCTTTAAAGTCTTTGGCTCTCTGGCATCAGATCTCTCCCTAAGTACCTGATCATGCACTACTGTGCACAATGGATCGTGTCAGGCAGACACGACCACTGTGCTTTTCTTACTATGTTGATTAACTAACTATCATGGGAACAGGTATTTTCAGTAAAATAAAATAAAAACAATAACCCCTAGTTCCATCCAGGTGCTCTAATTGTTGGAACCTCAGAAAGAGAATGTATATGTTGAAGAGCACTGAAATACGTATCTTCTTCTCTCCAACAGATTCCATGCCGATCTGCACAAGTTTGATTATTGTGATTTAACTAGTGAGTCAGTGGACTGGAGAAAATTGGTTGCCAGACAAATAGTTCATGGGATGGCAAATGAAACCCACAAACAGCAGGGAGCTTTGCAATTTTACACATTAATAGCAATAAACTCCAGTGTATTGCCAGTCAAAAAGCAATTACTGTCAGATGGATGTACCTGCATAATACACATGTTTACAATTTTTTTTTCTATCAAACATCGGATTATCTTGATATACCTTTATGCAAAAGTGAATCCAACCTTTGAGCTCTCACACCTAAATAAAATAATGAAACCATCTGGGAGCAGTCTCCTGTCAAAAACAAAAACAAGGGGAAAAAAAACCTTTTTTTTTTTTCTTCAGCTATTAAAAGGAAAATTGTCTTTCCTTTACACCAAAGCAAAACTTTAGCCTGTTTTTTCCTAAGAAATTAAATGCACTGTAAGAAATTCATATGAAATGGATGAAATGCACAAGTGTGACTCATTCTTGTCATGTACAAATGCAGATTGTTTACAAGTGCAGATCAAGTCAATCATAGTATGTATTTAGCATATGCATATTTTCCTTGGGTAAGCATGATTTATTCATATTTTTATACATATTGTTCTTTCAACTGTTCATTTGTTTATCTTTCTTACAATAAAAATCCCTGTTTCTTTCTAGATAATCTGATATGTCACACAGGGAATAGACTCAAGATGTGTTTTCATCATTTCCATTTTCTTGCCAAATAACCAAAAAGCAAATGTTAATATTCATATTCTTTATCATAATTTTTTTCTTTTGGGGAAGAAGGGTTGTTATTAGCAATCATATGCTAAAAACATCCTTTGGGATAACTGAATTAGATATTTTGAGCAATGGAATTGCTGCCATGCACATCTCTTGCCCACAGTAATTGACAGCAGAGGATACATGGAAATGCTCAGTTTAGTGACATCAACTCATTGTAAGAAAGTATTTTTTAAAAAAAAAATAGCAGTGGCCTCTCCCTATTTTTTTTTTTTTTTTTTTTAAGATCCCTTGGCTTTAAGGAACAGGAATTGTGACTTGAGGAATTTGGAACCATTTCCTTACCTGGCTAGCATTATTTCTGGACAGCCGCAACTTTGGATAATAATTCATTCCAGGCCTATAGCTTTTTGTTCTGTCAAATAATACTTTCTTTTACAATTGTCTTTCTGGAGATTAGATTGCTGAGAGGGGTAGAGGAAAAGAGAGTGAAAGAGAGAAAGAAATAAGGGTCCAGATAGTAGTAGAGTTGTTGCATTTATCTTCTAAGCAATATGCCAATTTTCTCATACCCGGCTATACTTTTTCCAATTCCTTATAATGACATATCTGTGAAAGAGAGCCATGATGCTGGGTCGTGATCAATAGTTTATGAACTATCAAAATAAAAGATAACAGCTTCTGATTATCTGACAAAACAAACCTCACAGTTGGTATACAAACATACCAAATAGGGGGCCATCATCATAAAAGAGAAATTACTTGCTCCTATCAGTCCTCCAAAGATGAAAGTTTTCATCTCAGAAGCTTCAGTGAAGAGCTGACCCCTATGGTATGCACACTTGTTGCATACTTATTCCAACAAAGAGCAGCACAATTTAGCACAAACACCTGCTGCTTATCTCTTAACTAATGATCTTCAGTAACTCTCCTCATGAACATCTGATTCATCATATAAGACCCTGAAATCCACCTGTGCGGATAAGCATTGTGGCTTACCTTCTGGAGCTGCAAAGTAGTTAAATATCATAGTATCGATTTAGTTAAAACACAAAACCAATTCAATCTGTATGCAGTTATCCATAAGGTTGGTTATTTATTTGTAATCTTTTTATACGGTACATTGTGGAAAAACATATCTAGATGATGTACAATGCTTAAATCCAAGTAATATTTACTATGTCTTATAATAGATTAGCATGATGATGCCCTGCTCATCCAGTTATATAACCAGTGGCCATACAGTAAGTAATACATTAACATCATTAGGGAGTTCACATGGTGAGATGAACAGAAACACTGTTAGCACACATCTGAATTATTGCAGTGTTAATTTATATTTTATTTCTGTGGGGGCAGATTCCAGAATGTGTATGCATGCAAAGTTGCTCTTCTGGGTTTACACCTGATGAATGTCTGCAGCACTACTGCACTTAGATCTATAAGCCTTATAAATAGCACAATAAAGGCTAGAACCCTACATCTAGTCCAGAAGTAACTTATCTGCCCATGGAATTCTTTCCATTCTTTCTGCAATACAGCTGAAAAACCATTCCAGAGCAGCCGTAGAAACTGAGTGAACAGCTAAGTAGATCTTTGATTAAAACAAAAATGCTTCCTTTCCTCCAAGCATGGGGGACAAAAGCAGTTATCCAAATGGCAAGTTCATGACTGGATAGTTTTGAATCAATGGCCAGAGATCATAGACCTAGGCTTGTGCTATTAAGCCACAGTTTTGTACTACAGAAGTTTGTAGGAATAGCACAAAACGGAAAGAAAATGGTAATTTTTTTTGTACAGAGATAATTCTTCTCAGAAATCCATTAAATATGCAGTATATTAGGATCAGTCAATGAAGTATAGTGCACCCAAAGGATTAGGAAATTAATGGAAAATACCATGCTGTAAGAATTCTCTAAATCTCAGGGCTCCTATGGAAATTTGGATCAAAATCAGACCCTATTCCCTTAGTTACTCATGCACTAGTAGCATTCTGTAACTTGAGATTACCTTACCAATTTATTCTAAACATAAATTTGTCTATATATGGAGGAAAGTGAGCAACACTGAAGCACCACATAATGCACAGATTTACTCTGAACTTTTTACAGGAGACTGCAGGAAAATTAAACAAAAAAAAAAAAAGCAGGCTGTAGGTACTCACTGTGTTCTGGCTCTTTGCAGAGAGATTTTATTTCTCAAGCACTTCTTGGACTATGTAAACTTGGAATTTCACATGTGCTGAAATTTCAGATAGGGTGAAATTTCAGGAAAAAATATCATTGCAAATAAAAGTAAAATATAAATATAACTAAATATATTCTGTGTTATTCTGAATTACTGAGTCATTTTCAGTCAATGAACAGAAAATACAATTCCTTTGAACACATTCTATATTTAAAGAAATAATGCCAACCTCCTATCCCTGGAAGTTTTTCTTCAGAATTTTAAATGCATTAAAAAAAGATGGATAGAAAAATACTGACATGGAACCTGCTCCCAAAAGGGAGTAGATAAACAGAGCAGATTTACTTTCGTTGGGCCATCCTTACACTCAGCTATAAAGAACCCATCCTTGCAGTTTAAAAGGCAGAAAATTAAAGAAATGTTCTTGCTGGATTAATGAATACAACATCAACAACCATGGTAGAGAACTGAGATACAAATGCTAGCTACTTTTTTACACTTTTCTCTCCAATTAAGGGGATATTGAGATACTGTCTTGTATTCCACCCATGATAAGACAATCCAAAAGGGCATAAGAAGAAATGGCATGGGAGAAAAATTTTATGAGGAGGAGAAAAAGAGGGAAACATGACTGGTTCCATCATAGTTTCCGCATAACTTCATCTCTTATGAGTGTAACCCATATAATCAAAGATCATGGCTGATGTTCAAACCATTTCCACTAAATAACTATTTAAGCTATTCAGTTCAAATAATAACCCTACAAAAGGGATAAGGGATTGATACTAGTTATGCTGGAGTTGTTTCTTCTGAAAGTACGTATCCTACGAGCACAGCTTAACCCTACCTAACTTGTGTGATGATTTTTATATGCGCATGTCATGAGCGATGAGAAATCAGTCATTATTTCTTTCTTCCTTTCTCCAGTAGAATTTGGGACAGTTATTATTACAACAGTACAACACAATAATATTTCCCAAACTAATAGGACTCAATCTGCATGTTTCTAGAATCAGCCATCTGTGTCTGTAACTCAGTGCAGCTACATTTTTCTCCATCCTGTTTCCCCTTTCTGATTTTAATATGGCCTAATTCTTGAAATTCAAAAGCTCACACTATTTGTTAACCTTTACAGTTGAGTTAATAAATGTATTGCCTCAATATAGGTGTTTGAATGTTGTTACTGTAATGCAATGTTATTAACCATTAAAGACCAAATGATTTCCAAACATTTTGTGTTAGGAATGTTCACCACAGTGTACTGTTGCTGAGAAAAATTCATCCCTTATCCTATAAGTTACTGTGAGGATACAGCCATAGATTTATCTTCCTAGCCATGATGAACCTGACAAAATATGCATCATGATGCACAACATAAACTCTGCCCTGTTGTACTGGTGTTGTAGTGTTGTGACACATATTTAGTTATTTGCCATCTCTTGCCCTCCTGTGGACACCTATAGATATAGCTGCATTGCCTTAGAATACATAATGGAATTGTCCCTTATCATCATCCTGTGAATTCTAGCTCAGTTCTAACCCATCTACTGATGAGATCAAGAAAGTGATATCTCACATGCATTCAAATAAAGCAGCAGGGCAGAATGGCATTCCTGCTAAGACTTACAAAGCACTAGATCCAAATGCCTTACAGGCATTCCAAGACATCTTGGAAGACATTTGGTCCATAGAGGAGATGACTGATAACTTCCATGGTGCCCTTATCATGGCTTTCTATAAAAATAAGGGAAGCAAATCAGACCACAGAAACTACAAGGGTATCTCACTGCTGTCAATTGCAGGCAAGATCTTTGCCCGCATTCTCCTGAACAGACTTGTCAAAGTCTCGAAAAGGAACCTCCCAGAGGCACAGTGTGGTTTTTGGCCAGAACAGAGTACAGCAGACATGATATTTGCCATGAGGCAAGTCCAGGAAAAGTGCACTGAGGAGAACAAACCTCTTTACCCTCTCTCCATTGACTTGACAAAGGCATTTGATATTGTAAACAGGGAGGCTCTCTGGATCAACCTGAGACATTATGGATGCCCGAGGAAATTCATGAAGCTGATTCAACTGCTCCAAGATGGAATGTCATGACAAGTCCCTTACAATGGTGATACATCAGCTAGACGTCATCAGAATGGTCACCACCATATGCTTCACCAGTTGCTGGTGTACTGGAGTCTGGGAAAAGACCTTGAGGTTGTCCACGCAAGTGCTACAAAGAGACTGTGAAAGAAACCCTACGCCACTGTAACATCCAGCCAGGGAAACTAGAAGCCGCCGCTGCTGACAGAACCCGCTGGTGAGCCCTGTGCTATGAAACCTCCACCTGGCTTTGAAGACAGGCACCACCAAAAACTGATAGAAAACCATGAGGGGCATCACTGAAGAACACCCACAATTACTACAAAAATGGATTTCCAGTGCCCCCATTGTGCTAGACTCTGTGCTTCCAGACTGGGACTGCAGAGCCACCTCTCTGTTCACAGATGAACTGCACAACAGTGTGTCTTCCACACTAATGCCTTCAAAGAGGCTGAACATAGTTTAAAAAGCTTATCTGATACAAAAGTAGCAATGAGTATCTTAACAGCAGTTCAACAGTTCAGTAATATTATAGAATATTGTATCAATACTCTTGTGGCAACGTCTGTCATCCCATTGATTTCCAATGTTGATTAGGCTAGGACTAGGCAGGTGTCCTAATCCTCCTTCACCACTTCACATGGATCCCTTCTGAAGCTGTATGATCAATGGAAGAAAATAACAATCCTAGAAAGGAGTGTACCATCCTTTGGTTAAGGGTATACAATAACATTGTAGGTATTGCACTAATTTTCAGTATATATCTGGACTGAATGCAAAGATTCAGTTTTGACTTTAAAGATCTGTAGAACTAGGACCACATCCCTTAATGGACCAACTATCAATCATCTTTGGCTACCTTTCTTAAGTGGACATTCAGTTCTGTTGTGTTACAAGAGAGGTACAGTGTTTTTAGCAGAGGACCTCACAATTCCGACATTCAATTTCCACCTGAAATTTACAGATTCCATCATTACAACTGTATTTGTTTGAAATCAATCTTCTTTAAAACTAGATTATGCTCCTGTTGATCTTATGCTCAGTTATTTTAACCATTTAATGATACTGTGTTCACTGAAAATTTTGAAACTGTTTTTGCTGTTTTATTGCCAATTTCTTGCTATTGATTCCACATGTTAGGCTTTCGGTGTTTTAGGTGTTCTTGTGATAAATGTTTTAAAATTACAGTTTTATAATTTGAGTATGTGTGGTAAAAGTCACATATACTTTGGATTGGTTTGTACTTGAAAGGTAATAACACTAATCTAAGTATACTTTGCATATCTAGGATTGTGAGTATATATATGTTTGTATACACAAACTTCAGAACCTCTAAAATAAAATAGTTTTTCCCCCCCAGGTTAGCCCCTCCAGTCTAATATTTTGCTGATGTATAAGAAATGTATTGCATTTCTTAGTAAGATCCTTCCTTCTGGGGAAAAATAGCATTCACCAATATCGTGAGAAATCCCCAAGGTTGATTCCAGTAAAATATTACCTTTTCTAATAAAAACAATTATTCAAATTACAAAACATAATCTAGCACAACTCAAACCTTTTCTTCAATCTGTTAAAGGGCAAAGTGTGATTGTTATAAACTATAATTGGATATTTTTTCAGTGTTGTTGAAAGAATAAATAAAAATCAGATATCGAAAGCGGTCCACTATGAATGTGTTGGAAAACAGTAATAAACAACACAACTATATGAGTATTCAGAGTAATATTCATTACTCCATTACTCATTTTAATTATTTCAGAGTAATTCAAAGGGAGATACTCACAGGTATGTGTGGTGTTGTGGTTTAGGTACTGGATGAGAACAAGGGAAACCCATGGAAATACATTGAGTAATTTGGACTAGCCATTATCTGTCAGACCAACCTACCTCATTGGGTTGTTGTGGGAATTGTAGTACGTTGCCTGAAGATCATGAACTGAGAACATAAATAGAACAAATAAATAAGAATAAATAAAATGTACATAAGTTTGCTGCCTAATTTAATATAATTTAATGATAAGTTTAGCATTTCTAAATTCTTCTGGTTTCAGTGGCTGAGTGCACCTTTGCAGTGGGAATTCAATGTACTTAGCTCTGGTTGCATTGCAGTATAATTTTGAGGATTAGAGGATTAATTAAGATTCTGAAAATGGAAGTCACGCTTGCTCATTTTTTAATCAGTTGTATTTCATCTGTGTAACTGAAATAAGGAATTAAATTAAATATATTAAAATAAATACTACTCTAAATTTCTTGAAATAATATATTTCTTGTCAGGGTGATATATCTGTACTTGAATATTTTGTCTAGATCCATCATAGCCATTCTTCCAAGTAGTGAACACTTCTGAATTTCATGATTACAGGTTATCCTTGTGATTTTTATGAGCCTAGAAATATAAAGCCTGTTACCCATTCAGCTTCTCCATATTGTTGTATCAGGTTGGCTTTGGTTGACATATTTCTCTAACTATTGCTGTTTCTCTCTTTCTGTTAATATTAAACAGCAGATTGTCTTTTGCACCCTCTTCTTTCATCAAGAGATTCCTTAAATCTTTTGCACTCATCAAAGTGCATCTATCTATCTATCTATCTATCTATCTATCTATCTATCTATCTATCTATCCATCCATCCATCCATCCATCCATCCATCCATCCATCCATCCATATGTGGAGAGAGAGAGAGAGAGAGAGAGAGAGACTGACTGACTGACTTTTGGAGGTCGAGCTTGTCCTGCAATAAAAACAACATAAATCCAAGGGTTTCTAAGGATGGCTGGATTTGATTAAAAATGTTAACATTTTTGGTTTGAACTGAATTACAGATCCGTAATTACACATAGCATGGCAATTGACCTTGTAAGCTGGTACACTGGCATCCATAATCTGATACCAACCATTCAACTCATACACACTTGACTTTGCTATCTAATAGCAAATTACAGAGCATCATAAAGCGCTGTACTGGTTAAACTGTATCTCTGTTTTTCTTTGTAACAATTTCTGAGCTGCAAGCTGATACTTGCTTATAACAAAGTTTTATTTTGATTTTTTCCCCCTTATTCCTTGATTCAACAAAGGCTTATTTGAGTTTTGATAGCAGTGTCTGTGACAGATCTTTCCTATGTTTTCCTTTCCTTATTTCCCCAAAGTATTTTATTTCCAGATTTATGGATGACTTAATATAAATTTATGATCACTGTACCAAACATGTTACCTGCACGCATCACATGTCCACATTCAAACTAATAATCAAGCTCCAGATATTTATTTTGCATTTCAGTGATCAATGTATCAGTTTCATGTTTTCCTAATATCGATCCTATGGACACACATGAACTTCTTAATGAGAACACACATCCAATACATGGCCACCCACCATACAGTAACAAATCTGGATTGTTGTTATATTGTTGTTTAGACAATATATGTGATTTTGAATAGTTTTAAATTGCAGTGAAAGCACTCCATTAGCAAATTGTCATTAATGAGATTATTGAATCCAACTCTGTTCCTGAAAAATAAGAATTTTAAATTTATACATTGTGTGTGCATTTATTGTAACATGTACATCAAACCATGTTTATATAAGTCTTTGTACCAGTCAAAAGCATTACATGGGTAAGACCTTAATATATATATATATATATTAAAAAGTATTACATAACATAAACATGCCTTAGGCAGTTTGTATTGCTCACAAGTCTTGGAATATGTTTTGTGGTCTATATCTTGAATAAGGAAGGTCTTTCTAATGTTAAAGCTTGAAAGAGGAAGAGGAAGAGGAAGAGGAAGAGGAAGAAGAAGAAGAAGATCTAGATCTCTCAAAGAAGATCTATCATATACCCATAAAATATAAAACATCCCAGCATTAGCCACACACACACACATGCACACACACATACACACATACACATTAACGCCACCCAACTCCATGATGACTCTGGGTGATGTATAATATTAAAAACAGATTGAACTAAACATGTAATAATAATGACAAAAATTCCAGCAAGAGCAAACACCTTGTCTGACATAACAACATTCTACAAGGGGCCCAAACCCCAGCCTAGCTGAAGGCCTGTGGGAAATGTCAGGTTTTAACAGCTCATTTAAATGAGGTCAGGGTAGGGGCAATACAGATCTCTGGGAAGTTGCTATTCCAGAGGGCATGTGCTGACAGAGACAGCCTGCTTTCTGAATCCCATCAGATGACACTGTTTAATTGACAGGACCCAAAGCATACCAACTGTTGGATTAAACAGGAGAAGCAGACACTGCAGGAAACAAATGAGTCTTTCAGATAATCAGGTCCTATGTCATGAAAGTATTTATAGATGACAACCAGCATCCTGAATTCTTCCCAGAAGTCGGTGCATTTCACAAAGCAAAGGTATTACATAAGCATTTGTGGTATGCCCATAATTGCCCATACTGCTGAATTCTGGACCAATTGCAACTTCCAAGTAGTCTTCAAGAGCAAACAAAAATCCTATGCAGAACATAATAGCTTATCAAGGTAGGATTGACAATTCAGCTGAAACCAGTTCTGAAGAATTGTCCCCAACTTCCATCCAATAATGTTTTTGTGTGATCCACTTGTACATAAGTATGTATGTATGCATGTACTGTATGTATGTATTTTTAATTTATTAAATTTATATACCACCCCTCTCCCCCATAGGGTGACTCTGGGTGGTGGCTTACAATTAAAATCTGAAACAATAGAAACAATATAAATATAAATATCCTTATTAAAATAACTAATAACAATTCTATATAAAAAACTTATATACAATTCAGGATGATGGGGAGAACAGTATCGCTCATCCCACCAGCCAATTCCAACAATATGAGCCCCCATCAGGGCCCCAGGCCATCTGTCATAGTCATGTTTTCACACTTTTTCAGAAGGCCAGGAGAGTGGGGCAGCCCACACCTCAGATGGTAGGCTGTTCCACAAGTGGATGGGGCCTGGCAGAAAAGGCCCTCTTTCTAGACCCCGCCAGCTGAAATCCTTTGACTGGTGGGGTCTACAACATGCCCCTTCTGCTGGACCAAGTGCTGCAGGCACAGATAATGAGGGTGAGATGGCTCCTCCGATAACCTGGTCCTGTGCCATGAAGAGCCTTAAAGGTAATAACCAACACCTCAAATTGGACCCAGAAGCAAACCGGCAACCAATGCAACTCGCATAACAGAGGTGTTATATGTGCCACCCTAGGGGTGTTCAAAACTGTCCATGACACTGCGTTTTGCGGTGGCTGTAGCTTCCGAATATTCTTCAAGGGTAGCCCCACGTAAAGCGCATTGCAGTAATCCAAATGAGAGGTGACCAGGACATAAGTGACCACATGGAGGGCCTCCTGATCCAAGAAGTGGTGTAATTGACACACAACATGAAGTTGTGCAGAGGCCCTCCTAGTCATGACTGCCACCTGCTCTTCAAACAGGAGTTGTGAGTCTAGGACAATGTTGTCCAAACGTGGCCACTTTAAGATGAGTGGACTTCAACTCCCAGAATTCCTAGGTGGGCGTCTGGCTGGGGAATTCTGGGAGTTGAAGTCCACTCATCTTAAAGTGGCCAAGTTTGGACAACACTGGTCTAGGAGGACCCCCAGATTATGCATATCCCTCTCTGTTTCTCTTTGTCTCTCTGTCTGTGTGCGTGTGTGTGTGTGTGTGTGTGTACTACCTAGAAACCATAGTCCAGGCATATTAACTGAACTATCTCTTAATTAAAATTTATAGCCTCTAAAATAAGGTGCCTCATTTAGAAAATTGATTCCCCACCTATATATACCAGCTATTTTCTCTCACACCCATAAACTAGTGTCCCACTTATCCCTTTTCTCCAGCAGAAAGAACATCGAAAAGCAAAAGGGTTAAAAAAAAAAAAAAGACAAACAGGATCCAGTTTGGGTGACAGGAAGAAATAGCTCTATTGGAGGGGAAGGCAAGAGAAAGGATGGGACAAAACTGAAAGGAGCTGAAATATTGGGAAGAAGCAATTTGACAGCAAGGAGAAGGAAAATAGAAAAGAAACCCTACTCAGGAATTAAAAAGCGATTAGTTTCAGTAGGCAAGCAGCTCTTCCAAAGCAACAGCTAACATGCAAGTTATTATATAAAGGCACCCAGGCTTTTCAACAACTATGTCACAGCAGTTGTTTATCTCTCTGGCCCATTTCGCTGCCTTCAACATCTCCTTCTATAGGCTTTCAACAACATCAACAAAGAAAAACAAACCTTCAGTTCATAGGTAATTATTTGCGGGGGGAAATCCTGATCTTCCAGTGGGATAAATACAGTACTATTTTTGGTTATGAGAAAGTTCCTCACAGCTCTCTACTCAGTGCTTAGTACTGTAGAGAAGATTAATCCCCATATCCTCAATCAACAGCAGAAGTGTTGTCTTCTATTAAGCAGCTAAAAGATTATTCTATTTTTTTTAAATGATAGAATACAAAATATATTCATTTAAATGCCAGTCCCTGGTATATTATTCACTTCACTTGAGTCTATATCAGTTAATAGTTAAATGGAGTGCATGCTTCCTGCTGATCCAGAATTACGATAACAATAAGAATCCCAGGGCAATGTTCATATTTCCTCTTTTACAGTATTTGAAGGTACCTCACCACCTTGCAGATGTAATTCTCTTTCTCTTTTATACAATCTATGTTTTTTTTTATTCTATTACTCACATTACTGCCATAAAAAGAGTTATGTATAAGGATGTTGATTAGATTGTTCATCCATCATGTGCTTCCTGACAATTAGAAAAGGCATGTCACATTTGATTCCAAAATCTGGACATATTTTAGTCCACAAACAATCACATTTGTTTATCAAGGATGCTTAAGAAGTCACCCTGGAAGGAGAGGGCATTACATTTCATAACGAAAATAGCAAACTTTCTGTAAAATAAGATGCTACTTACTTAGAAGCTATCCATTTATTACTTTTTGTTATTGTTAAAATAAATAAGAGCTGATAACTAGAGAAACATACAATGAAGAGAAAGGGACGTTGTAATAACTTTAGGTCTGCAGTACACTGTTCTGAATGCCACAACATTCTTTATGTTGACTTGATACTGTTTTTCTATTACTTTGCTTTTTATGCTGTTTATTTGATCGTGCACAGCCTATAGAATTCCTGTTAGTGATGGTATAAAATATGGGAAAATGATGGTAAAAAGTGTGAAAATGATTCATTCTTTTCTTGTATTTTATAACTCATGCAGTTATTAAAATATCCATATTGATCCATTGGATTAAAAAAAAAACCTACCTAGAATAGTAAGAATATGATGTCAAGAAATTGCAAATCAAATAGGAGAAGAAAGACAGTATACATTGGCAAGTTTTAATTTTTACAAGTTAAAAATTGGAAGTTGGAATCATATTAATTAAGATGTGTGGTAGGTATATTGTATAAATTTGAAAAAAAGACCTGTCTACCATGAAGTCTGTCCCAGTCAACCCCAACAGCCCAGGGGATACAGCAGTTATTGTATTTGCTTAATTATTTAAATTATTTAATTTATTTTAATTAAATTAAATTAAATTTAATTAATTTAATTAAATTATTTAAATTATTAATTAATTAATCCTTGCTTAATTATTATCATCATAACAATTATTTTTTATTAAGTGCCTAATCAAGGCACGGTACAAATCAGAACAACACAGCAATTACAAAATTCCATCCAATAAAAATAATTCACAACTTAGCAAACTAGTAAACCAATATTAACGCTACAACAAACCTACATGATGCTGATCTTTAGATAAAGACACTTCACAGCATCTAAATATCTTTCACAGGGCCTTCCTTGCTCTCCTACCAAGAACTAATATGCAGTGTATTTCTTAACTGCTTTTTGCTTTTCTGTGTTTGATAATGATGATACTAAAGTTAGAATCAACCCATCACTGCTGTAATTGAATCCATCAGCTTTACTACTAGTCATCCTCTCTTTTTCTTTCCTTTCACCTTCCCCAGCATTATAGACTTCTCAAGACAGCTAAGTCTTCACATAATGTGTCAAAAATGAGCCTGGTCAATTGTGCCTCAAGTTGAGTTGGCTATCCACCATTTTAGTACCTTCAGTGTCAATTCTAAGGCTGGTTGCTATGCCTATTGTCATTAGTTTAGTCTTTATATTTGAGTTATTTATATTTAGTCCCATTTTTTGCTGTGCTCCTTGATTCTCATTACTATAGTTTGTAGATCATTTGTATTTTCAGCTATCAGAGTAATGTCATCAGCATAGCACAGGTTATTGATGTTTATTCCTCCAATTTTAAAGCCATGCTCATCTTTTTCTAATTCAATTTACCTTGATATCTATTCAGCATATAGATTGAATAAATAAGGAGATAATATACAGCATTATCTCACTCCTTTGCTAACGAGGATCCAGTCTGTTTTGCCATGTTCTGTTCATACTATAGGTTCCTGACTGTGTATAGGTTTCACTTGAAGACAATGAGATGTTCTGAGATTACTATTTTTATAAAGATGTTTCACTGTTTGACACAACAAATGCCTTTCTACAATCAATGAAGCACATGTTGACTTCTTTTTGGTATTCTTTGACTGTCTCAGTTATCCAGTATGTATCAGCAACAAACACTATGCTACAGCTTAAATAATTAATATCTCTCAACATAAAAAGTTGGGATTTCTATCATATCTAAAAACTGGATACTTGGCTTTAAACATTCATTTCCATTTCATGTCTACAGAGAAACGGATCTTCAATCATAACATTTTTTTAACAATTATATTTATTCACCTAATCTGGAAAGCTGATACTTCTCTCCACCCCACCATTCATTTTGTTATGAAGTGTTCAGGTTATGAAGTGTTCAAGTTTGGTCTTACAATGTGAAGACCTTTTCATAGGTGTAACATGTTTCAATTCCATCTCCATGTAAACCCAAATTTAGTATGTCAGAAACTGGGGAATAGTCTTCTTCAGGGCTGCAAACCAACAGAGCAATTCAGCTATGCCTGGGTACCCAAGAGAGGCAATAAATAAGCCAGTGATTTCAAGATATTTACAAATAAATGGAAACATGTCTGCTTCAAGTAAAGTTACAAAATAAAAAAAGGGGGGGCACCTCTTCCTGCCTCTTAACAAGGTGGGAGCATCTCACTTTATGAGCATCTCAGACACTTGTGAACATCTCCCACCAAGAATGTATATCCTGCAGCACATAGAATAGCATATATAGTAGAAAAGAGCTATTAGAGAAGAGGTTGTAATGTATGAGGTTATCAAACTGGCAAGTTGGAGATGGTTGGAAAGAAAAACTGGCAGGGGAAAAATAAAGATTATAAGTCACAAAGCTGATTGAAAGTAAGCATATCAACACTCAGAAGATGTTCCAAGGAAAAGAGGATGAAAAGAGATAGCTGTCGGAACTGCATGTATGTGTAACAACAGGAAATGGAGAATCTGAATTTAGCTATGCTGCAGACCCAAACCTTCAGAAGTTCCAGGCAAAGCTGACTGAGAGAAGAAGACTGGAAGGAAAGGGTAGTCTTTGGTTTTCCAGACCCTTTGTTAAGACTTATGATGACTGCTAAGGCCAGGAAAGGAGGAGCCAGAAAGCAGCTTTGTGGAATCCCAGGGCTGGGAGAAGAGGTTCCTGCATTCAGTCAAAGGAGAATTCCCACAGCAATTGTTGGGAGAAGGGTATAGGCTGAGAGACAGGAGTGATATTGCATCAACAGGAGAAGACAAGTGATTACTGTGTCTATTGAGAGCCACTGACCTCAAACCCAAATGCATGACAGAAGAAGCTGACAGAAACACAAGTGATTCAAGGGAAAGAGGAAAGGGGGAGAGAGAATAAGATAGTGAAAGTAATGCAAGTGTAAGACAATCTGTAAAGCAATTAAAAAGTCAACAAAGTGTTAACAGAGATAAATAATCAAGGAACAGTGGAGGAGTGAGAACTGGAGAGATGATGTGAAGAACTTAGTGTTCAGACAGAGAAGTCAGTATATTTCGTATATAATGATATAATAAAACTCCTTTGTAATAAAAGCTTGATCTTGTGCCAGGTTACCATTCTTTCTTATAAAGGAACCTACCACAGTCCCATTTTTAGTACCTTGCAAAGACGCAAAACAAAATGTAGACCTGCATTAAAAAGATCACTGTTCATTGTTCAGAGTATTTATTGAAAATCTTGTGGAGCTTTTCCTATCTTAGAAACTTTAGATCTGAGAAGGTCCTTCTGAGCCAGGAGATACATGGCATAAAAATATCTTTGCTTGCCTAGAACAATATGTTCAAGTTCCTGAGTTCTTCACCTTTACAGAATCTCTGGCACATAAGAAGGGGTGATTCATAGGCACAGATGATACCATCAATAGATCTTATCTCATGGGATCAGAGAAAACGACTCTTCCATAGTTGCAGTTAATGATAAGTGATTCAGCAAAAATCCAGACTCTTTTATTGTCCATGATAGTCAGGCAATATTCTGGTCCAGTGAGTTTTTCTATAGGGGGAAAAAAAAAAAAAAGAATCATTTATTTTTACAGTGTGTATGAACATATGGCACCATTGTATCCATCTTCTTGTAATTTATGTAGGAGTTAATATAAATTACATGAGAACCTTTTTTCAAAAATGAATTTATGCTGCTACCTTTCTTTAACATGTAAATTTCCCCAGTGCAGGTTTTCTAACTGAAATTTAAATATACTGTAAAAATATATGTGTGATTTTCAAGACTAAGCCTACCTTTTACTAGATCTTTATTCAGGAAGACAAACCCTAGTGGACTTTGAGAACATCCTTTGTGCAACTCTGAAATCCATTGAGAGCGGAGGACCTAGATTTGCCCCAAAAGATTTGTGGCATTTACCCTTCTACAGTGATTCATGCCCTCCTTACCAACTGCTTAGACGACTGCAACACTCTCGGTAAGGGGCTGCCTTTGAAGATCACTTGGAAGCTACAGTTGATTCATATCAAACATATAAACATATAAAGTATGGGGTTTGCTGATGACCTGGTGATAATTTCAGAAGACTCTCTGGAAGAAATAGAAATATTAATGGAACAACTAAATGATTTTGGACTGTTAGGTGGTTTTAAAATTAATAAACAAAAGATGAAGATGTTAACAAATAATATGAAAATGGAAAAACAAATGGAATTGATGGAAAAAAACTGGTTTTAAGATTGAGAAAAAAGTGAAATATTTGGGTATCACTATGACTAACATGAATTGTATGTTATACCAGAATAATTATGTTAACACATGGAATGAAATTAAGAAGGACATGTTAAGATGGGAGAAATTACAATTGTCATTGTTGGGGAGAATTTCTGTGATAAAAATGAATGTTTTGCCAGGAATGATGTTTTTGTTTCAAACACTACCTATTATGATAACTGATGTACCATTTAAACAATGGCAGAAAAATATATCTAACTTTATATGGCAAGGGAAAAAAGTGTTAAGTATAAAATACTTCAAGATACAAAGGAGTAAAGAGGATTGGAACTACCTGATTTGAAACTGTATTTTGCAGCCTGCTCCTTGATTTGGATAAAAGAGTGGGTTTTGCTGAGAAATAAGAGAATTTTAGAATTAGAAGCCCACAATCTGAGGTTCGGATGGCATGGTTTTCTATGGTACAATAAGGTTAAGGTTAATGTAGATTTTAAGAAACATTATATTAGAAGTGCCATATTGAGAATATCGAGCAGATATAAACCCTTTCCTGAAAATGCCTTTATGGGTCTCAGCACAAGAAGCATTTTACAGGAAAGAAACAGCAGGTAAAGAGAAATGGTTAACTTATCAAGAACAGTTAGAACAGGAACATGGAGAATATAAGATGAAATCAAAAGAGCAATTGGCTGCAGAAGGATTTAGCTTTCAATGGTTTTCATATGCCACAGTTAAGGGGAAGATTTAAAGGAGATGATAGGACATTTGGAATTGAGCAGCAGAAGACAAAATTTGAACTATGTACAAATGATGGACATGTAATTGCTAAAATGTATGAACTTTTATTGAAATTTGAAATGGAAGGAGAATAAATGAATGACCATATGATAAAATGCGCTAAGAACTTTGAACACAATATACTGATGGAACAGTGGGAAAATACGTGGCTAAAAGGACTGAAATTTACATCATGTTATAACCTAAAAGAGAATTTTTATAAAATGATGTACCATTGCTATATGACTCTAGAAAAAAACTGACCAGAATGTATAAAGGTACTTCAAATTTATGTTGTAAATGTGGACAACCTGAAGGGTCATTTTGTCCTGTCTGGTGGACTTGTAAAAAAGCCAGAAATTTTGGAGTTCAAATACATATAAAAATACATTATATAATATTTATATTAATATATAATATACATTACAATGTTGCTTGGAGAACCTCAGGGGTTCCTCATTTGTCCTCAGTCACACTACATATCCACATCCAGCAGGCATTGACTATCCCTCTGCCAGTACCTCCACCTCCTGAAGTCTCACAAAGGGCTCACTCGTTGCTCTTTGAGAATGAAGGTTTCTGCAAAGATAAGAGAACTCTAGGCAGGACCAGATCTCTGTCTGTCACCACTGAGCTGCTAAAAGTTCCAGATGTGAATAAGAAGAGGAAGATGGCCCAGGAGATGCACGTCCTTCCAATCACCACGTTTTCATTAAAGAGGCTCCAATGGATGCAGTCATTCCCAGGCTCATACTCCAGACTGTGCAGAATGAAGAAGAGGGGCCAAGTAATTTGGATTCAGGGTGACCCATTTTATATAACGAAGATGAGGAGAAAGATGAAGACAAAAGCCATAACATGGCACAGACCAAGAAAGTCAAAAGGAAAGACACCTTGGCATAAAACTGGGAAATAGGGCTCTCCAACAAGCAGTTCACTCAATATCATTGGCTCCGAGCTTTGTTTAAAAAACAAAAAACAAGAAGCATTGCCAATATAGTGGAGGAAGAGGGGACTAGTGGTATTTGCCATTTCCATTCTCACAAGTTGAATTTTCTTTTTGATTATTATAATTTTTTTAAATAAATGCTTTAATGCCATTTCATTCATTTCAACTCTAAGCAGCTCCAAAGTTCTACCATTTAAAGATATTGCTGTAGATTAAAGCTGCACTAGTAATGAATTTACTTCTTTTCTTGCCATCTACAATATTAGTATATCAAGAGAAGGAAGAAAATTAGCGAAGGTACTGCATTAAACATCTATTCCATGAAATGGTATACTTAAGTCTGGTAAAAAAATAGAATTCATTAAAGAGATATCTCTATGTCAGATTTTAAAACTAACACAATGCCATAACAACATTATACAGTATACTGTGGTAATAGTAAGCACTGTGCTTTGTCAAAGCTGATATTCTCCAAAGAAAAATACCTCCATTCTAACAACAATAATATTTCATAGATTTAATTTCTAAATCTTCTAAAACTTCATTTTTCCTTACCATTTAGTGCTTTATCCTGAGATATTTATTTAATGTGGGAGAAAAAGTATTCCTCGTTATATTCTTTCAGTGCTTCTCACCAGAGGAAACATTATATTTCAACCATTTGCTAAGGCTACTTTGTAAAAACCTTTCAATGTTTTTTTATGGGAAATATATAACATGTCACTTCAGAGATTGTTCATAGGGCAGTTGCTATGCCAATGTTTGTTTGTTTGTATTTTGTGGTGTTTGCCTGAGAGATAATGTGGCATTCATAAATTATGGCGTGTAAGAAGAAGGGAAGAAAAAAGCTAAGAGCTAACAGGGATTTACCATCTAAGAAATTAATCACTTGGGAAAGTAGAAAGAGCTTGAGTTGAATTGATGATATGGCTAAATGGATGGAGAGCTGTCATGGAAACAGTATTATGCTGGGAAAGTGACAGTGAATGTTGTAGACTGAAATGGCAATACCATGGCCTTGGGATCAGATGAACCAAAAGGCTGGAACTCTGGGGAATAGTGGGTGTCTCACCTGTGGTTAGGAGGGCTCATGGGAACCACTGAGACCACCACTGAGAATGCTGGTTGAAATCTGCCTGAAACTTAAAACTCATTTAGGAGGAGATGATGTGTAGTGCTAAAGTGGTTGTTGTGTCACCTGCTACACAAAATAGATGGAGAAGGAAAAAAATAAGAGAAAGAAATCAAAGAAATAGAAAATGAGAAAAAGATGTAAGATATAAAAGGAAGCTAGGAGGAGCCAAGAGGCATATCAGAATGAACTGAACCAGAACTGAGTGTCTCAGACTGGAGCTAGCCTGGCTACCCTCACTTTGAATACTGACACATGTGCGGGTAGTGTAATGGAAAAGCAAATAGAGCAACCAATGAAAGAAGAAAATAAGTATTTGCACTCTGAGTGAGAGTGGGAGAATTGAGGAGGAGGAACCACTCTATAAATTAAGAGAACAGAGAGGAGAGTTCTGCTGCTCCAACCCCAGTTGGGTAAGAGCCAAGTGGGTACTGGTGGGGGCTGGACAAATGAGAGGGTGAGAGCTAGTTATTCTGTTGTTAAGAATGGTGGGAAATTAATTGTATGGTTGATTAAGATTTGTCAAACAGCCATATCTGAAACTTGGTTAGATGTTATCCAGCATTGGGGGTTTGGGCTAGGAAGCTATGGGGGTAGAAAAGGAAGGGAAAATAGCAGTAGTGACAGGCAGGAGCAAGTATTGTAGGATATGGAGGAGAGAGATTCCCAGAGAATGGACATAAGTACTATATCTACTCAATTTATGTGTCAAGTGTCCAACACCCCGGGCAAGCTCTTGATACTCTTGAATGCCAGGTCTCTCTGCAATAAACCTAACCTTGTCCATGATCACAGAGAAGAATGCAGACCTAATGTGCATTACCAAGATTTAGCATGACAAGGAAGGAGTCTCCTCACTGAAATCTATCCATCTATGTTTGTGAACTGCTTCAGGCCCCAAGCTGGAGAAGAGAAGGTGGAATGGCAAGTGGCAATCACTTACCAGGAGATCTGGATGTTGCAAAGGGCCCAGTTCTGCAGACAGTCAAATTTGAAGCCCTGTTTGTAAAGTTGGGGCACCGATTCAACCTGATGCTGCTGCTATTGTACTGTTCTTTTAGCTCCATAGCAACATCCATTCCTGATACGGATGGTTTGGGGTAAGTATGGACTCATTCAGTCTTATTGGTTTGGGGTGATTATGGATTCACTCAGAAGGTGAATGCATAGCACTGTGATGTGATTTTAACCTCTATTCCCTGGGATCAGAGTCAGTGTCAGCTTGGAAATTCATGGCCATCATGACAACCCATGGACTTGTGCCAGGTCATTGCTGATCTGACTCTCATAGCTGGTCACACATTAGATTTGTCCTATATTCAGAGCAAATGAGACACAATCTGGTAAGAAAGAACTTTTCTCAGTCCCTTGCCATCCCACCACTTATCCCATAGTTGATGGGATTAACTAAAACCACCAACCACTGCAGGGAGGAGGGACCAATTGAAATGGCTCATTCCAGGCACCTGATGGATCCAGATAGTTTCCTCCCCAGAGATCTGAAGGGCAGTTCTGCTGAATGCCTTATTAGCCTCTGGAATAGGGAGGCGATCAGGTCACTAAGCAAGATTGTTCCTAAACTGCTCTCATTGCTTGCTTATTCCAGATAGCTGTTTAGTTTTCTGAGGATCTTTTGGGAGATGAAAAAAGAAAAGAGATGCCTGGAGCAATGCCAGCAGAAAACAAGAAGTAAGTATAACAGGACACAAGTATAAGCTCAAATGTGAGCCCTCTCTGTGACAGTAAGAAAGCAAAGCAGAATTGCTTTTTTGACCTTATTGCATCTCCAGAATTTCACCCAACTGTACTATTTAGTTTGTCCCAAACCCTTCAGAAAGCCAGGACTAAAATTCCATTTAGCATAAGCTGTAATTGTTTGGTTTTGTGAATAAAATAGCTCATATTAGCTCCATGTTGGAAGTCAGGTGGATGGAATCCAGCAAGGTGACAGAAGTAATGTCTTGCAATGTTACCTGGGAGGTTTTTGAATCTGTAGATCTGGAGGAAGTAGACAGGGTTCTTTGTGGTGTCATCTCTGCTATGTGTGGACTGGGTCTCTTGTTCCGTTGGCTAATCAAGGCAGCTAGAAAGGAAAGTGGAAGTTGGATACAGGAGATACCAACATCTCTGAAGGAAGACAAAGATTTACCTTGATTTTTCCTGGAAAGAGGCATTGGTCCACCTTCTTCTCAAGAGGTGAGCCTTAGATGCATTGTTGATGGACAACTATCATTTCATCTCCAAACTTCCCTTTTTGGAGAAGGATGTTTAAAGAGCTCTGAAGGATTATCTGGACCCATGGCAGTCTGTATTTAAGCCTGAGTGCAGGATGAAAACTGCATTAGTTGCTCTCATGAATATATTTTGGCAGAAATTGAATAGGGGAAGGCTACTGTTCTTGCCCTTCTGGACCTTTCAGTGGACTTCAGAACTGTCAACCACAGTATCTTTCTGCATTGCCTATGACAGTTGGGTGTCAAATGCAGCATTTTATTATGGTTGCTTTCCTTGCTCAGTGGTCATACGCAGTCAGTGGTGCTTCGGGGAAAGTCGGGCACTTCACTGTGGGGGCCTTGAAGGCTCTATCTTTTCTCCAATTTTATTTATCATATATATGAAGCTACTGAAAGAGGTCATCTCCTGCTTTGGAATAAAGCATCCTTAATTTGCAAATGATATCCTATTATATATCTCTACCCTGGACTAATTGTGGGGGTGAGCTAGAACTGGTTGTCAGGGACTAGATTAGGAGAAAGCCTCTGAGCGAAGTGTTTCTTTTTCCCACATAAGCAGCAGGCAGGCAGGCAGGCAGGCAGGCAGGCAGACAGACAGAATGACCAGGCACCTCCCTTTCACACATTATAAAGAACTGGAAGAGAATGCATGCAAAAGGTCTCAAGTTCAATTCCTTGCTGTTAATTACCAAACCAAAATAATGTAGTCAAACAATTCTTGGTATATCACTTCAGGTTGAAGATGGATGATTTTTTCATTTTTTAAAAAATCCTTTCTCCAGCCTGTTTTCTGAGTTGCAAACCTATCCGTGGGCATAACAGGTAGATATTCCAACCTTGCTGCGAAAGAGCAGCATCTCTGTCCCATCCAAATTCCTCTGGACAAATGTTAAATGATTGATAGAATGCTCCCTCTAAAGGAATGTATATTCTAAACACAATCCATTTGTATGTAAGGACTTTCCAAAGACCCATTGATATTAATGGGCAAGTACTGTATTTACCTGAAAAGAAATCATTTATAAATTTAAGGTACTCCAAAATGAAATATTATTGGGGGGGGGGGGAATAGGACAGGGAAGGATCTAAACTTCCTTTCAAAGACATGAGTTTCCCAGAATGCTGAAATTAGCTATTTATTTTTTTACTCCAGTTGCCCATTCTCATTGTGTCCCAAAACTCCATGTAATATAGTTTTGGTAGTGGCCATCTATATGGTTTCATTCTACTTATAAAATTAAATGCTTCAAAAACAAAATAAATGTTGTTTTTCTTCTGCCTCCAATCTGCAGGATTTTGGGTTTCTCAGGCTTGCTCCCAGTATCCAACCCATCAATTTTAGTTAGAGTCTTTGAACAGTTCAGAGTAAAGAATAATAGTACTGGTGGGCCTTGTTATTTGCAGGGGTTACTTTCCAGCATTTAACCACAAATAATTAAATCACGGATAACGAGACACCAACGAGACTGCAGCAGTCCTTATCAAAATAAGGAAGCTGTTGAGTACTTACCCTCTTTCTCCTCTTCAAAGCTGTGGAAAGCATTTGGTGTCACTTTCTAAAGATAACCCAGAAGTGATTGCAGCCAAGTTTTGCTTGAGTACATCCATAACACTAGGGCTAATTGATTCCATTGTCAATTATTTTGTATGTCTATTACCAACTCAGTTATCTCCCATCCTATATCTGTGCATTTGATTACTTTTTCCCCAAGTGAAGAACTTTGTTCTTGTTTCTGCTAAATTCCATTCTGTTCTTTTCAGCCCATACCTCAAAACAAATTATTTTGAATTTATATTAATTATTTTATTTATTATTATTTACTTATTAAGCAAATTTGTGTAGCTGCCCATCTCACTGAAGCAATTCTGGGTGTACAACAATTAAATAAAAATAAATAAAAAGACAGATATAAAAATAGCAGAAAAAATATTTAAAAAACACATTAATAAATACCATAAAAAAACCAAAAACACAAACCCACCTACTTTTGTATCATATGCAAATTTGGTGAACATTCTCTCCACCTCATCTTCCAAATTGTTAATGAAATATTAAAGATCTTGGATTATTCTTGTGGCACTTCACGTGATACCTGTTTCCAATCTGATGTGGAAATGACCACACTCTTTGTGTATGATTATAGACCCAGCTTTGTATCCACTTAATCAACATTCTGTCCAGCTCCCTCTTAACTAGCTTGCTAATCGATATGTTTTAACATGGCAACTCAGACCAATTACTCTATTATTAGAAGAACGAAATGTGAGTAGCATTGATTCCCATATTATATGAAATTGCTTCTCTTTCTCAAATCTTCCATTAATTTATTTATAGTAGCACCTAATATGAAACAAACTCTTAGAGAATAGAGAGGGGATATGTTCTAGTCAACTCTATTGTTATTTAGATAAGCATACTTTGTGGTGCTTTGTTTTCTAAATCTTTGCTAAATGACTTTTACCCTGAGAAGCAGAAGAAACTAAATTATTTTCATTTAATTACTGTGTATCGCTGTATTTATGGAAAAAATAATGGAAGAAGGCTATCATATTTCTAATTTGCAATATATATTCACAGGAAATGGCAAAGATTTCCTAAAGAAAATATACTGTATTTCTGTGACTGAAATACAAAGAACTCCTATTATAATCCTTTAGTGAAAAGGTGCTGGGGACCAAGATAATCCAACACAATCTAGAGATCAATCCTGACTTTAAATGCCACTGATTCTGCTTCATTCTGCCATTGATTGGTTCCAAGGACTGTGACCATTCATTAGGAGCAATTATAGGTAACATCACATGTAATTATTTGAAACCTCACTACCATTTTTTAAAAATGTTAATCTATTTCAGGGTTAATTTTATTTTCTTGGTTTTCTCTGTATGGAATTGAGGAGAAATTGGTTTATACAAATAAATTTAACATGCATTTTCAAAACTATGCATCTTCAGGGGTCTAACACCTTTTAATAAAGTTTATTCAGTAAAGCCATGTTCAAAACATGTTCATGTTATTGGTATCAAATTCCACTGAATGAAAGATGAAGCAGAAGATTTGGGATAAATTTTGAGGCAGGCAAAATTCACAAAATTTGCACATATTTTACTGATGTTTCATCAAGGATGGAGAAGACTTAGAAGATCTGATCAGAAGTAGTAACACTGCTGGAGCTTTTTTTCCATTACATTTGTCTTCTCAGAGCTTACCTTGAAACTACATCCATGATATTACATGAAAGTACATCTAAAATAAAGACCAAGCATAAATCAAATAAAAATTGGTTTAGAATTAGTGTAGAATGACCTGACACATTTGATCAAGCATTTTTGCAGTAGTCTTAAATCAGTAGAATTTCACTATTCCATCTTCCTTTTGCCATTAATCATCAAAGAGACAATAAAAATAGTTTAAACTCCAACTCATATGGGAAGCAAGAATGAAAGGGGGAAAAAGAACATAGTCAGAACACAATTAATGCTTGAATGCCTGAAATTAAGATATTTGAGACTGGTGAATAATTTTTATAGGACAGGAGACCAATAAACAGTCTAAAAGTCACACTATGGCTTCCTTCAGAGCTGTTGCAAAAATACCTTTTTCAATAAATTAGCTGACTGGGAATTTTAACAGTTCAGGCGAACAGATCTGAGACACACAAGACTGAAAAATCTAACCAAACTCTGTCAATCTCCAAACTAGGAAAAGCAATGGAAGCATTAAAAGATCTTGTTGCCCCAGCTAGATTTCAATGGAAACCAACTCATTTTTAGTAAGCATCAGTTTGTAACCCCACTGATATCACAAAAGTATTTATAAATCAAAGATATAGAAAATAGCAATGATAATAGGTCAATAAAATAATAGAATGTTGTCCATATACTGCTACTTTTTTCTATTAATTACACAAGTCAATCCATAACTCTAAGACTATGAAATTAACATAAATTAATTGTATGTTAATTTATACATTTATGTTGGCATTTACTGTAAGATGACATTTATTTTTTACCGTGAATAGTTTACTAAACAGTTAGCACCAGACACCAACCAGTAAATAAAATGATCACAACTACGCCTACTCCTACTTGATATTTTAAATATTTTTATTGGCTTATAAATGATTTATTGAATGTTCTTAACAGAATTTATAGTAAATCCTTCTAGCTTTTAAAACAAGGCAAATATGTTTGAATACGTTTTGGTGTACTGTGTATGTTTTATTATTAACTGTAAACAGGTTAAGTAATAGCTAATGATCAGATAGAAATATTCCTGTGCTTTGCTACTAAGCAAGTCTGCAAAGTAAAAATTGCTTTCACTGAAAAGTAAATTGCACAAAAGGTATTGCAGTGCAAACATTTATTAATGGGAGGTGGGGGGACTGACACACTGGCTTTTTAAAAGATGTGATAGTCAGTAGGATTCAGAAGAAATACACACACAACAAAGATTTTTTAAAAAAGATTTCAATCTACTAATAAATAAAATTCAAATAGGTAGACATCTCCGTTTGTGATTTGAAAATGCAAACAGAAGTTACTATTTCCTCTAAGGGGAAGGTAACTGCTTGACCGGTTGAGAATACATAACAATTTTAATTCTTCATTCTAGAATTCCTTTTATTTATATATATTTACTTTTCCTGTAGTAATTTGAAATGGCATACTCTTGCTTTGCTTCTTTCTGCAAATCCATCATAATATCACAAATCACCCCTCATTAGAGCATGGGTTCTTATATACTGTAAGTCTGTGTATGAGATGAAAAGATTTATTACATATGCACAGTAGATGCATACAAGATTGTAATATAGGGTTGTGCATAAAAGTACTTGAAATTCTGGATCTCAGTTGTTTGGATCTGTTGGCAACTGGAGTGGGAAGGGGAAAAAATGAACCCATCTGTTTCTTACATTTGATTTTATTTGGCTAGTTACCAACACATAAAGTATATACATACAACTTTTGAGTAGAGTTATAAAATCCAAAAATGTTGAAGCAACAAGAAAAACTGTTTTGATTTGTTTTGTTTGTGGGTATTTGAGGTAGGAACAGAAACTTGGAGAAAAGTTGAAATATACTGTAGGAAATGCTAAACATTTAATAACCTTTGCAGCTATAGAATCATGTTCTTATTTTATAACATGTAATGGACAATTTGGCTTACTTATAAAAACAATATGTGTGGTGGGTAAAACTGAAAATTGTAGCTTGGTCAGACAAATATATATTATTGACTATAATTCTGAATGTGCATAATTGTTGATACACATAGAGCTACTGATGATCCTTCACCCTGTGCTACTGGATTACCTCTCTCAGAATCTTCATGTAGATGTTAAACCATAGAAGAAAGAGGACCAAGTCCTGTGGGGGTCCATAACAGAGAGGCTGAGTTTCCCCACCCACCACCACTGTGCCCTGTTTTAGGTCCAAACCCACACACGCAGTTGTAGATGAGAATAGCAATTTACACGAGGCTGAGCAGATAACGGCAGACAAGGGAAGGAATGTATATCAAACCAAAGTCTCTGGGAAAAAAAGCTTGCCTGGATAGTTTCGCTTTCAGCAGGAACATGTAGAAAAGTAGTCAAATTCAGTCCAATGTTCAGAAAGTCAAGTCAGCCAGCCCAAAGGTCAGGATTTCAATAATCATGAGCAGAATTACATACCAGAGCAGGAGATCAGACATTTGCTTCCAATGGAGAAACATGGAACTAGACTATTGCAATGCACTCTACATGGGGCTGCCCTCAAAGAGTATCTAGAAACTTCAGCTGATGCAAAATGCAGAGGCGCAAGCAGTTATGTGTGTTTCTACACCTCTGTTTTGCAAGTTGCATTTGTTACCAGTTTGTTTCCCAGTCCAATTCAAGGTGCTGGTGTCGAACTTTAAAGCCTTTCATGGCCTGGGCCTGGGCTATCTCTTCCCGATTTCATCTGCCTGTCCTACCAGATCCAGCAGAGAGGGCATGCTACCAGTTTCATTGCCTAGAGAGCTACATTAGGCAGGCCCCAGGCAACAGCCCTTTTCTGCTCTGGCACCTGTACGATGGAATCTTCTCCCCCTTGAGGTGAGGTTAGCCTCATTATTGTTGAGCTTCCAGAGATCCCTTAAGACTTAAGGTTATCCCAGCAGGCCTGGAGACCCCAGGGGATGGGGTGGCTCCCTTATTTTGAACATCCTTTTATTCTCTGTTCTACTTTGATTTTTATATTTTTAATGTATTTATTGACTGTTTTTAGCTTTCTGTATGCCGCTCAGAGTCACCTGTGGTGAGATGGGCGGCTATATAAATTGCAACAACAACAACAACAACAACAAGTAGTAGTTGTAGTAGTAGTAAGGGCTGTCTCTTAAATCAGACTGCAGCTAGATAACTTTAATTAAGATACTTTCTCCCTTGCTTGGCAAGGAGCCTTATTGAGTGTCTTTGTTCTGCTCTCTGCTCTATTTGCTGAGTCCAAGGGCTTGGGGGCCGTGCCTCATTATCTGACTGCTCCAGCTTTTCTGATGGTGCCTGTGTTTGATCAGCATCAGGTGATTCCTGGCTTGGTGTCTCCTGAGGCTGACACTCGACAGGTTCAGCTGGAGCAGCTTCTTCAGAGACAGAGTCTGAGTCTGAGTCTGGACCATAACACGCTGACTGGAATTAGCCACTATGGAAGTTAAACTAAGTATCACATAAAAGTTTACATGAGAAAACTTTCCTTCTTGGGTAGGGTTGGGTTGATCAAAGATAGAATACAAAGTCATCTTGAGTGCAAATGGATGATCACATGAGTGGAAGGAGGTAGGGGATTTTTGGCCTTTCTTCCAAAAACCCAATATTTGCACAGGATGGCTAGGAAGCCTCCAGAGCAATGTAGAAAATGGCATTGAATGTGGCAGAGCCAAAAAGGAATCAGAACTGCCTTTTTTTTTGGAGTTGAATGCTCTGCTGGATACTGAATCTTTGCATCTACTGAGGGAACTCTTAAGTACACAGAAGGAATACTCTGAATTCAGTAGTTTATGATTTTTATTCAGAATAATTATAAACAAGTTCATTTTTCCCCTTATATTACTTCTTAGAAAGAAATCAATATGACTCTTGGCTTAAAGAAGTGGGGAGCAAGTGAGGTCCCAGGATTGCCTGCAACTCATGAATCTATTTATGGCATCAAAGGTCTATTCTATAAGTGAACGTTGGTTTCCTATCTTTCTGAAATATGAAGCACATGCATTATGACTGCACTAGTTCAGCTTTTCCTCCGATCTCCACCCCCCCCCAATTCTTGGTGACCTGCAGTAATAACAAAGGAAAATAACACAACCTCCTATTTAAAAAATCACAACACAATGCATGGTTTTAGACCCCAAAAGCCTTCTGGAAAACCTTTCTTTTCAATTAGGGATAAACAAACCTTTAATGGGAGGCCATTCCAGAAGGTCAGCCCTATTACAGAAAAATCACAGCTTCTGCCTGCTTAACCTCCCCAGAATAGGGCACAACCAGCCGATTCTTCTAGCATGGAGTGCAGTCCCCAGCCATGAAAAGTGGATTCCAACTTAAGATAATATTAAGAAAATAATATATTACACACTATGACCTCAGTACCAAAAGTCCATCATTATCAGCACATGTCAAGACACCCTTTTGCGTGGTAAAATAAGATTGTAGATTATCAGTTGATTTCTGGTGTTGACAACCCAAAAGCATAACAGTTGACTATGGAATTAGGACAAATGTTGTCTCAAAACATCGCTGAATTTTTATGTTTATGTTCACAACTTTAAAATAATTTGTTATTTACTAAACAGATGGAAAATATTCACTGCTGTATATTTCAAATTTTGGAGCTCTTCTAATTTCTCAAAGAGAAAAATAAAGCCCAAGATAAGGCAGTCACAATCTTTCTATACAGACAAGTCTGCAAAGAAACAACTGTGTAATACAGTACAGGCCATTTGGTTTTGCAAAGTTTCAATGTATCATCTAATGGGGTTAATTTGAGAAATTTAACCAGTGGCAGAGGTTTCTGCGGGACACAATGCTTTTGTCAAAGTGATAAAAGCAATATTGTGCAGTTGCAGAGCAAGCTCTGCCCCTTTGTATGTGTGTCACAAAGCACATTCAAAAGGAGCAGAATTCGCACTATGTTAGTGTGATGATGCTTTCAACTTTTGAAAGTATCCCTTGCTTAGATCCTTCAAAGGATTAAAATATCAGTTCCAGAATGGAACTGTCTTGTTCTTAATGAGCTGCTTAGCTTGTTCTGGACCCACCAGTTAGATGAATCCATGTGCTACATATATGTAGTACCATATAGGAGCAATTCATGCACTTATCAATAATCAACTGCATAATATTTGGCCTGAACTTAGCAGTATTTATTTCTGTGTGTCAAATTGTGACTTTGCTTTTATTTTGTGCTTGAAGAATGACAAGTACCAGGACCTCTTTAACTTTTGGGCTTCATTTGGTTAGTTTTAGTTGGCATCAACAATCAGAGGATATGTATTGATGGATACAAGCATTATATTCTCATTCAATTTGGAAATAAAGTAAGCCAAACACTGAATATTTGGCCAGCAATAGTGATAGATGTTCATTCCCTCCAGAGTTTAGCACAAGTCAGTCTCATAGAGTATATTAAAGTGAATCATGGAAGGGCCCATTGTCCAGCACTATATTGTCAGTCATTTTATATTTTCTATCTATGTGGTTTTCTTGCTAAAATACAGGAATGGTTTACATTGCATTCTTCCAGGCAGTATGAAATGATGCCTTTGCATTGTGACTAAAGTGTTTATCTACCTCCAGCATCTTCCTATACTGCTGCTGCCCCATGTAGGTGCCCGCTTGCTTTAGCTGGGCAGCTGGGATGACCTTCCCACCTTGGGTGACTCTGTTGGAATGACATATTCTTAGTGTACATTCCTGGCATTCTTTGCTCATCTGTCCCAGGAATAACCTCCCCCTGCCCCCAACACTATGAGGCAGTACAGCAGGCCTTTGGTGTGTGAAGGGGGGTGCCTTCCCCATGGTATCTGAGAAAGTGACTTAAAATAAAAGCAACCCAAAATTATTTCAGTTTAGAATGACTTCGAGTAGCCCCCGGGGGCCTATAAATGACACTGAACTTGTCTTCTTCATTGAAATAAACTGCTGAGAAGTCAGTAGTAGTGATGTGTGCATATTAAAGAGCTTGTAAGCTTAAAGACAGCTAGATGGAAAGGAAATAAGTCACTTTCAGGGGTATGGTTTTAATGTTTAAATTTATGGATATAAAGTGATCATTGGAAAACAGGCATTCAAGTATCTTCCTAAATAGCTAAATAAGCATTAAGCATTACCTACTTAATGCTCTTTCACCAAAGAGAGAGCTTTCCCCAGGCTATGGTTGTGGGTGCTTAACATCTACTTATGTTGGATAAGTATTTATAATCTATTGATTTTAACATCACATCCTGAGTGATACAACTGCCACTTCTATCCAAATTGGTCAGTAAGGAACATGTAAATCAATGCTTGTTATTAAATTGTAGAATTAATTAAATTAGTTATAGCATATGGCACACTGGAATTTTGGTTGCATAGTGATGCCACACCATTACAAAATCAGTCCAGTGAAGAAGTAGCTTTATTTATGTATTTATTTAAAATAATTGTATGGCCGCCCACCTTAAAACCAGGATTCTGAGCAGCTCACAACCATAAGATGAAGACAATATCATACATACATACATACATACATACATACATACATACATACATAGAAAAATGAAAACAGAAACAGAAAAACCTGTTGCCACAACCAAACTCCCTTGATGCAACCTACAACACTCTTTTCTAACTCCAACTCAACTTATGCTCAAACGTCAAAGTAATATTTGGGATGTTCTTATTTACCCATGTGCTTTCCACAATTCTTGCCCTGGGCATTGTGAGTTTTCTTGGACCTATACTCTGCTGTAGTTGACCTAGTATTCAATTTGTTGAATCCTTTTTTTTTTCCATGTACATTGTATTTAATGTGTTATATTATTATATTATAATATTTTTATTATAGTCTTACATTGTTTCTTTCTAGATTAATCACTTTTATATGATGCTCAGTGGTGAGTGCTTACACTTATTCATAAAAGAAACATTTTGGTAAAATATTCTTGTGTATGTTGTAATTGTCTTTAGAAAATGCTCAGAAATTATTTACTAGGAAACCATTATATGTCATATTCGAGAAAAGGGAAAAATAATCCTTTGGCAGTTTGGAATTCACAAGTTGTGTTAAATGTATTTAATGAAAAGGAGTTATTTAAGATTCATTTCAACTAATATTTAACCATCACATTTATAAATCTGAATATGGATTTCTCTCATCACATTATGTTGCCTGGATAATTAATATGCAAGTCTAATGCTACAGTGCTAGTTCAAATAAGTGCCTAAAACAGGGTTGCACTATGTAAAGAAATATAGTTTAATGTATTGTGATTTGAAATCACACTGTGCTTAATAGACCTTAATGTTTGTGATTGCAGCTTTAGTATTATTGTGAACAATTTCTAGTACAGGAAGTCTTTCAGTAACCAGTATTTCTGGCTTTTCCAGTGGCATTATTTATATAGCTTATATTAAAAAGTCAGACTAAGGATTCTGTAAATATAAGACAAATAGATTATTAGACTATAATTCTAATTACTCAGGAGAGCAGTGGTATTGTATGTGCTTCAGAACTGAGCTAATGCATTGCTTTGATGATTATGGAAGGACCTGCACTTTGCTCTGGGCTGTGTTGACCCTATTTCCACTAAATCAATTTTATGAAATGCCTTCCTGCACAACCAACAACTAAAAATGTATTGATGTTGTCATTGCAGCTTGGGGACAGGGAAATCTATTTTCACCAAGGAATAGGGTTTTTGTTTTGCATTTGCAGATAATTTGAGTTCCCCAAAGCAATATGATAATATCAAAGGAGGAGGTTTAATTATTTTCATTTGCACTCTCTCTGCAGTTAGACTCACTTTAATTTTTGTATAGGCAAAGACACCACAGCCTATTCACTTAACAACATTATGTGAAGAGGTCTGTGTTGATGCTTTTCAGAACAACATGGAATATACTGATTAAATTAGTTTCTTGTTTCAACCTAGAGATCTTACATCATCCTCATCTAGAACTTTGTATCAGTGATATAAGTTCCCATACTTGTGAATGCTATGACACTGCTTTCCACACTAGCCTATGCCTGCTAGAAGTTTTGTTTCTTGATTATGCCTCTGATGCTCTACTGATTTGCACACCAAATGATTGGATCTAGGTTTTATACTTGTTCGACTACTTTCATGATGCAAAAGGGAAAAAAATTACTTTGGACAGAAGGCTACTTCTTTGAGGATGATTGTGGTACATAAGATATCATCAAGTTCTGGTCCTAATCCACAGCCTGATATCTTTCTATATCAGAAATTGCATGCAACCAATTCAATAGAATCAATATGAGAACTCAATGTAAATGAATATCCATGTCACATACCTGCTGAATCAAGGACTGATTGTGTGATCTACCAGATAATTGTTCCTAATTGGAGCTTTTAGGAAGTACAGAAAGGAGAGGGGAAAGTCCTGGAATGACATCCATTGTCCTTTTCTTACTTTCTCCTAATGTGTCTGATAGCTTAACAGTGGAAATCCCATTGTCCCCATGACAAGAATGTGTCACTTTTGTGACACTGGTAGAAAAGAAGAACAGTAAACAATTCAAGTCTTCCAGGTATTGATAATAAAAACCAATTTCTTTATTGAATGCTGATTATAAGATATTTACCACAATATTAACACATGAGGAATTGCATTTACAAAATCATGCATACTGATCAAAGAGGTTACATTTCAAAGAAGAAGATGAAAGACAACAGAGGTTCATAATAAATGCATTAGAATACATTAATAACTAGAAAAGAAGGTGGTAGTAATGTCCTAGATGGATAGAAATAATATCACAGACTCAGGGAGGAGAGTACCAAGAACTGCTGCTGCCAAGATACAGTCCTAAAAAAGTAGCTGTTAATTCAACAATGTAAGCATGAGCCCCAATTTTGATAGCTTTAAAAAATAATTAGATTCATAAAGCATAAGGCTATTAGTGACTGTTTATCATGAAGTCTACATACTACTTTCAGGATCAGAACTAATATGTGGACTAGTAGGAAGCACGAGTGGAAGGATGTGTTAAGTTTGTGTCATGTTATTTAATGGTTATTTAATCATCCACAGCAGAAAATAAAACTTGTTAGCCAGGAAACATGGTAATAATGTACAGTACTTGTTGGCCTGAAGTTTCAAGCTGTTAATTAGATATATAAAAATCTTTCTGAAAAAGTGGTGCACCAAATACTGAAGATATCATACCAATACTGGCCCCTTTGAGACACCTCTGCCAAAATTTCACTGCCAAGATTTCATCAGGCACATCTCAGCCCAAGGCACTTGTTTTAAGCCCTGAAGTTGCTTACATCTATAATAAAAGCAATAAGTAACATTGAGCAATTCTTTAATCAATAGCAGACACACCTTTTGCCATGAGAACATATAAAGTCATTTGTACTTTGAGGGTGGAGCCAACACAGCAGCCCAGTAATGCATGTTTTTCCATGCTCCTGCCCTTTTCAATTTTATATTATTTTTAAAAAGTATATTTTAGGTACTTTTCTTTTAGTTAGTTTTAGTTAAATAAGTATATTAGGTTACTATTGATTCTAACAAGATTTTTACTGGACTTACTAGACTATTTTAAATATACTCACAACTTTTTGTGGTACGGCGGCACAAAGGGCATTTGTACTTCATTATTTATCATTGTCAGTTAAGTGTGACTTTTGTCCATAAGGAGAAGAAAGCAAGTTCCACAATAGCAGTAGCTCTCTAGAAATTACCCACGTTTTGAATTCCTGAAGGGAGCTTATTAGTATCCAGTGTTTCTACAAAAAACTGTTTCTTATTAATTAATACTTCTATGATACCATCTGCTATCAAAAATGTACTTGTTTCACTGGGTAATGGAAAAGATTAGTTATGGTTTACCCATCACTTTGTAAATGTAAAGACCTTATGTATGAGAAGGGTTACTTTTGCAGATCCAACAGAAAGTTGACTTGAGAGGAAACAGGATTTATCCATTTCCTAGAGGAACATGTCCAAATTAGGGAAGTCCATAGCAAGGAAAAACAACAACCGCAGAATTAAAACAAATGTTGCCTAAGAACAAAAATAATCCCAACCTTCTACTTCAAGTGATTCTAAAGCACTATCGGTGTTGGTTTAGCATTACCAGCAAGGAAGATATGCCAGCAATACATGAATCGAGACAGACAGTTTCTATTAAGGGTTGTAGTGAAATTTCATTAGATTCAAAGTTCAATAAGAACATGAAACTCTAACAAAACAGAATGCTAATCAACCGCTTTCTACCACATGTACATTCTTTGGGTTGATGGAGATGACTATTCTAATCTACTACACAGCTAGATGTATGGCGAAGTTATCTGTTACACTTGGCAAGATGAAACTCAATTATCCTAGGGTAAGAACAGGTGTTTGAGGACTGTTTGTGCACCAGTGCAAGTGAAACAAGACTCATGGCTATTTAACATCCAAGCATGCAATGCCATTTCAGCATCTTCTAGCATTACTGTGCAGCCAAGATGTAAAATACCTCTGCAAATATATATTTTAAAATACATTTTAAAATCTCATGCACTGTTGCTTTCTTAAAATAAAAAATAAAAATCAAAGTATTACTCAGTTCATAGCTGGGAGACAGGAGGATCTTTCTAACAGAAATTTCAAAGCAAGACCTCAGTAGTTCACTTTTTCAACTGACAACATTCTTGTAGGCCAATTGAGAACAGTTTACTGAATATTTTTAAATATGGGGGAGGGGGGAGCCATGCAACAGAGAAAGAAAGAGCAGCAGTGATGAAAGAGCAAGATTTTTTTTTTTTATTGGAGATCCTGGGTGAAGTATGGAATCTATACCTTAAATTAATTAGTACAATGATATCATTAAAAGTATTTCAGGAGTTGCAATTTAAATATTAGTTTACATTCTTGTCAGTTAACACCATTTGATGTTTTGATATGGGTAGGTAGTCCTAAGAATTTACGAATCTTATCTAAACAATCTTTACAAAATAAAAGTCTAAAACAGCTATTTAAACATTGTTGTGAGAACATATGAAATTAGATACTTAAGGACATATGTGAGCAGGGAATTAAGAATTGAAATGCCCAGTATATAAACATTAGTGTAAGACCATTTGGCTCGCCAAAATGCAAGAGTGATTCATAAAATGTGACAGTGCTATATTATTTTCCTTTTGGACTTGGTATTTTACTGATTAATTTTGTTTTGAAGACTCATTGGTGTTTGCAAGTCCTCATCTTCTTTTGAATTATATAGCAAAGCCTTGGAAAGTAAAAAAAGAGACTGCAAAAATGAACTTTTGTGATTAAAAACAATAGATATTGCAAGGCTTGAAGGATACCCATTCTCCATCAGTTATTCAAGGGCCTAAACAATTTACTTTTCTTTTTATATCTGAACAAATATTTAAAATCTAGGCATCCTGATTGACATTCTTCTTAGATTTCTGGATTATATATGATAGTATTTATATTCCTATTTCTCTTTCTTTATTGACTTATATGTTTATAATTCAGTAGCATACATATATATGATAAACTGAAATATATGCTATTGTGGCTTCTTGATTCTCTTTTTTTTCTCATGACAAATAAATATGGTAGGCATGTGGCTGGTTCAAAATGTGCTCCATGTACTTACGGAATGAAAGTCACTTCATTTTGCTGGAAAAAAATCCCCCAACAAAAGCAAAGTTGTGGTGAGTGCACACACATCCCATATGCAATCAAGAACAATCGATTAAACAGCTGCATGAGCCTGGAAAAAGATACAGCTGTTTTAGCAAGTCGGAAACATATTTTGAAGGATTTGCACCATCAATATTGCCATCTTCAACAAGGCTGCAGAATGGAAGGAAACATAAAAGCCATGCTGGGCTTCTTTTAGAAATTGTGTGTTAACAGAAGAACATCTATAAGCCATATGACATAAATTGCTGATGGAAATCAAAGCATGACTTACAAAAAGTAGCTTGTGGGAGAAAGTGACAGAGAATCCAGAACTGAAGGACATCTAATCCTAAAAGCTAAAACAGATAACTAGAGGAATAATGAATGCATTCAAAGGTTAGCCCTCTGGAGAATAATCATTAATTACTGGACATGTTTAATTAATCAAAATATCCTCTGGCAAATACAATTTCCTTAAGTTTCATAACTCCAAAGCCATATATTTTGGTGTTGTTTATGAATAACTAAAAAAAAAAGCAGAATTTCAAAAAAATGGAACAAAGATGCCAGTCTTTGCCCTTTTCATGAAAATGAACATGCCATTGTCATTAAAACACACACACACACACAATACACTGTTCCCAGTCATAATTCTCAAATGACATAAATGAATTTGTAGTAAAATTTGCTTAAACTATCATCAGCGATAATAGAAAAAAGTCCATTTTCATTGATGTTTTCTAAAATAATGGGTCCTAACATTGAAATATAAACATTTATATCTGAATAAGCTTAACATCAACAATGACAATTTATAATGTATTTTCCCAAGACACAGAGGATCTGCCTATATATGTATGTATGTATGTGTGTATACACACACACACATACATACACATACATATATAGACATACGTACACCTGCTTCCATTTTATTTAATTCATGTGGAGTTAGTTTGGTATCAGAATTATATTTGAATTACATAATAAAATAAGGTGTAGTTTTCTAACATTAATATGTGTTTAAGAAATTAATAGAATAAAAAATTGATGATTTTATCTAGAAGCCCATAAGAAAATAAGTAATGCTGCTGTTTATTAATAAACTTTTCTCCAATGGGGTGCCCTCCAAATGTCTGATAATATTTACCATTACCATTTGTGGATACACTTGAATTAAAAAATACAGTGATTCCTCCCCAAACACAACTTTAATATAATCCTGTAATCCGTTGCAGAGTTTTATTACTGGTATGACATATTAGCAAACAAAGAGAAACCAGCTGAAATTAAATCAGTATGTGTTTCTCTGACAGACTGTTCTAATTGAAATTTTATTAAATTGTTAATTGTGTTAGCACACCATAATACATTTCAGTGCTGTATGCCATATGTGTTGCTGGATTTTTGAAAATAAATAGCCTTAAGTAGGTTATTATTTAAATTCAGGAATCACAAATCAACATCACTTAGAAAGTAGGACACTCTAGAGAAAGAGGGTGACCAAAAATTGAAGGAAAAGACATTTGAAATGATATCTAAACATGCCTAAACAAAAGTAATTGCCAACTTTCATGTTGACAAATGAAATGTTAACTGAGGAGAATGGTAATCTATAGCTGGGATATTCAAAATAAAATAATCTAAAATTCCAGTTTATGACTTGGAAATCAAGAAAGTTCAAGCATCTTTTCATTTAGTGAAGATCTAAAATTTCATATTTATCACAGTGGGCTCAGCCAGAAAGATGATAACCCAAATCAGTTCCCTGAGCAGACCATTTCACTCTGTCACTTGCATGTATGTACTCCATGCTTTCTGCATTTCTTTGTAGGAATATAAGAGAAACTGTGAGAAACCCATAGCCAATGTACAAAAAGCCCTAAAATCCTGGTTAATCACATCTGATGTCATCCATTTGAGATAGTCCAGACCAGGAAAACAAAACCAAGAATATTGATACTACCTTTATCGTAAGGCTACAGTAACAGAATCTTGCAAGTCTGAAAGGCTTTTCCCCTCCCCTGCCTTTGCTTTCTAGAGAACTAAGGAGGGTCCCTTCTGAGATACTTTCTCCACCCCCATTCCTGCTTTGGACTCAGATTTTTCTTATCAGACCATTATCAAGGCTGCGGTTTTTCTTCCTGTCTCTCAAGGTTATTCTCACAGTCCACATCTGGGGACTGATATACTGTACATGTATAAAGAGAAAGTTGGAGAGTTTTCTGATCTTATGAATTGTATAAACTGGTTATATTTATTGAATCAGCATAAATGAAGGACTCAAGTTTGCTCAGAGAGAAATAGCAATACATTTATTGCTGAAATAGTAATATATTTCAGTCATATGGTCAAGCAGGTGAGAAAATAATGCCGTATCATTTGTCTCTTTCCATTTCTATAAAATAAACACAGGAGTTCTAATCTTTGTATGAAATTATTTAACCTGAAATGGGAGGGAGAGAGGGAGAGAGGGAGAGAGGGAGAGAGGGAGAGAAGGAAGGAAGGAAGGAAGGAAGGAAGGAAGGAAGGAAGGAAGGAAGGAAGGAAGGAAGGAAGGAAGGAAGGAAGGATGGAAGGAAGGAAATTCCCTTTATCTTCCTTTCCAAGGACAATGAACCATATTAGACAGAACATAACAGATATTTATATACATAATCCAGAGGCAGAACAGAGTCAAGAAGCAGGATTAGATGGGGTCTGCAGAAATTGGTTTCCTCCTTCCCTCCTCCCTTTATTATGTAGACCAACAGGATGTCCCCTTTATTGACAGTTTTCATGATTCAGAAGCCATCTCATATGTAACCTGAAACAACCTAACAGAAGCTATTTCTTTCATTTAAAATATGCAATGTTATCACTGGGATTGTTATATCACCAGGAAATTTAGCAGTGCTTCTGCAGCCCATGCATAATCTATTGTCTAGGGAGAAACATTTTGCACTGCTCCCTGCTCCCACCTCCTGTGCCTGTGTTCAGTATCAGTACTCATATGCAGCCAGGACTTTACTGCATCCAGTCTTCTCTGGCCATTAATACTGAGATTTCTATGATATTTGTGGAACTTCCAAAGTCATTTTTTAAAATAACTAATCTGCTGTCACTAGCTCTCTTAATATCCTGCCATCAAGCAGGGCTTCTGTAGTGCATTTTCAGAATGATATCATGGCATTTGTGGTCGCTTGGAAGAATTTTTTGAAGTAGATGGCCATGAAGACGCTGCATGAAGGGGCAATGGTTGACTTTAGTTTTTAAAATTCAATCTATCTTCCATCATTGCTACCTGTCCTCCCCCGCCCCCCTTGGACACAGCCCATCAGAACATATATACATATATGCATGCAGGTAATGTATATTTACACTGGTGCTGGACATAGATATATTCTATCTATGTCCAACAGAACTGTGGCCATATTTCAGAGTAACTTATTAACTTATTTTCTAATAAGTAACTTATTTTCCGGCCCTCTGGACTGAGACCCAGGCCCTGGTCAGCAGGCCTGCAGAAACCCTGGCTTTTGGCTACTGCTTCTTAATGCCATGTCAATCAATATCAAGGCCCCCCTTATACGTGAGTTGATCACTAAGGAGCAGGCCAACCTGGCATGTGTCACCAAGGCCTGGCTGAACCTTGAAGGGGGGTGCCCCTTTTGGAAATGTGCCTGGCCAGGTTTATGGTTTGGCACCAGCCGAGACCCCAAAATCCAGGGTAGGGGAGGAAGGGTAGCAGTTATCATCAGAGAATCTCTTTTGGCCTTCAGGGGTGCTGCTCCACAAGTGGCAGGTTGTAATACCCTGTTTCTGAAGTTGGATTCATGAGCACAATTGGGATTGTTGTTACTGTACCAGCCTCCCTGCTGCATAGCAACTTCCCTGTCTGAGATTCTGGAGGCTATCGCAGGGCTGGCTGTGGAGTTCCCCAGGCTGATGGTCCTGGGGGACTTCAATCTGCTGTCCCTAGGGCATGCCTCAGAGGCAGATCAGGAGTTCATGGCTATCATGGCAGCCATGGGCCTATCCCAGATTATCCATGACCTGACTTGGGACAGGAGTCTCACACTGGACTTGGTTTTCTTGTCAGAGCAGTGGCAATGTGATCTGAAGGAGGAATTACATCTGTTCCTCCTTGTCATGGTCAGATCATATCCTGGTGGCCTCAAGATTCTCCTGTGCTACCCCCTTCCGCAGGGAGGAGGACCCATTCAATTGGTCCATCCCTGGTGATTGATAGACCCTACTGGATTCCAAAGGGAGCTGGGGGTTAGGGTATCCATTCTGTTCTCTAATTGTTGATTTAATTGATCATGTGTGCTGTTTTGTTTGGCAAATCATAAATATAATAAAGGTACACATAACTTTAAAGGCAGAACATTATTATAGAAGACTGATGGAAGACTTAACTGTACATTGTTCCTTTCTAGATTCTTTCAACTTCTGTTCAGGATAACCTGTCCAGTCATTTTATTTGCTGATGAAAATGTTTTTACACAGGACTAGAACTAGAAAAAAATGCATCATTGGTATCAAGATATGGAGCCATTGTTCAAGATTTATTTAAATTTGTTACAAAGTTACAATCAGATTATTTGCATTTTGGTATGCACTTATTCCTATATGACCTCAAAAATCTTTCATAGTACACATGACTCATCAATTAGGAAGCTATGGGCTTTCCTTCTGAATAACCATCAAGCAATGTAACAAGTGTCCTTTAAATTTATAATTTACAGTTATCTTTATTACAGGTAGTCCTCGCTTAACAATTGCTCATTTAATGATGGTTCAAAGTTATGATGGCCTTGGAAAAAGTGCTTTACGACCTGTCGCAAACGGACACATCACCCCCTGCGGTCATGTGATTGCAATTTGCAACCTTTTTATGATGGTTGTTAAGCAAATCACATGATCATTAAGCAAATTCTGGCAAAACAAGTCCATTGAGGAAGCTGGGTTCACTTAATGACCACATGATTCACTTAACATCGTAAAAATGATCATAAAATCTTCTGCTCCCTATTGTGAGGACTACCTGTACTTCTCATGGCTATTTAAAATGGGATTATTTCAAATGAAAGTTTAGCATTTGTCTTCTCATTTTTTTCCTTTTTATTCTTGCTTTCCAAATCAAATTTGTCATTGTTACCTTTTAGGTCTGTTTATATTAATAGTATTATTTTTCTTTACTGCTGTTTTGCACTGAAGGGCTGCTTACCTGGCCTTCCAATACATTAGTAAAGATGTTAAATGGAATTGAGACTAACTTGAACCTCTGCAGTACCACAATTCATTTCTTTCAAATGTAAAGGTTTAGCATACAATAGAAGAGAACTTCGAGTATCCAGAATATTCTGGAACAATTATGTACCCAATAAGAAGTGCTGGTCAATGATATTTCACCAAAAAAAAAAAAGTCTTAAGAGCTACTGGTCATGTTCTGCACATTAAACATTATAATCGTTGTCATATTAAAAAGCAATAGAATTTTCAAGGACTATAAGATTTTCATTTTCTTGTATGCTGAAAGCATTTGGTTGTATAAGATTACTTCTACCATACAGATCATCTAGTTGCCCCCAGCATTAATATTCTGAGCTGTCACAGACTACTTTTTTCACTCCTCCAAAACAACCTTCCTCTTAATTATTAAATATAGGCAATATATTCATTCCTTAAGAGCCCACAGATACATAGGAACTAATTTTCTGTGTACCAAGGACCAAATGTCACATTCTTGAGGGCACAGCGAGTTAGATGGATTTTCCCAATGACATTACAGAAAAGCCCTATATAGTCTCTCTCTTCCAGATTGTATCCTTCATATGCAAGATACATTGAGGCCTCTATGGATCTAACAATCCGCTTAGGGAAAAAGAATACGGTGTTTGGAGATATTTTGTTTATAGAAATGGGTAGAGAATTTTTATTAAATTTCTCTTTGAATAGGACTATGGGGTAATATAACTAATATGAATAATGGGAAACTGAGGACAGAATTAATGAAATACTCTTAAACCACAGTTAAGCTAGATCCTGAGTTTTTCAGGTTCATTCCCAAATGGGAAATCTTTCAGAGCCATTGTAACTTATTTCAAATAAGCCTGCTACAAAATTTTCCTCCAGTGGGTGTGTGTTTATGGGGCTATTTCATTCCCTTTTAAGGGATCCAGTAACATATATATAAATATTAAATGTCTAGGTATGACAGAGCTTATATAAGCTGCATTAATTTATATATTTCAGAAACAATATATGGACAGATGAATACAGATATAGGAATAAATTTAAGCAACACTAATATTTTGAAAACAATACCATGAATTTCTTGCGTCCTACAACTTAGTTCCTTGCTCACAGCTAGCACATTGTACATAACAGATTGAACAGACTTTTTAATAGTGCAATATATTTCAAAAGCACAGTATATGCTTAAACAAACCTGTTCACCCTCTTTCTTTGACAAAATGCTTGCAGCCCAGCTGCCTCTACAAAGTGGCATTTATCAGCTTTTCCCATGCTTTCTTTCTAGCTGCTTGATCCCTTCATGCGTCAGATTCCCAATCTTCTTTTCAACCTTTATGAACGTCTATACATGATCCTTCCTGCAGCTGATTCACTGGGAAATTTCCTCACATATCAAACCACCATCCCCTCTTTCTCCTTGTTGGTTGAGATACCAACAGACCCTTCCAATTTTTGTGCCAGCTGACCCTTTCTCCTTGTTAGTGGGGAAGAAGAATCCCAACTGGGCAAAATCCTGCTTATTTACAAATGGTCTTTCTGCCACTCCCGACTTTTGTAAACTTTTGTCTCTCAAAATTTTATCCTTAGGCTATCTCTTTCTATGTATTTATGTATAGGGTTTGTTTTATAGGGGATTTTTATGGATTGAGTCATTTAATTATTTATGAGGTATTTTAATTGTTTATGGGCTTTTGATTTTTGTGAGCCGCCCAGAGTCACCCACTGGGGGAGATGGGCTGCATACAAATTTAATAATAAATGAAAAATAAATAAATAAAATGTCAGCCTTTTCTTTTTGCCTTTCTTTTGCCTAACCATTGTTTCCCAGGTTAAACTTCACTGGATGCTCTCTTTTCAACCCCTTTCCCCAGTACGTTTGCCTTGGTAAATCAGTTAAAGGTGGCATATCCTTTGCCCAAGATTATACTTTTATACCATTCCCTATAAGCTTTCTCTAGTACATGCAGTTCAGGTCTTGACACTCCTCCCCCCGGCTCCCTGCCACATGGGTTTTAATAAATCCATTATCGAAAGGAATTCTACTGCTAAAATCTTGTAGCTACCTAAGTGTAGAAGGTCTGAGGGGTTACATTTGCACTGTGCTGTTGGAAGTAGAAGCCTAACAATTTAGTTGACTATTTATAGCCTTAACTTTGGAATTGCCTTTATTTTTCCAAAGGAAAGTATATCACATTGACAACAACGGTACCTAGACAGAGCTATGATTTTTCCAACCATAACATTCATGAAATCTGGATCATCTGAAGACCGAACAAAGAAACATTGATGAATTGAATTATACTGTTGGAAGAATGGTTGAGAATATTTTAAACCACAAAAAAATAAATCATGCAATACTAAACAAAGTAAAACCAGACTGCTCTCTGGAAGTGCTTATCATGAAGCTAAAGCTTAAATGTAGTAGACACAAGACTGGTACAAGACAAGATGGCTAGATACTAGCATGGGACAACAATATGCATACAAATGAGGGTGTGTGTGTATTCAAGCGCAGATGCATATGTGCAACTTCAGCTTATCATCCAGTACTGCTTGCAATAGGCTAAATATTTCCTCAATTTTGCTTTCCAGTATAGTGCACTTTGGATTCTTTTCCTTTTTACAAGATTTACAATAATTCCATTAATGCAAGAAGTATAGCAAACAAACCACTTTTTCCTCATTAATAAGAGACAAGGTATTCTGAGAAGACATGTGTATTGGCAGAATGCTATGGACCCACAAGTCTAGAAGCTTTGCTCCTGAGCAAATTTGTATTCTCTGTGGTTGAGAAGTAAAAGTCCATCTATTTACTTGAGTATTTATACCCTTGACTTAAAGATTGTCCTTTTCCAAAAAGTTGAAAACAAACAGAAGGCTAGACACTAAACTAAGTGGGAGTGTTTCACACCAAACTTAGTCCTAAATATGATGCCTACCAAGATGTGTTTTGTGACCAATGGCTGTGAGGGTTTTATTCCCATTTAGAGACTTTTTACCCCCCGAATTGTAAGTGGTTCTGCAGTAATTTAATAATAATTGATTCTCAACTTTAAAAAAAGAAACAAAAATAAGACACTAAACTAAGTGGGTAAAAAATAAAGAAATATGGGGCAGATACTCTTTATTCCCTAGCTGGCCCCAGTGCATCTTGAGGGTAGACATCTTCATCAGGGGAATAGTTCTGTAAACACCATACTGAAAGCACATTCAGAATGCTGAGGTCACGTACCCTAGAAGCCTTGTTACTGGGCAAATGTATATCCTGTGCTAGTGAGAGATAAAAGCCCATAAATTTACTTGGGTATTCGTATCCTTTATTATGGAATTACCTTTCTTCTCCAAAGGTATGGGAGTATCTTTTCTGCATGATGGCATCCTTTCCATAGAAATCATTTCACATCACAGAACGTATTCAAAGTTAATGGTGTTCACCCAGATCAACCTTCAGTCAGTCTGAAATCATAATCACCAAAACCAAGGGAAGGTCTTGGTCAAAATATCTAGGGAAACAGAGTCAATAAACCACAACAGTGAGTCAAGGAAACCTTTTAATCTCTGCTATGAAAATTCTGAACTGATTATTGATAGGATCATGAACTCACATGAGCTTCTGTGTAAATGGAGTTCACTTAATATATTCAGCTGAGATGAAGTGAAGAAAGACAAGCAAACAAATGCTTTGTTCCAAGGCTATGTAACAACATTGACAGAATCTTCCAGCCTTTCTCCCATGGGAAAGCTTTTTTGTGAAAAGGAACCCAGTATGGTCATCTTTACATTTAATTTAACCACAATAATAAAAGGATAATTGCCAACCTGACCACAAGGAAACATGCACAATTAATATTCTCTTGAGACAAATAACAGGGAAAAAGCAAGTTAATTATCATTTTGTGACCATTTCAGTTAAACCATACTCCCAAGTGAAGAGTGTTTTTATAGGTTTAATCATGCAATCATAAATAATCAGCCATATTTTTTGTTGTTCTCAATTGTTTCATTGTTATACATAAGAATGGGACAAACAACACAAATCCTTTTGAATATAAACTAGAATTTTCAGAAGCACAGTAGGTAGCGGCACCAAGCTTGGCTGATCTTGAAAAATTAAGCAGGTTAATATATTAATGGAAGATGACCCCAAAATCCTATTGCTATAGAAAGGAGAAGGGGGGAAAAATCTGAAATAAGATAGTGGCAAACTATCTTATTTCTGTACTGCTGCAAAAAAAAAAAAAAAAAACTTGCACAGGTGTCTCCATGTAGTCACCAGAAGTATTCTGCTATGGCACTCCTCCCCTGTCATTCCCTGTTTAGGCTACTGCCATGTGCTCTATATGGCCCTGCCTCTGAAGACTACTCAGAGGCTGCAGTTGCTTGAGAATCCAGTGGCCAGCATGCTAACTGGCATTTACTACTTGGACCACATTACTCCAATGTTGCAGGCTTATATTGGTTACCAATGTACTTCTGGGTCTAGTTTAAAGTACTGGTGCTAACCTATAAAGCCCTACATTGGTTGGTACCAAATTATCCTTAAGATCACATTTTCCCATTAGAAATATCCCAGCTAATTCAATCTACACAGCAAAGCTACTAATGGTTCCCCATTTCAGGAGGTCAGGGGGACCAAGGCTTGGCAGTGCTACTTTTTCAGTGTCTGCACTGGCCCTTTGGAATAGCTTCCCCATTGGACTCCTGTTTGTCTCCCACCCTGACTTTTCGAAGCAGCTCAAAACAGTTCTCTCAGAGGGGATTCCTGCCATGATTCCATCCTGATTGAGTAATTGTTTTGCTTTCTTATTTAATTTTAATCTCTGCTTTTGTTTTAATTGGCTTGTTGACCTTAACCATCAAGAGTCCTTCAGAATTGCTGGGATCAATCAATCAATCAAATTACTTTACAAAACCCTTTTCAACCACGTATGTGTGGAAGTGTTGCTGGGGAGACGTATGTTTTAATTATTCTCATGTGTAGGAGAATTCCTGCATAGAATTATTGAGAAAACCAAAAGTAGCTCCAGGACTCTGTTGACAGTGGTGGTCAGTTGAAACAATTTATTGGAGATAGTGATATTTCAAAAGGCTGAAAATAATTGAAACCCATGTAAAATGGGCTTTTTTTTTTTCCCTGTTTTTGCTTTGGTTTTGTTGGGAGATGGGCTGCTTTTTTCCATTGGAGGAACTTTTGCTACCTTCCAACTCCTGAGCTTCAGGTCCTGTAAGAGAAAGCTTAATGGCATTCATAGCTCCCTCTTAGAGGCTGAAAAAACAAAAATAAAAACCAAGCAACTGTGAATTGATAAAAGTTTCCCTCTTTGCTGTAAGAAAGCACTAGGTGACTGGGCTGTCTATTCCTTTCCAGTAGGAGATAAAGGGAAGCTGCTGCATTTTCTACAGCAGCTTGAGGAGACACTGTGTTTATGCTTCTTGTTGTCAGTGATTCAGTCATCTGGGGTTTGCAAGTTACAGGTAGTTCTCATTTAGTGACTGCCTCATTGTTTGCAGTTATGATGGTGACGAAAAAGTAACTTTGTGACCAATCCTCACACTTATGACCTTTGCAGGTCTGTAAAAAAAAGGAAAGCTCAAGTAAGATCATAAGCACAGTTGCAGGATCACTTAGTGACCACTTCACTTAATGATCGAGTTGCCAGTCCCAATTGTGGTTGCTAAATAAGGACTACCTGTATACCTGTACATTCAGAAGTAAGAAGTACTCAGCACTGGACTAAAATCACACCAAGAAACAATGAGTATTTAAGGTGCTACATTTTCCAATCGGTCGTTAAATCACCTCGGCAGTAAATTCAGACAAATACCTTACTAACAAAAGCCTACATTTTGTGGCTTATTCTTGATGATTAAGGCTCCAGAAAATATAGTGAAAATGATATTTATTATTTAGCTTACATAATGTTCATATATACATATGTCTGATCTGAAAATAAAAGACTGTCAAAATCTGTGGAAAGAAACATGGATAAAAGTGAAAAAAGAAAAAAGAAAAGAAAAAGTAAATAGACGCAGTATGCTGGTTAACCATACACAAAGCATGACAATACGATCCTACACATTTCTACTCAGAAACTAAATGCAACCTATTCCCACATATGTATTACAGGAGTGTAGCCTTAATTAAATACCTTCATAAATAAATTTAATAATTTTTTAGTTTCCTTTTCTACTGAAGTATTGACAGGGACTAATAGAAATAATTTAGAGCCAGTTTCTAGCACTAGGCTAGAAACCAGGAGACTGTGAGTTCTAGTCCTACCTTAGGCACAAAGCCAGCTGGGGGACCTTGGGCCAGTCACTCTCTCTCAGCCCTAGGAAGAAGGCAATGGCAAACCACTTCTGAAATCTTGCCTAGAGAACTGAAGACACTTGTCCAGGCAGTTGCCAGGAGTCAGAACCCCATTACTATTATTGCTATTGTTATTGTTATTATGAACAAAACAAAACAAAACAAAACAAAAGAAATGTATTTAAAACCTAAAATATATAAAATATACATTATATTGCATTATATATGCATTATATATATTATACAATGCATTATCAATAAAACCAGCAAACATCATACAGAAAAATCAGATACATCTGGCTCCCAAACTGAGAGAATTAAAATGAGTCAAGGCTCAGGTGATAAAGATTTCTACAAAATAGGAACCATCAAATGAAAGTTTCATTTCTGTGTGGATATTAGTCTTGCTTTAGAGGAGATGCTGACAGATGCAGAGATAACCCTGTGTCTAACAACACTTAAAGTACTTTCGTTCAAAGTTATTTAGAAGCTTTAACATGAGATAATAACCAGCATTTATATAACATTTAGCCAGGAACGTGGGTGTGTTGAGGCATGAAATGGGGGCAGTGATAAGGTTTTTGCATTTACATCAGTTGGCACAATCTCAACATCCATATTACTTGTAGATTAACTGCTCTACAATAACAACTCTCAATTCAGTGATGTATCTGTGTATATAGTTTCATGGAACAGTAAGACAGCTTTCTTCTATGACTTGGTAGTCCTTAGGAACCAAGAACTATATTCTAAAGAAGAGTCATACTATTCTCTTCTTGTTGCGAAAAGAAAACAAAGTCTTATGGTAACTTAAAAAGTTATGGACATACAGTAGTGGAAGTTTTTAGGGAGAAGCCTGTTGAGCATAGTTTAAGTTGGCAACCATAAATATTCTGCATATAGAAAAAATATGTCTGTGCATAGATCACCTGTGACACTAAACAGTAAAAAAATGTGAGGTTTTCTATAATATGGAGTCTGCAAATAAATATAAAATCTGATTATATGAGTATTCAAGCCATTGTGTAGCTAACAATGATAAATAGGCATAGTGAGATTAAAAGAAAACGAAGTGGTGGTGGTTTTGGAGATGGTGATGGTGGTGGTGGTGGTGGTGGTGGTGGTGGTGGCCAGTGAAGGAGGAGGAGGAGGAGGAGGAGGAGGAGGAGGAGGAGGAGGAGGAGGAGGAGGAGGAGGAGAAATTCCCATACACTTGGAGAATCCCAAACCAGGGAAGGCTGATCTAAAACCTATACACACCCTCCCAATTTTTGCCCAGAGTTTAGGTTTTACTTTGAATAAAATCAAGTGGAAAAAACTTTTACAGAAAACTAATAATAGATTCAGTTGCAGAATATCCAGGGAGAGCATTTTACTCAACTTTGAGATTGCCCAGGAACTCTCTTATATGATCAGCCCACTGATATAGGAGGCGGCTCTTTTTTCAGCATTGACATTTTGCCCCAGAAGAGAGAGCAGCACCACTTCTGTGGTGAATGCACTCCTCCATTTGAATCATGAAGGTATGACTGATGTACCTTACCCATTAGCCTTGTTTTAAAGAAAGCAGTTCTGTGTATGTGCAAAAGCCACTTTGGCTAGTGAGGTGAAGCATCATGACCGCTCTGCTCTATTTGCTAGTGCATTTCACTTCAAAGTTTTGCTTCAAATACTTCCTCAAAAGCTTCATCAAATTGAAATACCACTTTGAAGCTCCATGACTCCTACCCTTTACCATCATATGTCTTTTCTTACACTTGAGAAGGCAGGATTAGGTTTGCTGCTAAAAGCTGGAAAGTCAGATGGTAACCAAAGATATTGTAGCTGGTAGAAAGTAAGCCAAAGATATTGTAGCTGGTAGGAGAATCTTAAGCAAAAGAATTACAGAGAAAATTGAATGGGAAAATTGAACAAGAAACCATAAGATGGTGGTTTCTAATGCAACCATAGATCAACCAAGTCATTTAAATACTGACATTGATCTGCCATTCAGTGGTGAAGTCAACAGAGCACATGATCCCATATTTGTGCATCATTTTAGGGGTTCTCCTTCACAATCAGTGGGGCAATCAAATCATCCTTCTTTATAATTATATCTCTTTCTGGACCTAAATCAATATTGATAAAAAATAAAAGCCCCTGTACCTATCTTTCTACAATTTGATTGTTTTCTCAAATTGTTTTGAGAATTGTTTTCAACATTATCTCATTGCTTATTGTTTTTAATAAACAGCACATCTTAAAAAAAAATCCTAAAATTTCATTTGAAATCACTGCACCTACAGTATCTATGAAACCTGACAAGATTTATCATCACAGAAGGAGCTAGTCATTTAATTCTATTGAGGAGAACATTGTCTTTCTTTTAAATTAAAACTCAAAATATCTGTACAACTATTTGAAAACTGTCAGTTTACAAATCTGTAGCAAGATAAATTTTAACTTTAAAAAAATCTATCCTACTCTGTAGGTAGGTAGGTAGGTAGGTAGGAAGGAAGGAAGGAAGGAAGGAAGGAAGGAAGGAAGGAAGGAAGGAAGGAAGGAAGGAAGGAAGGAAGGAAGGACCTTACAGCCTTTTTAAAAAAATCTCATGATACAGTGGGAGGCAAAAGTGGGATTTTGAATGTTATTTTAAATTCATCTCAGATAGAATCAGGTATGTTCACAACTAGGCTTTATATAAAAACTTTTTAAAACAATTTAGACTAAACCAGTCTGGGCATTGGTTTAAGGAATAGAAAACATTTCCACCTTACTAGCAAAGATAATGTTCTTTTTTAATTATTAAGTCCATCATGTAACATCTTGATAAATGAAAGTGATAAAAACACTTCTTCCTAAACATCTTTAACTCCTCCAAATAAGTAAGGTTCTTTCATGAACACATAAATGAAAATTAAAATGGATGATATACATACTCTTTATAATCAGAAAACGTTGAAGGAAAGCCACCCAATAACATTTGTAGCTTATCACAAGTTTGCTTTAAAATATAAAAATGTGAATTGATAGTGAATTACCAGCTGGTTAAGAAGGAAGTTAATAGAGAGATAGAGAGATGTGGGTTTGGTGGGCAGAGGCTTTGTGATTTAGAGAGAAGGAGGAAGGGATGGATGGATGGATGGATGGATGGATGGATGGATGGATGGATCTCAGCGTCTCTGTCTACCAATCCCACATCCATTCCTTTATGTTACTGAGCTCCTGATAGAAATTATTCCAGCAATAAACTAAGAAATTCATCAATATATTTTGGAAGACAAATTTTGTAACTTTAAGCAGGAAATGTATACTGCTTCTCCAGGTTTGGCTAATATAAAATTACAGTCAACTGGCTTTGTTTGCATCTATACTTTGTCATCATGTGTCTGATCAAAACAGCCCAGAATTATGCAACATAGGACAATATAAGACTGCTAGACATACTATGTTATTTAAGATATAGGGAATATAAATTGTGATGTTATGCATATTTCCCACTGAACATGGCTTGACTTATTAGCATATAAATACATGCGTAATTTACAAATATATAGAAGTGAAAAAGAAATTCATACTACAACATAATGTACATACTGTAGCCTGAACAACTGAGACTCTTAGGCAATGACTATTTCAAAACATACTGTTTGGACAGGTCAATAAAGATACTGCAGATTTTTTTTCCCCCTTAATCTTTACTCATCAGGAATATGAACTGGCTACTTGGGTAAATGACTGGAACTAAGATTCTGAATTTCCTCACTGTGAGACACACCAATAACATATGTACATTTGTTTTGTTAAAACATCTGTACAAGTTATGTAGCTATTTTAGCCTGCTGAATTGGGCCTGTGACTTACTAGTGTAATTACCAAAAATCTCCGCTTGGATGCTTGATTCCAGCCTGAAAGAATATTGTGCTAAAGATTAAAACTCCTTCAAGTCAAGCTTGATTCTATGTAGCTGTTTGGCAACAATATGAAATCTACCTAGTCAACATTAATAAATCTGATAGGGTTATGAGGAAGCTAAGGGAAAGGAAATCATCTCAAAGGTCCTATCAAAATGTAGAAGAATTAAAATTTGAGTCAAAGTTCAAGTGAACCTTCTGTAACGAGAGATTCATTTTTCTACATCTTGATAGGACCTTCACTCAAAATGAAAATGACAGTCTTCTCTTTAACAAATGAGCCAGGAATCAATTAAAGATCTAAAACACTCACAAATTTAACAAAGTTTTATACCATTTAATTGCTTATGTGGTTTCTTTGTAATCACTTTGTAGCATAGTTTCTCTTCTTTCAAATGTCGGAGCCTTCTACATTCCCCTGGGAAATCTAAAATCAAATTAATGTTTCAATTATATATACAAACATCTGTGTCAGTAATATTTAAATTACATAGCTATGAAAGACTGAGTATTTATTGTTCATGGCTGGTTTCTTTTCAGAAGCGAACTCTGATATTTTTACTTCCAATTCAGGTATCTTTGCATATGACCCATAAAAACATACTTTGCATATTAAAATCCATGTTAATAAGTTAAAATGGATAGAATGAGATGTTGTAATGCTACCACATGCTGACAATCATTACTACCAAACTAGCATCTCCTAATATACAATATCCCTAATTTTGACAAAAAAATGTCAAAGACCCCAAAGAAGTTATTAATACTTTAGTCCTGTCATATATTGCTTTTCCCGCATTCATTCTTTGCATGGAAAGGGCACAATGAATGTGTCATTAACCCCACCCATATTATGGCCCTTTAATGCAAAGAAACGAGGTTTTGAAATGGGTCACCTGTGGAAGGCTTAATTAATTAATTGAAGATTTATAACTGCTCCAATACTTAAGAATTCTGGACAGTGTATAAAATATAAAACATAATAGTAAAGCAATATCGAAATCATTATTACTATTATTAATATTATAATATTAAAGAAGTAAAAAACAAATATTATGACATCACAGTCTGTATTGAATGAAAGCAGGCAGGCAGGCAGGCAGGCAATTATGCACTATATTTTTTTGATGGCCTACACTCACCTTGTGGGGCAAACTGGTCCAAAGAAGGAGAGGCCCATATAGACACTCACTTTCATGCCCCTATTCTGCCACATCTAATAGCAGAGGATCTTCAGCATATGTTTTCCAGACATCTGGGATCTCTGAACAGAATCTACTTGGGGAGTACAGTCTGTTCAGTACTCAGATGCTGAACCATATAGGGATTTACATGCAATGCCTAACACTTTAAATTGCACTTGAAAACACAAAAGTAGCTAATGTAGTTCTTATAGCAACTTGGCAGTACCAGGGCTGCCCAGGAAGCATGCAAACCGCTGTACTTTGTACTGATGGATGGTCCTCAAGGACAGCCTCATGCAGAGTGAATTACAGCAATCCAATTGTAAAATAACAAAGGCATGACTGACCATCCTCAATGCCTGCTGTTCCAGGTAAGGCCACAACCAGTACACAAATCAAAGCTGAGCAAAGGAGCTCATGGCCATGGCTTTCATCTGCTCTTCCAGCAGGATCTGAGTCCAAGAGGAATCCCAAACAGTAAGTCTGCTCTTTCCAATGGAGCACAGTCCTCTCAAATGTGAAGGTAAAGATTGTCCTGAAATCAAGGGACTTTTGAATTAACAGCCACTCCATTTTGCTTGCATTGAGAATGAGACTGTTTCCTTCCATCCAAGCTACAACAGCCATCAGACACCAGATCAGGTTTTCTATCACATTTGGACTAGGCTGAAATATTTAACTTGGTATTTCCCAGCTATGTTACAAAACCTCACCCCAAACTGGCATGTAAATTCTCCGTGGTCTCATGAAAATGTTAAACAGGATTGGATATAGGACCAAGCCCTGTGGCAGCTTATAACAGTGCTCAAGCTTCACATACTTCTCACCAACTATTGGACTCCACTTAGGAACAGAACTTTAGTGTAAACTTAGCATCAATAGTTACTTGCTAATATAATGCTTATGTTCCATTAGGTCAATGCTTTATAATTTGTCTTAATATATATTTTCTTTTGCTCCTCTTCCTTAAAAATTAAAACTGTTTTCTAATCTTTATTTGGAATGTAATGAAACAACACTCATTTTCATTCCTCAGGTCCTACCTAAATATTATGCACCTTTTACACAATTACTCTACACATCTGGTGAAAAATATGGGAATCTCCCTTTCACCAGACATATATTTGGTTGACCCATTGATTATCTTGGGAAATGGAAAACACAGATACCTTATTGAACCACTCAGGATCATTGTCCCCAGGGGCACAATCACTATAGAAAGCAACAGAATACAGTACAACAATTGCATAGATTCATTGAATCAAAGGTTGAATACAGTTGTCCCTTTAATGCATTTCTCAGTTTCAGCACCATTATACACTACTGATCAAGAAAAAATTCACAAGTATAAGCAAGAGACATTATCTAAATTAGTAATCAGTTACTAAAAACTATTTTCTAGTTCCTTGATTCCAGAAAGATTATGTTCTGTAGAAAATATAGTGAAGGAAGTAGCAAGCAAAAAGTAACACATAAAAGTTACAGAAGTTGTTACACTTCTTTACATAATTCTCTCACTTTATACAAGATCTAAAAGTGTCTTGCAAAAAAACCCCATACATATAGTCTTTGTAACAGGAAGGTGTGAGATTCAGATAATTTATCATGTGGATATAGGCCCCTCACACCTGTTGGTATACATAGGACAAAGGACAAGTGTGACAGAAGTACACAGCTTACTCATGTGATTTCACATTTTTCCTCAAGCATTTTTCAGTATTTGCACTGACAGCATCTGCAATTTTCTTATGCAGTAGCAGGCCCAATTATTTATTTTAGTTTGCTATTGTTTTCACAAAAGTACAAGCCCTCCCTTTTTTAATTTGAAATCATGATCACCCCCATGATATTGAATGCACCTCCAGCCATTTGAATAAGAGAATGCTTTCCTAAAGAAAATATGTAAGAATTACTATACAAAATACAAAACTAATAGCATAAGAGAACCAGTTAGTGCTATTTTAATTTCATATTCATTAGCAATTAATGAATTCCCAGATCTTACTAAAACACAACATCTATTCACCAGATTGTTAATCTGGAATCTCCACTGCCTAGTGTACATTTAGTTTTACTCAGAGAACCCAGACCTCAATTCCTCTCTAATTAAATGGAAACTTTTATTTTCTTATTTCTCCCTAAATTGTTTTATATAGGATAATCCCTAGATATTGTCCTTTTCTTTTTGAGAAATTATTTTTTCAAGTGTGAAATCAAAAAATTTCATGTGTTAGTAATTAAGAAGATTGTCACCTTTCAGGTGGAAAATGGATATTATATTTTTATTTGTATGTTGATAGCTGTTTGACAACTCAGTGACCTGAAAACATAATTGATTTTAATGTTTTTACTAATTTTATCAATTCTTTACCTGACTTGCTTTTAAAGTTGGTTTCCTTTGCATTTTACTGAAACATTATAGTTTGCAGCATTTTTAACTACACTGAGTGTCACTTAGCTTATAAGATGCAGTAATTAATTGATTCCATCATGTGTAGGGAAGGAGGGACGGACAACACACTTTCTATATTATATAATACTGATAATAGCATGTGAAAATACTATAATTCAAAAGCAACATGTGTGGTTTTGACTGTGTTCTGCTACACACACACACACACACATAGAGAGAGAGAGAGACAGAGAGAGACAGAGAGACAGAGAGAGGAGAGTAATGGAAGAGAAGAGATATACAACACAGTCTGCAAACATTGGGAAATATTTTTGCACCAAAATAACTAGAATAGAAGGAAATGTTTTAAACATTAGACTGTTAATTCAGTAATTGTTCTGAGTTGTGGGAACACGTTAAATTTTATTTGTATAAAATATTCCCTGTGTGCCTCAGTAGATGGACATTCAAGAACCAAGGTACATCACTGAAATGTTCTTTCACAGTCAAAATAGTTTCTATTCTGTCATGAACTATTAGAAGCCAGCAATTTGCCAATGTGGCAAAAATACAAATTGTAATGACATATCCAGAAAAAGCATTAAAATACATTAGGTTCTGTATTAAGCCAGAAGTATTTATTAAGCATTTTCAATACATTAGCATTTCCTTGGCACTAGGCAAGAAGTATGACTTAAGAATTGTTATTTTATCCTCTTGTTTTTCATCTCAATGGCTCTGACTGTACAATATTTATCCCAGAATCTGGTTAACCCACGATTGTTTCTAATTCTGTTCCATTTCATTTTAGCAAATTGACATAGCACAGAAAGTTATCAACTATAACATCATAAAAAGAGAAACAGAATAGAATGACATTTGTCTCATCAGTTAATAATTGATACCATATTTTTCAGTTGATAATTTAATGAGATTTTACTGGTATTTTAAATCCAAGGATAATTAGAACTTTGTGCAGATAGAACTAGGACAATAAAACAGGATATGTATAAGCTTTTCAATTTCTTTTTCTCAGATTTAACCAAGCAGAATCATGAAATCTTCATGAAAGATTTCAGCTGAGTTGTCTAATTTCAGAACTAAATAAGAAAATAATTGTCCCTTAAAAATCCACTAAAATCAGAGACTGGATTGATGCTATGAGCAATTCTGCACGGCAAGTTAAGCTGCTTTCTCCTGTGTTACTCCAAATTGTTCATGAAACTGACTTATCTATTTCCAGTCTGGGGTGCAATGATTTGGCAATGAGATTGGGATGGTGCTCAATCTGGACTATGGCTGCTAAAGGACATGATTGGTCATTCCCCTGCTTTTTGCCCTTCACATCCATGCAGGGAGGGGAAGACTTCCTAGCTGACCTTTATGCCGTGGATCAACCAATGTCTTCCTTTTCCTTTTAGAGTATATTCCCTCCTCACTAGTTTCCATTCTTTTCCTTTGCTTTTCCAGATGTTTGCACACAAAGATATCATTATAGCCCTTCTCATTTTCTCTCCTTTGATAATAATGCATCCTTATTGTACCATGATTGCTTTGATATTACGTTATCAGTGCAAAGAGAACAGGTTGCCCTGTCATGCCTACATTCACTCCACAGAAACTTTGCAGCAAGGAAGAACTGAGGATTCAGATTCATAGAAGCAAAGAAGTGACATGCATTGTAGCTTTGTTCCAATGCTCATGTTGGAACTTAAACATTTAAAAGGAGAACAACAACAACAACAACAAAGGAACCATACAATGGACATGGGATGGGAAAGAAAGGAGAGTATACTTCACCATTCTAGACCAAAACTGAAAGAGTGCCGAGCAGGAGATATAAGGGAGAATGCAGCCCAGCACCATGATATGGCTGCATAGGACACTCCAGTCACTGAAGGGAAAGGAACATGCTTGGTGCTGTACACAACTGCATCAGAGAATGTTGCTATGATGGATCAGGGTGGGAAACAATAGTCTTGAAATAGAGCTTCAAATCACAAACAGGGGAAATGTGTATGATGGCCTGGGAGTGGGTAGAGGAGGACACTGATTGTTCTTACACTCAAGAAATGGTGGGTGGTCTGTACTGTTGACGGACGAATCAGAAAGTATAGTTCTAGACTATTTCACAGTCCTAGACAGCAAATGACATATATCCAGAATTTGAAGGTTCAGCATGAATGAAATGCACTTAATATGTACTTTCTGGAAAATGAGCTGTTGAAATATGCCTGCATGACAATGTTTCCAGATTAGTAACTAAAATCTGGAAGAACTGTGTGATGGAACTCACCTCTATTAGGATGTTGTAAAAATGAAGTGAAGACTGTCTCAATTCTCTGAAGAACACAAGTATTTGATCAGGCCAATCTAATCCAATCTTCTGTTCCCACAAACACTAAGCAGTTGCCCCTGGGAGTCTCACAAACATTTTAGGAGCATGATGGAACTTGTTATAGTGTACAGCATGATATCTGAATACTTTTGCTGTGGCCACTCTTATTTGGTGATGAATATTTTCAATATTCTTGTTTCAATATTCTTGTTAAGCCATCCAAATTGCTGGTCAACATCAACAAGAAAGCAAATTTCTCATACTCCTCAGCAAAATGTGCTGTAGACAAGGAATTCTTACACCATAAAATAAAATATTGAGACAGATTCATAATATTAGGAATAAAAATGATAATCAGTCAAGTGTCAACAGTAAAACACATCATATAATCCCCTGGAATATTAATATAGCTAACTGACACACTGTACTTGTAAAAATCGGGAAAAAAAATCTTGGTGGCTTCTGTTAGAAACTCAAGTAGATAAACATTACTTTATTTGATTTGAAATGGATATTCTTATGTTCTTATGAATATAGTTATTTAATGATTATCATAATATAATGATATAAAATATATTTTGAGAGAATAAAATGAAAAAGGATAGAAACTTATTCCTAAAGAATTTATCCAGAGCAAAGAAATGGACATTAAATCATGGGAAATGTAACTCTACGAAGTGATTTTAGAGGACTGCACTGGATAGGTCAGTAAAAATGGGAGGAAAAAAGAATCCTTGTTAGAGAATCACGAAAGGAGGTACAGCTGTTTTCATCAAAAGCACCACAAACACTTTCCTCCTGTTAATCGTAGAAAAGTCTAGTGGTAAATAAACCATAAAGAACAGTTTGTTATCCTTTTATGGTACAAAAATGATCAAACAATTGGAACAATTGATGGGAAAAAGTTATAGTACTTGGGTCTGAGCAGCGAAATTTGCTTTCTTGTTGATGTTGACCAGCAATTTGGATGGCTTAACAAGAATATTGAAACAAGAATATTGAAAACATTCATCACCAACTAAGGGTGGCCACAGCAAAAGTATTCAGATATCATGCTGTACACTATAACAAGTTCCATCATGCTCCTAAAATGTTTGTGAGACTCCCAGGGACAACTGCTTAGTGTTTGTGGGAACAGAAGATTGGATTAGATTGGCCTGATCAAATACTTGTGTTCTTCAGAGAATTGAGACAGTCTTCACTTCATTTTTACAAGCAATGCTTACTGCTTGAGCACATCAGAATTCTTTGATATATTTAACTGTAGGCTAAGAGTATTAATTTGCATATGTTTTAAAGTGAATCTGACATGAATCCCACTTTTCTCATTTGAAATAATTCACATAATGAGAGTTTTATTTTCCTCACCTTTTATGAAATGATTAGATGAGAAGTAAAAAAGATTGAAAGTCATGTTACCTTCGACTAGTTCTGTAAATATGTCACGCTGTTCTGCACAGAATGTAATGTTCAGGAAGGGGAAAAATAAGTTTCTAACTTAGAAGAGGACGAGGAAGAGGAGTCAACAGTGAAAACTGTACACTTGCAACTGTGGGTACCCATTGAAGTTACAGGTTTCTGAACAGCTTTATATAAGTGGCAAAGGAGAGAAAATAATACTTTTTAAATGATTTTGCCAGGAAAGAAATTCATATCAATTCTGCTCGGTGCTTTGAACTGGGAGTAAGGTGCAGTTCCATTAGGATATGAACTGGCATGCAGATTTACAAAGCCACACAGAAGCCAAACGTTGGATAATGGCTGTATAGGCATGTTCTCCTTAGTCTTCCCAAAATATTAAAGCAAAAGCAAGCATACATGGTTTATCTTTGGGACTGTGGGAGACTTTCTTAAGGCGAATATTGTGACATTCCTGAGTTCTTAGTAGCCTTTCTCCCCTTCACTCTTAGGCTAACATATGCCTTTTCAATATGCACAGGAGTTCACAAGGGGGAAGGGGACAAATAAGAATACATACATTGTGGTGTTGTGATGCAAACTCCACCCATATATAGTTTTTGCAGCAGTCTATAGTAAAGAATATACCATCATTCATATGAATGGTTCAATAAAGAAGACTAGGCCAAAGATTATGAGGGCTGAACAGTGGTAAATGAGGAATGTATTTAGCAATCCTGCAAACAAGTTTAAACAGAAATAAAAAGATACTGACAATATTTTATCAGCTTCCTTTGTTTCTCAGCAATGCTGGATATTTTAACGGGAAGCAGTTCCGTACTGTATAATCTATGCTTGCTTCCTTAGCTCCAGAATGGGTCATTAAAATGTTTTGACAAATCCATTTAATCTACTTGCCAACTTTTGAATACTTTCAACACAGAATGTTTAAAATATTTCCTGAAGGGGGCCTCAGTGTGGCCCTACATCCCAGCATGTGATACTATACTGAAAAAGCCTTCCTCACGACGTCAGGGTGAAATTCACTTTATTTGCAAAAAGCCTTGACCAATTAGGTTACATAAGGGACATATGTGAATGGGCAATGAGTTGAGAGGTTTAATGTATTAATTTTCAATTTCTTTCTATGTTTAGGCTGTGGGAGAGCAGGCGGCTGAGAAAAATTGCAGGCGCCTGTGCTGCCTTCTTTCCCTCCTATTTGAGCCTTCCCCCCCCCCCCCCTCCCATCAGCATGGAAGAGTTGCCATTAAGCTGCAACCTTGAAACCGGTGTGGGAAGAGATGCCTGTTTTTGAGGCTCTGCAGCCACCAGCAAACAGAGTAAAGCAGCTGAATAAAGGAAGGTGTTTTTTCTTCAAAAGCAGTGAATGGGCCAGAAGGGGGAAAAGTATAGAGGCCCGGCAAGGAAAAGTGAAGGTATAAAAGTACAATGTGGAAAGTTGCAAGTATGCTACATGTTGGCCCGTATCACTGAGGAAAAAAGCAGAAGAAATCCCAGAGAGAGAGGAATTAAAGCAGAAAAGTGTTTTTAAGAAGAAAACATTGTTACAGAATAGGGTTACTATACAGTGTAGTATTGTAATAGTAATGGAAGAGTAATATAGTCATTGTAACTGTTATAATAACAGTAGAATATAGTGTAGAGAAAATTGTAATTGTGTAGTATCAATAGTAACAGAAATAATGTATAGGATAAGATAAGATAATAGTAATAATGTATAGGATAAGAGCCTGTTTGGTGTAGTGGTTAGGCACCAGGCTAGAAGCCAGGAAATGGTGAGTTCTAGTCCTGCCTTAGGCATAAAAGCCAGCTAGGTGACTTTAGGTCAGTCCCATTCTCCTTCAGCTCAGCCTACTTCACAGGGTTGTGGTTGTGGGGAAAATAGGAGGAGGAAGGAGTATTAAGTATGTTCACTGCCTTGAGTTATTTATAAAAATAATAAAGGTGGGATAAAAAACCTAAAGGGGGAAAAATGATAGAGGCAATAGAAAGCACTCACACATATAGGTTTGTAAATTTCATGTTTCACTTTTGTATCTTGATTTTTTTTTTTAATAAAACATGTCCCCAACCCTTATAGGGAGATATAAAAAAAAAATCCACCTGACCAGGGTCCAGTCCTTTTGTGGATCTTTTGGGTCTGGGCCAATCTAATTGGGTACAATTTAAAAAAAAACCCTGTGACAAGGCTTATAACATCACATTTCATTTAGATATGACCTCAGAACATATTGTCAAGAAAGGAACTGTGCTCCAATCTGGTCGGAGTCTGTATTTGCTCATATAGACTAGGATACAGAGGCAGACATAAATATATTTGTCTTTACAGGCAAACACAAGTATGTTTGTCTACAACAGGGGCTCTCCACACAGATATTTCTAAACTTTGAACTAATTTCAGGAGATGCTTGCCTATTGCATATAGGAACTACATACTTAGAATTTCCTTTGGGATCTATGGATCTCTGACACCATATTTGTTTTGTGGAAGTTGGGTATGTGTTTTCCTCCTTCAAAATGTCAAGTTACAGTTGAAACAAAATTATTTTTTTATTACCTACTAAATAAAGATAGTGTTTAGATTATTTTCCATTAAAAAAGAAATCTGAATGACATTAATAAAATGACAAGGAGATAGTCCACTAACTTATACAAATTTTTGGTGAATTTCAGGTATGTCTCTGATGGTGATATCAGGCAGATTAAACTAGGGGTATTGATTTCCCTTATAAGCTTTTGCATTTACACTACTGTGAATAGAGTCCATCCAAGATACTTTTACAGCTTCTGGGGTAGGATTATGTAGAGAGTAAGGAAGACAATCTTGATGAAATGTGCAAGAATCATTACCTAGGAAAAAGGGGCTGAAATATTTTTTTGAGATAACATTTGGAAGTGGTTCAGGCAGACACATCCATAATTCACTGGTATAGGAAGGAGGAAAGGGTACAACACAATCAGATGTGCAAGACTCCATCATTATAGCCAACTTCAATAAAAATAGTTTTTGCCTTCCTGTGGAATTGATTTCCTGTTCTGATCTGCCTAGTGGGGCTGACACATAGCAAGCAGAAAGAATGGACGTTAGTAGAATTATAGTATAAAAGTATAGCATAGGGATTAAATCTGAAACTTTTGCCCCATAAACCCATATTGCACCATTAGGAAATTCTGTTCTGACAGAACTCAGCAGCTGCATTAAAACATCAATTTAGGTCCCAGCCTGACTTTCTGAAAATGCTTAGATTCCTTTAAATCCATTGGAAAAGTCTCACATAACTGAATTATGGGTTATGGCCATAACTATTAACAGAATTACAGTGCATGAAATAAGAGAGTACTGTGACTAATTATATATTGCTGTATTTATCTACTTCAAGCATCTTTGGTGAAATCTTGTTCTGATAAGTAAAATGACAAACGTTTCAGAAGCCAGATTAACATATTTCTATTATAATTTCTATCTGGCAATTTCTTCTATTAATTTTCCCACTGAAATTGGGGAAAAATTACAAGCTTATGAAAGCATGGAGGAAGCTGCATAAGTTATTGCTTGAGAAATTAAATTATAGCTATTAAGGAAAGCTAGTGTGATAAGATATTGAATTAGATTGATCCTGGAAAGTTTTTGACTTTGATTTTGTATGCAAAATGTTGGATTAATAATATGACAGATGGTGTGTTACTATGGAGAATTGGCATGTTGTCAGGAATAGCTGGATGAGGACCCTAGAGAGGAAGATTCATAGAGAATTAATTCAAAGGAGCAGCTAGACAGGTTGAAGAAACAGTCCTGTAGTCAGGTGTCATATTTTCAACAAAAGCATATTATAATGTGTATAATTGCAATAAAAATATAGTGAATATTATATTTAGTAAAATCATTACTAGTTATGGCAGTAATATTATTATATATTTATTAAGCATATATTGTATGTATGAGCTGTACCCAGAATGAACATAGTTCCTGCTCAGAACTGCTTCTGATAATCTAGTAGTTCCTTGATTTATGCATTTAACTGCATATTCAGATTATTTATTTGTGAGTGGTATAATATTAATAGCATATGCTTAGTCACCAAAAACAAACAAACAAACACGGAATGGATCTCATTATGGAAGAAGATCTTCCATGGTGACTAGAATTGGCCCAAGACAACTTGTTCAGTAAAGTCTAAGGTGGTATTCAACCATTCTATTTACACACATCACCACACTTGAGTGCAAGCAGGCTTTTGTGGTGCTCTCCCTTCTGTTCACTTCCATAACCCCCAGCATCTGCCACCTGAGGTATCTCTTGCACTCTTCTAATTATAGGCTGGCTCTGGGTCTGACCTCTGATTAGCTAATCAGACAGTTAATTTGTGAAATAGGTACTGGACGAGTTAGCTGATTATCTCAACTATATAGACCACACATGAGCAAAAAATGTTGAGTGGACAAAAACTAAAAATAAGAAAAAGCACCTAATAGATAAACTAATCTAACCCCCCCCCCGGAGGGGCAGGACAGTGTTCAGTCACGTAGCATTGAAACATGGGAAGGTACTTCACATTGGCTATCACTAAAAAATGGAACTGGAAGACAGTAGAGCAAGAAAAACAGCAAATAATATGTGTGTTAGTGTTTTTACAGCATGAAGTGATACATTTGTATTTTAATAAATGATAAAAACTTAAACATATATTAAGAAATAATAGGGTTAAATCTAGTTCTGAATGAAAAATTAAATAATATTTATATTATTAATTTTAAGAATAAGGTTTGAGAAACTAGTGAATATAAACAGGACACAAAAATTAGTGAAGATAAGCAGGTATTTTTGCATATACTGTATATCACATTAAAAGTTTAAAAGGAAAAGAGCTATTCCTCTTTTAAAGTGTTATATAGGTCTTGTATGAGCTCTGAACAGAAGTGACCTCCATTGGTTTTCTCCTATTGCAAGATCAGTTTTTACACATTAGCTTGCTTAGAAATCATACTGCTTGAATGCAAGCTAAGTTAGCTGCTATTTGTTTCTCTGAATTTAGTGTGATATGAGTTACGGTATACCCATGTAGGGCTAAAGTACAGTAAACTTAATTGGTATCCTGCCATGGGTGAACATGGAAAATGAAATATCGGAAGTTTAGCCTTTAGGGAAAAATTGTTAAATATTTGTAAATATGTTCCCAAGAGTATCCACAAGGTATGGTAAAAAAAATCAAGATAGTGGTTATGACTGTGCAATTGAAGCTTTGCCTACTTTTTGTGTGGAAACAAATACACTTTGTCCAAGTTCAACATAAAACTAAAATCATGCAAGAGTCACTTTCAGAATGTAATGAAGTTCATGAGTCTTAATTGCCTTTCAGGATCCCATATATTCAAATTCTTGTTTTATTTATATTGGCGGTTCTTAAAGTGTGGTCTGGGCACTCCTGGGGGTCCCTGAGACCCTTTAAGGGCTCTCTGAGGTCAAATAAATATTTTAAAATGTCTCCGTTTTAATTTTTAATACAGCAAATATTGATAGATGTAACCCACATAAACCAAAGCTGTTTGGAGTCTTCAATCATTTTTAAGAATGTAAAGGGTCTGCAGCCAAAATGTTTAGAACCACTGATTTATATCTTACATAGCCCAACAAACAACAACAAAAATGTATACATTAATGCTATGTTGTAGGATTGCTGGAATTACTCCTGAAAAAGAGGGTGAAGATTACATTCCTTGAGTCTCCCTCTCAAAAGATGTTCCAAAAAATAAAAACATAAAAATAAAATCCACAAGCTAGAGAAAAGGAGAAAATAAGGCATTTCTCTTTATACAACCCAGTTTTGTAATCCAAGGTTTTCCAAATCACCCATAGCTCTCTGTCCTCTCCCTATCTCTCACACATAGGTGCACACACATATACTCACAAAAATCCACACAGAAAGTTCCTTCATCCCTCCTGTTTTCCCAGGAGCACAAAGCACAAAATGGGATTTAGAGTTACAAACACTGACTACCGAATGCTTAAATCAGTGTTTCTCAACCTCAGCAACATTAAGATGTGTGGACTTCATCTCCCAGAATTCCCCAGCCAGCAGGGGAATTCAACAACATATGGGCTCACTCAACATAACAGACTAGTCCAAAATGACTTTGAATATTTGGGCTTCAGTGAATTGTGAAAATTCAACCATGGTTCTAAGTATGTTGTTTGAATTAAATTATTTTATTACAGCATAATATGATGTATATCATTGACCAGTATCAGAGTTATTGGATAATACTGATTGTTTTCTTAATCACCTTTTCATGTTTGGTATGTAGCCAAGATAAAATGGTCTCCAGGGCTAAGAGTTAGTTTTTTGTATCTCTTTTCTGCTTTCTGATTTTTTTGCAGTCTAGATCTGGTAGCCCTAATGATGTCAAAAAAAAAAAATTCTATTTTAAAAAACACTTGGAATTCTAAGACAAGGGCACAGAGCAAAGCAAAGTTTAGTGGGAATGCTGCATTTTGAAATAAAAAGAAGGCTGGGACAATTTAAATACCATGAGATGGCATAGTAAATTAGAAAATGAAGAAAGGGCAGTGTTTTCATGATTGTTTCATGATGACTGCCATTATCTAAGAAGATATGACCTCTAGATGGGAGTAAAGAGACCAGAAACATCTACCTCTAGGGACTGTCCAGATTTTTGCAGCTTAGAGATGGTAGGCTTAAAGATGGGCAACACATATCTCACATGTCCATCCTGTGTATATGTTTTTTTGGAGGTGAGGTGAAAGCTATACTCTAAATATACCAGGCAAAGTGGTTTGGGTTACTCTAGCATAACATTCATGAATTCCATACTTCAAGAGACTTAGATATGATGGGAAATGTAATCTAACACATTATAGGAGAATAATTTTGGGCAGTGGCTGTGAGGTGGGAAGGGGAAAGGTTCCCACTGCTTATCTGTTATTCTTACTTTGAAACAGAAGGAACTGTATAGTTACACATTTGTCTCTTTTAACAATATATAGCCTGGCTGAATTGCTGTATACTTTGGAGAGGAACAGATTAGGGTTTCCACATACTGTACCTCTTTTAAAGTAAAATCCTAAAGCCTTCTCTTTCAGTGTTCAATGTTCTAAACCAGAACAGACATATGCTAGAAATCAAATCTTTCTGCAAAGTCCTTCTGCTATAATATAGGGTGCATTAAATTTCTCAAAATAATCTAATTGGGCTCATACCATATTTCTTGGAAGAATATAAATGGTTAAAAGAATAATACATTTTTGTTCTCACTTCCAAACAAGGATTCATTCCCAGAGAAAAGTGGGAGTTTTCAGACTCCCCAGTTTTGACCAAATATAAAATTATTCTCAGCAAATTAATCCACTGCTACACACGTATCAAGTCTCATGGAGCTGGGATTTAGTGTTACTGGGAAGTAAGCAGGAGAACCTGTAATGAAAAGAACTTCCAGATTTTGGGTTTGGAAGATCACTCCACCTCATATAATAGCAATTAAATGGCTAAGAATTTTCTGTCATTTTAGATCATTAACATTCTGTCTGGAGTAGCTCCCTCTGGCTATTGGCAGGGTTGGTCCTGTTCTTAATTTTAAGAAAGGAGATGAAATAACAGCTTTTACAAGATCTATCATCAAACTCCTAGACTGGGTGGACACAGCAACAGGATCATATGTATTGACATATTCTTGTATGGGTTAGCAATGTTTGAGGAGGCACTGTAGAGGATTAATCAGATCAAGTATTTTAAGCATTCTACTAAACCACCAGGACAACACGTCCTAATTTTAAAAGAGACTATATCTGTGGAGTCCTTGGGGTTCTCTGAGCTTGATTGTTTTCTTGCAAACATTTATGAAAAGTTTGCAGGAAAACAACCAAGCTCAGAGAACCCCAAGGACTCCACAGTTCAACCCTGAGCTACACATATTTGCTTCTGTTAGAAGCAAGAGATATTCCAGACATTCTGAAATATTCTTAGGTATTCCAAGGCATTTAGAAACACAAATCTTATTTTGAAATACAAGTGAGACTTGTGAGTGTTAGTTAATAGTAACAATAGCACATAGATCTCACTTTCAGTACTCCAGATCATTTGATCTGTTAGTTGTAAGGATTATTGTGGCAAGAATCCTAGGCAAATTACTTCATTTCTTTCTCCCTCTTTCTCCCTCCTCCTATCTCTTTCTTCTATTCAGAAAACATTATAATGGGCCTTTTTAAATAAATATTAATCTTCCATTCACACATAGTATCTTTTTAAGTAAATGAAATGTTGCATGTGTTTGAAATTATGCAAACCAATTATACTAATGGGATCAAAAGAGGAGATTTTAAAGATAAAGCAAGACATATGGTGACAGTTTCAGCTTCATTAAATTATCTGTAGCTGAAGAGTCTTCAGATTCCATAGTTAAATTATGTAAAAAATGAAGATGATCTACTCCCATTCTGGCTGCAGTAAAACAGGATGTTTGCTATATAAAGACCCTAGTCTAGGGTGGGGTATACTGCTGATTCCAGCATATTTGTTCAGCTAATTTGGGATGCCAGACAAATGTGCATTTTATTAGCAGAAATAGTTATAGTAGTTAAATTGTAACTGGCGGGATATCTAAATGGTACTGGCCATATATCCTATGAATAGCCAGTATCACAAAATCCTTATGGCTTATTTTACAATGTACCTAATTCAAGGCACTATGGAGGATTTAGCAATTTTACAACCTCTATTTTACTAAAAGTAAACCTCATTTACTTTTGAGTCTATCTACATTGGTCATGGTTAGAGTTAGGCCAAGCTCAACAGGGTTGAGATTGGAACCAGGAAAAATAATAAAATTAACAACAATCAATAACAACAATAACAGATGGGAACCAGGAACAATAATAAAAGCCAAAAATTAGAATCAAAGGGCAATTCAAATCAAAGCCTGGCACAAGTACAAAGATAGGACTAAAAGACAACCACACCAAAAGTTAGAATTGAAAAACCAAGGATACCAAAACACTGCATGGTTCAGAAATGAACTCTGAATAATTTTAATCAAGGCTATTTGATTAGGCAAATTAACCAAAATAAAATGGATAAAAGATATATAGCCCAAACTCCACAAAAGTCATCTGTTTCAGTTTAGGTTTATGATTGTTAAATTTTGGAAGCTGTACAAACTATACTTAGACTTTTGGCATTCCAGAAAAGACTGATTTGCTTGACTGATTGTATCCAACTTTATTTTCCTCTCTCTTTAAGTAATAGGCTGGTCAAATTCCTATGACTGAATCCTTTTGTTTCATTTTCCAGAGGCTATGAAAATGCTTCTATGATACAGCCCTTGGAATGGCACTCTGTGTGGGACATTAAACTAATCATCTGTCCCATTTAAGATAATTCAAGCTACAACATCATTCAGAGAACAGTAGGGTTATTAACAGTGTGATGACATAATTGGGTCTTGGTTCAATATCTCTCCAAGAATAGAGAAACTGTTACCCATTCAAGCATACTGCTGCTGTATTTCAAAAACTGACTAATAAACTCTCATCTATTTAAGAACTATTTCTTGACAGGAGAAAATGTAAAGTTGTCGCTCCTCTCCTATATTTATAGAACTGGCATTCTGCAAAGAACTCTATTTATATCTTTAACCTTGCTTCCAGTAGCATAAGTATGCAGAGTTGGCTGCCAAGGAGTATTCCCCCTCCCATGTTCTGTCAGTATTTTTAAAATGCAGTTTCTGAAGTGAATCAGTGGCATTATAAATTGAGACTGTGTTTTCACACACATACACATACACATACACATGAGCACACACACATTATGTATACTTCTAAATAATTCCCACTGGAACATCAGAATTAGTTAGAATAACCAAGCATGAAATTATTGTACATAGCTCAGTTCTTTAGGGTCTTTTTGAATTGGCATTAAGAATATTTCTGTTCTCAGGAAATGGATAGCTTTGGCTGCTTGAAAAAAAAATACAACTTTTGATTTGTTATAGCAACATCTTGAATTATGACTTTAGATCATTCCCAGGCTAAGTGGTAATCTTCTTATCTGTTGACTGCTTTATTGCCTAAAAGGTGAACATTAAAAAAAAAAAAATCTAATGTACTCCTTGGTGGTATCTCTCACTCAGTTTATTATGGAACCAAAATTAGAAGCCAGAGGAAGCAAAAGTATCTTCCCCTATTTGAAGGAGAATAGCTTGCTGAGCTAGAATTAGGCCAATGGATAGCTATCACTGAATATTGTCTGCATCCAAAATAGAATTTAAAAACAAACTGCACACCACTTTAAAAGGTCTCTGCCCCAACATATAAACTTTTAGAATTTATCAGACTTCTGGTGAGTATATGACAAGCTAAACATCTCTGAAGGAGCGGGGATGGTGTTTACAGCGGAGATCAGTGGCCAGATTCTAGATCATGGTGGGTGAAATCTCTCTGGACAAAGGAATGATCATAAGATAGCCCACATGTACTCCAGACAGCTACTCTTCATGAGTAGACCAACGTTTTAGTCGTCACCTTATGCAAGTGGCTGGGAGTTGACGGATTCCATCTAAGCTCACAGTCATAACACAGCCTATGTGGACAAAAAGCTTTACTGAGCCACATTTCTTAATTACCTTTGGAATTATTTTTACTGCTTTTCAAATATTAAGAACCTTTGGAATGGAAGGCTTTTATTGCATTCACTGAGTAAGATCCTTCTCTTTAGTGAAAAAAGTTTTAAGTATGAGTTTAAGGATTTAGAAAAAAAAATACTTTTTGGAATAAACAGCAGAACAGTGTTTAGAGTGTTGATTTTGGAATGTTAAAAATGGACTAAGAGTTCAGATGGATTTGAAATAAGACTTTGAAATTAATTATAAGAATCCTTTCCATTGGAAATGGCTATTGTTTGGATTCCTGGGGGCGGGGGACATGATAAGATGGGAGTTTGAAGATTGGACACAACAGGGAGCTAGAAGAAATTAAAGATTATAATTAAAGGAGAAGAATACTTCAAGTTGACTCGTTAATACAGAATGGCACAAAATACTTTTAAGAATATTTGTGAACATTGGACTCAGAAGTTAATTTTAAGAATGTCTGTCATCATAGGTGACATCACAGGTAACATCATACCATCAAACCACCGTAACATCAATAACAGCTGTCATCATAGGTAACATCATAGGATTGACAATGATGTTACAGAAGAGGAACAGGCTCTACCAGACAAGACTGAAATTGATTACAGTGTGGACTTATGAAAAACCTTTATTACTGATTATGTGTTAGAAAGCCCAACAATAAAATATATAGACCTGTAATTATTAATAAAACTTTTTTAAAAACTGCAATAAAATTACATAAAATAAGTTTTTATAATTTTATTATAGTAACTGTAGTACAAATAGCAGTGGCAATCACCAAAATTTGGCTAAACTTCAATGGTAGCTAGGATGGATAGCACAACATTGGGCAACCCGGAAAGATATGTCAGGTTCCTGGTCAGATAGAAGAAGTGACAGGTAGACATTGTGCTCTCTACCAGGACATAATGTGGACTTAAAAATGACAAGCTACAAGAATTATACCAAAAAAGATCATAACTGGATAACTGGTTGATGTGTTAGTAATTAAAAGGGACATACAAATAATAGACTAGAAGAGTGATTTGGAAAATTTCCTTATACAGGATTTAGAAAAGAGACCTGTTAAAGTTTTGAAGGATGAAGAAAAAAGGAAAATAAATCAAGTTCTAGGACATTATTTGAAGGGATTAAAAACCAAGACTGTTAAAAGTACAAGGAAGGAATATAAAGTTGATTTATTTGATCAAGGTTAAAATAGATATGTAGTTCTCTGGTAACCCTTAATGGACTTTTGCTGACCAAGAATAAATGATGAGGTTTTAAGACTGTTTATATTAAGAGATGAGATATGGGAAGAAAAAGCATTTGATGTATTTAAGGGAAGGTGATAAGTTACTAGATTTGTTTATACAGTACTTGTTTTGATGAAGGGGGAAGTTACTTTATATATTTGTCTTTTTTCCTTTCTTTTTTCTTTTTCTTTTCCTTTTCTATTTCTTTTTCTATTCTCTTTTCTTTTTTTCTTTTCTGCACTTCCTAATTTTTCTTTTTACTTTTATATTCTTTTTGCTTGTATTAGTTTTTTTATCTTTTCAATTGTAATCTTTAATAATATAATAAATTATTATAAAAATAATTGTTTAGAATCTATACAAATAAAAATCTTATTGAAAATTTGAAATACAAGGATTTGAATTAGAGTTTTAATGCTTTAAATGAAAAAAAGAACAACAGAGTTGAAGAGACAGTTATTGGATTAAAGTGACTGATTCATCTCAAACAAGATTCATTTATTTATTTCAATAACTGTCTGATATGGCAGTGTTTTTTGCGGGGGGGGGGACTTGTTTATATTTTTTATAGTTGTTATTTGCTCTTTTTTTAGTTTTTCAGCCTTTTTTTCTTAAGAAGTTTTTAATATAAGTTTTTTATACAATATGAACATTACTAAGGTTTTTTATTCATATAAACAGTTTTCTAATGATTCTAGGTGGCTCAAAGCAACCATAAAAACAACAACAGAAAAACACTTTATATCTTTTCCACCAAGGAGCCAGAACCACCCATACTGTTGACCCCCTGACTCAACCTCATCTTAGCAGAATGCTTGGGGGTACACCCAGGTTTTCATGGCCTTCCAGAGACTAAAAGAAGAGGGGGTATATCTCAGTTGGGAGGCTTTTCCAAAGGGCCAGGGCAGCTACAGAGAAGGTGTGCCTCTGCCTCTGAGGTCCTACTACATGATAACATTTGAGGAAAGGGACCTAGAGTACCCCCACCTTATCTAACTTAGTGGGACAAGAAGATACCCTCAAGGAAATGCAGTTATCCATAACTGTGGACCCAAAAATGGCCTCTTAAGGAGAGGTGTACCACTCCGTTTCAAAGCAGGCAGGGCCACCCCCTCCAACAATGAGCCATTAGCCATTGGTCCCAACCACATTCCAGCTCCTGGGAGGCCTTGATCAGACTTCAGGTGACAAAGCTTACAGCAATAAAAGATCCTGTCCATTTTCTTAGGATCGACTGTCTCAAATTCCACCCAGATAACTAAGCTCGGTCACTTCCTGCCAAGCTGGAGTCTAAGTCCAAACGAAGAAAAGAAGGTAACAAAGCTATTCAGTAAAGCTCATCTTATACCCCACTTCATCCCTCCCTGAAAAAGTTTCAAATACTGTCTGTCTTTGTCTAGTAATTTTGTGGAATCTGGCTTGAAAAGGTTCTGATCAGCTACTGTCAAGACATTTGTTGTGGAACAATTATCTGAATTAAAGGAATGCTTCTATTCAGTGCTTATTGGCTGCTCTCTTTTTGTTTATATTTTTATAATTGTTGGGTTGTTTTTTTTAGTTTTTCAATATTTTTGTCAGCCATTTTTTCTTAACAAGTTTAATGGAAGTTTTTATCCAATATTACAAGATTGCTAGGATTTTTATGGGTATAAACAGTATTATAATTCTGTCTTCTTTAATTATTTTGTTTTAAAGAATCTTAAATACATTTATTATAACCAAAAATTCATGAATACATGAAAAAATTCCTTTTTATATTTGGAAAAAGCCAATGGTTAGATATAAAATACTCAAAGATGCAAAGGAACCAGGAGGATTGGGATTACCTGATTTGAAATTGTATTTTTCAGCCTGCTACTTGATTTGGATGAAAGAGTGGGTTTTGCTGAGAAATAAGAAAATTTTAAGACTAGAAGAGCATAATGTGAGATTTGGATAACATATTTTTTTATGGTATGATAAAGTTAAGGTTAATGTAGTTTTTAATAATCATTATATTAGAAGTGCCATATTGAGAATATTGAGCAGATATAAACCCAGACTGTGCCCGAAAATGCCTTTATGGGTCTCAGCACAAGAAGCATTTTACAGGAAAGAAACAGCAGGTAAAAAGAAATGATTAATTTATCAAGAGTTGTTAAAACGGGAACCTGGAGAATATAAGAAGAAATCAAAAAAGCAATTGGCTGCAGAGGGATTTAGTTTTCAATGGTTTTCATATGCACAATTAAGAGAAAGATTTAAGGTAGATAACAGGACATTTGGAATCAAACAGCAGAAGACAATTTGAAACTGAATTATGTATAAGTGATGAACATGTAATCCCAAAATGTACAAACTTTTCTTGAAATTAGAAATGGAAGAAGAACAAGTGGAAGACTGTATGATAAAAGAATTTTGGATATAACATATTAAAGGAACAGTGGGAACATATATATGGCTGAAAGGGCTGAAATTTACATTATGTTACAATTTAAGAATAAAATTTACATTGTTACAATTTATAAATTTTATAAAATGATGTACTGTTGGTATATGATTCCATAAAAACTATCTAAAATGTATAAAAATACTTCAAATTTATGTTGGAAATGTGGACAATAAGAAGCTTCATTTTATCATGCCTGGTGGACTGATAAAAAATCCAGAAAATTTTGGTTTAAATACATTGCCTGTCTCCAATTGCTCCCACCCACTCCACCAGAACTAAGAAGGAAAGCATATTTGAGATCCTTTCTAAAGCAATATCATCTTGTTGGACCCAGGAGTCACACCTTCTCTGTTGCAGTGCCTGCCCGGTGGAACAGTGATATGCCATCTCTTTACTAATGCCACACGTCTCTTCTTCTGTAGCCCTAAAGGGGTAGAAACAGTATGCTTCTCAGGCTTGCCTGTCTCTTCCATCGTCATGTCAAGTAAATGTCCCTTTACATATGCTTTGATGTACACCCCTTTGAGATCTTCAGTGAGCAATAACATGTAGTAAAAACTGCTTCTTTTTGCAAAGGGTATATTTTAATTGGCAAGATATTTTCCAACAAGCAATGCACAAATCTTGGTAGTTCTATCAAAAAATTACCAACTACCTCCTTCTTTTCTTTGGTATATGTCTGTTTTCAATATACAGTTAAAGTGTTAATGTTATGTGTATTTTTCTGCCATCTGTCTACAGTGACAAAAGATCTATTATTCTAATTGCTGGCCTTACTGGAACAATTTAATGAAGATGATAATTCGCTGGTCTCTGAATTACACTTATAATCATATATGATTTGTTCCAACTGTGGCTTGACACCTTCTACCAGAGAACCCAACTAAGACTAAGGCCCTTCTCTGGCAACTTTCCTTTAATTCCATATGGTTCTCTTCTGAAGGTGCCACCAGCATAATTCCTTATTCAATTAGCTGCAGAATATTTACTTTAGCAGTTAAAATTTAGAGAGCTGTGGCAATAGCCTCTAGTTTATGGAAATGTTGTTCCCTTGACTAGTGAGAATACACTGGTTTCTTGAATTGCTCAGAATGGGAGAGTATCAGAATATCCGAATTGTCTTCCGTGGTTTATCTGAAGCTTTCATCAAGTCGCTCACCTAAAGTTGAAACTAAACTACTGATGTTCAGATCTGGGTCTGGAAACCAGTCACCAGCTGAATCTATTGACTGTGGCATTGCCTAGATGGAAACCCATCTGATTCACCAATTGTTATTTTCGTCTAGTGGGCCCTGAGTTACTTAGAGTTTTCTTTAGGCTTGGGAGTGTCATACTTTCTTCTCCTTCATTCCTGAATTTCATTTGTGAAAAATCCAAAATGAAATTTGGGTGAATGGGAAACAAGGGGTCATGGTTCTTTCCTTCTCAAGGTACAGTCTAGTTATAATGGTGACGATAATATGAACCTGAATAAGCCACTTGTCTTTGATCTAACCAATGCAAACTTTAACAATTTGTATCCTGTCCAATACACTTTTATCAGGATTTGCTTTCCAATTCTGTGAATAAGCAAGTGCATCAGGTCTTAAGCCCCACAAATTTGTATTATGACTTTCTCTCCTGATGGAAGTTCTTATTTCTTTTTATTACAAATTAATCCATTCTCCAGATTAAGCACCTCCTCCCCCTCTTCTGATCAAATCTAGTGCTGATTACTCCTTCTCCTCTCTATCAGCTGAAACTACCCATAGAATTACTGCTATAATGTACTTGTCTCCCTTCATGGTCTGTAATTATGATATGTCTTGTTTATCTGTCAAAATAGCAGAAGACCAAAAGCCAAAATTAAACACTCTAAAATGAAGCCAGGATAAAATTAAGAAAACAGTAAAACAATATGCCACCCTAAGAATATCCAAGCTGTTCTCCAGTGTTACTCCTGGGGGTAGTCCACTTAATTTTAAAAACAGTCTAAACTTTATTATAAGCATTCCTTTCTTTTATGATGTTTGTTTTTCTCATTTCCTTAATCACCAAATCTCTTTTGTAGAATTCCACTTTCCTCCTTTAAGTCAGTAATAAAGTTAAACTTTACAAAGCCACTGGGTAAATCTGCAATGTCTGTGAAGATCACACAAAAGTAGTTGAGCAAAATAATAACAATGAAAGCAATCCAAGCTGAACACACATTGCCACATTAGAATTAAAAAATATGAAAATGCTTCTATATTACAGAGGTCAAACAATCAGCAGGCAGTTGGCCCAGTCACACATAGAGAGTGAGCTTGATTTCATTCATTTGTGGTTTTGTAAAAGTAGTATTTACTTTTAATACTGATATGGTTAGTATTGGGTTACAAATCAGCATATTGGTGATACATTCAGTAAAAATGAAATTAGCAATAATGATCTGATAAGATACAGAAATGGCATTGGCTTTGTAGTGGAGATAGATATAGATGGGAGAGAGGAAGGAAGGAAGGAGAGAGAGGGAGAGAGAAAGAGAGAGAGAGATTTTAACCAGGTTTCACCTAAATAAGTAAATGTGCTTTATTTTTTATTTTTTTTCCTTTTTTGTTCATTAGATAAATATAGTACTTGACTCCCTTTTGCTAAGGTTATTACAAATGGAGATAGTTCTTCATCTGTGAATATGTCCTGTGGCATTCTTAAATGGTGTCTCTTATTTCATCTTTTAAATTAAAGTAAGTTGATATATATTAAATTTGTTAAAATTGTTGTTTCGCTTATTTTAAATATCTAGGAATAATTATTCCAAGAAAATAATTTCTATATGTAAAGGTATCAAATTACTTATCTCAGATCCAATGTATTTTATTTATTTATTTTAAAATGGTAATAATAAATTGTTGATTTAGTTTTAATGAAGGCTTTCTCCAACAAACATAATGCTTCTGATATTTCACAAAGGGATCAGGGCCAAGCAGTTCAGATAATAAGGGTTTTAACTTTATGTATTGCCATTCAGACTTTCTAGGTAAATTATATTCCTTTTCTAGAACCTCAATTTTTTTAAAAGTATCATGATGTAATAGTCGATTGGGTGAAATGATTCGATTACGAGCCCATGTCCTCCAAAAGAAATACATTACCAGACATTTTTAAATGACTGTCTCCAAAGTGTAAATTTATCATGACGATAAATAAATGCAATTTAAATTTTCTACCAAATAAGGCCCAGCTATTGCTAAGGACTTTCAGGGGGGAAAAAAAGCACATTCCTACTATAATTAGTGACAAGAATTTGCCAAGACTGCAAGCCAAGCCCACAATGGTACATATTTAATATTGTTTCCATTCCAATGCATGATTGAGGCTAAAAAATAAGCCCAACAATATGGCTTAAAATCTGGAAAATTAAAACTACCATCATAATAAAAAAGATATAATTTACTAAGGAGATTGAAACAATGTGAAGGCAGCCTATATATATATATATATAGTCAGTTGTGTTGGGTTCATACTTTTCCTTTCCCTTGATCTTCATCAGAAGATTATTGTGATTTAGCAGGCTGAGCCTTGGACTGGAAAAGAATTCAAAGTGCACTTCTTTTGAACACATGCAGAATACAACTGAATCACTGAATTAGGAAGAGACAGAGAGAGCAAGATTATTATACTTGTGTCCAAAAATAGCCCAACAAACAGATTCCAGTCAAGAAAGTAGGGCATGAAGTAAAAAAGAACTGACCCAATGCATTAGAGACACTCCCTCTGTCTTAATTCTGCATACTTTCTCTGTGCCCAGGTACAGATGCATAAGCAATATGTAGAATTCCAAAGCAGACATCAGGAATTAAAAAATCATTTCTTTAGAACTTGTAATGGGATGTCTCCAACCAGAAGTTTCCCAGAGGACTAGACTGCTGTCTTGCATACCTCTGGGCCATTCTAAATATGGAAGCTTCCTATATTTGGTGAACTGGTGAATTTTATGCTGTGATAACTGTTAACAAGTAACATGCCACAAAGCTCCTTGCTGATCTTGTTGCTGCTCAGTAAAGCAAGAGAAAAACTCTGCTTCTGTGGGCACTACACACACACACACAATATTGTCTGAGCCAAGCCTAACTCACCCCAGATACACACAGAGAGTGAGATTGATCAAGAGCGGGGTTTCTCAACCTTGGCAACCTTAAGATGTGTGGACTTCAACTCCCAGAATTCCTCAGTCATGCTGGGGAATTGAAGTCAATGTGTCTTAAAGTTGCCAAGGCTGAGAAACCCTGATCAAGAGAGAAAATGAGAGAAAGGTCTGGTACCAGCTTTTGACAAATGGCTAAACTCATATCTCTAGTCATCTGTCAAAACTTGCTTTCTTCCCAACCCTACCCTATGTTAAGGAAAGCAACTGGTGGATTTTTGTTTTTTTTCCCACCAACAGGTAACATTTTTTCTACCCACCAGCAGACTTGGCCTGGCCTAAATCTGTAAGGACAGCACCTCTCACCAGCTCCTGGCTGAGATAGAAGACAGATTAGCTGTTGGGGAAAAACAACTTATGCTTCCATATTTTTTGCCAGCTCAAGGACTGAAGAAAGCACATTACTTCACCCATGAGAAAGAGCCTTGAGATGAAAAATTGCATGTATGCAGAGAATGAGCGACTGTAATACTTGTTATATTTGATTGTTATGACTGAAACCTGCTTTCTTATTTCGTATCCAGATTCTTCTTTCATATGAACCAACAAATAGTCCTGCCTTAGGGATGAAAGCTGGCTGAGTGACTTTGGGCCATTCACCCTTTCTCAGCCCAACTCACCTCACAGGGTGATTGTTGTGGGGAAAATAGCAGGAGGAAGGAGTATTAGGTATGTTCATTGCCTTGAGTTATTTATATATAAAAAAATAATAATAATAAAGGCAGGAAAAAAAACAGAAAAAGGAAGTTGCAACTCTTGAAATTATCTTGTATCTCTGTTTCCTACGAATGTTGCATTCAGAGCTATCTGGGTGCTCAAGTGTTTTTTTTTTTTTTAATGTAGACTTCCATGGCATTATATTATAAAGATAAATTGATATGCTATAGCAGTTGCACTGTTGGGAGTTCACCATTGGGAGACTTGAAAGAACAGGTCTCCTGGAAAAAATCTATCTATATGGTCGCTAGCAATCACAACCAACTTGATGGGACATAATCAATCAATCAATCAATCAATCAATCAATCAATCAATGGCAGTTGCATTTACATATATACTTTTGTTTTGTGCTGGTAAGAATGAAAAGGGCATACAAGAGAAAACAGCAAGTATCACTTTATACTTTAACAGCATTAAAGTGATGGTTCCAATTCATAAGGAGAAAATCTGTCCAGATGCCCTTGTTGTTGTTGTTCAGTCGTTAAGCCGTGTCCGATTCTCCGTGACCCCATGAACCTTATTGCGCCAGGCCTTCCTGTCCTTCACTGCCTCCCTGAGTTTGCTCAGTTTCATGCTCATTGCTTCAGTGATGCTATCTAACCATCTCATCCTCTGCCGTCCTCTTCTCCTTTTGCCTTCAATCTTTCCCAGCATCAGGGTCTTCTCCAAAGAGTCCTCTCTTCGCATTAGGTGACCAAAGTATTTGAACTTGAGCTTCAGTATCAATCCTTCCAATGAGCAGTCAGGGTTGATTTCCTTTAGAATTGACTGGTTTGACCTTCTAGCAGTCCAAGGGACTCCCAAGTCTTCTCCAGCACCACAATTCAAAGGCATCAATTCTTCGGCACCCAGCCTTCTTTATGGTCCAGCTCTCACAGCCATACATTACTACTGGAAAAACCATAGCTTTGACTATGCGGAAGCCTTTGAATTCCAGAAAAGGTCAACCTCCTTTCTCACTATAGGGATTAATGCCAAAAGAAGATATGCTGATGAACAGGCCCTGAATTTTTCTAATTCAATGACATCTATACCTGGGAACAAAGACCACACCCCTTTGAAATCTATATCATGTTCCCAAGGGTCAGCAAGCCTTTTTCAAAAATTTGCTTATCTATTGCCTTCCAAAGAGCTATGAGACTTTCCACTATCTGTGCTGTCCAAGAAGAAAATTGTTCTATGTATTCTGAGCATAGGTTGCTAATTATGCAAGTGTGTGTTTGTGTGTGTGGGCGCGCGCATGAACAAGTGCATCTGGGTAGGAAATTAATTATTCTTTTCCTTTCATACCATTTTGCTGCTGAAAATTTAAGTTTCTGAAGTTGTTATTTGTTCCAAAAGTTATTATATTCTGTAAGAAGCAGAAAGTTTTTAATTAGAAAATGGTATATGGGGGGAAAAAAAAAATTCACACCCCCATTTTGCAGTCTGAAAATAAGGAAGGGCATGGCTACTGCTTATAAAGAAATTGGAAAGAATTTTAATTTATACCTTTCAACTCATTTTTGATGTAACAATGCACTTTGACCCTAAAAAAAGAGTTGAATTTATAAACAACAAAATTTGTTCATAAATTAATCATATTCTGCATATATAATGATAATCTGTGAAGGACAAATTGCAACTGTCCTTTTTAAACTGACAGTAGCAATATGAAAACAATTGAAGATTTATGCTTTCTTGAAAAACAGCCATCACTTTGATTATTTAATGTACCTATTAAAAGGCACTCTTAGGAATTGCCTAGGAACCACATGAAAATCTAGTAGTCTCCAGAGTTGTGGGTCAGAATGCACAAGATGGCACATGCAGAGTGACAATCCATGCCCAGCCCTTTTGCATGTGTGTGGTGGATACCTCTTTAAAAATGAATCTCCTATTTTTTTTTATTGTTGTTAGAAAGAGTGTCCTAAAACCATTATATACAGTATGCTATTATGTCACAGAGTTGCTAGCCTTGCATTATTACCTATGTTGGAGTACCTTGTTAGAATTATTGACATCCCAGTGTTAACATTCAGGTAAGTCACAGTGTCACAATGTGGCTGGGTTCTTTTAGAACTGCAGGTGTATTTTGTTTTGCAAGGATGGCAATTGGCACAGAGAAACCAAGACAGCGGAGACTTTTACATTTGTTTATTATATGTAATGAAACTATTCACAATAGTATTTACAACAAGTATACACAACACAATTCCAGCTTTTACCCAGGGGGGAGGTCCCTCCTAGGGCTCTAGTCCCTAACACCTATATACAAGGCAGTACCAGTGGGATTGCTGCTACCTTCTCCACAACAGCCCTGGCTAGCAGCCAGGTCAGCTAATTCAGCCCTCATGACAGCACAGCTGTATGTACTTCAAGGCTAAAATTGAGCTGCTTCTCCCTTTTTCTCTCTCCATTTGCTGACTCAGGCCAGCCCAACTGCAGCCATAGCAGGCCACCAAAAAACATATGCCACATATCATCACATCAGCAATTTCAATGAAATTAGGTATGTCAAATACTTCAATTAACACAGATACATGTGCTAAAAGTGCTGAATTGAAGATGAAATAGAAACTACATAACATATTTAAATGAACCTTCTATAACCATGTATGTTTCTGAAATAGAACAAACAGGCTTAGTCTTTGTAACAATTCTTTTGCAACCAAGATTAGCTGGGTTATTTAGTTGTACAAAGAAACAAGCAAACATTTTCATCTTCACTACATCCTAATTACTCTTCAAATGTAATAGAGTCTGTATGCGTGAGGTATTGACCCAACACTGGTGTGATATCTGAATTTAAGAAATTGTCATTCCAGGTCCATTTCCTTGCAAATGGATGGCAGTTGCCTGCAGGTTGCTCAATAACTAATTTAAGCCCTAACATAATATCTCAAATGCTGTATCAATCACTTCCCATTTAACTTTTGCTTGGCTGAATGAATAGTCCTCCTTTCATCACAGGAAGGTCTGCAATAACTACATCATTAGTACTGTGGTTCCTAAGCTACAATATTAATGAGTAATAGTAGTCTAGAAATGTTACCTGATTACTGAGGCATGCAATACAATGTGTCTTTTTGTATATTTGTGTGTGTCTGTGTGTATGTTCATATGTGTTTCTCTATTTGAAAACCAGGGAAATATATAGGTAAGTTTCTCTTTTTTCTTTTAATATAATTTTTATTGAAGATTTTTAGATGAATAAAAGACAAATGTGAAAGCATATATAAAGAAAAATTAAGAAACCAGAAAAGATAAAAGAAAACTTGCGAAAGACAATACAGATAAAGAAACAAGGAAAAAAGATAATCAAAGAAGTGACTTCCAATCTTCATTGCAGCAAACAAACTTATTACCTCCTCCCTCTCTGAGATTATGTTACATAATTCCCCTCAATATTCAATCCTTTTTAAACTACAAATCCAAAAGTCACTGTCTCATTTTTTTCCATTTTCAGCAAAGGTCCATAAAGGGTTTCCAGTCTTTTATAAATGTACATGGTTTTATCCCCGACCAAACAGATCGGTTCAGCCATCTCTGCGAACTCTGCCATCTTCACAGACCATTCCTCCATTAGAAAAGTCTATAGCTGTAGCTCCCAGCATAGCAGTCTCTTCCGCAGTCTCTTGTTGTACTTTTTGCGCCAATCCACTTGCATCTCCTCCATTTCCAATATTCTAAAAAGTATTTCTTTGAACAAAATTACTTTTGAATTATTTATCCTTAACAATGTTAAAATGTCATTGTAGAACCTGGTCTATTGTCTTCTTCCTGACAAAACGCACAAGTATATCTCTTGGTACATTTCTTCATCTGCATATCTTATATTAATTCAGTATGCTTTGTCCACTTCTGCAGCCATATTGTCTTAATCCAATTCTATACTAACAACCCTCTCTCTAATATTTTCACCAGGTTCCTCTGGAACTACTCTTAGTCTAGAACAAAACTCTTTCTCTCTTAATTCCAGTAGTGCCAAATTATCCAAATTAGTTTCTATTTCTCTATTATTTCTGTCTTATTTTCCAAAATTTCAATTTTTCCTTTAAATTCTTTAATCTCTCCACTCATCTGCATTACAGATTCTTTACATTTTTTGTTCAATCTTTTCCTCCATATTTGCAAATCTTTCCTCCATTCTCCCTTCTACTAAAGCCAGATCTGTTTTAACTAATGCAGTTACTGTGGCAGTTATAGCCTCAGTCACTGTTGTTGTCACTAATACTGTTAAACTGTTCCCCATTTCTTCAAACATCTTTTGCAAAATCTCTGGTGTAATTCCTTTTTCTGTTATTTGCTCTATAAATAATCCTCTCCTCCCTTCTGCAATTTTTGCTGTTTTTTTAGTAGTAGCCATTTTTCTTTTTTAATTTGTAATTCAGAAAGAAGAAATAGAAAACTGAGAGGCTTTCTCCCCCTACATCCTTAACTCTTTTAATCCCTTTCAGCACTCCATAGTTCTATACTCATGTGACCTTTCACAGCTTCCATTTTCCCTTATTTCTTTATTTATGGAAATTTATTTTATTTATTTATTAAATGTATATGCTACCCATCTCCTCCAGAGGGTGACTCTGGGCAGCTCACAATTAAAGTCAAACATCAAAAACAGTAATAAATAAGAAAGAAATCAACCAATCATTCTTTCTTAACAAGTTTAAATAAACTTCTTTCCCTTCATAATACATGGAGGTATGTATTATTAGTTCAAAAATACTTTAATAAACAATATTCCAAATTCAGTTGTCCCCTTAATCCATTTTAAACTTTCTTAGTTTCCATTCTTGGCAAACTTTTTGGTTTTAATTTGTTTTAAATCCATGTATATTTCTTTAGTTTTACTTTAATCCTTTGCGTCAGAGGTGTACTAATTGAGTGGTTTAGGTATTGTGCTGGTCTGAAGAACTCTATAATTTTTAAAATTTTCCCATTCTAAAAAGGAGAGTGGGCAAACTCAGTGTCCTTTAACCAGGTTCCGATTGAGGCTGTGAGCTTGATCCTTCTTCCTTGGCTCCTGGCCCTCTACCTGCAAGTCGCCTGCAGGGTCCCTCTGGTTTCTGTGGGTTTACCTGCAAGGAGCTGCCTTCTGGAGCACAGGTGGGTGATCTCATAGCTTCTCCTTGTCCAAAGAAACTCCAAAGGTCTTGGTTCACAGAACCGCCATTCAGCATTGTCTCTGCAATATGAAGACGTGTTCATTTGACATTTCTCTACCTAGAAGTCCTATAGGTAAGTTTTTTTTTTCAATGAAAGCTTAGAATTGTCTAATAATAGAAATATTTTCTATTATACTGAAAAACACCAAAAACTTGGGCTCACAAATTGCATTACCTTTTAGCTGCTTCAGAACTATTGCAAGAATGGATTGCTCCTCAAGACATTTTGGCACTGAAAGCTGGAGTGACTGAATGTATCCATTTTGGTTTCTTGCAAGCTCTATGCTTGCAATGTCCTGAAGATGAGATTTGAAACTGTGTGAAGTAGGGAATCATGAATGCTGCCACTAATCCCTATATCAGCCTATCCCACTTTCCATGCCTTCTGCTCTCCCTGTCCTCACTGCAATTACAAGTTTTCACATGTTAATTCCTTACAAATTTCAGGAAAGAAGGAAGGACTAATGCCCTGCAAACTATAGCTGAAATACAGTCTTCAACTGGAATTTGGAAATATACAACAAGCAACCTCATTGGTGTGACATGTGGGATGGTAAAAAAAATCTGATATTTTGTACATCATCATTCATGATGTTAAAGAACAAGTGCAACAGTGCAAAGTGCCTTAAAAATATTATTTTTGTCTGATTTTGTAATATACCTGGGAATTGGCAGCAACAATCACTGGCTTCAGAATTTTGGGCATGATTAGGCAATCAAAACCCTGCCCCCTCTGAACGCTCACTGCACATTACATGCAGATGAAAAGTGGCAGGACTTTGCTTACCTGGTCACACTCCTATATGAAACTAGAGATGGTCACTGTGGATACCTCAAACTGGATATATTGTTTATTTATGTATCTTTCCAATTACATGGCCACGTATCTCATGTTCATGATTCTGGGTAGCTAACAGTGTTAAAAAGTATAAAACCCTTAAAAAAACAGAAAAACAAAAACCACACACACATAAAACAGCAGCTGGGGTAAAAACAGACTCATCAGTCACAAATTAATGTAATTAATGCATGGGCTCATCCCAACCTCCTGACTGCCAGGCCTGGTGGCAGAACCAAGTTTTTAAGGCCTTATGAAAGGTCATCAGGATCGGGGCCAATCTGATCTCTAGGGAGATGATGTTCAAAGGCAGGCAGCATGACTGAAAAGGCTCCCCTTTGCATCCAAGAATCAGAAATTCCTCTTTTACTAATTTGCTTTCGTCCTTTACTAATTTGCTTTCATTCTTGCTTAAATAATGTGCTGTCTGGGCCACAGTTAAAACAAGAACAGTCCTTTACCCTTAATAACTCTGTTCCACTTCAATCTTGCTTGCTCAGTTTGGTTTTAAAAAACAAAACTGGCTAATTTTCCACTTGAAAAATCCCTGTATTACTGATCCCAATACACAATCATTTCAAATTGGAGAGAGACACTAACTATAGAAATCTAATTATTCACAGTAATATTTCCAATTGTTTATTCAACTTCTTGATAGGTAGATATTGCTTCTCATACTTTTGGTTTCATCAATATTTGTTTAACCAGTAATGCATCTTCAGACAGAAGATGACAATAGTTTGTAACTAATAATCATTATTTATTTTGGTACTAATGAGAACACAATATTCTGCTTCATGCATGCTACAGTAGGAATGATTATGTTAAACTAGCTATTCATACTTTCAGTCTCCTGGCTTTAGCAACCAGGAGACATTATGGTTTGTTCTTAGAGAAGGCTTATATAATTAAAATAAAGTATAAAATATGTGACAACAACAACTATTCAAGGGAGACCTACCCAAGATGGTTTGCTGAGTGAGGCAGAGCAGCACTTGGAAGTTTTAAATTCCCTTTCTCTAAACAGAGCCAGTATGGTGTAATGGTTAAGACATCAAGTTAGAAACCAGGAGACCATGAGTTCTAGTCCTGCCTAGGTACAAAGCCAGCTGGGAGACCTTGGCCAGTCGCCCGCTCTCTCTGCCCTAGGAAGGAGACAATGGCAAACCACTCCTGAAAAACCTTGCCAAGAAAACTGCAGGGACTTGTCCAGGCTGTCACCAGGGGTCAAAAAACTGACTCAAAGGTACACACACCCACACAGACATGCACACACACACACAGGCACAGATAAAAACCTTTCACATGGGCACAGAGGAAGACAGGCACATACACACACAGAGGCAGCAATCATTCTGATCAGTCCTCATTGGACTGTTTCTAACGGATCCCCACCTTTAAGGATATACTTCTCTACCATTTTCCTCCCTTGCTAATACCTCCATTGTTGCATGATGATGTGTTATCTACATAATAGGAGCACACCAAGAACTGAGTTGACTGTTAATATTACTGATACATTCATTTGTTTGCTGTGCTTTAAATTTGCACCATACATGAAAGATGATGGATTCAAGAAGAATAAATGAAAAGGAGGAGGACTAAATTCTATTCAGAATTCAGGTGAAGGGGAAATCATTTTATTTTGATTAGTAGCTAATAGCTTTATTTTTCTCCCTTCTTCTAAATAATACTTTGCATGTATTTATAGCAGCACAAAAGCACCCTTCCATTTTTTTTCCTTGATCATTTCCCCCCCTTGATCATGGTTGAATAATCATTCAACTATTCAACATCATAATTTTTCCTGCTTGGGTGATCAAAGATCAAGAAGAGAATAATTTTACAGGGTAAAAATCGCAAATGAGATAGGAAATATCAAGAATATGCAGGTTTCATGCTCCAACTGACTTGAGCTTTTTGCTTGCTTTCTTGGTTGGTGATATTATGAATTAAGAACCCCCTGTCTTCAACAACTTGGAACCTTGAATCCAGTCTCTTAACTTCATGTATGGCCATTGGCCAAAAAATTGGCACACACACACACACCCATTTTGATTCTCAAAAACCTAGAATGACTGACTTGGGAACATTCACATTGAACCAGAGGTATCTGTACGGGATGTATGTGCATCATGACATCATATGAAAGAATAAAAAAAGAAGAGTTTGCATCACAATAGTTCAACTCTTGTTTTGTCATTTTGATTAAAGCATCAGATCTTGTGGACCCCTCTGTATACAAGAATAGATTACCAAGGTCTCATTTCTTTCTGGTCTGTCACTGAGCATAAGGTCCCAGATGACCAATTTACAAGTTAAAAAGAACCACACTTCATAAGCATCTTATGAAAAACATATATTTATTAAAAAATAAATTTACTTCTGCACTATTAAAAAAGAACAAAAAACAAATCCTGCAGCTATCTTCCAGAATACAAATGGAGAGCCTGAATAATAAACTAACTGAAGGTCTTTGTTGAAATAAAATGCTGTCAGTTAATGGCTTAATGGTCAAATTTAAATAAACTTCAAACTTTCAAGACTGTTGGTATTGTGCCTTCTTGAGAAATACAGAGGAAGCCTCTGGTGGGCTGAGGATATGATAATGTACCCATTCTGGTCCTCCTTGAGCTTTTGAAGGCTTTTGATACCATCAAATATGGTATCCTTCTGGGCCAGCTCAGAGAATTAGGAGTGAAAGGCACTGAGTTGCAGTGGCTCTTCTTTTTCTGGGGCCAGTTCCAGCTGGTGTGAGTAGGGAGAAGAGGCAGAGTCTGAGGACCCTGCTTTGAGGGGGGTCTTGGGGCTTCACCCTCTCTACGCTCCTATTTAACATTTACATGAAGCCACTGGGCAAAGTCATCTGCTGACATGGAGTATGGTATCATCAGTACACTGATAATATCCAGTTGTACTTCTCTACCATAGGCTGACCAAGCAATGCTGTCAAGCTCCTTTTCGGGTGCCTGGAGGGTTTTCTGGAATGGGAAAAACACCCTTTAGCTCAACCTTGGCAAGACTGAGTGGCTGCGGGTTTTTGGAAAATTTGGGATTTTCCATCTTTAACTCTGCATGGAGGTACACTTCTCCAGTCAGAGTTGGTATGCAGTTTGGGGTTCTTCCTGGACTCTTAGCTCCAGCTCAAAGAGGAGCTTTTGCACAGGTTCTTCTTGTGTACCAGTTGGCCCATTCCTGGACTAAGAAGCCTTGGTCATTATGACTCATGTTTTAGTCACACACACACACCTCCATTTAGGTTATTGTAACATACTCTTCATGGGGCTATCCTTGAAGACCATTCAGAAGCTGCAGCTGGACCAGAATGCAGTGGTGTGGGCATTTTTTGGCATTTCTCATTACACACATATAACACCAGTGCTCCAGAAGCTGCACTGTCTGAAAGTAGGCTTACAAGATGCTGGTATGGTTAAGTCCTCTTGCATTGTTTCTACTCGGCCCACCAGATTTAGTAAAGAGGCCATGCTCCAGGTCCCTTCTTATCAAACAATGTCAGGACCTACACTATGGTCCCAGTGCAGTTTGCCTTTTGTAATGCACTGAAGGCATGTTTGGATCAAGAGGTTAGATGAGCTCTTCTGTTGATAATGATCTTCTTTTCCTCCTCCTCCTCTTGTTTATCTTGTGTACCATACCATGGGGAGTGTAGGATGGTGTAGTCCTCACACCATCCAGAGTCACTTGGGTGAGATGGGAAACCATATAAATCTTATAAATACAATAAATACAATAAATAAGTCTTCCTTGAGATCACAAACATATTTATTTAAGTGTAGGCAAATGCAGAGGAACACTCTGCTTAGAATGTATTGATATGGGATGAGCCATAGACCCTGCTTACCAAGACTTGAAAACATAAGTCAACACTGCTTGATTGAATTGAAGGAGCAGACATTCAAAACTGTTTTCAGTAGTGGGAAACCAAAGTTTCTGAGACATTCAGTAGCAGACAAATGGACCATAAAACTGCCCTATTGTTTATTTCCCAGAAACATGTTATGTTATACAGAAGTGTATGGTCTTCGGAGACAGAGACTCTAGTTAGGTGTCATGAATAAAAACTACTGATAAAAGAATTCACTTGTTTATCAACAGCTTATAATTTACAACCAGTTATTTTTGTACCTCATGAGTCACTGCTGATACAAAATTCTGTTATGAATTAACTGTAAAATACTTCAGTTAAAAGATATAAAATATGAGCTATGTTCAGTACCCATGGCTCTGGAATCAATGTCTTAATGTTCTGGTTTTCTCCTATGTCAGATCTACATAATTTAGGGCAAAAAGGTCATCATAAACATCAGCAGTCCTCTAAAATTACAAACATGTCCAAGATATGCACACATTCACCTTAATCTTTGGTTTATTTTGTTAGAAAATGGTTTGTACTAATTTAGATGGATGAATATTACTTTATATTCATTTAAAATCTTTTAATGTTTTCTCTTTATAAATGAATCAATGAAATTCAATATTTATCTTTAATAATAACAGAAATGCATTTTAATTGTCATATTCTGGATGCTTGAGCTGAAAATATATAATTTTACCTCTAGGCTTACTTATTCCAAAAATGCATATTTTATAATAAAAATAATGTAGATGCCATAGAACATATGGCTCATTTAGGAAATCTAACCCTCTGGGTAATGCAATTTTCATTAGAATTCACAGGCAAAACTTACTTACAATATGAGATAAAAGGAAAGACTAAATACCAGAAAAGAGCAGAAAATATGTAATTCAAATGAAATTTTATTGGGTTCTCTGCACCTTAATATGATTATGATTCTTACTATCTGTTGAACATACATCCAGAAATACACTATTGTTACAGAAAACAAAAACAAAAACAGAACCTTTATTATGCTGTCCTGAACAATAAATTGGATTTTGTAAGCCACTTGGGGTTCTTCGATTAACAAACAAGCTGCTTTGTACTTTAAATGCTTAATAGTGACTTTGACAAAGTGTATAGAGGTGTGGTTTTTAATAATGAGCTCTTCAACCCTGGGGGAAAAAAAGATTTCATGAGTGATGTCTAAAGTAAGAAAAACCCAGTAGTTTTAATATTTCTGAATGCATTAAAGAATGCTACAATTCTTTAATTCTATTAATGATACTGAAAATCAATGACAGCAGGTTGCCCCATGTTTTTGCCTGAAATTACAGATATCGTTTCTCAGTATTTCAGTAGAATATACCCATATAAATTATGTTATTAAAGAAAAAGACATGATTATATTTTCCCTTAAGGAAAGTACTTTAATCTGTAATTCTTATTCACTAGTAAATTTATGCTGTTGCCCCTATGCAAATCCAGTGTCTTTCAAAAGCCTAGAAAGATGTTGCTAAATGTCAATAGAGAATCATAGAGCTGAAAGGAGCAGTTAAGCTGGCAAGCAAGTTCAATGAATGGAATTCAATACATGAAAGAAATACAACATGACAGGAATTATAGCCCATAAGTACAATGCTTTGGGAGAAAGGTTGTACAGTTTCTGTGGTAAACAATCAATTTGATTTTCCGTTGTATTCAGAATGGAGAGTTCACACTGATTACTTCTGGAATAGGGGATGCAGTGGCGCAGTGGCTTAATGACGCTGAAAGTTGCCGGCCAGGAATGGTCGACACTTCAGCGGTTCGAGCCCAGCTCGTGCAGCAGAGCGAGCTCCTGCTTCCTCCCCAGCTCCTGCCAACCCAGCAGCTTGAAAACTTACGTGAGTAGAGAAATGGGGACTCTCACCCCAGTGGGAGGAAAAATGCTGGCGGCGCTTGCACGGGAGACAGGAGCAGTTGCCGGTAACGCGGAAGCCGCACACACCCAAAAAAGGTGCGAAGCAACGGAAACTTCCTGCCTCTTGCGCTCGCCATCTGGGCTCTGCTCTAGGAAGGAGGCCATGGCAAACCACTTCCGAAACACCTTGCCTTGAAAACAGCAGGGATGTGTCCAGGCAGTCACCGCAGAATCGGTAACGACTGAGTGCGGATTAAAAAAAAAAAAAAACTTCTGGAGTTATAGAGGTAAATTTTGAAGTGCAGGAAGGCATTATATTCCTATCTATACAACAATTGCAACAACAACAACAACAATCCATGCATAACATTAAATTTAATGTAATTGGCATGGATGCAAAGTGATGCATATTTACCTGGGAGTAGAATCTTTTAGAAACTGTAAAGCAATTTTGATTTTAACACAAGATTTTCAGATGAGGAAAAGGAATTCTGTAGCTTAATTAGAAATGTAGCTAATCATTCTTTTTAAGTGTTATATTTAAACTGCCAGAATGAGTAGGAAATACATCAAAGAAAGGAAGGACATTTCCACTTTCTATTATGTATTTATTTTCTGACATATTGCTAATCTGTTGCAAACAATAGCAAAACATTCAACCGTCATTATCACTGAGGGCATTCACAGACAAGAATAAAGGAGATCTGCCACTTACTTAGTGCCTGGTAAAAGTTTTATAAATCTGTTTGTCAAAAGATGTGCTTAAATACAAGCTAAAACCAAAATTTAACCAAAATTCAGACCAACTTCTAATAGGTTATGTAATACAAATTCAGCTTTGTTTGTTTATTGCTTAGTTGCTGTGTTCAATGAATTTAGGCAAGTTCTTAATTCTCATTAACCTCCACAGAATAGGTAATCGCTGTAGTAATTCCCAAATCATTTTTCCAGCCCCCCCCCCCCATTCAAGCTCCCTCTGATAGCATCATCAGATGTCAGTGGTGTGCTTGTAACAATGATTTCTATCCATGTTCTGCCAATTTTATGGTAGAAACTTATGAAAACTGGAGGTAACCCCTGAAATATACTTAACATGATGTTATATTAATATAGCTTTACAGTTATGTAATAGTTATATATTATGAGTGGCCCCACTGGTGGAATGATCTAGTCCTGCTCCACCTTACCTTACCCATTATAGGTCTCCAGTCTAGAAAGACCATCCAGCCATCCAACATTTGTATACACACCGGGGTTATGGTGTATTCTGCCAATGGCTTAAGACTTCTAAGAACCACACAATACATAGTTAAATATAAATATTTATGTTATTAAATACCATACATACAGTATTGTTAGTGTAACCTCTCCTCCATTATGTAATCAGTTGTTGATTCTTTCATCTACTCCTCAAAATTGCTCATAAATATTATGACCATTTGTACCATTGTATATTCAATTTTATTGCATCTCCAACATATTACATATGATAGCCAATTTTTTTTTATGCATCAGTTGCAGAGTCCTGTAAACTCCCCAGAATAATATTGTGTTGAATTAACCTTTTTTTTTTAGATCATAATAAACATAGTTTTAATTTCTTAAGACCTGAGACCATTAATTTTATCAAATGGAAAACTCTATTCTAGATTTTTTCCAGGTTTCTCAGTTTAATTTTTATAAGTTTAGCAACACTGAAGTGTAAAGTTCTGTGAATGTGTTTTTAGTACTTTTTAAAGAATCCTGAATTTCAGAGGTAGCCAAAGAATCTGGACCAAACATGGAACATAACAGATGCTTTACCTATATTGCTATTCATCTACTTTGGTTAAATGATGTTCTTGGATAACCTTTTGAAAGTTTTAAATGATTGTTAATAATTAACTGATTAAGAATAATAATTTAATTTTCTATATGTTTTCCAAAAAAAAAATTATCCATCATTTTTAAATAAGGATTATCCCGGAATCAAATTCTCATGAGAATTAAGGTTAAGATTTAATTGATTACTAAGTAATAAATAGCATGATCTAACAATGATGGAAAGCCAAATAATATCTATTGTATCTAGACCCAAGTCAGGATTTCAAAGATGCAAATAATAGCTTTCCAACTGAGCCATAATAGTTCAATTTCATTCCAATACATTACAAAAGTTAACAAATATCTGTTAAGTGACATAATTTATTCTCAATTGAACTCCCATGTTTATACAGGTCCTGGGGAGATGCCTGGAGTACAGTCTTGCCTGGTTATCAGGGAACAGTTTGAACCTGTTGGACCTGAAGAAGTAGACAGGGGCTTATCACCTGCTTGTTAGATCCATGCCCTTCCTGGCTGACTAAGTTCTGGTGGTAGTGAATTCATCACTGAGGAAGAGATTGTTCCTCTGCATCTTAAAGAGGTGTTGGTGCACCCCCTCCTCGATAAGCCATTGCTGGATCTCACCATACTGGACAACTTTCATCCAGTATCTAACCTCCTCTTCTTAGGGAAAGTTGTTGGAAAGGTGGTTGCGCAACAGCTTCAGAGGATTCTGGATGAAATGGATTATATGGACACCTTCCAGTCAGGATTCAGGTCTGGAAATGAGACAGAAAGGGCATTGGTTCCACTTTTGGATGACCTCTGGTGGGAGCAGGAAGAGGAGAGTGCATCCCTCCTTGCTTTATTTGACCTCTCAGCAATTTTCCATGCCATCAACCATGGTATATTTCTGCCTGGCACTGAGGGCTGGGAGTTGGTGGTGCATTATTGCACTGGTTTACTTCTTTCATTTGAGGCTAGGTCTAGTTGGTGTTGATTGGGAGTGAGGGGCCCGGCTCTGGTCCTACTGTGTGGGATGCTGCAGGGCCCAGTACTTCCTCCACTCCTATTTAACATCTACGCAAAACCGCTGGGTGAGACCATCCAGCACCATGGATGTTCCATGGAGATACCATCAGTATGCTGGTGATGATACCCAGGTGTACAGTACATCTCCACCCCTAGTGAGCTAAGTGATGCTGTTGATGTCCTTTCTCTCAGTGCCCGGAGGCTGTGGGAATCTGGATGGGGTACAATGGGCTTCAGCTGAATTGTGACAAGACTGAGTCGCTTTAGATTTTGGAATCTTCTGTATCTGGGTATCTACCATCTTTGGTGATGGATGGGTTTGCACTACCCCAAACAGACTTGAAGCTCAATTGGGGTGGGGGTGTCCTTCTGGACCCATGACTCCTGCTTGAAGAGCAGGTGGTAGTCGTGGCCAGTAGGGCCCTGGCACAGCTTAGTGTTGTATACCAGTTGTGCCCATTCCTGGATCAAAAGGCCCTACTTTTAGTCACTCCCACCCTAGTCAACTCTTGAATGGATTACTGTAATGCGCTGTTCATGGGGCTGCCCTTGAAGAATATCTGGAAGCTTCAACTGGTACAAAATGCAGCTGCCCTATATGGCATGAAATCAGGTAATTTGGGGGACTGCCTCTTCCCAATTATATCTACCCACCCCATCAGGCCAGGCAGAAGGGGCAGCTTGCAGGTCTCTTGCAGAGATGGGTGGCCATATAAATTTAATAAATAAGTAAGTAAGTATATTATATGCCCAGGAAAATGACACTACCATTTTCATCTGAAAGCCATAGCTTTGAAAAGGAGATGCTTAAATTTGACCATTCCATAAAATTGCAATTATTGTTCGTCGCTTTGTTTAAAATCCTTGAATCAGTATAGGCATGACTCTTGCTTGTGAAGCCATACTGATTTTAATCGCATTTATTTTTCTCCACAAATCCATGGTTGTTTTTATTCCCTTCTTAATATCCCCATTTATTCTGCTATACAACCAAATATTTATTATATAAGATTTCATCCTAAGAATTTCCCTAGGTATTTAGTAGAACCTGAACAGAAAACAAAACAAAAAAAAAACCCTTTCTAAATAATTACATGGATACCTTACCACCAACTGGCAAAGTATTAAATTTGTTCTGATTTATTTTATATCCAGAGTGTTTACCACTGCAAACTATCTCCACAAATTGAATTAAAGCTGTTGGATAATCACACCTGAACCAGAATATGTCTTTCATTATCTTAAAATCCTTCATTCCATGTCCTGCACACTGGTACAATAGAGGACAGATCTTGACTTTCTCTGTGATGTTCTTTCATGCTATTATATTTTCATTCAAAGCAAAAGCTCTCCAGATCCTTCAGTCTTTCTACACTGGAGTTAATTTTCACTCCTCAATCATCCTGATTGCTGTTTTCTGAATCTATTTGTTTTCCTAGACTCCTTTTCAATCTGGACTTGATAGTCATGATGGGCTCTTACCTATGCAAAACTATAATTTTCATGATTGAAAATTATATTTCTGCTAAATCAGCCTAAATTGGCTTTGCCCTTTTTTTTTTTTTTTTTGCACCCTGTTACACTGCTGACTCATATTCATTTCTAAGCAACTTCTGTTCCAAGATCTTTTCCACCAGTACTATTATGAAGTCCGACATAGCCACCTTGTACCTGTAGATTTGATTTCTGCTTCATAAGTGCATAACTTTGCATTTGTCCCTGTTAATATTCATTCTGCTCTTTTCATTTCTCTCACTTAGCAAGATCATTGTGAATTTCATTTCTGTCTTCTAGGTATTATATATTAGGCTTGGAAATCATTTGAAAAAAATGTTTCACAACATGTGTTAACAACAATAACAAAAGTAGCCCTCTTGAATAGTTCATGCAGCCATGTCTTTTGCACTGCTCACCCAATGGCTTCTAAAGCTTTTCCTAGTTGTCTCCACATGTTGTACATATAAAGCACTTTCCTTTGCTGCCAGGCCCAGTGGAAAAATTGTTTTAATGAATGAAAGTAGCTTTAAAGACTCAAAGTGAGCAGCTGGCAAAGACTTGTTCCAAAAATAGATTAGATTAGATTAGATTAGATTAGATTAGATTAGATTAGATTAGATTAATGATAGAGATAGATGATAGATAGATAGACAGACAGATGATTGATAGATAGATAGATATCTTCACAATTCATTGTCCTATCCCAGGACTGAAGACAGACTCACCCGGGGTTTTCAGCCTTGTCAATCCAAAGGTTTCTAATAGCTGAAAAGTAGTTAATAAGCAATTTCCAAATGAGATTTGAAAAGGAAGTGTGCAAACAGTGTCCTTTTAAAGGTACTGACAGTGGTTTGAGCAAGATTGCTCTTCCCTCATCTCCCAGTGCTCAAAACTTGCCAGAGACTGCTGTCTTGTGGCCTCCTCACAAGCAGCAACTGCCTGGAGCACTTGTGGGTGGTCTCCCATCCTCTCTTTGTCCTGAGAGATTTGACAAGCCAGTCTACTCAATGGCTCTTTGTTCTTCGCCACGATCATCGGCTCCACTTTTCACAGAGATGTCTTCAATTCATCATTTCTTCCTCTAGAAGTCCTACTTTATATATTTATTTTCTTTTTCTTTACTATATTCTTACCTTTCTTTCTTTCCTTCTTTCTTTTTATTCTCTAAGTTTTTTTCTTTTACATTGCACTTTTTACTCTTTATTTCTACTCTTCTTTCTTTTAGTTTGTATTAGTTTTACTATTGCAATGATGATCTTTAATACTTTTTTTAAAGTCATTAATAACAATATTGAAGAATACAGAGCCCAATCTAGCTCTCATGGCATGCGGCTTATGTTTCCAAACTATGGCTTGAGTGTCCCTTGAAGGCAGAGTCCACAAAGTGCCTGTCAAACACTAATTTTACCCTTGAGAAAGGATAGGTGGTTGACATCAAATATTATGTCTTACATTACTCTTTTATGATGTGATTAGGAGAAAAATGCTGTTAGAAGTTATTGATAATTTCATGGAAGGAAATGTGTAAAGGTTTGCTAGTGGCTGTGTTCCATTACATTAGTTTCCAAGTATCTTTTAACATTAAAATAAATCTATGCCTGTAAGACCTCTGGCCATACTGTAGTTTTCACCTTTCATTTAATCACATTACAGTTTTAACTCTGGATAGCCATCTAAGATTGTTATCATTTTATTTATATTTCATCATTTTTCCTTTGCTGTATGTTTTATGTATTATTTATTATGCTTGTTTCATAAGCTATGGTTACAACCATGAACTTCCCCACTACATCTTGGGGAAACCTGCTAAATACCAATTTGCATGTGATGCTGTTTTTGAGCATACCTGGAGTATACTTTTTGGGCTGTTTGCATGTTCATGTAATTATCATGCCATTCTGTCACACTTAATTTGCTTGTTAATTATGTCAAGCAATATTTTGTCAAACGTGTTGCTGAAAGGTGTCTATTAAGTAACCCCAAAGTATGAAGTATGTTATCTCATTAAAAAGTTGAGATAAAGTTTCGTATGCCAAGATTTGTTCTTGACAAATCCAAAATAAGTTTCATTTTTTAAAAAATGAGAAGTGTTATGCATGTGTAATAAATAAATAAATGTTGCTTTGTTTTCAAGATGATTACAGACTAATTTCTTAATTATCTGTTCTAGAATCTTGTCTGGTGTCAATGTCAGACAGACTGTTGTATATAGTTCCCTGGATCTTCTCCTCCCCCCCCCCCGCTTCTTTTTAAATAATGTAGAGAGTCTCAGATATAACCATGAGAAACTATACAGAGATTATTACAGGAAAACGTGACCCATCTTGTTTTATTCTCAAAAAACAAACAAAACATTAGGAAGAAATTCAGACTGGCTCCTGGGCTATAAGAGGGAGAGAAGGAAAAACAGGCTTTCAAGATTCTGTTACTATAGCCTATATCAATAAATGTCTGTGCAGGCAAACATTTGGCCTCGTCCAATTAGCTGTCACTTCAACTGGTCACCAGGATTTCTCAAAGATTACATAAAAAAAAGATTTCACCAGACCATTATAAGTTCCTTTAGTATTCTATTATACAGTTTGTCTGGCTTTAGAGGTCTGAATTCATTCAATGTCATCCAATGTCATGGTAGCAATTTTCTGACCATATCACTGTCCACTGTCCACTGTCCTTTTATCCTCTTCCCCACTATTGCATGGATGAACACATACCTTTGTCTCAGATTAGACTGAGTCAAAATTCAAGTTGATCAGATGTATCTTTTATTTTCTACCTTTTACATGTTTCCAAAAAGTCAAAATACTGTGTATATTCAGTCAAGTGACACTCTATGAAAGTGAATATTGGATTTGGAATAAGCAGGATAGAAAGAATATTGACACTTGTGAACTTTGGTGTTGGAGAAGACTCCTGAGAATACCACGGATAGCCAAGAAAACAAACAAATAGATCATCAGACAAATCAATCCAGAGTTCTTACTTGAAGCATAAATGACAAGGCTCAATTATCATATATCAGACAGATTCTGCAAAGACCTAACTCTCTAGAGGAGTCTGTAATAACAGGAAAAGTGGAGAAAAGAGAATAAGAGGATGACCAGCAGCAAGAGGGATTTACTCAGTTACGTGGCAATGGGTGCACCAGTAGAAGGATCAGGTTTTCACCAGATCCTCCTGGAGAAAATACATCTATGTGGTCACTAGAGGTTGACACTGACTTGACGGCACATAATCAATAAATCAATAGCAATCAATAGCAAAGCTTGAATATTTTCTCACAGCAGTTTTTCCACCTATGCAGCTGCGAATGTGCTTTTTGCATGTAAACCAGGAATGGCCAAGGGAACAGGCATAATATTCTGTTACCCCTGATAATCCAATTAGTTTGATAGATCACTATGTAACACTTACATTTTCTCCTTTCATTGCTATGCCTTCCTCTCAGTGGGAAGGAATATAGAATAGTATTACTAGATTAATGCATCACTTTAGAATAAATTTAGATCATTACTGTGCAAGTCATAGCAACTAGGTCTCACCTGTTGTTTTATTAGTAGTGACAGCCATAGCTATTGTTTGTTTGTTTGTTTAATGGAGATAAAATCCACTACTCAGCATTTCCTATGGCAAGGATTGCAATTATAGAACAGCTATGAATTTCTTAATTGGGTTATTACTAAAAATACAAGCTGGCAGGTACATCTTTCAAATAACTGCAGAGGAGCTTAAATAGGTCTGAACATTAATTCAACAAGAACCAACTGTTAACATAAAAGAATGCCCACTAACCAACTTTACTTTGATTTTTCAAAATTTAAAGATGAAATTATGATAAAATCCCTGTTCTGAAGAGTTTTAACATCAAAATATCTTACTGATGGAATCTGAATACTTATACAAAATATATCACTGTATGATAGAAACATTCATTCCAGTTGTATAATAATATCAGTAGAATAGAACAACCTACCATTCCTCTGTTCTCAATGCAAAACAGAATAACCACTGTGCTACTTTGTTTAATGAAAAGTCCCTTTTCATTAATAACTCATTTCTATTACAATAAGAGATCTTCCATAGTCCAAAATAATTAAGTTTCTTGAGAATTTATTTGCACATCTTTATTCTGGATTTTCTTTTTGTATCTATATTATTTTCATTTTTTATACACTGTCTTCAAATTTTCTTTTCCTTAAAAGCACATAGAGGGAAAATTGGAAAAAGGAGGAGATGTAAATGGAGGTCCAACCTGATTTCATTCTAAATGGAATAAGAGACAATAATATGGTCATAGAAAACATAATTTTGTGTTCTACAATTAACCTTCCAGGAAGGCCCCTTAAGACATTTTGAAGGGATATGTTCTAAATTGGCTATAAATTCAGTTTCTTGAATGCTATCACACAGTTGATGCCATTTTTCTCAAATAAATGGAAGAAAATATTCAGGAACATTTACTTGCTTGTATTGAAAAAAAGAGTTACCACTGCTGGCTGTCAGAAAAGAAATAAGAAGTTCTAAACCTGAATCATCTGATTGTTGCAACCACGGCTAGAAAGAATCCTGCAGGGTATATAGCAAGTAATTATATTACTGGAGGAATGGACCTTTTTTTTTTAGTAGCGTTATACTTCCCAAATGATATTCAAGTCAATTAGTAGTAATACAAATACAATTAATAATAATACATATATACCACTATTTTGCTTCTGTTAAGGAATGCAATGCTAACCAAAAATATGTATATGCATATACAAGGAAAATGTATAGATGTGTTGCGTGTCATAAACTACATGGACAGATGAAGGCGGATTAATAGTGGGAGGCTCCAAGTACCCTGGACATTTGAAGAAAACTAGCTCAACCAGGACTGCAGGATACTCAATATTGTTTAGTAGTCTTGATGAATGCTTGTTATTCAGAAAGCAGAAGAGACAAGTAGATAAATCCTAGACCTGATCCAAACCAAAGACTCTGCAGAGGTCTGGATCTGCTTACCTCTATGGCAATCCAGGCTACAATCACCACCCTTCTATCATGTATTAAGTGTTATGTAATACCCTTAATAGTCAATTTATTAGTTGATTGAAACCATTACAGAAAAGCCATTGAAGAAAGTAAAAGCAGTGGAAACCTTGGGAGAAAACAACTACATCATCTTGCAGTTCAAAATACTACTAAGAGAAATGGGAAAATAGTCATACATTCATACCAGGTTTCAAGAGACCCAATTTCAACATTAGAAAAGCAACAGGCAGAATTTCATGGGTAGTAACCCTCTGGTGAAAGAGAATGCAGAAGAGTTGAGAAGTACTAAAAAGTAAAATATAACCGTACACAATTCCAATCTGGGGAACAGTATGGAGGATCTTGAGAAACTATTGTGATATGTAGGGAACTTTCTACTGAATTTAGAATTAAAAAGGACATCCAAGGAACCTGAAGTTGGATTTAATCATCAAGAAGACATACTGTACTAGGAAATAGCTGAAAGTCTTTTCTAGAATTTTTTGCAGGAAGTCAAAAAGTCTAGGACATAGAATGAACTTAGGCTTACAAGGCCTAAGACTTTTTGTGGTTGTTTTATATTAGTAGAAAAACAAAGAAAAAGAAAGGGGTGGATACATTGGTAGAAGAAACTAATAACAGGTGATGGGAGAATAGAGAGATGCTTAATCCTTACTTTATTCACTTTTCTCCTTAAAGGACAAATTCTTCACAGTACCTAAATAGAATATTTGACACAAGAAGGAAGTAGCAACTCAAGGTAAGTAGAAAGAAGATTAGGAAGCAACTAAGTATCTCCATACTCAGCCATACAAGAACCTGTGGATATATCTCAGAACCCATTTCTATAATATTTAAGAATACACTGAGGACAAGTATGGTACCAAAGGATTAGAAAATGGCAAATGTTGTTCTTGTCTTCAAAAAAGCTGGAAAAGAGGACCAAGGAAGTACTGAACAGTAAGCATGACAGTGATACCAGGCCAAACTCTGGAACAAGTAATTAAGCAATAAATCTGTGGGCCTTTGCTCTAGAAAAAAAAATGTGTTGCTTGTCAAGAGCCAATATGGGTTTATTAAGAACAAGCCAAACATCAAATCTATCTGACCTTCTTTTTATTCTTTTTAGATTTTTTATCACATCGTTATTATTTTTATAAATAACTCAAGACAGCGAACATACCTAATACTCCTTCCTCTTCCTCCTATCTTCCCCACAACAACCCCATGAGGTGAGTTGGGCTGAGAGTGACAGGCCTAAAGTCACCCAGCTGGGTTACATGCCTAAGGCAGGTCTACAACTTACAGTCTCCTGGCTTGTAGCCTGCCTTAACCACTAGACCAAACTGGCTCTCTATTTTTTTTTTAATTTACTTATCTTTTTTTGATAGAGTAACCAGTTCACTTGGTAACAGGAATGCAATGGACATAGTGTATTTTGACTACAGCGAAGCATTCAACTTGGTTTCCTATGAGATTGTAGTAAAGAATATGTGAGCTGTCATATGCTACCATTAGATCCATAATGAGCTGATTAAACAATCATACCCAATGAGTATACACCAAATTTCATGACAAGCTGGAAGAAGTGGCATACTGCATTCTAGGTCCTGTGCTGTTCAACAGACGTATAAATTACTTGGATAATGAATTATAAAATATAATTATTAAATTTTAAGGCAAAAGAAAAATAGGAGGCACAGCAAATAACTTAGAGGACAGTACCAAGATTCCAAAGGATACTGATAAACGAATGGACAGAAACCAGCAAGACTAATTTCAACATGGGGCAAATGTAAAGCCCTATACTATTTTAGGGTAGAAAAAATAAAATATATCAGCCTAGAAGAAGAGAATATGCTGTGCAAGGGTTTTGAGTATCTGGGTGGATTGCATGATGAAGATGAGCTACAGTGTGATGCTGTTGCAAAAGAAACAAATGCAGTACTGGGTTGCATCAACAGAAGTATAGGGTCAGGACTGTCAGGGTGTGCAGTGTACACTCTGCGTAGTGGTGCTCCGTGAGTGAGACAAAACAAACAGTCCACAGCCCCATGTAGAAAACTTGCACATAGACGTTTACTGTACAATATATACAGAATGTACACTACCAACCTGCAAATCCCTAATTACTTCCCAGAACTCCAACACCAGCCACAACTCCTATCACCAGCCACACTATAACCCATGGTGCACTTTGCTATATACAGTGGTTTGTGCTGTGTCATGCTGCCACACCCTACAGGTGTGTGCTCTGGCTGGGTTGCGGGGATTGCAAACACAGTCAAGCTGTGCTCTGTCAAGTCCATATTCTCATTGAGAAATTCTTTACTCCAGGGTAATACCCTGACAAGGACTGAGAAAAGTCATTGTTCTTCTCTATTCTGTTGTGGACAGACTACAATACAACACTGCCTCCAGTTCTGGGCACCACAAGATAGGAGGAGCAGTGAGAAATCGAATGTATCCAAAAGAATGCTACCAGGATGTTAAGGGGTCTGGAAGGAAAACCTTATCAGGAACAATTGGAAGAACTGAGCATGCTTGTCAATTTGCAAAAGGAAACCATGGGCAACCGGTCCATAGATTCAGTCGTTCCAAAAAACTAGAAAATAAGAAGTAGGTTTCAGAAGCTCATCATGAAAAACATTTCCTACCTATCATAGCTGTTCAACAATGGAACAGACTGAGAAGTTGATGGATTCTTCTCTGATGGAAATGTTGTAGCAGAGCATCTGTCAGAGATGTTGTAGTAGTAGACTCCAATCTGATGCAGGATTGGAAAGATGTTTTCCAGTTCTTATATCTATGATTCTGTGGTCCTGTTAAATGTGAGTCATGTCCTAAACTGCAGCTTTGCCCCTTGCCTTGGAAAAGTCCCTGCATGTGCCCATAGAAATAGTTTTTATCCATATAAAAATAAGTAATAGTAATCTCTCCCTCAAGGACTCGCTCAGAATGACTGTTTTAGATAAAATGCTTAAAAAGATCCATTCTTTTTGCTGGCAAGTATGGAAAAGTGCCTGGAACATTAAGAGATGAGGATCAGTTCACTCCAGCTTTTTCTTAGACCAGCAATAGGGGTCATTCAGGCAAGTTTAGCTTTTTTGTAAACTCTTTTGATTTGGGTTTTGAGGCACAGTGCTTCAGTGTTTTTCTTTTCCAAAGCTGCCTGCTAGGGGGAAAAATTACATTTCCTGGGAAGTTCCCTTTTCTCTTTCATCTGAAATTTGTCTCTGTTCTCAAGTTTAACATTTGTTCAGAGCTCAAATTCTCGTTACAGCATTTCATGTAGCGGGCATTTGAAAGCAGAACGTGTTAGTCTGTACCACTTACAAATGTCTGATCTGATTAGTATATTATGACAGAAACTGACTGTTCGTTATGCTAATGAAGCCACATTAAAACTTTTGTTGGGGGTTGACACTTTTAATTGCAAATAGCGGAGGAACAGATGTGTTTCCTTTATCCAAAACTCGGGGCATTCCTCTATGCGTTTTTTCCAATGTGGTGAACATTCTTACAGAATAACTGTTCTTGTAAATAATTAAAATAAAGTTCAGCATCTCACAGCTATTTGAAATGTTTAATTTAAGTTTTTATACATCTTATTGGAATGTATTTAGTTATTTATTTTACTACACTTCAAATATTTTTAGCATGAGGCTCTTCCAGACGGGCTACATTGGATGAGATAAAGCCACTCCACCCTTACTAATTAAAGATGTTATTTTGAATCTTCACCCTAATAAGTCTGTTGTTGCCATCATCAGATACTTTGACATCTGATGATGGCAGAAATGCAGTTTCTCAGAACATCTATGTGCGAATCATTAACTGTCTGCTGATCAGGAAATCTTATTCAGCATTTTAGCATTTTGTGTTCCTGTGAGCAACTTGAGGCCAGAAACTAAGCACTGATTGCCTGACCATTCTCTAAGATCAGCTACTGGCCAACAGGGTAATTGGTAATTACTTGTTGATTTTTTTGGGAGCAATTTAGACTAATAAATATGACCCCAAATGCCTGCAAATTTCAAAATAGGCTGAACTGATCAGCCTGCATTTTAAAACATGTAGTTAGAAGAGTTAGTTAGATCAGCTGGTCATCTAGAAGAAGCCATAGGATCTAACTAGATTAATGCTCTCTTTAGTATACTTGTTTGATGAAAATAATCAACTATTCTCCAATATTTGTGTCTTCTTGGGTTTTAAAAGAAGGGAGAAGGATTGTCAAGAATGGTATCCCAATGATTTCCTAAAGGAAATTCCTATATTTATTTCCATGAATATTTATTAGGGAAATTTATTTATAATTTAAATTTATAATAATGTAGTAGGGAAAATTATTTATTTATGTATTTAATTATAGGGAACAATTAGAACTCAAAGCAAACTCCTTAAAAGTAGTTGGAATGGCTGTCAGTGCTGAATGCTATGTGAGGAATTTTTTCTATTTTTTTTTTGTTAAGCATTTTAGAAAGGTCTATTGCAAATAATGGAAACAATACTTACACATGGTTTTTGCAGCATAAATTACCATAAAAGAGTCCAACAATGTCCAAATAGCAATGAACTCACATCAACCTAGCTGATTAACAAAATTATAGGAAAAATATGTTTCTCTGACCATTGGATTGAGGTGCTTTTCTAGTGCACATGTGTAGTTTCTGCATTTGGAAATCTGCTTGTAAAGTTTAATAAAGCAGCAAAGCAACATAGGTTTTAGATTGGACCACCATCATAAACAACCCTATATGCAATGTATATGTCCATTGCCCATTTTCACATTGACAAAATGCTTGAAAAAGAAAGTACAATATCCAGAGACTACACCGAGACAAACATCTGACATAATTACCATGAGATCTAACTTCTGTGTAATAAAACAATTTAAAAGAGCTGTGAATTTGCTTACTGGGTGGGTAATAGTTTCTTTTCTTTATGTCCAAAATGATAGTCTCTAAACACATACTACTTACTTGACTCACCCCATATTCCTCCCATCAACTAGTTCCTTATAAAGGCAGCAGAGGTAAAAATTATGCCTACTGTTTTATTGGCAACAGAACTTCCTAGCAAATTGAAGGAGGCTATGACATTCAGAACAGCAAGGTATAAAATGCCCCATTATCCCGAGGTCAGGGCAAATCTCCAGAATGCAGCAGCTTTGTTCCATACCCCCAAAACTAAATGTCCTTCTCAAACTTGAAATGTTTTGCATACCTCTACTGCTACCCCTAATTTTGAAAGGATGCCAGGTCAACTAAGTCAAATACTGTCACTTCCAAAATTGGTGAGATTCACCTATCCAGCCCCATGTATTCATTTGCATTAAATGAAAAGCAAACAATTAAATTAACATAGTTCTTATTGCTAACTTTCCATGCAGAATGTAGTGGATGAAAACAGTACTTTTTAAATAGATCAGTGTTAATGTGAAATATATAATTATTCTTTCCTGCAATCCTTTTTTTTTTAAATAAACACATAAAAATTCATAATTCTAAATCCAAGATTTAATTATTGAATCTTGCTCAACAGTTAGAAAGGATTTTTTAGAAACAATATTATGGCATATATCTTCATCACCCTATGATCTTTAATAGACGGTTTTGCTCAATATCATGTATTATAATGATGCTATACAGAATAAAATTAAGAAGTAAAAATTGTCCTTTAAATACATGTGAGTAACCTTTATCACAGAAGCAGTTCTGCATCTCAACTCAAATTAAGTCTTTATGAGATTAAAGAATTAATTACAGAGCACACAAAGCACTGTCTGAACATGGTGGAAGCTAGGATGGATGAATAAAGTTAGAGATGTGGAGAATATAGTGAAGCGTTTGTGTTAGGGTGAACTAGATTTAGCTATATTTTATTTTATTATGTCATACCTTTAATTCATTTAGCTTACTATTCCTTATTCCCTTTCTGTACTTCATGTATCACTGCTTATTCATAAATGGAATTGATAAGAAGTATGTATATACATATTTTCACAAATATGTCTCAGTACTGTGGTGCATAATATAAGTTGAAGTTCTCTAACTTTTTTACAGTGGAAGACTTTTATCCTACTAATATCATATTAATTAACAATTAAATAAAGTTTGCCGCTATCTCCCTTAGCTCATCAACTATGTCCCCACCTCAGGATACCACATTTTCTTGTTTCCAGGATCAGAAGTAGTACTTTGGATCCTGAATCAAATATAATTTAACATTGTGTACAATACATTTGTTCTTGGAATGTTAATATGCATCACAATTGATTCATCAAGATTATGTTCCAGTTATTCTATGGTTCTTTGTGGTGAATTATAATTTTTCAATAATATCAGAAGTTTTATCCAGAACTATTGATTATTTAAAATCAGTGTGTAGTCATCTGAACAACAAAAAGTGCAACTGATATGTGTAACATGTTTAGAAACATTTACAACTATCTAAATGGGAAATTAAGTCATGATAGTGATAATGACTTCTCTATTCATGGAGTTCCTTACCTGAACTAAAATGGAAGTGAAATAAGAATAAGACTATATGCAAATTTATTTTTGTTTATTGCTTACCTTTCCACAGAAAATAATATATTTTTTCCTACCTCGCCTTTAATAGACAGACGGTAAACAATGGTAAAGAGAAAAATTATTTCCTGACTAAAGTGGCAAAGCGAGGCTGGTGGATTTCCCAATTTCAATCCAATTTCCTCATTTTCACTCTTTAAAATCCATTCAGAGATATTCCTTTGCATTTTTGTCTCTGTATCCCACTCTTGTGGAATACCACAGTGCAATACTCTAAACTGTGATATCTTACTGATTTCAGCTTCTGCCTACTATAGGGATTTCCTCAAGAAATGTATGCTGACAAAAGGAGACTGAATATTGAAAAAAGACAGCTAGAAAACCCTATCCAGATGATTGATGCCCTTCTCTATACTGTGCTCAGTGTCCATGTGTTTGATATGGATATTTCCTCATTGGAAAGGTTGCATGTGATATGGGCTTGCAAGGCACCATGACTTAGGTGATTCCAGCTCCCATAACAATCTGCTCATTTATCTGAGATGTCTACACATCTCTGAATGCACGGGCATCAGAAATGAAAAGTCACATGACATAAGATATTGAATATCGATTTGTGTTCCTTTCAACCCATCTATTCCTGTCATGTGTCAGGCATTAATGAGTTATGGGATTTTCAAGCTACTAAGCTATATATGATGTGATAAATAAACTCAAATTCTTCATGTGAACAGCTTGTTCTGATCATATGAACATGCATAATATATTAAACAACTTGACCCACATACATGCCATTAACTTTGTCATTTCACCCAGTGTATGATATTCTTGACCCATTTGGTATATCATTTCATCACATTGGACAGAGATTGGTGAGAAAATAGACTTTGGGTACAGAAAATGAAGAACATTCATGGTAACAAACATGGGAAAATACATTAATAAATCCATTTCTTAATTAGGCCAAATGCCCACCAGAATGAAATAATTCTTCTGCTAATGGTGCAACCTTATCCAAGTCTTTTATTCAGGTCTCCTGTACCACAGAATTCTAGAATCTAAGTGTGGCAAAAAGTCCATTGTCCTCTTCTCAGCTTATTTGAATTAATGGGCTGATTCAGTGAATTTTTAATGGAACAATAGAGGAGATGTAAAAATCTTGGTGAACTCTGTTTACCATTGTGTATGCCCAGGGCAATTGCAGAGTTAAATATGAGCTATAAACCGCAGGGCAGATTTTCATTTAATGTTCAAAATACCTAATTTATATTTCATATATTCTAATCTCATTCCTCCTCTTCCCACTGTCTGATATGGTGAATTCTCAATAGTTTGCTTCTCAACAAATCCTATCTACTAATCAAATAACAAAGCTACATATTAACATATTCCATCAAGGTATGATTTTTTTAAAACCTTCCTGATCTGTCTAACAAGAAGAAACTTTTTCAATGCTTGACAATAATTAGTTTAAAGCTTTTATAACTGACCCCAAATAAATAACGAACAATGATACCTTTCAGTGGAAAAATCTTGCAGAGGATTTTCTTTTTCTTGTACAGCTGAAGGTCTACAAAAACAAACAGAACAAATACTAGCATGACAGCCTAAAGCAGATGTTTTTTTCCTACAGTATAGGAAACACTGTAGTAATGTCAGCACATTAACTTGTCTGCTAAAATGCTTCACAATTTTCCTTTAGGGAACTGACAATATTAATATAGAAACAGAAGTAGTCTGCAGCAATCCCCAACATGTCAGATCTTCCTCCAACACCTTCCAATTACTGAACGATCATTTCTTCTTAGATTTGTTGAAGAAATCAAATCCATACTTTGGTTGTCTATACTTTTAAGTAAGTGGAGATGAAATTACGTCCCTACAGAATTCCTGTTTAGAGTCTGTAACCTTGCAGGAAATTGAAAAGAGCTTTTAAGAAGGACAGATAGTAGGAAGACAATATTACATCCATGGGAGATCTTCATTGGATTTTGATTTTTCCATTTCTCATAGTCACCCATTATAGTCCCATACTCTGTCAGTCCTTCTAACAAGCAGCCCTTCAGGCAGGGACATGTTTTTGTGAATGAATTATTTGGAATCTTCCAATATTTTTGCTGGTAGACCCTTGGCATTTGATGTATCCAAGTAAAAGAGAATATACATTTTATTCAAATGTGTACTACAACTTTTTAAGGCTTGATTCTTTTTAAATATCATCAACTTCAGGGATGTAATATTGACGTTTGTTATGTATGACCATAGTGCAGTTATTTTGAAATGTGTATTTCAGAAATCAGTTAAGGTATTCAGAAATTGGTATTTCAATGTTTCCTTATTGAATGACAAAATATTTGTAGAGCAAATGCAGGTAGAGACTTTACAATATTTTGATTTAAATGTACAAACATCAAGTGCCCCAATTTTATAATGGGAAGCATATCAAGTCTGTATTTGAGGTTGAATTATTGCTTATGCATTATACAAAAATAAGATTAAAAATAAAAGGGAAAATAATTTGAAAGATAACTGAAACAGTTATGGGCTCAGATGGTTAGATGCTCATCTAATACTCTACAGAAAAATATGGAAAAAGAGATACGAACTAAATACTGTAATTTCACAGCAGACAGAATTTCTGCTAATGTGTTTATGACATAGATACTGGAAGAATGGTGAAAGACCTGGCAAGATTTTGGCTAATCTCTTAAAACAAAAGAAAGGACAATTATTCCATCATTACAGGTGAAAGAGATGAAATATATAAAACTTCAATGGGTATAAACTGTCAATTTTTAAAATTCTATTCAGAATTCTATAGTAAACCAGATTATGTAATGAATGGATATAGAGGCCCTTCTAAATAAAATTAATTTACCTTATTTAGATGAAACACAAAAACAACTCTTATTTGCTCCACTATCTGAGGCAGAGATTAAGCAAATAATTTTAAAAATAGCAGGTGATAAAATACCAGGATTCGATGGATTTCCTATAGAATGGTATAAAACATTTATAGATCTTCTGGTGCCAAAATTTTGTCAATTGTATGATGAGATGTTTGATAAAGGAATTTTATCACCAGCATTTAATCAGGCTTATATTACAGTTATATCAAAAGCGAGTAAAGTTCACATTGAGTGTGCTAATTATTGTCCAGTCTCATTGATTAACATTGATACAAAGATCTTAGCAGCAGTGTTAGCAAACAGATTACAGCACGTGATATTGTTCATTATTCAGAATGATCAAGCAGGGTTTATAAAAAGTAGGCAAGCAGCAGATAATATTAGATTAGTTGTAGTTTTAATAGACTTGAATAAAAACAATGATCACTTTGTAATTTTATCTTTAGATGCTGAAAAAGCCTTTGACACAATATATAAACAGTATATGTTTGCTATATTAAACAGATTCGGATTTCTTTGGAATTCATAAAATGGATTAAGATATTATATAATGTTGCCCACATCTAAAGTAAAGGTTAATGGTATATCCTCTGTTACTTTCCCACTATTTAGAGGAACTAAAGCATGTCCACTTTCACCCTTGCTTTTTAATAATTGTGTGGAACTCTTGGGTTGTGCTATTAGGCAACACTGGGAGATCTATGGAGTAGTTCATAATTCAGTTAATATTAGCTGGCTTTGTTTGCAGATGATATTCTTTTATTCTAAACCTCATACCTCTTTTCCAGTGTTGATGCAAATGATAGATGTCTTTAGTAAAAATAGCAGGTCTACTGACTGGTCCAAATCAGAATTGTTGCCAATTGGTGAAAATTTGGTTACCCACCCATTTAAGGTATATCAATTCCATATTTGTACCAAATATATTAAGTATCTAGGCATGTGCCTACCAAAAGATATAACTCAGTAAGCAACATGTACTATAAATAAAATATATAGAGAAGTTTCTTCAGATATTGATAGATGGAAGTCACTAAACCTTACCCTTTGGGGAAAGGTGAACGCTTTCACATTGAACATTATTCCCAGATTAATTAATATTCTAGGAGGAATTCCTGTTCAAATATATGGAAAATATTTTAGAAAATAAATTATTTATTTTAGAAATTTTTTATGGGGTTCTTTGATTCCAAGAATATCTTTACAGAAAGTGCAATTACAGATTAATGAGGGAGGATTCAGTTTTCCGAATCTGGAACTATATCATGCTTACCTATTGCGAAGTATTAAATACTGGAAACCAACAATTGGTGTTAATATTCTGGCTTGGGCAACTTCGGAATATACATATGTAGCACCTTTAGTCGGATGGACAGTATTAGGATCAAAACATACTAGAACTCTAGTATTTCTAGAAACAATTGTGTCGGTTATAAAGTTATGGAATGTGATGTCCAATAAAAGAAGACTTGGCCCCTTTTTCCATGCTAAATTGACTTTATGGGGGACTCAAAAACTGGGAAAAAGATGATGATATGGAAAAAATGGATGGAGGCAGGGATATTGACTTTGGACCAACTGATAGATGATGAAGACAATTTTTTAACATACACTGTGTTAAGAGATAAATATCAACTATCAGATGTAGCCCAATGGCAATCTTTACAACTACAACATTTGTTATCAATTTTGTATGGACCAGGAACATTTTCAGCTTTGGAGACACAACTCGTTAAATCCTTTAAAACTAAAACTAAAAAAAAACAAAAAACCAAAAAATTACTATTTGTTTTTATAGATATTTGCTATCAATAAATAAATCTGACATACAGACGTTAAGAGATGAACAGAATAAAGAATGAGAGGTTCCTATATTACCTAGACAATGGGAAAACGTTTTACTTCTATACCACGAGTGTCAATGGACCTTAAACTAAAACTTATACAACAAAAAATAGTATTTAGGATTTATTAGACACATTACAGTTAAATAGAAAAGGTCTAAGACCTCATTTTGTTGGAGATGTAATAAGAACAGTGCCTCTTTAAAACATGATTTTACAATATCCCACATTTACTAAATTCTGGGAGAAAGTATTGGATTTTATAAATATTACTGTGCAACAAAAATTAAAATTTTCAGAAGATATATTCTTTTGAATTACATACCTATTACATGGAAATTGACTACTGGACAATGTAAATGGATTTTTCATGCCCATACTATGGCCAAAAGACTGATATTACAACACTGGAAAGAAAACTATATGGCCCCTTTCACTCAATGGATTGAAGACCTGATTACACTTGCCGCCTATGAACGAATTGCATATAGACATAGACTTTGTATGGGCAAGTAAAATGAAATATGGAACTCATTTGTACAATATACAGTAGGTTAAAGATGAATGATAGTTATATACATGTATTAGAAATACACACACACAAACACTTGAATTAAATTTATACTAGATAAGTATATATAGAATTATAACAGTTGTAATGATATAATTTGTATTTTTCTTTTCTCGCCCTTTTTTAAAGCACTATTTATGCAATGCTTCTTTTCTTTTTTTGAAAATGTATATATTTGCATTATAATAATTTTTGGATTTTTTTTTTTCATTTTCCTTGTTATTATTTTAAAATTGAAAAGTTAAAAAGTTAAACGCTTGTCCTTTCCTCTGCAATAATCCAATACATTTCATGAACATTATTGCAGTTAAATTAACTTTTTTTTGGGGGGGGGGAGGAAATTACCGCTGGAAAGAAAAAACATTAAGGGAAATATTTTTTTTTAAAAAATGAGATTTTAGGGGTTTTTTTATTATTAATCTGAAATCTTCATTTGATTTTCATCTACTGTATTTCATATATTTTGAAACTGTTGCCTTGTTTGTTTATATAACTAGAAAGCTGGGATATAATTATATATTGAATTATATGTGCTACTAAAAAATCACTCTCCTTTACATAAACTTCCTCAGATATAGCTGATATAGACACAGCACTGGGCATTGATTCTGTCAACCTGTATACAAAGTACTGATCAGTTTCTGTTGGAGGCAGGAAACCGTCTTGACTTGAACTCATAGCTTCAGCCCTCACTATCCCTGGTCAGTGCAGCAGAATTATCTCTTATCTAGATTGATGCCTTAAAGTCCTATCCCAAATCTCTTCTGTGGAACCCCATTTTAGGACAGCAGGCACAAAAATGTTCGCTGTAGCCAGCAGAATAAATTGGTGTCTCAAGTAAGGGTAGTGAAATAATGTACAGTATAAAGTTTCTATGTATGTGCGTATAATGTATAAATGTTAATCAACCTCTTATATTTCTTTGGCTATAAATGATGCTACACAAAAATCGTAAACCATGCTCAGAATTGAATATAAAAGTCTTTTTTATTTGGCTGATTTTCAAGTTCACTAATGATGACTAAATCCTAGGCAACGAATGGGGTGAAACAATTTAAGGGCTATTCAGACAACAGAAAGATGAGAAGCAGACCAAGACTGCTTTAACCTGCTCACTTCAACTTACTCAAACCGCTTTTGAGGCATTCCAGGCTTGTGACTGTAAAACAGGTTGTCGCGGGCATGAACTCTTAAAGCAAAAACTGACTTTTCATTTGTCAGGATTATTTCATGACAATAACAAATCCACTTCATCCTTGCTTCTGAAAAACCTGCTAATCTATTCGTTTTTCCAATAGCCCTCAGATACTTTGTGTCAAATTGGATTCACAAATTCATCTTCAGTTAAACATAACCACAAGTCTATTAGAAAGACTTTAATTTATTTATTTTATTTGTTTATTCATCAAATTTATATGGCTGCCCATCTCATGAAAAAGTGACTCTGGGCGACATACATTAAAAGTATAAAACAGATTAAATATATGTATTTAAAAATTTTGATTAAAGGCTAAGAAAGGGAAGCAGATGTCAACAACAATGGAGCCATATCAGTACCTCGCCAGTCCCCTGGGAACCCCAGGCCTGATGGTATAACAAGGTTTTGAGGGACTTCCAGAAAATCAACATGGATAGAGCAAGCATCACTTTGGGGGGGGGGGGGGGTTCCATTAGGCAGGCACCATGGCAGAAAAGGCCCACCTCCTAGGTCCTGCCAAGTGTATCTCCTTAGCAGATGTGACCCGTTGCATACTTCTGCTAGATCTGATGGGACAGGCAGATACAATCAGAGAAGGGTGATCCCTCAAATAACCTGGCCCCATGCCATGGAGCACTCAAAACCAGCACCTTGAATTGGACCTGGAAACAAACTGGCAACAAGTACAGCTTGTGGAAGAGAGGTTTAATGTGTGCCATTTTAGAGGCACACGTAACTGCCCATGCCACTGCATTTTGCACCAGCTGAAGCTTCCAGATACTCTTCAAGGGCAGATCCATGTAGGGTGCATTACAGCAGTCCAATGGGCAGAGCCTCCCAATCTAGGAACAGGTGCAATTGGAACACAACATGAAGCTGTGCAAAGGCCCTCCTAGCCACAACTGCTACCTACTCTTTAAGAAGGACTCATGAGTTCAGGAGGACCTCCAAGTTATATACCAGGTCTGTTTGGGGCATTGCAACCCCATCCAGCACCAAATATGGCATATTGTAGTTCTAGAACTGGCAGGCCCCAAAACCCAAAGCCACTCAATCTTACCAAGGTTCAGCTGAAGCTTGTTGTTCCCCATCCAGACCCTCATAGCTGGCACTGGGATAAGACATCCATGACATTGCTTAATTTGCCAGGGGCATAGATGTATAATTGGGTATCATCAGTGTACTGATGAATCCTTGCCCCATGGCAATAGATAAGCTCACCCAGTGGACTCATCCAGATGTTGAATAGGAGTGGAAAGAACCCTGAACCCTGTGGCACCCCTTACGGTAGGGGCCGAGGATGGGATCTCTCCCCTCGATAACCACCGACTAGAATTGACCACAGACAAATGAAGTGAACCAGCACAACACAGTGCCACCCACCCCAATCCTGGGAGCTGATCCAGAAGGATGCCATGGTTGATGTATCAAAATCCACAGAGAGGTCAAGTAGAGGGAGAATCGATGCACAGAATGGATGCACAGCTCGCATCCTGCCCTCACCAGAAAGCATGACCAATGCTGTTTCTGTCCCATACCAAGGTCTGAATCCTGACTTAAAGGGATCCAGATAATTCGCTTCTTCCAAGGTTGACTGAAGCTGTTGTATAATCACCTTCTCAGCCACCTTTTCCCAAAAGAGGAGGTTAGATACTGGATGAAACTTGTCCATTATAATGGCTTCTTGAGGAAGGGGCAAATCAAATCCTCCTTAAGAGGTAAAGGAACAACCCCCTCACTCAAAGAAGAGTTCACCACCACTAGACCCCCTCACACAACACTCACTGGGCTGCTTTAATAAGCCAGGAGGAGCATGGATCTAAAGAGCAGGTAGCTGAGCTCGCAGTCCTAAAAACCCTGTTCACTTACTCAGGACCAACAGGTACAAATCATTTGCAGATAACTGAGCAAGACTTCTCCCCAGGCATCTCCTCCAGAACTGCAACAAGGCCAACATCCAACTATAAGCAAATTTAAGTGACTTTCTCCAACAGATGCTGAACATATACTTCTGCACACCACTGCAAGGGGTTCCTTGAGCCCTCTCTACCTAAGAAGGCATGTGTCACCCAAAACAGGCTGCAGGACAGCTATCTGCAGATGCAATAAGGACAGAGAAATAATGACACTTTGCTGCACTTACTGCCACAAAGTAGGCCTTAAGAGCAGCTCTGACCTGTGTTTGGTTGAGTTTATCCCATTGAACGCAGCAATTCTCTAGACGTCTCTTCTCTTGTTTCATCTCCCTCAACTCTTCCATGAACGTGACGTGATCCATGAGAGGAGAGTGACGTGATCCATGAGAGGAGAAAGATTGCATAAGCACGATCCAATCCTAAGCCTCAGCCACCCCCCTATTATAAGTGGTGACCAAGGCTTCAGATGGACTGTGCAGCAGACCAGAAGGAATAGCCCCCATCTCCCTTTGAAATCCATCCGGGTCCATTAGTCTCCAGGGTGGACCAATCTAATAGCTCCTGCTTCCCTGCAGTGGATAGTGACACCAGAGAATCCCATGAACTGACAAAGGAGACACCAAGAGCTCCCCAATTTCAGATCACAATGCCACTGCTCCAACAGAAACACTGTCCCTTGTTGAGTTCTGGATGACCTGGGATAGGACATCGCTGTCATGGTGGCCCTGAACTGAGACCCCCCTCAGACTCCACTGCCCAGAGCAGCAGATTGAAATTGCTCAATACCATGAGCCTGGGGAACTCCACTGCCAACCCAGAAATGGATTCAAGGAGCTCAGGCAGGGAGGTTGCTACACAGCAGGGGGGCTGGTACAGCAGCAACAATGCCAACTGATCCCTAGAGCCCAACTTAATGAACAGTAAACTGGTGCAGCACCCGTGAAAGTCTTAAGACACTTCCAGATAATGATCACCATACCTGCCTTGGAGTCTCAGCTGATTCCACACCTGAAACCCAGCTGGACATATTTCCCAAAGGACCATCCCCCCTTCCAGACCCATCCATGTCTCAGTAATATATGCCAGGTTGGCTCTCTTATCTATGATTAAATCACAAATAAGGGAGGCCTTGTTACAGACTGATCTGGCATCTAGAAGTAGCACCCAAATCCCAGGGTCTCTGAAGTTCTGCTGACTGGGTCCAGGTACTGAGACCAAGGAGCTGGAACATGAAACCAGTATAAGACATTGGTCCCATGTTCCCCAAGAACAGCCTGCTCCCTGTGTCCTGCCATATCTTCTAATGCCCATTACCACCATAATACTTTGGCTCACCCCATCCCCCCAAAGGCTGCACCATCCACTAATCTGGGCCCCCCATTTTCCAAGGCCGGGGACTGCAGCCTGTCCTCAGCTCCAACCACTCCAGGAAGTTTTTAAAAAAACAAACAAATGAATCAAAACTATGACATAGAACAATTAAAAAAAATAAAGACAAAAAAAGATAATAGAAGTTAAAATTTATTGATTTAAGATTGCATACAACTTCAGACAGATCTCTTCTTCAGAGATCAAGAAAAACTTTGTTGAAACAGTGCACTTTCACTGAATAAAACCTTACAGGGAAAGTAGCACAGGTACATATAGAATGATAGAATTGGAAATGGCTATTTAAGGCACTGAGTCCAATCTCCAGCCGAGAATTGGGCATTCCATAATCATGGAGCAACCACATGGAGCTTCCTCATAGCACTTCATATGCTAAGCAAGGGGCATTCTATGATCCTAGGGGATGTCACAGCTCTTATATGAAGTGACATTCTTCATGAATTACAGATATTATGTATGTCTCCCATACTTCATAGATGAAGATGTTTCAGATACATAGTGGGTACAAGTTAATGTTCATATGAACTGACCCTAGTTTTGGAAGCTATATTTCTAAATGTATATTTTAGCCTTATTCTAAAGGTATAGCTGGATTACAATTTTTCAAATGTTTGATTTGGATTTTTAATTCTGTTTTAGCAGGATTCTATATAATTATATTCAGGTTTTATCATGCTTAACTATTATTCCCTGACCCGGGGCTTCTAGTAAGGTGGTGAACAATAAGGTTGCATGTTTGTAAGAACCATCAGATAATTTTATATCATAAAGTGGTGGTTGGGATTTTTAAGTGAAACACTCAGAATTAGCATTAGTTTTGGTTTGTCTGTGATAAGCTAAGTTTTTGCAGAAGCGTGGTGTGCTGATAGCAAATAATGTACACTAAACATGGAGCTCACAGTATCTTATCTCACAAAAACTTAATTTAGCTGTTCAGCAATAATACAGGCAGCCAGTTAATAAAACTGAGATATAAATTTAGTATATTATTATTGGTCTTCAACTGAAAAAATCTGAAAATATAGCATTTTATCACAGTTCTCTTTAATTCTGTCACAATCTTAAAATAATCTGTCAACTCTTTCCATGTGTGTGTGTGTGTGTGTGTGTGTGTGTGTGTGTACGTATGTGATCGATTATATAGTCACCTTTAATGAATGTATTTCTGAGCTGAGAAGGGCCTGCCATTTTTCAGGACCTCAGCATAACACCATTTTCAAAAGAGTTTGTTAAATATTAGAATGTATATTTTAATGAATAAAAATGGACTCAACATTTTAATCCAATATATAGTTTTCTAAAAGATTTCAAAATGCTTGAGCTACATGGACAATATGCTGTATGATTTGTAAAGCCAAGCTGAAAATATTAAAAATCACACAACTACTTAGCTGTTTACTGTCTGTTCAATCTATAATTCTAGAGTATAAGTTTAGTGGTAGGAATTGGTTTCTACCAATCAACCCTTTTCTGACATTCTGAAAAAGAACATGGGAAAAGAAGACATATGTTCCAAAAATCCAAAATTCCTACATTAACTATGAAGTCTGCAAAAAACAAAAACAAAAACAAACAAGCAAACCACCTATAATCACATTTAGAAACTCTTTGCAATCATGACTCTGCAATAATTCTAGCCCAAAATAAATTTCTAGAACCTTCAGGATTGGGTGGCATACAAATCAAAGAAATAAATTAAAAAACAGTTATTTTACTGAAGTTAAAGTTTGGCATTATTATTAAAATATTGTCAGTCTTCACTCTTACACAAAATTCAAAAATATTGTATAAGAACACAAGGGTAACATAGAACATAAAATGTCAGCTATTGTTAAGCCATTTTATGAAATATAGGTCTGTTTTAATGTTTTGCTTATTTGACTGTGATATGTAATAGTTGACAGTAGACAAAATCGTTTCAAAACTATAGGCATAGGGCTTAAAACACACACACACACAGAGAGAGAGAGAGAGAGAGAGAGAGAGAGAGAGAGAGAGAGAGAGATTATTCCTTAGTAATATTGCACTCTTAGATTCTTTTGCCTGGAAAGATCTAAGGTAAGCAGAGCACAAAAGCACATCTATACCAAAGGTATATTTCAGGACCATTGTGGCCCTGAAGTGTATGTATGTATGTATGTATGTATGTATTTATTTATTTACTTACAAACTAGGTTTATACAGCACTTCCATCATAACTGATTCTGATTGGCTTACCAACCTACTACCAATACTTTAGTAAGATTAAAACAATATTGATGGCAACAATAAATAATAAAATATCCAACATCAAGGACTAACCCCCACATACAAACATTTGCCCATCAGGAAGACAAATACGGCTGCTCAGATCCCCAAGTTTGTCTGAAAGAGCCAGGTCTTAACAGATTTGCTGAAGGCTAGGAAAATCTAAGCTGGTCTGAGGTTGAGGGAATGCCCAGAGAAGGGAGGCGGTGATGAAGAAAAACTCCCTGGGTGCGCAGCCAATAGAAGCAGGTAGATCCTTGTTCTTGACTGATTACCAGCATCACCATCAAGGTATCAAAGATTGCTCTTACGGCAATACTTGTCTCAGAAGTATTGTCATGGAAGTCTGGTCCCTCACACATGAAGTTGGCTGTGCCAAGGTCTGGTTAATTAAGTTTTCATTGGATGTGTAGAATTCTGACAGAAATTATAACAAAACATTAACACATGACAGCAAGCATGATATGGCAACCATGTAGCCATGATGAGTGTTTTCACAAATCATGCTAAACCATATGTTTTGGCTTAACATGATGTGTGAAGGCACATGCTGTGTTTTTTAAACCACATTTCATGAATTAATATGTTGTGAAAATCCAGCCAATTATAGATTGTTTGATCAATTATGCCATCCATTTCTAAGATAAACCCGTGGCCACTGAAAGCAAAGATCAAAATAGTGTGGATTTAGGAGACATCAGCTTTTGTTTAAAAAATGCCCTTTTCTAACTCTGTTTCCTTGTTATGTGACCCTAACCACAATAACTGATCTTTAAAGAAATATTACTGAAAAACAGCCATCTCTGGTAAGACCTAGCTTCAAATATCATGCTAAGGAATTGGTTAAATAGCAGTTTTGGGGTATAAATAGTGAATGACTGCTGTTTTTATTTCTGAACTCCTTTTGCATGTATTGCTGTTTTTAATTCTGTAACACTGCCCAGAGTTATCTGAAAGGAGGGGGGGGAGGGCCAGAAATCCAAACCCAAATCTATTTATTTACAAACAAACAATTAAATCAAGTTAGTTCAGCCTGAAATTAGTGAATTAACGGAAATTGTCAAGCTTGTGGTGTTTTGAATGAAATCTTTCAGGGTAACCAGAACATTTTGCACAAAGCCTTTCTATATTTATTACATGGCTGAGAGAAGAAATATGCCTGAAGAGTTGATATTCAGAGAAGGCATCCATGTCACCAGTCATTCTTCTTGTAAGGGATTGCTAATAAAATTAAGTATTGGCGGACATTCTAAGTGGATGTCTAATGGCAAGTTATTCCAAACAAATTACTTTGTTTCACTCCCTCTAACTAAATATATGCTGCCAGGAATGCTAAGAGGTGTGAAAGATGCAACTTCTCTTTATTACATTTCCTGTCTGAGACTTGGGGAAAAAAGAGCTGTAACTGAATTTTAAGTTCAACACCATATTGCATATCACCACAGTCTACTTTCAGGCTGTCTTTCAGCAAAACCGAATGACTCTAAAAGCTATTATACCATCAGCTGTGGCAGATGGCTGTAGGCATGCACAGCTAGGTATACTGCTGCTGTTGCCATATTTTGCAGGGTAATTTCTGTACACTTTTAAAGTTTCATAAAAAAATAGTTACGCCAGAAAAAAAGACAGACAGATGCACACACAGATTTTCAGTGACACTTCTCTCAGAGGAAAAAGAACATAACACGGTAGATTTGCATATGTTAATGAAAACAGAAAAAGACGAAGCGATTGAGATGAGAGTATACAACATGAAAGTCTTTATTGGCCTAATAGGAGCCCAGGATCCATTTCCTGGCCTTAAAGATTATTCACATCTGCCTCTGATGAAGTGAACTGTAATGCATGTAACATTCGGGTTTTGGGCTGCACAAGACTGCCATAGCTATCACTGGATACTATTAATCAGAAATATATGTTTGTTGTTTTTTCTTTCCCCAGGACACAACAGCAGGAAAGAACTTTTGGACGTTCACTTCCACTTTACTGAACCACAAAGACATCTTGTAAACTAGTGAGACATCTGCCTCATTCCCAGCGCAATCTGAAGGTGCTGTTAGCTGTTTCAGTGTTAGTGATGCTTTTCCTCTTGGAAACAATCTATAACGCTTGGTAGCAATGTTGGCTATGACATGGTCAAGGGCAGAGATTTGTCTAGCTCATATTGGCTGCTGTGTACATGACCCCTCCCCATTCAGTTATAGCACTGCCCTCTATCACCATGTTTGCTTGACCACAAGAGTCTGGATACTTGGTTTGTGCGTGGAAAATAGACTATCATTTGGGAGATGAGAGAGGAAGATACACCTACAGACACATTTGTAGAACTATCAATCAAGGTTATTACATTATTTGTCTACATTTATGTCATTTGTGTGATGACACCATCATGCAAATGACATAAATCGCCACAGTGACATACTTTCTGATAGGCAATCAGAAATAATAGAGACTCCTCCCCAGTTCATCCACTAAATTGAGGCTTCCCTGTATTAAAAATTCCCATTGACTGAACTTGCTAAGTTTATTTTTAGGAAACTATCTATAACTGGGCTGTAAAGAAGCATGGTATCTTTTAACTCTATTTTGTTAAATGCACCACAATGGTTATGTTTTGACATAAGCATTAAGCCATATGCCTTGTTTTCCAAATCTAATAGCGGCCTAAATACCATATGTTCAGCCAGAGCAAACACATTACTGCACAATACAGTAGATATATCCATCCTGAAAATCCTGCTCTATCCATATCACATGTTCATAAAAATATGTGTGCATATGTGTGTAGAAGGAAGAAATCTGAACAATTCAGTTTTCTAATCTGTCCAGAGCAAAAAGAAAAAAGGGTAGGGAGAGGAAGAGAGACCAGTAAGATCATACATACAAAGTACCAAAGCAACTCACAGTGGATGTAGAGCTTATTAACAACAAAGTGAAAGTATTTTGGCCTGCTGAAAACATAGTAGAAAATTATGCCAGCCAGCCTGTTCTTCTAAGAAGACCATATCAAGAGATGTGGTTATTTATTTATTTGTTTATAAAAAGTCACAGAGCTACCATTCAATAGATTCCTAGGTTGGCTGTGCATTCCATTAAAAATCAGCATTTCCTAAGAGATCTATAGAAAGATATAATGTTCGCTTTAAGGATGACTTGTTTTTGCCCATAAAGAAAAAGAGACTGCCAAAAACCACAGAACAACAGGATTAAATATTATGTTCCGTTCTTAATGCTGATCAAGTATCAAAGGCACTTGTGAAACGAAAGCATCAGCTTTGGCAAACTTGCAGTTTTAACCCTGGAGAATACCTTCAGGAATCTATGTTCAGATGAATTCAGCTAATGCAATATTTTAACAGGTTCTTCATGAAATTACATATGGGATTAACTCCACATAATCTCTCTGCAAAACTTCTTAGGCTATTTTCTCATCTTTCTTTCCAATTTTCTTTATTGCTTAAATACTGCCACTTAGCTGTTATTAAGTCCTGGGAATGTATGTTTGGTCCTGAATTTGTATCAGGCAGAGTCTAAAATATTCTTCTTAGAACAAGAGCCTAAAATAAAAGTCTCTTGACAAATCACACCAAATCCTAAATTAATATTTTATTTTTTCCCCCCGAAATCATCTGGGAAGATTAACCCACCACCAGCTGGCTCTGAAGGGAAAAGTGTTTTTTATGTGCATCTGGTCAGAAGGGAAATGAAAGATAAAAGCTATTGATTTCCTGCAGCCATTTAATGAGTAAACTTTATTAAATAAGGAAATGATAGTTAGAGTTTATCTGTTTTATCTTACTGGCCAATAGCTTTCCACCAGAAACATATTCTAAGAGGCTCTAGATTTATGGGATAGAATTATACAATAAAAGAAAGATCTCCTGGGTTCCATAAATGAAGGCTTGAATTGATTAAATAACTGCAGTAAAAGTGATTCCCTTGGCTTAGAGTTCATGGTACGATTGATAAATCCAAGAATGAAATGTGGAATAATTTTAAAATATTTATGGAAAAGTCCTGTTTGAATAAGCTTTGATTCAATTTGCTGGAAAATTAACTTTTGTAAAAATGTGATGTTCAGATTTGTCTCTGGAATTTGAGTTCCTCCACAAACCAATCTAATTTGAGCATGATCAAGGTTCAGTTTGAAAGAATTTTATTTTATAGGCTATAGACCAGCAACCAAATGTATCTGGTGACAAGAGGCAGTTGTCAGCATTTGACCCAGAAGCACATACTGGTCTATTGAGCTTTGAGCATACTGTATACTGAAACTGCTGAGAACTGATATCTGCTGTGTTGTCATGACTAGCCAAAAATAACATTCCTTTAGTACTAGAAAGAACAAAGTTAAGGCTTATGTCAGGCTACATGAAAGAAGCTGAGAGCTGAAAAAATGTATGAAACCCACTTCCAGGGAAGAAATGGCAAACCGAAGATAGCTCCATTGAGAACAGAACTGAGGACCGTGGTGGAATGAAGACCTGGTGAGTGAACTGGCTTTTGTGAAGGAATGGTTGGATGAAGGCTGCACTTGAGGAGATAAGTATTCCCTTAGCCCTCAACAGGAGCACAGGAAGTTTAAGAAGATGAGACTGGCACCACCCTAAGGAATTCATGGTATTGTGGCTTGCTGGCTTGGGAAGTTAGATTCAGTCTGGAGAGATTCTGTCTTGAGGTGGAAGCTAATAAATGCAACAGAACTGCATCTGCGCTGTCCTGGGGCGTTCTTTGGGCTGAACCTGACACTCTTCACGATTCCTCTCTGGACAAGGAGAGGACTTGGGATTCCTGACAAGTGCTCCAGATGGTTGGTCCTCAGGAAGAAACTGCAAGACAGTGGTCTCCTGTGGGCTTAGAGCTCTGAGAGATAAGGGAACGCTATCATAGCTCAAACCATGGTCAGCACCTTTATGGACACAGGGTTCGCATACTTCCTTTTATAATCACTTTTGGTAATTGTTCGTTAACTGCTTTTTAGCTATTAGGAACCTTTGGATTGGCAGGTTTGACAGCACCAGGTGAGTTTCCTTCAATCTTTAGTGAAATAAGTTTTAAAGTTTAAGGACTAAAAATTTTCTTCTTCTTTTTTTTTTTTTTTGGAGTGAACAGCAAAAGGGTGATTAGAACGTTGATTTTGGAAAGTTACAAACAGACTAAGGTTCCAGATGGATTTGAAATAAGATTTGAAATTAATTATAAGAATCCTTCCCATGGGAAAGTGCTGTTGTTTTGAATTCTTAAAAAAATATATAATAGGATTGGACTTTGAAGGTTGGACACTAAACAGAACTAGAAGGAACTAAAGATTACAATTAAAGGAGAAGAACACTTAAATTTGACTAATACAGAATGGAAAAAATATTTTAACATAGGACATATTGAAAGATATTTTTGAACAATAGACCCAGAAGTTAATTTTAAGATTGTCTGGCTTTATAGATAGACTGTGTTTGAAAGATATTATGGAAAAGGAACAAGTTTTACCTGACAAGACTGAGGCTGCTCTGAAAGTGGATTTAAAAATGACAGACTACAAGAACGATATGCAGAAAGATGCTATGCTGGACATACAAATGAAACCGGCTGATGTTATAGTAATTAAAAGGGATATATAAATAACATATACAGAGAGTTTAATAATATTATAAAGCTCCAGCTACCCATATCATTACTAGGGGATCCATCCTACCACTCAGCTCTTTCTCAGGGGTTTCCATGATTGATTGATTAATTATGTGGCATCAAATCATTTTCAACTCCTAGTGACCACATAGATAGATTTTTTCCAAGACAATCTATCCCTAACCTGTTCTTTCATGCTTCCCAGTGGTGCATTCATCATCTCTGTAACTGAGTCCATCCACATTGTTTCGGGTCATCCTCTTCTCTTTCCTTCTACCTTTCCCAGCATTAGAACCTTTTCCAGAGAGCTGGGCCTTTGCATAATGGGTCTGAAGTAGGATAATTTGAGCCTGATCATTTGTGCTTCATGTGACAACTCTGGGTTGATTTGTTTAGTGATCCATCAGTTTGTTTTCTTGATATTCTCAGGAGTCTTCTCCAACACCAAAGTTCAAAAGCTTCAATACTCTTCCTATCCTGCTTCTTTAAAGTCCAACTTTTGCTTCCATAGAGTGTCACAGGGAATATCATGGCTTGCATGGTTCTGATATTTGCAGGAATAAACAAATTGTGGCATATGAATATCTTTTTCAAGGCCTTGGCTGTTCTACTGAGTGCTAGTCTGTGGTGCGTTTCTTGACTGCTTGTTCCTTTATAGTTGATGGTTAATTCTAAAAGGCAGAAGCTATCTACCATGTTGATATCTTCATTGCCAATTTTAAGGCTGGTTGTTCTGCCTCTTGTCATTAATTTTGTCCTTTATATTTAATTTTAGTCCCATTTTTTTCACCATGCTCTTTTGTTTTTAATAATGTTTATTGCTTTTTAATTAAGAACAAAAAGGATAATGATGATGATGATGATGATGATGATGATGATGATGATGATAATAATAATAATAATAATAATATGGAAGAAGAAGAAGAAGAAGAAGAAGAAGAAGAAGAGGAGGAGGAGGAGGAGGAGGAAGACATTAAAAGGCAGTATTACAAAAAAGTGACAAAAATACAAGAACAAAAAAAAATATTTACTGTATATTTATTATACAGTAAATAGTTACACTTCTATGTATACTGTATATACTTATCTAATGCAAGTATTATTCAAGTGCACATATATTTCCAATACATTTATATAACTATCATTTTTTTTAACCTACGGTATTTTGTATAAATGAGCCCCGTATTTCATTATACTTGTCCATACAAAGTCTATGTCTATAGGCAATCTGTTCATAAGTGGCAAGTGCAAGTCTTCAATCCATTGAGTGAATGGGGCCATACATTTATCTTTCCAATGCTTCAATATCAATCTTTTGGCCATGTAAGGGCATGGAGAATCCATTTATATAGTCCAGATGTCAAATTCCATGTACTAGGTATATAGTTCAAAAGAATATTATCTTCTGAAAATTTTAGCTTTTGTTGCACAATCATGTTTATATATATATAATATATATATAAATATATATATAATCCAGTCCACTACTTTCTCCCAAAACTTAGTAAGCACAGAAGATTGTAAAAACATAGGCTTTAAAGAGGCATTGTCCTTATTACATCTCCAACAAAATGCTGTTTTTGACAATCCTTTTCTATACAAATGTAACGGGGTCCAGTAAATTACTTTTTGTTGTATAAGTCATACAGTAGTTTAAGGTCCATTGACACTCTTGTTATAGAAGATAAGACACCCTCCCATTGTCTAGGCAATTTAGAAACTTTAAGTTCTTTATTCCACTCATCCCTTAATATCTGCATATCAAATTGATGTATTGATAACAAATATCTATAACAAGTAATACTACGTCTTTTAGTTCTAAAGGATTTAACACATTGTTCTAGTATCTCAGGTGTCTCAAAAGCTGAGAATGCTGCTGGTCCAAATAATATTGTTAACAAATGTTGTAGCTGTAAATATTGCTATTGGGATACCTCCGATAGATGATATTTATCTCTTAACACATCATATGTTAACATTTTGTCTTCATTATCTATCATTTGGTCCAGTGTCAATATCCCTGCTTCCATCCAGTTTTTCCATATCATCATCTTTTTTCCCAATTTTTAAAGTTGGATTTCCCCACAAAGTCAATTTGGCATGGGAAAAAGGGTCAGATCTTTTTTTTTTTATTAGACAGTACATTCCATAGTCATGGCAACTGGACTTCTTTTCTTTTGGTTTGATACATTTCACTGCTTGTCTAAGCAGCTTCTTCAGTCTAGAAAGTTGGTTAGGGGGGACCCCATAAATGTCTTCCAGGGTGGCTGCGTTTCTCACTGACATGATGGGCTCATTGAAGGGAACAATAGGAGATGTGATTAGTAGACCTGTACCTCAACACCAGTTACTTCACTTACAGAGGTGACTTCTACAGACAGAAACATGGCTGTGCCATGGGTTTCCCTGTGTCACCCATTGTTGCCAACCTATACATGGAAGAAGTGGAGAAGAAAGCTCTTTCCAGGGAATAGCACCAACACACTGGTTCAGGTATGTGGATGACACCTGGGTTAAAATCAGACCTTTTATAGGCCTTCACAGACCATATAAACACCATAGACTCAAAAATCAAGTTCACCAGGGAAGACACCAAGGACAACAGGCTGGCATTTCTAGAATGTGAGGTTCTAATTGGGACCTGTGGCAAGCTAGAAATAGGGATTTACAGGAAACCCACACACACAGACTAATACCTCCTGTTTGACTCCCACCATCCACTGCAGCACAAACTAGGAGTTATCAGGACATTACACCACAGGGTAGCAACCATCCCCACCTCCATAGATGCCAAAAAGAAAGAAAACAGACACCTGAGGACAGCTCTTAAGGCCTGTGGGTATGCAAATTGGGCCTTTATTAAATCCACTTCTAGATCTAGATTCTAAAAAACGGCAGACAGAGCTGAGACCCAGAAGAATCTTGTCATTCCATACTTGGCTGATGTGTTGGACAAGATAAGACAGATATTTGGAAAACACCACATACCTGTGTTTTTCAAACCCACTAACACTCTGAGACAGAGGCTTGTACACCCTAAAGATCGAACACCAAAACATACGAAGAGCAATGTAGTAGATGCAATCCAGTGCAGTGAAGAGTGTTCAGAGCTCTACTCTGGAGAAACCAAACAGCCTTTACACAAGAGGATGGGCCAGCACAGGAGGAGCCACAGGACCAGAATCAGCAGTTTACTTTCATCTAAAGGAAAAAGGACCGTCATTTGAGGACAATAATGTTCGCATTTTGGACAGAGAAGATAGGTGGTTTGAGAGAGGAGTGAAGGAATCCATTTATGCCAAAGTGGAAAATCCTTCCCTCAATAGAGGTGGAGGCCTCAGACCCAGCTTGTCTCCCATTTCTCATGCTGCTCTTTCATCAGTCCCCAGGAAGATTAAACCACTTCACAAGTTCACCAGGGAGGCAGCACTTAATGACCCACTTGGGGATGAGTGAGCAAGACATCCACATCCCAAAGACTCTAGTAATCACATCTCCTATTGTCCCTTCAACAAGCCCATCATGTTAGTGAAAAATACACCACCCTGGAAAACATTTATGGGGTCCCCCCTAACCAACTTTCTAGACTGAAGAAGCTGCTTGGACAAGCAGCGAAACGTATCAAACCAAAAGAAAAGAAGTCCAGTTGCCATGACTCAACCTCCAGATAATTCCACCTGGATGACTGAGAATCTTCATCAACATAGCTTTCTAATTAATGAAATTGTTTCCAGAGATATTAGAGTTCTGTTAGATTTAGATACTAATACTGTCCATCCAACCAAAGGTGTTTTATATGTGTATTCCAGTGTTGCCCAAATCGGAAAATTAACACCAATTGTTGGCTTCCGGTATTTAATGCTTGAAAATAAGTAAGCTGGATGATATAGCTCCAGATTCGGAAAACCGAATCCTCCCTCATTGATTGGTAATTGTATTCTCTGTAAACATGTTCTCAGAATTGAAGAACCCCATAAAAATTTTCTAAACAAAGAATTTATTTTCTGAAAATATTTTCCAGATATTTGAACAGGAATTCCTCTCAGAATATAAATTAATCTAGGAATAATATTCATTGTGAGAGCATTCACCTTTCCCCAAATGGTGAAGGGTTTTTTTTGGGGGGGGGGGTTCACCATGCTCTTTGACTTTTAGTACTAGGACTTGCAGATCCTTCGCATTTTGGCTATCAGGGTAATGTCATCAGCATAGTGCAGGTTAGTAATGTTTCTTCCTCCAATTTTAAAATCACACTCATCTTCTTCCAGTCCAGCTTCTGTTAGTATATATTCCACATATACAAGTAGTTCTCACTTAATGACTGTAATAGGGACTGTGAAATTCATTATTAAGCGGGGTGGTTGTTAAGTGAATCATGCCTGATTTTATGACTTTTTTTGCAGCAGTCATTAAGCAACTAACCATGGCTGTTAAATGAATCATGTGGTCGTTAAGTGAATCATGCAGGTACCTATTGATTTTGCTTGCCAGAAGCCAGGAAGTTCACAAATGGTGATCACATGGCCCTGGGACACTGCAATTGTCATAAGTGCGAGCTGGTTGCCAAGCACCTGGATCGCAATCACATGGCTGCGGGGGGTGCTGCAATGAGGACCATTTCTAAGTCCCTTTGTTCAGCACTGTTGTAACTTTGAACGATCACTAAACAAATGGTTGTTAAGTGATGACTACCTGTAGATTGAATAAATAAGGGGAGAGTATGCAGCCTTGCCTCACTCCTTTGCCAACCTGGAGCAAGTCTATTTCACTATGTTCTGTCTGGACTGCTTCCCAACTTGTATATAAGTTTCTCATGAGGGCAATGAGATGTTCTGGGATTCTGAGCACATCCCAGAGCTTGACATGATTGACACAATCAAAGCCTTTATATAATCGATGAAGCACGTACTGACTTTTTTCGTATTCTTTGGCTTTTTCAATTGTCCAACATCCATCTGCAATAATGTTTCATGTTCTTCAGCATTTTCTTGAAATGCTGGCATCTCTTTTTCCATGTAGGTCTCTAATCTGCATTGGATGATCCTAAGCATTATTTTGCTCTCATGTGAAAATAAGGGTATTGTATGGTAATTTGCACACATTTTTGGGGTATTTGGAATGTAAATTGACTTCTTCCAATTAGTTGGTCACTGTGTTGTTCTCCAGATTTGTTGGCACAGCTTGGTTAGAACCCTGACTGATTCTTCTTCTGTTGCTTGCCATATTTCAATGAGTATTTCATCAGTTCCTGTTGCCTCCCAACTTGGTAAAGGCTGGAGTCCTGATATAACTTCATCTTCTTGTACAAGAGGTTCTTGTAAGTAAGGAATATCTTCTAAGGTATTTTGGATGTTGACATCTCTCATTTATAGTGTTTCAGTGTAATCGTTCCATCTTCAAATGAACTCCTTTGAATCAGTTATTCTGTCCAATGGCATCCTTTAGCATACCAATTAGAGGTTTTCCATATTTCCATATTTCCAATCTCTGTAGATAAAGCTAAAGTGGCAACCTTGTAACAGGTCAGCCATCACATTTGCAGAGTGCTTACCAAAAGGCTACAAAGTGGTTCACAGCCAACCTCAATCGAAGCATCCCTTTGCACAGCCTTAACCAGTGATACCACAACAGGCCACATATCTTGGGAAATTAAAGAGAAGTAAATATGTGAAATCATAATGTAGGCAGATCACATTCAAAATGCTAATTGGGTATCAAATCATCAATTTAATCAAGTTAATGCTTACTAATTCAAGTAGAGTCTGGGAAAACAGAGATGTAGCTGTTTCCAACAGTCCATGTCAGATAAAAAGGAAAAGTGCTTAGATTCCAACTCTGTAGATGTAGACTAATCTCATAGAAAGAAAGAGGATTGCCCATTATCTTTAAAAGCTATATAAGAGAAGTCATTTTGGTGGGCTGTATTTGTATTTTCTTTATTTTCAGTTATTTATTGGGCTTATATGCTGCACCCAATGGAGCAATCTCTGACTGGCGTACGCCCCAACCATTATGAAAACTTATAGCATACATTACAGTAAAATAGCAGAACCACAATCCATAAAAATATAGAAAAACACATAGAAATTACAGAGCTGGACTAAAAAAGGAAAAGAAAAAAAAAATTTCCATGCAGCCACCTTGAATAGATGCATCGACAAATTTCTTTAGCCACTCACAATTTCAGCCTGGTCTTTCACCTTTCACATAAGGATTCATTTTCTTTTCATTGTAAAACACAGCTCTAAAATGTTATATACATTTAAATTTTCCTTGTCAGGCATCGATACTCCCTGTCCTTCCCCCCCCCCCCCCTTGGTATTTTGACTCTGTTGTCAGATGTAAGATTTATGTTCCATCACAATCTTTTCATGGAATGTAGAATATAAAGGTTCCCCCTTTTTTGGCACAGAAAAAAAAAAAATCCTCATCTAGCAGAAAACCACCCTTTTCACTCCCTCAAGTATTAGATGTAAAAGCCCCTTGCATCGAAATAAGCCACTTCTTAGGCTGTAGGAAGAAAAGCTAAAAACTATAAATCATCATTTTTAAAAAAAATCTTTCTTTTTGCCATGGATCCTCTCAACAAAAATTTTTACATTTCTCCCTATTAAGATATTCAAGGATTTTTTTACAAGAATGGTTCATTAACATCATTTACATTCTATGATAAATTTTAACATTGTCTTAAAGTTTTATATCATAACTCTTCAGTAAGGATAATTTCCTCATTGCTTCACAAACTCTTTCCTTGTTGTGTATATAACTTTGAGTTATTCAGTTAACTCCTTCATGGCTCTTTCTTTTATGGAAAAGAAATTACACATTGACTGGTTTCATCTATTTTTTGCTTCACATGGGACATGAATCTAGCCACTGTGACTTAATAAACTGTATCTAAGCAAGCCTTGGCTTTAGTTTAATACTTTAAATGAGACTTCGTTTTTGCCATCACCCACAATCAATTATATATCAAGTGAATATTCTACAGTTATTTATTTATTTATTTATTTATTTCAATTTTTAATGACCACCCATTCCAGCAGACTCTGGATGGTTTGCAATATCCCCAAACGGGGGAGGGAGAAAAATTTCAAAATATAGAACAACATAGACAGTCCATACTAAAACAACAAGAACAAGAATAAGAAACCACAACAGAGCCCCACCAACACATTAACCCCAAGCCTGGGACCAGAGCCAGGTTTTAAGGGCTTTCTAGAATCCCAGCAGGAGGGTGCTGTCAGTGTCTTTGTATGTGTGTGTGGAGGGGGGTCCCAGAGGATGGGAGCCTTGACAGGGAACACAGCTTACCTCGGCCCATCACAAAGACAGCGTTTAATAGAGGAACCTGGAGCGTACCTACTGTGCTAGAATGTACCTGGCAGGCAGAAACAATTGAAAATAGGCAGTCCCTCAGATATCCAGGCCCTATATCATGAAGGGCTTTATAGGTGACAACCAGCATCTTGAATCGCACCCAGAAGCTGATTGATGGCCAATACAGCTCACGTAGTGGTGGTGACCCATGGGCACACTGAAAAACAACAGTTACTGCATGCACCACTGCATTTTCAACCAGCTTCCAAGTGGTCTTCAAGGACAATTCCGTGTGGAGTGCATTGCAATAATTCACTTGTGAGGTGAATAACTGTCTGAAGGGCCTTCCAGTCAAGGAAAAGAAACTGGCACATAAGATGAATCTGTGCAAAGACTCTACTGACAACTGTGGCCCACCTGCTCTTCATGCAGTAGCTGTGAGTCCAGGAGGAACCCAAGTTGTTCATCAGGCTTGAATGGGAAAGTGCTGCTCCATCCCAAGACCAACAATGAAAGCATCCTCAACCCAGCCACACCCACTAAGTCTTGTCAGGATTGAGCCGATGTCTGTTCTGCCCCATCCAGAGCCAAACAGCATCCAGACACATTGTCAATACATTGACAGCTTCACCTGCAAGGTTATCTGCCATCTATACAATGACATTGAAAAGACATTCATTCTAGCATTCATTCTAGCATTGTACAGACATTTCTTTAAAAAAGAAGCATAGATTGTTCGGGAGAAGTAAACTCTAGTCCAATCCCCACTAGTTCACAACCTCTTTGTCTTGATGGGAAAGAATCTATACTTTTGGTGGAAAACTTATTAAATACAATTACAAACCACCACCAGATTAGGAAACTTGCACAATCAGAATTTGCAGAACTATAAATGTATTTCTATTCTTTTTTTCTGGGACAGATTATCCAACTAAGTTTCCATCAGTAGAAAAAGCAAAGAGGGCCACTTCAAAAAAAACATTGAAAAATAAGTGTTGTTTGGGCAAGATTCTAAACCAATTGGTATAGTTTTCATATTGTTTTAGCAGTAATGACTATTTTAATTGAGAATATTTTAAATGAAAAGGTCACGTTTTCCTGTGAGAGAAATGTTCTGGATGTATTTCTTGACATCTCAACAAACTGTGACAGCTGTTCAGATCAGCATGATGCTACCATATTGTAAAATGATGATTCAGATGGCGGTCTTGATATATTACACCAAAACGCTGCAATCCCTTTGCAACCATCTTTTCTCCTACTTATGAGCAAGTAGAAGAATAAATTAATGATGCTTTTGGGAAACCATTGTAACTTCAGCATTGACATCCTATTTATCCCCTGTTGAGAAAAAAGGAATTTCCCTGTATTTTGTGTATTGAAATGATGAATTATAACTGCTAAGCAAAAATGTAATGCATATGTTCCAGCTACCTAGCAGACAAATTACCATTATGCTATGTGAGTAATACTTTATAAACCCATTTGTCATGCAGGATAGGTGTCATATACAATCTGATTCACTGTGTTTAATGTATTAAGTAAAACCGACTCTTTTTTTCCCCTTATCCCAGCAGATAGGGGCTCACTGAAAAGCATTTTCTCTCTACCAAAAGTAGTTAATCTCTCTGGATGTTTGCAGAAGAAAATGTAGGGCTATACTTCATTTTTAATTGGCATTAGGGAATCTAGGGCTTCTAGATTTTGAAGACGCACTATTACTTTTAGCAAAAAGAATGTGGTTTTATATGCTTAAGATAGATATAACACACCAAAATTTTGACACGTCCATGAGTCACATTCCAGGAGGTGCAGGGATGCAGTATTTTGGGAGTCACTGAGTCTCAGATATGGAAGTTTAAAATATTCTATTTCATCAAGAAGTGTTCAACGACTAATTTCTTTGCTCAGTGTCATCATTCTTGTTTGCTAATGAAACAAAAATTATTCTGTTTAGCAGTGAGATTATTATTCAACATGGAGTACTAGATATGCGCACAAGGTTACTTGAATTGGAACAGCTTCATTCTAAGATGGAAACAGCCTTTTTGTCAAAAATTAGAGCTCATCTTCCACCATTTGCATCTCCCTATCACTTCTGCCTCTACAAATCTATGAAGCCTACTCTCAAAACAAGTGAAAGTCTCATTTGCAAGATATTTTTCTGGGCATCAATGGGAAATGATTGTTAGAACAGCTATGGTATAGATTAATATGAAGTTAATCTCTTGTCAGTGACTTTAAATATATGTTTAAGAAATTCATTTGGGAGCTATTCCTATTAGTTGTTCTGCATCCACGTTATCTAGCAACCTGGTGGAGCCAAAGAACATTTTTTTAATCACCTCTCCTTTCTCTGCCCCATGTATATATACTACTTTTTGAATACAAGTCTGTTTTGACCTTTTGCACTGCCACATTAATAGGACATTAAAAACATGCTACCCTAATTTTAAATTTATTGAGCCTGTTTTACTGATACTCAAGAAAACCTAGCCTAATTTATTGACTAGATTGTCAAGGAGGAGGAGAAACCACTTCTAAAGAGCATGGGCCATGCCTCAGTTGTGAACTGGTATGGTTGGTCATCCTGGTTTTCTCTGAGGCCACTTCCACACCAAACCATTTCTACCCTTTAGTTCTTTTTCTACCAATTTTAAACTGTTGACAGTTGTCTTCAGTTCTGCCAGTTTCCAACTGAGGGAACTGAAAGAAACATCTTGAGTGATCAGTGTTCTCCCTTCAACATTCAAGTAAGAGGGTCCAAAAACCTGTAAGCAGAACCCTGTCCCAAAGACTGCAATCAAAATGTCCTCTTTCCCCTCCTTTAGATTAAAAATAAATTGTATTTCTCAGCCTTACTGTGTGCATCTGTCTGAAATATCAGCAGTTGTGGTAAAGTAGTGTAGCTGCAAAGCTATCATGCCGTCTTTGATTTGTTGCATTTAGAAGCCTTTTACCAGCTAAGTGCAATTGTGCAGCCAGGAACTTTTCCCAGTAACTGCCAGCATAGCTGTGACTCACACAAATAATGCCTTGTTTGTGGCACAAGGTTTTTTTTTCTTTTTTCTTTTTCTTTTAAGCAGCAATCAATACAACCAATTAGGTAAAACACTTATTCAATTGGAGGAATTGACCAAGTCCTTTCCATAGGCTAGGGATGCATCAGTCTGAGATCAGAGCTACCTTGGCTATTCCTCTGGATTGCCAGCTATCTTGGAAGCCAAGCCAACTAAATCCATAGCCAATTGTCTGAAATCCTTCTTCAGAGGAAATGTGGATTTACATTTTCATATTTGCAGTGACAATTTCCGAGCATGTCCTCTGCACAGCTTCATCCCATTGGTGAGATCTTCTGCCTGACCCCACCTTTGGAATTTCCCTGCTTTCAGAGCCAAGGGATTTCCCCATGAAACAGAGGAATGGTGGTCCCACTTTCTGAATAGTGGCCGGCTTCTTGTTTTCTTTCTTTTTTCTTGCTGCAAAAAACTAAAGATCAATTAGATGGAATACTGGATGATTAATCTTTTTTTTTTTTTTTTCACTCCAATATTGGCTGGAGGCTGAACTGGCCATTGCAAGGAAGTTTCAGGAAGTTGAGGGCAGGTTGCTAAACAGTGTACAACAGCTCAAAAATGGTAATTATAGTTTAGGGCAAAGCTGGCAGAAGTAGGGAAGGAATAAAACTATTTTTAGGTAGAATACTGGGCTGGATATATCTCTGGGCTGAGACAACAATGCTGTTTGTAGGTACTACAGCTTGCTCTAGAGGACAGTCTGGCTTGGTTAGGGAAAGGAACAGATTGGTCAGAAAATTATCTTTCTATAATTCTGCTTTCATTTGTTCTCACTTTGTTTTTGGGATTACAGGTTCTATGGGTATTTGTGTGATTTTTATGATGAGAACCTAAGAATATCCATGGTGATATTCTGGCCAAGGCCCGTAGCCTGCCAGTTTGTTTCTCAAAGTGACCAGCCAGATGTCCTGAGATGCTTCTAACCAAAAGGTGGAATCATAGACCTCTCCCATAAATGTTGTGTGCAACTGGTCTTTGGAAGCATACTTCACTAATCTAAAATTAATGTAGTATCTTCAAGGGAATATTCCTTGGTGGACAATCCGTTCAGCCAATCTCGTTTTAAAGTGATTCAGGTTTATAACCAACAACAAGTTTTGTAGTAATAAATTCCACAGGTTAAATATGCACTATGTGAAGAAGTACTTAGAAGTTTTGGAAGTACTAAAACTTGTTTGTTTTAAATCTCCTTCTAGTCAGCTTTGTTATATAACTCCTGGTCTATTTTAAAAAAAGAGAGAAAAAAATTCTCTTGTCTACTTTCTCCATGCCATCCATGTTTTTATACACATCACGCATATCTCCCTTCCAACATCTGTTGAATCAGTTAAAAAGAACTAACCCCAACATGTATCCTTGAGGGAGGGAGTCAATTTCTGTTAAGAAAGTACTTATTCCTATTCTTCCATTTCTGTTTTTTAACTCATTTAAACAGGTCCCTGTATCTGATGACTACTAAATTTACCCAAGAGCTTTTGATGGGAGACTTTGCCAAAGCTACTTAGCATTTAAATATATGGTGTTGACAGAATCATCTCCACATACGCCTGTTGATACTTAAAATCAGTAAATAAAAAGTTGAAGTAGGATCTGCTTAACAGAATCCATGCTGATTTTTCTTCAGCAATGTTTTGTCCTCTGTGCCCTCCTCCTCCTCCTCCTCCTCCTCCTCCTCCTCCTCCTCCTCCTCCTCCTCCTCCTCCTCTCTTTGTTTACCAATTTGTCTGGAATAGCCATTACATTGACCAGCCTATAATTTCCTGGATCTCTTCTGGTTCCCTTTGGGAAAAATATATATATAGTGTCACATTGCCTATCTTCTGGTGTCTGGCACTGAGCCTGATTGGAGTGACAAGTGACATCATCTTTTAGAAGGTCAGCAATTTCATGCTTGAGTTCTTTGAGAACTTTGGATGGATGCCGTCAGGACCAATGATTTGTTGCAATGGAGTTTCTTAAGATGCCTTCTCACTACCTCGTTTTGCTTGGTTGCTACGAAAAAATCAGTGTAGGCTCAGGTACCTGTCCTATATTTTCTGCAGTAAAGATAGGTGCAAAGAATTCGTTCAGTTCCTCTACAAGCTCCCTATCCTCCTTCAGCATCCTTTCACATCTTTCTTGTTTATTGTCCCAATCACTCTCCTGGCTATTTTATTTTACTTTATTATTTAATTTAATTTAATTTAATTTAATTTAATTTAATTTAATTTAATTTAATTTAATTTAATTTAATTTAAAAGATTTATATGGCCACCTATCCTAAGCAATTTTATTTTATTTTATTATTTGTTTCAAGTTATTCTATGTATTATTTATTTATTTATTGCCATAAAAATATTTCTGTTCTATTCTATTCTATTCTATTCTATTCTATGCTATGCTATGCTATGCTATGCTATGCTATGCTATGCTATGCTATGCTATGCTATGCTGCAGTATGTTAACCTTGTTTGTTTTTTGTGGTCCTTATTATCAGTTTACACTTGTTTTCGAGAGTTTGAGGGAAATTTTTGATCTCTTTATCAAGGCACACTTTCCATTCCTGAAGGAAGCCTCTTTTTTTGATCTATCAATCAATCAGTCAATCAATCAATGGTGCTTTGCTAAGCCTTTGTCAGCAAACAACTAGCCAGCATCTACATGCTCTAGTTAAACCACTATTGGCAATTGTTAGTTACACCAGAAAGCAAGCCAGTAGAGCCGACTGGTCCATTTTTTATTTTTTATTTTTTTGCTGGCAAGCAAGGAACAGGATGTGCTATTGGGTTATCTGGGTGTGATTATATAGGCAGAGAAGTGGGGGGAGAGGGCTGTGCAATGACATCACTGTGAAGCAGGGCTTCCATAGTTTGTCACATTTTGCTGTGGAATCCCTGTCTTTAGGGCAAAATGAAATAATGGAATCAATAATGTATCAAAATGGAATAGTGGACAGATCTTGTAGTGGATTTTTGAATTCCTGGAATGACTTATTCATTCTCACTTTCACCAACTCCACTTGGTAATTTGCCTGGTTACTTGAAATACTGAGTTTATTCACAAGTCAGTGCTTTCTACTGAAATGTTAATTTTGCCACAACTAGACTTGAAGGAAGTGAAAAAGGACAAAAGTATTCTGAAGAAGTTTCTTTCAAACTAAATGGTGGGGTGTGGGGGAGAGGTATGTCCCGGGTCTCTCTTTTTGAAAAGCAGAAGAATATCAGGGTAATTGCAAGAAATTTTAGCCAACATGCCATTCTGTTTAGGACATTTTTTTCTGCAAAAAGCACTAAGGGAAAAGCAGAGTCACTATTGTCATAGCAAAAATCATTACAAGAAAAACAACAGAGGAAATGGCTGAAATAACACCAAAGGAAAAGCCTGTGACTGTTGCTTTATGTAAAAAGATTGCAAGAGCCTGTCTCCATAAAATATGAAGTTAAGTTCTAGTCTTCCAGTGGAGTCTGTTTCCTGATGCAGTCTACCCAGAAGGGCTGACATTGCTCTTGCAAGCCTCATTGTCCTTTGTTCCATGCCCTCTGTTCCATGTTATGTCCCAATGAATTGGGGGAGCCTGCCTGTTGTTGTTCAGTTGTGTCTGACTCTAGTTTGAGCCTACCTGAGCATCTTCCAAATACTATCTTGTTTCCCAGGACTTGAGGAATGTTTCGGCCCCCCTTGCTTATATAACAGTTCTTGCCTATTTCCCTCAAGGTCACTTCCCTGATTCACAAACTCTATTCTCTGGATAACCACTTCACTTCAGCAAAAATGCCCATGGCAATGACTTCTGTTCCTGAACTCAGACCTTGTGGGGAGCCCTTCAAAGTGGCCACCATGAACCTGAGAAGACATGATGGTTCAGCACTTAAAGCAGTAGAATCCAAGGACCTGCAGATTTGTGTAGCCCTATGATATATAGAAACAGCCAGTATGGTATAGTGGTTAAGGCACCAGGCTAGAAAGTGGGAGACTGTGAGTTCTAGTTCTAGTTACACCTTAGTCATGAAGCCAGCTGGGTGACTTTGGGCCAGTCACTCTTGCTCAGCCCTAGGAAGCAGGCAATGGCAAACAACTTCTGGAAAATCTTGCCAAGAAAACTTCAGGGACTAGTTCAGGCAGTCACCAGGAGTCAACACTGACTCGAAGGTGTGTGCATGCGCGCACACACACACACACACACACAGAGTCTTTGTGCATTGTTTTAGTAACTCATTTTATGCTTGGAAAATGTTATTTTTCAAAGATCATCATGATCTTATAATAACTATGGGACAGTTTATGTAAACATTTTCAGGCCATTTTCACTTGATCAATTACAGTTAGAAAATTAATGCTAGTAAAACATTTGGCTATATTGCTCCAGTTTTCAAAGATGATTTAGCATGTCTCCAAGATGCACAAACTGTCCCCAAAAGGTCTTACTTGAGGATTTGGAAGATGTCTGCTCTGCAGTTATATTTTCCTGATTTTTTTTCTTAGATTATCTTTATGATTATATGGCCTTCAACTTTATATTTTTTTCTGAATATTAGTATACAGTCTATGATATTTATTAAATATTTATTATATGTAATGCTAATTACATTTATTCAGTATTTATTCAGAATGTGTCTTTTTAAATAATTTTATTGCTTTTCAATTAAGAAAAAAGAAAAACAAAACACAAAAATAATAATACACTATCAAGAAGAAAAAAATAATTAAGAAGTGATTACAAAAAAGTGACAAAAATACAACAAAAGAAATAAAAACTTAGCATAGTATACCATTGTAACAGTAAATAGTTACAAATCTATGTATATTTATCTAATGCAAATATTATTCAGATGCATATATATTTCCAATACATTTCTGTGACTATCTTCTTTTTTAACCTATTGTATTTTGTACAAATGAGTCCCATATTTTAATATACTTGTCCATACAAAGTCTATGTCTATAGGCAATCCTCTCGTAAGTGTCAAGTGCAATCAGGTCTTCAGTCCATTGAGTGAATGGGGCCATACATTTATCTTTCCAATGCTGCAACATCAGTCTTGTGGCCATAATAAGGGCATGGACACAAACATTCAGAATGTGTCTTTATGGAAGAGATGATACATAAAGCAACAATGGAAACATCTAGAGTTAAATGCTACAGAATCTACTGTGGACTTGAGTTTTAAACATTTTCTTGGTTCAAAAATGGTCTATACCAGTCATATAAACATTGCATGGAAAAAATAGAAAAAAATATAATCAAAATAAGCATGTCAGAGAAAGATGCCTTAAATATCCCTATGTTAGGGAAAATTATTTAGTGGGAAATATGCCTTTGGGGTTTCTTAAAGCCAATCATTTGCTGAACATTTGATAGAATGAGCCAGTATTGAATGCATGGCACACTGGGACACAAACCAGGTTTAGATTTATCCATATATCACAACATATCCCATTTAATCCAGGTTGGGTTCCTTTTGATACAGATGGTGGCTTGCTGTTTTGGACTCAAGCTTGAACAATAAGTTCCCTTTTTGTTTTGCCTTTTTTGGCTCTTCTGACTCACTTGGAAAGAGTGTCATCCCGCAATAATACGGGAAATATATAAGAGGTCAGCTTATTCACCTTTGCCAGAGAGGAAGTATGGGTAATCAATTTACCGTTAAGGAAGATAATTACTAGATTGGATATCCAGCCGAAACAAGTGTCTGTATTATCCACAGACAATTCTTTCCTACAGATCATTCATCACCTGTCTAAGTGTACATGTAATATGCAATAAATTACAAAAGTGTGGACTGTGACCTAGACAATGCTAGTTACACTGAAACAGCAGTGCTGAAAAGGATGAGGTTACACTAATACTGTAAATCTGAAAAGCACATTTGAAGGATAAGTTGTTAAGGGACAAAAGATGGGATTCTTTTGTGGAGGGGTTTAAAGATTTAAAATTTGATATTTGCGTATATTATTTTAAAATCCAGAATAGAATACCTTGCACAATATTAATAATTCGAATGGCTCTATGAAAAATACTCATAGATGCAATTGCCAGCAACTTTAAATGTTGAATTATTAACTTCAGTATCAGTGGGATGATTCTTTTTATTCTTTCCAACCCAGCAGAATCTTGGAAATAAATTATGTAAATAGCTCAGGATTCTGTCTGAATTGATGACTCTGTCCATCACTCTGCATATAACTCTCCCATAACTGAATAAAACTATAGCAAATCTGACATGGGGGAAAAATTAGCAAAAGAAAGATCAAGTTTGAAAATTGCCCAAGTCTGATGGGGAGCTGTAGGGGAAAAAAGATTCAGAAAAATACCTCCTGTAAATGAAAGCGCCCCTTCCATTAACAGAAAAAATAAGGGACAAAGCAATTTTCACTTACTCTTTTTCCCTTATAGCTCCCAGTCCCAGCCCTCCCATTATATTCAGAAGAATCTCCCAATCTGCTCAGGAAGGTTGGTAACAGGAAATAAAAATGCCCCAGATGGCTCTTCCCCAGCCCCAGTCTTTAATGGCAAACCTGAATCTAATTCAACTTTTTTATCCTTATACATCTGTTTTGTTGATCAGACTATTCTAATAGATAGCAATGATTTGGTTCTAAGAAAGATTATTTCCTGAGAAGCCATACAGCTAACATTCTGGTACAGATGTTTCTGTTGGTCAGAGATAGTAGTTGATCTCTTCCTCTTTTTTCTTGGCAAAATTATTTGTTTACTGGACTTATGTAGTGCTCCAAAACATTTATCCATCAACTTAAAAAGAAGTTAAAAATTACGGTATGATTTATTTATTTCTGTTTCAAACATAGTCACTGCCCATGTCGCTCAAGAGCAACTCTGGGAGGTCTACAGTAAAACAAGAATAAAGATGAATTAAAATACAATAAAAATACAATAAAAACCATGGTCATACATAAATAATGTATTCCAAGATGCTGATGGTAAATAAATAATATTATAATATTATATGATAATAACATTAATAACAATTGCAATAATAAAAACCAGAGCATGTGTCCGCACACGCATCCATATGCACATGCATCCATATGCTGGGAACATCAAATAAATAAAACAAGCACTCTAGGGAACATTAAAACATCTCATATAACTAAGGCCTGATGGAATAGCCAAGTTTTAATGGCCTCCCTAAAAAACAGTAGAATAAGCGACGTTTGGGTTTCCTGAAGAATGATGGTTCCCAGAATCACTTCCATGATCCCTGTTGTTTTTTCTTTAGAATGCTGCACAGAGTCCACCCGTCCTTAAGCTCTCAAAGCAGGGTGATATGAATGGTATTCCTTGGATGGGGAGAGGGCACAGGTGGAAATCATGTAAAACCTCATACATGAGCACCTGACATTTAAAGAAAGCAGAGTAATCTTTTAAACAAGCAAACAGAATAATAGTTGCCACCAAGTTTTTAAAAAATGGCCACTGAAAGTCTCTCTCCTCCCTGCACAAAATCAGCCATATTTCGCTTCTTTTCAAGTTTACATTCATTCCAGAATAAATCAGAATGTGAAAAATGGCATATTAAAATTTACTCATGATTTCAAGACATGCTGGGTTCATGATTGCAGCCTAATTCATTTCCTACCATGGTCCTATGTACTTAATGTTTAGTTAAAAATAAAAGTACCAATGAAAAATATTTAAATATAGAATGTTTCATTAGTGCTAAAGCACTCACAAAGGGTGGCAATGCTTGAAACCATAGATAGAACCAAGTTAGTAAGTGAAGCATAGTTTGTTATTAGAAGGAATTACAATTAAGAGGGAAAAAAGCTTCTCCCTCCAGCCTGTCTATCAAAACCACAGGAACATTTGAATATAATTTATAGTGATTATTAGGGCTGGAAATATTTGGCAATGAATTTTTCAGTAGGATAATAATTTATATTTAGAGGCAAAAACTTTTCAGAAGCTTACTGTGCAATCCTATATGTGTCTGCTCTGAAGCATATCATATCAGTATATATAACATTCTGCAGATTTGATAATTCACATGGAAAAGAAGTGTGGGTAGGAGAAGGAGCCTTGTCCCTCTTGTGATACCACTTGCAAGTGTCAGTAGAAAGATGCTTTTGGGGCCGTGTTAATTTCTTTGCCCATATATGCTGCAATATAGATGACTCCATGATAATATCATGGGACAACTTTATATGCTATGTTTGGATCTTTTTCTTTCCACAGCAACAAGTCCCCTCCCCTCCTCCTCTTCCTCCTTTCCCAACTCCTCCTCTTCCTCCTCCTTGACAATCCAGTGAATAAAAAATTAGCCTAACTTTTCCTCCTTCTCCTCCATTATTTATTTGATTTTTATCCTGCCATATGTCTATATATCTATACGTCTAGATCATTGGTTCTCAATGGGGGGCAGTGGGAGGATGCTGAGGGGCGGTGAACTTGTTTTGGGTGATAGGGGAGCGGTGGGCATGTTTTGGGCAGTAGAGGGGCAATGAGCATGTTTTGGCGTTCGAACTTAATTTTAAAACTCCCCCAAAAAATTATTAAATCGATTATACGGTTTACACCATTTGTACCAGCAATAAAACGAACTTACGCGACGGCCGCTCTCACGCACTTCTAAGAATGGTGAGACGAATTTGTATTCTAGGTAGGCTGACCTTGAAGAACTCGACACTACGATTCTTCTCCCATCCCAACCAGCACAGCGCATGCGTCAGCTGTTTTCCTGCGCGATAAATCGCAATGCGTGCATTGAGCGTCCTTTCAACGCAGTGCGTGCGTTGAGCATTTTTTTTGCATTAGTCATTTTAATTTTAATAAAAGGAATGCAATTACCTTCCAGGGCAAAAGTATCGAGTTAAATCGAACAAATTTGGTGTGTAAGTCTACTGAAAAAAATTACTTAAAATTTTTGCCTTTTATAATTCAGTAACTCCCCCCCCATACCCTAAATTACAGGATTTTCACAAAGGGTGGCGTTGAAAAATTTTCCGCTCCTTAGGGGGGCGGCAGCTTCAAAAAGGTTGAGAATCACTGGTCTAGATGTATATCTATATGTGTGTACGTGTGTTTGTGGAAGGAGGAGGAAGGACACACTCACACATACACACATATACACATAATCTCAAGGCAGCAAATGTACCTAATACTCCCTCCTCCTATTTTCCTCACAACAACAATCCTGTGAGTTGGGTTGGGCTGAGACAGAATAACTAGTCCAAAGTCACCCAGCTGGCTTTCATGCCTAAGGTGGCACTAGAACTCACAGTCTCCTGTTGTTTCCTCTTCCTCTTCCTCTTCCTCCTCTTCCTCCTTCTCCTCCTCCCTATACAAGTAACTATAAGGGAGAACAAGTCCACTGCTAAGGAAAGGATATTGACAGAAGCTTTTCAGAGTCAGGAAAGGGACAGAGTACAGCTCTTGGGTTTTCTGATCTCTCTTTTTGCATAGACATATCCAGCTTTGGGTGACACCTCAAATGACTTTAAAAAGTGTGTGTTTCTGTACAAAACTATACACACACACACACACACAAACACACCTTTAAAAAGTAAAAACTCATTAAATGTCCTATGATCATTATTTTTTCTAGCAGAGAGAGGTATCCACAGGATTGGAGTCTTTCATCAAAAGCCACATTCCATCATAGAATCATAGAAGCTTGGAGTCAGAAGGGACCTAAGATGCTATTGAGTCCAATCCCCAGCACATTGCAGGATTGACTACACCATCCCTGATAGATGACTATCCAGCCTGTTTGAAAACCTCCAGGGAAGGGGGAGATACTACTCCATGCTGTAACCTATTCCAGTGATTGACAGCTTTTACTGTTAAGAAGTTCTTCCTAATATTTAATCTGTATCTCCAGCCTTGAAGTTGCATACCATTAGTTCTAGCGCACCACACCAGTGCAAGCTCTACCCCTTTCATAGGTGATGTCAAGACAAATGTTCAAAAAAGGCAGAGGGTGCATCAGGGTGGTACAATGCGCCTTTTGTCATTTCCTACCTGCCGATGCCCAGGCTGTAGATATCCTCTAGTCAAAGTTGATTGAGGAAAATTATTACCAAATGAGAGAAGGTGGCAGGAATCCCTTAGTTTTGCTATTATTTCTCAGTCACTCAGAAATTGGTGCTGGTGGGATCTGCCTAACACCAGAGGACAAAATGAAAGACTTGTGCAGAGAAACTGAAAGAAAGCAAATTCAGCACCGCTTTTAAACAAAAATCAATAAACAAATCAATTAAATAAAATTGATAAGAAAAGGCAGAAAGGTTTACACAGTGCTTACTAAGCTAAACTCACTAAAAAAGCATTGATAAGTAACAATTGCATAAGAAGATGCTGTAAATAAACATACAAACCAGTCTTGCTTTGCCAAGTCTCTTATCCTGGTTTCCCACATTATTCTTGAATTTTTATATACACTGTATGTTTTGGATGCTGGACTCCAATGAAAAGTGATGCTGTTATGTTAGTGTCTCTTGTATATTTTTTGCTGAATTCAGGGAAACTACTAAATAGGTGTTTCTGGGATGCTATCTATAATATCCAGCTTATGTACCTGACAGCTTATTTGTGGCTCAAAGTATAATGCATTTAAACATGAAGTTATTGTTTATTGTGTAAGCACAATTTTTCAGCTGTTCTCAGAGAAAGACACATATTAATCTCTTAAAAATTTCAAAATGGGGCACTTCTTTCCCTTTGAAGAAAGGTATTTTGTTGGGTAAAACAAAATAAACCAAATCATCCCTTTATTACCTTTTACTGACAATCACTCCACTTAAAACTCTGGCAGAAGTTTTCCCAGTAGCCACTTAAAATTTAATACTTTCATTTCACTTCACATAGTAATATAATTCTTTTCCTCTCTCTGTATTTTGCAAACTAAGGTATGAAACCAGAATCAGGGAGGGTGGAGGTGGCAAATGCTCTATTGTATTGAAATATCATGTATCCTGATAATTAAATTTATTTTTAAAAGTGATATTTTCACATTTTGTTTTATGTTGTTTTGAAGGGGGGGGGGTTATAAGACTAAAATATGACTTGAATGATGATTCAGTTGTTCTTAAATTGCTTTCAAAACAATGCAAGACAATGAGGTTGATTCAGCTATTATTTAATATATTACAGACTGAGAGAATCAAGAATGGAAGATCCTGAGGCCGCCAGAGTATTTTGGCATATAACCTGGTCCTCCATATCAAGTTGCCCAACCCATGTGAGATTTTTACTCTAATGACCCTGATAGGACTGGAGGTCCTTTAATATTGCAACATTCTCTTCTTCTGCATTACTCACATTTGGGATCTATAATTGTAGAGGTAGGATGCTCTTGAACCAGACCTTTTCATAAGAGGCAAGTTTCACATGAGGAAGAAAGACAGTGAGTGAGAGAGATGAAATGAACTGCTAATTTTAGGCAGATGCTTAAATTAAGATCATAATACAATATTTCTAAGATTTAACCATAATTTCTTTTCATCAGATCTTCAAAGATGTATGGGCAAACATAATTCAACATTAAATTTTCAGTTTCCAGGGTTTATTTAATTGAAACGATAATTTATTGCCAATTTTACTGAGATTATGATTTATATCTTATAGATAAAATTCTTTAAATAAAGTGACGTGCTCTATTAAGGCAAAAACAAAGACAACGGTATAATAATAAGTATGAAGAAAATGGTAATTATGAAGAAAATGTTATTCATTATATAAGAAACACTATAAAATCACGCACTGAATATGTGAAATGAAGACAGAGTTATAAAATGCTTTGTGCAGATAGAAAGCCATGGATCCTTAACAATAATTGTATTCAGTATTAATTTGAATGCTAAGCTTGTACCATTAAGAGACAGATTACAATATTTAAAAAATCATCTAGCTCAGTGGTAAAAATAGTGATGGATAAGCTAAGCAAGTATAACTTGGTGTTACATGTTTTAATTTACTTCAGTTTCCCTGAAAAAGATGATGGCTGCTTTCAACTTATAAAGTCTTATCTTTGCCTGTACACATTCATTCTTTCCCATATCCTCAATAAACCAGGAAGTCTCTTATTTTTTTATTTATTATATATATTTAATAGTTTTTACCAAACAATATCAGGTATCTATGTTTACATAAATGTAAGAAACCTATAGAGAAAAAAAAACCAAAAAGAAAAAAAATTAGAAAATACAATGGAGATCTATTGCAATGTGAATAAAGAGATAGGCACTATACATATGAAAATTTGCTATATATATAAAGTATACCAGTCTATTCCTAGTGAGATAAACCATACAATCCATCCAAATTTGATAAAATTGTGATTCCTTCCTTTGGTGTCTCATTAATTTAACTTTATCTGTAATTTTTCTAATGTAGCAATTGAAGAGGCTTTATTAATCCACAACTCAGTTGTTATGTTCTCTGGAGCTTTCCAATGTTGCACAATTATTATTTTGGCTGCTAAGATTAAATAAATAATAAGTTCTTTATTTTTAAGTTTAGGGTTAAGCCTAGCTTTGGGGAGCATTCAATTCTTTCATTAGTGAAAGCATTTATCTCCCCAAAGAATTTTCACCAAAAGTGTATAACTTTATCGCATGAACACCACAAATGAAAAAATGAATCCCCTCCCCCCCCTTTTTTTTGACAACCTCTCCAACATTTGGGAGAATAATTTTGATATATATATGTGCCAGCCTAACAGGAGTCAAATACTAACAATGTATAATCTTCCACTGCATTTCTTGCGTTGAAGCTGAAGTAAATCCGCCCGGTTTCTACAACTTCTGCCAATTTGTCTCCTGTATGGGATTACCAAGATCCGTATCCCAAGCTTCCTTTAAACCATATGGTGGATCCCCTAATTCTGATTGCAATAATAACTTATAAACTTTTGAAATTGTTCCTTTTGGTTGTTCTAAATAATGAAGTATTAAATTCTCAAAATTGCTATATGACCATGTTGCTAAGCCTGTAATATTTCTATTGCCCAAAAGGTATTTAAGTTGATACTAGAAAAACCCTGGTAACATGCTACCTATTTGTTGCTCAATCTGATCTTTATTGAAAGGTTCCCTATTATTATAAAAATCCTTTAGTTTATAAAGATTATATTCTCTCAAAGATTTCATTTTAGCCAAACCATGATAATCATCCTGATCGATATACGTTATTAGAAGAGTTAAAGGGGAAGTGTCCTTTATCAAAACTGTGTATCTAGTGTTCCAAATTTGAAGCATTGTTTTAGTAAAAACATTTTCAATCTGTTTTATTTTAGAAAATATTTTGGGTGAAAAAACTATATATTTATAAACTTATCTGGCTTTAGCATAGTTTCTATATGAATCGATTGCTTAGAAGAGTCTCCCATAACAAATGGAATTGTATGCCCTAACTGTGCTGTTTGATAATATATTAACAAATTGGGCATCCCCAGCCTCCCTGTTTTTGAGGTCCATATAAAATCATTTTATTTTCTGTGCCTGGAAACAGAAGCTTTTTTTTTTTCTTTCTTTTTTGTCAATGTCTTAAAGCCTATTCTGGAATTACCACTGAAGACACTGAAATAAAAAGTTAAGCCATGCAAGAATTTTCATTTTAATTACTGCAATTCACCCTAAAACATTGAAATGTTTTGAAGACCAGTTTTTCATTTCTTTGTTTAATTTCTTCCAAGTTGGTAAATAATTATTTGTAAAGATTTTATTAATATATTTAGTTATAGTAATGCCTACATATTTTAAATATTTATATACTGTTGGAATCCCTAAAACTGTGGAAATGTCATTTTGAATTTTTTGGGAGTGTATGAAAAAATATCAAATGTGATTTATGAAAATTAACTGACAGTCCTGACACCTCTGCAAATTCCTCTACCCCCTCCTCAATATAGCTAGCTGAATGAGAAGCATTTGAGAGAGTCAAGATCATATCATCTGCAAATAGATTTAAAAGTTACATCTTATCTCCAGTTTTTATCCCATTAATCTGATTGTTAGATCTAAGTGTTATTGCCAGTGCTTCTATAGTTAGATTGAATAGTAAAAGTGATAAAGGAAAACCCTGCTTAGTACTTCTTAAAATCATAATGGGATCTGAATCATACAGTAACTGTTAAGTCTTATATGGACCTTATTTGGTCCATAGGTATGTTCAAACAACTTACAGAAGCCAGTGCCAAATTTAAAATGAATTAATATTTGTTTTATTAAAGACTTTCTTAATAGTTTTAGTTATAGTAATGCCTAAATATTTTAAATATTTATATGCTGTTGGAATCCCTAAAACTGTGGAAATTTCATTTTGAATTTAATATTTAATAATTTCCTGATAGGGGTAGACATATTACAGTTCAGAATAAAGCCAGATTGATCCATATGAATAATTTTACCTATAATCACTTCTAATTGGTTAGCTAATAATTTAGTGTAGAGTTTATAATTCATTTTGAGATGTGAGATGGGCCTGTAAGATGCCACATCCTGGAAATTTTTACCCAATTTAAGGATCAAAGTTATTTTAGACTGTTTCCAGGATTCTAGTAAAGGTGCCCCTTGGTACAAAGTGTTGCATAGAAGTAGAAATTTAGGCATTAAAATCTCTTTAAATTCTTTATAAAATTGTCCCCTGACAATCCATCAGGGCCAGGAGGTTCTCCATTTTGAATAGTATTAAAAACTTCAGTGATTTCTGAAATAGAAAATGGAGATTCCATGAATTGTATATCTTCTGGAGCCAATTCTGGGAATGTTAATCTATGTAAGTATTAGTTAATTTTTACTGGTTATGGATTATTTGAAGAATATAATTGTTGAAAAAAAAAGTTTGAATTGTTGCCTTATAGCTTCGACACTTCAGCGGTTCGAGTCCAGCCTTCATGTTAACAGGGTGAGCTCCTGTTTCCTCCCCAGTTCCTGTCAACCCAACAGGTCGAAAACTCACTTGAGTAGACAAATGGGTACTCTCACTCCGGTGGGAGGAAAAATGCTGGCGGTGCCTTGCAAAAAGGAGTTGGGAGCAGTTGCCGGTAACCGCGAAAAACCCCGCGCGCGCCCAAAAAGGGCGCGAAGCAACGGAAACTCCGCCTCCTGCGCTCGCCAGCTGGGCTCTGCACTAGGAAGGAGGCCCTGGCAAACCACTTCCGAAAAACAATTGCCTTGAAAACTGCAAGGACTCGTCCAAGCAGTCACTGCAGGGTCAGCAACGACTGAGCGCAGACAAAAAAAAAAAAAAATTTTTAATTGCACTAATATGTTTTTCTCCTTAGCTTTTTTCAATTTGTTTGCTACTATTCTAGAATTTTTATTATCATACTCATAGTATCTTTGCTTGGCAAAAATAATCTGAGAGGAGATTTTATCTGTCTTCAGATCGTCCAGCTCTCTCCTTTTATTTAGTATCTGTTTGTAAATACTATCTAATCCAATTCTATTACAGTTTGCTGGTAACTCATTAATTTCTAAATAAAGCTTATCTGCCTTTTGGGCTGGTATTTTTTTAATCATGCTGATCTGATTTATAAACTCCCTTCTTAATACTGCCTTCATAACATCTCATCATATTCTTACCGATGTTTCATTTGTATGGTTGTCTTGAAAGAAGTTTCTCAAAATTTGAGTTAGTTGTGGCCTTGCTGCTACATTGTATAGTATTATAGGATTAAAACACCAATTATAAGTAAATGGAATGATTTCTTCTAATATGAGGGTAATAATCACTGGAGCATGATCTGATGTGAATGCTGGTGCAATTTTAACTTGTTGCAGAACATTTGAAAAAAATTGTAGAAATCCATATATAGTCTGTCCTAGAATGCGATTTACATCTACCAGAAAAAAATGTATGTGCTTTTGTTGCAGGGTTCATAACTGTCCATGTATCTATGACTCCATGACTGTGCATTAAATTTTGAAATGTCTTATGCATTCCAATCTGGTTTTAATGCATGAATATTGAAGTCCCTTCCTATTATAAAATTATCTGGATTACTTTTTTTCTGTGCATAATCTTTTCTAAATAAACAATCTGACCCTGATTAGGAGCAAAAATAGATGTTAGAGTTCATGTTTTATTATCAAATTCCCCTTCTATAAATATATACCTACCTTCCTTATCTTTCAGAATCTTTTGAACCTTGAAATTTATGCCAGCTTTGAAAAGAATAGCTTCTCCCCTTGATTATTAGATCATTGTGCAAAATAATAATAATAATAATAATAATAATAATAATAATAATAAAAATAAAAATTATCATTCAGCCTATTTGTTGTATATGTTTCTTGTAACATAACCACACGAGGTTTAAATGATTTGACATAATTAACAAACTCTTTCCTCTTAATAGAATCTCCCAGACCTCTAACATTTAAAGAAATAATTTTACATTGTTCTCCCATTATCTACATTTTTAGAATGACTCTAACTTCTCTATACTGTTAAGATTATTGTGCATCTCAAAAGTTATTGAAAGCTTATTACTCACAAAATCTATCAAAAAGTTTCCTGATATTAGAGAAAGCATATATAACATTAGTATTCTTTCTCCTGCATTAATACCCTCTACCCTTATTGCTCCCATCATCCCATTCTCCACCCTATAGAATGCCTCCACATCCAACCTCCTTATCCACCAATCCCAATTAGACCGATAGTGAAAAAACACAGAGGATCCTTTAAGGATCCTTTAAGGATCCTCTTCATGGTCTAAGAGGGGCGTGTGGGGGTGTGATCTACTGAGATTCCTTCTCTCCCTCACTAGCCAGTAAGCCCCCAAATTTAATTACAATAGTTCCATGGTCATAGTTTTGCCTATATTATTTTTTGTTTAATTCTTTACTCTTATTTATTTAAGTCCCTCTTTTTTCCCCTTCCTCTAAACTTAAACCTAAAAATTCAAAAAAAGTAATACAGTCAATATAATTACTTTTACTCTGTAGCTAGATGCAGCCTGCTTATCCAATCTTCAGTTTGTGGTTAACCCTGCATTCCACAATCCCAAGGACAAATCATAGATTGTTTCTTTCATCCCTTGTTGCTCTGCAAACAAGTTGTGCATCTCAGTCAAAGGAGAAATAAATAACTTTTCATCCTTGTGGCATAAAAACAATTAACTTGAAAGAGAATCCCCACTTGTATTGAATTTCATTCTGCATAAGTTTTTCTGTCAGTGGTTTGAATTCTTTTCTTCACTGCAGTGTAGCTATGCTGATATCTTGGAAGAAGAATATTCTTTTCTCAGCCTCCCATTTAATCTCCTCTAGCTCATGTGATATTCTTATAATTTTATCTTTCTTATTTGAATTTACTAATCTAACCAAAATGTCTCTAGGTTTCTGTGTGTTCCTAGGAGACTAAACCCAGTGAGCAAGTTCAATATCTTTATTTGTTAAGGTCAAATCAATGCTCAGATCATTAATTTTACAGATGAGATATGTAGTCAGATTAGTTGTTCAGTTTTATCTGACACTCCTTTGATCCTTAGGTTATTTCTCCTGCTACAATGCTGTAAATCTGCCAATCTTTATTACAGAATTGCTGTTTTGAACCTGGCCTATCTATGAAGTATTATTTGTAGCCTATCATAGGCTTTGCTGGCAACCTGAGCTATATTTGGTATTTGCCATGACAATTCCTTAAATTGTTTATTCATTTATTCAGACATACCTGCCAAGTCTTTAGTTGGTCCCACAGCATGTTGATCCCAATCTGTCATCAGTTCCCTTTTAAGTTGTCTCATTAAGCGTCCAATTCCCTCAATATTGAACGTATGTCCATGTCTGTGGGCAGTGCTTTCTTCCTCCATTGCTTCTTCTTCATTGCTGGGAAGAGGTACCTCTTCAACTTCCTTTGGATCTTCCAACTAAGCTTTAATCCTCTTTTCTTTGTGCAGAGTCTCCTAACATCCTGCTTAAATTACTTTACTATTAAGATATTTAGTGAGGCAATAGTAAATTATTTTACTATTAAGATATTTAGTGAGGCAAAATGGCTATATTAGTGAAGATATCTGGACGTTGAGTTATGGCAACTAGACTTCGTTTCTTTTGGTTTGATATGTTTTGCTGCTTATCCAAGCAGCTTCTTCAGTCTAGAAAGTTGGTTAGGGGGGACCCCATAAATGTCTTCCAGGGTGGTGTATTTTTCACTAACATGATGGGCTCATTGAAGGGACAATAGGAGATGTGATTACTAGAGTCTTTGGGATGTGGATGTCTTGCTCCTTATCTCTCACTCATCCCCAAGTGAGTCATTAAGTGCTGCCTCCCTGGTGAACTTGTAAAGTGGTCTTAATCTTCCTGGGGACTGATGAGAGAGCAGCATGAAAAATGGGAGACAAATTGGGTCTGAGGCCTCCACCTCTATTGAGGGAAGGATTTTCCACTTTGGCATAAATGGATTCCTTCACTCCTCTCTCAAACCACCTATCTTCTCTGTCCAAAATGCGAACATTATTGTCCTCAAATGACGGTCCTTTTTCCTTTAGATGAAAGTAAACTGCTGATTCTGGTCCTGTGGCTCCTCCTGTGCTGGCCCATCCTCTTGTGTAAAGGCTGTTTGGTTTCTCCAGTGTAGAGCTCTAGTGCAGTGAGGAGTGTTCAGAGCTTTCTGATAAGTTTATGGGTTTGTGTTTGACAAGTGGGAACTGAAATTCATGACTTCAGGTTGACATGGTAGCTCAATGACCTAAACCACAAAATAAAAAATAATAATAAACTCATATGTGTATTATTCAGTGCCTATGAAAGCTGTAAAATAATAAAATAAAATATTTTGTTTTAAAAAAAACACAATAAAAATGGTGTAGTCAGAGTTCATTTCTCCACAAAACACCAGGACTGAGAGAGGCAAAAAGTCACTTGACTCAATGTGATTACTTATTTCTAAACACAGAGAATAGTTCAATTAGTATTCTCTTCTCAGAGAATCTTATGGGAATTCTTTGGCTAAACCTCTAAGTCTGTCTATAAAGAAATGTTTTGGTATTTTTATAACTTTAAGAAATCAGATTTTTTTTAAAAAAAATAATCAATGTATCTATCTTATCACAATTTGGCAGAACCTCTACCAAATATGAATAATTCAGTAATTTTAAAAAATGAATAATAAATGAGGTTCATGAATTAGTTTCTTGTGTTTTTATAATTCATAAATAATTCATTAATACCCACACAAATATTATCCTATCTGATTTATTGACAGAATTTATTCCAGAAAAGGAATTACCATGCCTTAAAAAGCTATCTATTTATGTCATTGAATAATAAAGATGCAGAGACTTTCCTTTGGTGGGTGGGAGGGGGGGAGGAAAGAGTTGTTTTAAAATCCCTAGGACTAAACTCTAAAATTTAGCAACTTTATCCTCTCAGAAATGATGACTGTGCCTGAAAATTACATCTAATTCTGTTAAAAAAAAAAAAAAAAAGCAGTCCATTCCCAACCTGGACAATGAAAGACATGAAGTTCATTTTAGAATTGGTGCAACTGTAATTTGGTACAAGTTAAATCTGGCAATTTATTAAAGAAGCAATCAGTCCAAGCCAAATCTATGGTTGGTACACAGCACTAATGACCTGCTTGGAACAAGGCAACATTTTGAACCATGGAATAACTTGTTAGAAGTTGATTATCACAGTTTGATAGTTTGTAAAACAAAAATGGGAAATCATATTTAATGAAAGTTTTCCTTTCTCAAGAAACAATGCAAAGAGAAGAGGATGGGCTACCTCAGTGGATAAAAACTAGTATTTATTACAGCCTAGTGTACTATGACTGATTGAATGTTACTAGTCCAGTATGGTGAGGGCTAGATCAGGAAAGATCAGAAATAAGGGTCTGAAACCAGACTGTTCCCTCAGAATAGCAATGCACTCCAAGGAAAGTCTTGCAGTGGCCAGCATAATCTCTTTCTTCCCTTTGTTTTCTCCTCTGGGTCTTTAAGGCAGCCTGAAGAGCACTGGACCACCTCTGGTTTCCAATTATAAAGGAAAATTCTCATAGCACCACAGTATGGTTGCATAGGTGTGTTTGGAAGATTTGTGTCATGCGGGAGGTAAAGGAATTTACAGCTAAGGGAAAGGAGCAGTCATCAGCTCAACAGACAACTGATGGTAAAGGAGGAGCAGGCTTGGACTTCAGCAAACAAGCTGAGAGGAGTAACAGAGCCAGCAGCTTCACCACTCTGGCAGCCACGCTGAGAACACCTTCCTTTTCTTACCTCAGCGCAGACCTGCCAAGCCAAAGCTGCAGCAGAGGACAGCAACAGAAGCCAACTTGAAGGCGGCTAAAGACTTGGATGTACGCTCAAGCAACAAAGAAGAATAAACTGTGTAGGAATAAGATATAGATGTCAGTATAGTTTAAGATAGCATAGGCTTAGTAATAAGTAAGTTTCTGAAGTACCTAAGGTAGAAAATAAGGCTGTTAACTGTTTTAATAAAAAAACCTTCCTGGGGAAACACAGGGAAGATAAAAACAGTCTGGTTTGTTGCTGGTCTGTACCACCTCCATCCCCTGACATCCACCAAAAACAAAAGGTCTTCAGCCTGCTATAATGCATAGGCATAAGAAATTTATTTATTTATTTATTTGCTTGCTTGCTTGCTTGCTTGCTTGCTTGCTTGCTTGCTTGCTTGCTTGCTTGCTTACATACAATACATACAATACATACATACATACATACCTTGGGACTGCTATATATGTGGATTGAGTCTTAGAGTTTGCAGGTGCTGGCCTTCGTACTGAGCTTTTCTGTAATCAGACTAGCTTATCAAGCATCGTGACCATGAATCTATGCCTGTGAGCCTTCTAGTTCCAGTATCAGCCTATGTGAAGCCTGACAAGGATAGAAAAATAAGTAGCTGAGTGTCTCAAGCATTTAAGGTAGAATCTCCCTCCCAAAGGTAGAATTTCTACATTCTGTTATAGAAACATAGGCTAGGTAATCCCTTTCTTCTTATTACTAGAGAAAAGTCAAGTAGTTGATCTTTACTGAATTGGTATTGCCTATATTATAAAATGTTAATCAAATTTTGATGAAACCATGTGTTTTACCTGGTGTATGTGTCAGTTCAAACAAATGCTATTACTGACATTCATTTATAATGTCTGAAAAGTCACTCCAACTGAGTTCAATAGAACATGCTCCTAATTAAGTGTGAACTGTATGACAGCGTAAGTGTCATCACCCTTCCAAGTGAACTATGGTTATCTATAGGGGTTTTTAATTAGATTCATATATATTGTAATGCATTTCTTTGTATAATTTCCTTGAATAATTTCCTTGCACTTTTTTCCATAAAAAATATGTTTTCTTTCTATTTCCCTATTCTAACTTCCTATATTATTGTCATCATTCCACTTTTGGATCAAGCACTATTTCATTTTAAATAACTTATCTCTAAAGAACATATTATAGCCTCAACTAAATTAGAAATGAATTGTATCACCAATTAAATATATCTGCACACCTGAAGATTTAATATCAAATTATGTACATCCATATATAGGTATACAATTTCTGAAGGTTTAATGAAAAGAAATTATAGTTAAATCTCTGTAGCAATGAAGTAATTTACTACAGAAAATTAATGGGGTAGGAATTGTCATTTTTTCAGGGATGTTCTATGCAAGCAATGAAAAGAAAGAAACCCCATATTTGACATGCATCAGAGAGAGAGAGAGAGAGATAGAAAGAGTACAAACACACACACACACACACACACACAAGCACACACTCACAAAGAGAGAGAAATAGCAATCAACTTTTTCTGAACTGAGGCTCAAACTTCAGTCTTTAGTGTTATGCTGAGGCAAACTCCAATACTGAAAGAGTAGGAGGAAAACCAAGCCTGACTTAATTTAGCTTACATCTGAATTCAAGTAAATCAATTAAAATGCAATTAATATGAACATTTAATCACCTCCCCTTCTTGTCACATTAAATATAATTTACCTGTAACATTTAGAGAAGTATAAAAGCTGTCCCCAAAACTTGGGGACAGGATAGTGCTATAAAAAACTATATTTTAACTAAAACATTGTAGTGCCTTATTTTTTAAAAAATAGCAATTTAGACCATCACTTCATATGTATAAATATACTTAGATATAAATATAAATAGATCCTCCTGCACATAAGGGGACTTGAACAATTGCCCCATTGTTTCCATGAAAATGTCCTACTAATATGACATTTAGGAATGATCATAAATATAGTGCTATGGAACCATATAGAAAAAGCAATATGAAAAGAAAGATAATCTGTTCCACAGTGGTGTTATTGTATGATGGCATCTTTTCCACTTACAATACCTATTCCACATCAGAACAGCCCATTAAATACTTTATAGACAGTGATGATGGTTGCACCACTGGAAGATCTGAAAGACCAGGTTAGGACAGATTGTCATGGATAAAATCTACGTGGTTGCTGAGAGTTGAAAACAACTTGATGGCACATAAACAGATAAATAAAATGTAGCAGAGACGATTGTTAGCTTTGAGTTCTCTGGCTAGGGGCAATTCTGCACTGCAGTCTAAACTGCTTGTCTCTAATTCTGGTCCTGGCTGTTTCTTTAGCCAACTTCATAAATGCCAGCCCAGACTGCAGCGGGTTGCCAACGGGGCCATTCAGGTGGTCAGTCCAGACTAGAGTCTCCACAAGACCTGCTTCTTGGGCTTCCCACCCATGCAGAGAAGGCAAGCAAGGGCAGAACTGAAAGATGGGAGATTGGGAGATGTTAGGGTAGAATGGAGTGTGAGCTTCTAGGTTTGAGGAGAGTTAATTCTTTTAACTGGCCTTTGGTCAATCAATCACAAGATTTTTAAAAAGAAGAGAAAATAAGCAACAACAACTGACCAGCAGCCAGGCAGCAACCAGTTGCTGAAGGGGAGGGGCATGCCAGACACTGTAGCCAATCAAATTGAGGCTGCTACTTGAAAGGAAGGAGATGCCAGATATGACGCACTCTGAAGGGCTTAAGACAGCTCAACTCAAAAGATCGCGCTTTTGAACTGAAGCTGGAAACCATGGATACAGAGTAAATTCTCAATGAGATGGGAATGTAAAGAAGATAACGCTTTCTATTTCTGTACTCAGGAAGTGGTGGGTGGGCCATACTGGTAATGGCCAAGCAAAAAATGTGGATCTGTCCAAGGTAATTGTCATGGATAAAATGCCCAAAGGGCAAATTCCAAATTCAGCTGCTTGTCAAATGAAGATGATTGTGCCTGGTGTGGGTCTTCCAGGCTGTGTGGCCATGTTCTGGAAGTTTTGTTTCCTAACGTTTCGGCAGCACCTGTGACCGGCATCTTCAGAGTGCAGGAGCACAGACAGGAAAGAACTGCTCCTGTCTGTGCTCCTGCACTCTGAAGATGACGGTCACAGGTGCTGGTGAAACGTTAGGAAACAAAACTTCCAGAACACGGCCACACAGCCCGGAAGACCCACACCAGCCATCGTATGCCGGCCGTGAAAGCCTTCGACAATACAAGATGATTGTGATTAATTCCCACCAGACAGTAAACTGTACTCACTACTGGTTCACAATTTTCTACCTTACAAAGAAGAATTTGGAATTAAAGAAATCTCTTGTGGGTTCCTGAGTAATTCTTCTGAATGATAGTGGAGCTAATTTTACTGATTTTGATTTTTTTAACCTCAATACAGCTCAGACAGTGTTGTCTTTTCTGGATTGCTGTGCTTGGCTTCAAGAACCAGTTAGAGTTTTCCAGAATATTATAAGTTTTGTCACAAAGTGCAAATAGGTTTTCCCTATGAAATCTAATGGTATGATACATCTGTTGTATCACCAGTTGAGTCTTTCTGATTTTGTTGTCTAACGTATTTATGTGCAAACATCGGATCCAAATATGCATCATCAAATAGAAAGCCATATTCTTATTTGCACTGTTATTACTATAGATAGGGGGAAGTTCCTGAGAAACAATTTTTGAGATGTGAACATTCTGAACATACCTGCAAATCTCTATTTTAGCACCAAGAAATTAGGAAGAGTAAAATCTTTCTCATATTGAACATTAGGATAAGTAAGTTGGGAATATCTGGTCCTGAGGAGAATATACTAAACTCTGAAAGCTGATCAAATGGCAAATGGATTAACTCTCTCATTGTGGCATAGTGATTTTTCTTTTCTAAAGTACCCTTTTTTATTTGCATTTTTAATCAGAATATCATTTGTCAATTATTTTTGCACATGCTTCAATAATTTGTGATTTTCCCCTCTTCCTTGACTTACTATAATTTCTTCATTAGGTCTTGATTATTGAAATGTTGCATGTTGCTTTTTTCCATGCCATAATGAATACCTTTGGGTTAGCATTTTGTCTGTGATGCTGTGACTAATTCAGACACATTGTTCCAATTATGTCTTACTCAATACTCAAGATAAGTAGTCATGAGGTCATCCATTATATCATCAGGAAGATACTAGGTGTCATAGTGGCGTAGCAATGCTTCATCTAAGGCAAAAGTAGTCAACTAATGGGAAACATTTAAAGGACTCAGAGTTTATAACTCTTGCAAAAGATTATACTTTTTTGCAAGTCAAAACAGGATGAGGTTTTCATAAGGATATTCTTTTTATACCATCCCAAATGAGCATTCAGTTCCATATCTTGGGATAGAATCTCACCACTCCAGAGGCTGTCACTGCTAATTAGGCTGAAAGGTCATATCCACAAAATCCCAATAGAGGAAAGTATAAAACACAATGGCATTTTGGCTTCTCTTCTGTTTAGCATGTATTTGAATTCTATAGTTCCAGTTTTAACCAAAAATAAATTTACCCTCCTAGATGATAAACAGTGAAACATGTCTGTCTCCACTAATGAGGCAAGTGTCCTTTCAACTACAGAGATTAGACTTGAGAAAAGGCATGGCAGTTTACTATGATGAGGAAAGGTTAGTTTTTAGCTATCCCAAAACCAATATCAAATTTGTGCTTTAAACATCAATTACAAATTAATGATTAAATATATTGGACTGACTTCCATTTGTCCAGGTTCTGGGGAAGTTATTGGAAGAATGAACATGAGCACAAAGCTATACCAAGACTAGTCACAATGAAGCTATCATATAAAAGCAGCCATTAAGGTCTTGGAAACAAAACCATTCTTCCACATTTTATATGGTTTGCAGATATTCATCTATAAAAAGTTAAATCTAACAGAAACCATCCAATATATTTCTTAAACAACTCTATTTCATGCCCATTGCTGTATCTCTAGTATATCCATATGACTTGAATCTGGCCTGGCCTCCTTTGTAGCAAGGTCCTGAATGTGTCAACATGATTATTGGCTCAAACTAAGTTTTATTAGGAACTCTTTAACTGCTCTGATTCTTTTCAATAATTTCAACTCAACCCAAAAGATCCAGCTGTAGAAAGATATTTGTCCATGTGCTATTCAAGACAATTTTTGCTAGTCTGGATTATGGTATGTAGGTATGTAGGTATGTAGGTATGTAGGTATGTAGGTATGTAGGTATGTAGGTATGTAGGTATGTAAGTATGTAGGTATGTAGGTATGTAGGAAGGGAGGGAGGGAGGGAGGGAGGGAAGAGACAGACAGAGAGACAGAGACATAAAAAAAGATTAGGAACTTCTGTCAGATTTTGTGTTTGGGAATTAACTAAAAATTGTTTGTCTTAGCAAAGTATTATCATGACCATATAAACTTCAGCTGCCACAGAACTTTCTCCATAGTTTGTTATATATTTATTCTTTATTATAGTTTATTTTACAGAGTATAGAACATTAAAACAAAGTGTAACAATTTGCCAATTTCTGAACAAATATATGCCATGTGAATTTTTTTTAAAAAATGTCAGTAATCCATGTACTTGTACATTGCCCAGAGATCATTAGGAGAATTGTGAAATTTCTCTGTGCCATTGTATTGCATCACAACTTGTTTAAAAGAAGCCTAGCTTATTTTCTATTGATATATGCACTTTTTTTTCTTCCCTTGATTGTTTCAAACTTTACTTTTTATAATCTGATTTTTCTGGAATAATCTGATTTTAATCAAAATAAATTATTACTATACTGCACTATATTATACTATACTCTACTTCCTAAGGTCTTCTGCCTTGATTCATTGATGAAGGAGGCACAGAAGATGACATTTCAATATCTGTGTTGCTACAGTAGCAAAGTCGATGTGATCATAGATGAAGCCTTCAGAATCTTTTATATTGCCATCTGCTATTCTCATCCAACTTTATTCAGAAATTGATGGATATTAGCAGAGCATATTGTCAGGAAGTAAGATATTAGGAATAATATCCAAGCAAGATTTGGGCTTAGCTCATAATGTCAAAAACTCCAAGCAGATAAAAATCATTTTCAAATCCCCAATTTCCCACCAACTCTAGTTATGATGCTAATAGTAGCACATGTTGGCATCTATATTATTTAAGAGATACTTTTTAAGCAGCATTTTTCTATTTTTATTTTCATAAGAAATAAAGATTTTAATTATTGTCTATATTTGAAAATCTTCTTGTTCTTTGGATTTAATAGAATATCATGGCTTATTATCGCATACATTTTATACAAACTGTACCCTCATTTAGATATAATTTTCTGTGACATTTTGAACTTATTTATATGTGATTCCTATTCTTTCCCACAAATTAACCATACTTTTAGTTATATATGTAACTAAATTCAAAAATGGGAAAATTTCAAAAAAGCATCTAAATGTCAAATGTGGTTTTAAAGTCTTAAACAGTTAATTAAATCAAAACAGTACACACTGATTTGGAAAGACAACCTCAAAAGCACATATAGAATCAGTAGGTCCAAATTCATATATTTATCACACATCAATCATCATAAATTCAGTTGGAACATTTGTTGTATGCAATTACTTGCATTTTGCATGAAATTATCACATTCAAAGATGCTAGAACTTGATTAACTATGGAGCTTCAGGATATTAAGCCTTAAGCCCTTTTAGGATCAATGAGTCAGTATAATGATATTAGAATCAGAATTTCCCAGAGATAGGGTTATTTTAATGAGGATACGATAGGCAATTGCTATAAGCCAATAGCATGCCATGTACACCATGATGTCATGCAAATTATATAATTTGCATTATTTGTATGATAACATTGTGCTGTGGTATCATTTTCCCTCTGTTCCTACCCTGTGTATACCCATGGGGTCTATCAACATACTGCATCTATCTATTTGTTAACACATAATGTCCATAAATTTTAGGCACCAAACTGCTCCGTATTATGCCTGATTTCCTCTTGAATAATAATATCTAATATACAAATTCCCAAGGAACCAGGTTCCCAAAATTGTAGCTTGAGGGAAGAACAACATGTTCTCTTTTGGATAGCATCATTATAAGTAGAAAATGTCATAAGGCATTTGTTGTTCTGAAGGAAAGTTAAAAGTTATACCTACTGGCCCTGAAGAAATCAATGACTAGTGTTATATTACTTTCTTTGATTTCCTCGTGATATTATTTTGCAGGCAATTCAGAATTGCTTGACAAAACTCACAGCATTTGAAACATATGAGCAGTGAAGCAGCATTTAATATAAGGACCACCAGGATATCTGTAGAAGAAATGAATTCTAAAAAGTGACAGCTGAACAGCTTTCAAAAACAACAAAGAAACTTTTTAGGCATTCAGAAAGATGGTATGTTCCTATATCATGCTACACAATCTTCATGGCAATAATGAGACCACATTTTTGCATGAAATTGTCCTAGGTAACCTTTTGGAATATAATTATATGTATATAATTATTTTTATTAATATGCACAATTTTGTGAACGGTTTTGATATTTGCATCCTCAAACCTAGGGAAATGTGAATGTATTTTATTTATTTATTTCAGTCCATGTATATGACTGCCCCTCTTGCAGCAGTGACTCTGGATGGCTAACAAAAGTAAAAACTTAATAGAACTAACCAATCACAAAAAATATGCATAAAATGGTAGCCAAGGTCAACAACCATCACAACCATAGCAACAGTAGTCCCTCCAGTCAGTCACTCATGCCCTGGTCATCTCCCGTATAGACTATTGCAATGTGGTCTACATGGGACTACCCTTGAAAAGTATCTGGAAGCTACAGCTGGCTCAAAATGCAGCCACACAGGCAATTTTGGGTGCCCCAAAGATGGCACATGTCACACCTTTGCTGCGCAAGCTGCATTGGGTCCCAGTTTGCTTACGGGTCCAATTCAAGGTGTTGGTTATCACCTTTTAAGCCCTACATGGCATGTTACCTGAGGGACCGTCTCACCCCCATTATGTCGACCCGTCCCATCTGGTCAAGCAGAGGGGGTATGCTGCAGACCCCGTCAACAAAAGAATGTCGACTGGTGGGGCCCAGAAGGAGAGCTTTCTCTGCAGTGCCCCTCCCCCCATGGAATACCCTCTCCCCAGAGGTGAGGCAGGCCCCTACTCTCTTGTCCTTCTGGAAAGCAGTCAAGACCTAGCTCTGCCAACTTGCATGGGGTGAGAAAAGGGGCAACCAACCCTGGGGGTGGCTAGCACCTTGAATATGCTCCCATATGTTAATATCTTTTCTATCACAAGGATCTTGGAAGATATTATTATTTATGCATGTATTTGGGTTTATTGTATTCTTATACTATTTATATTCTATTTTAACTAATATTTGTTTGTTGTTTTTATTGTAAACTGCCCAGAGTCACTTCCTCATGAGATGGGCAGTGCCTAAATCTGAAATATAAATAAATAAATAAATAAATAAATAAATACAATACAATACAATACAATACAATACAATACAATACAATACAATACAATACAATACTGTGGGCTCCATTATTAATAGGATAATTGCATTTTACTTTATTGATTTACTGTTTTAGGAAGGCAATGTTAGACAGATTACTGTTCAAATGAGATCAACATTATATTATGTACTAGAATTAAGAGAAGGTCTCACTTTTTTTGTACTTAGAAATCTGGAGTAAAAGAAAATTTAAGGCAACACTGCAGTTTGTAATAATATTGTGAAATTCCACTAGACTGAATATGTATTTCATTACTGTATTTTCAAACAACCTGGGAGACTGGTAAGCAGGCTGCATGGTAAATTTCACTTATCTATATCTTTTTAAATAACTTTCTAAAATGTGTATTTATTATATTTGGCCATTTTGTAAATAGCTGAACAATAAGGAGTTTACTTCCCAATTGCAACATCCCTAGATAAGAGATAGTAGCTTGTTGAATTCAAAGTTCAGCAAAGATCTGAAGTCTTTCCTTCTAAAATTCTTGTTTTATCCAGGCTACTCTGCCACATCACCTTCCTTTAATTGCTGCAGAGTTTCATGTACAATTACAATACTACCAAAATTAAAACACAGTTTTTAAAAAATGCAATATCCTGCTCTCTGTCTTTCCTGAAAGCATGCAACTATTATAAGAGTTGGTGTGGCCAAGAAAGCAATATCAACTAGAGACTTTGCCTAGGAAAATTAGGCCTCCAATTTCTGCTCATCTCTGAACTTTGTATAAAGTCCCAATAAAAAACAACAAGAACAATAGAAAACAATAGAAAGTTTGAAATCAGAAGTGCTTAAAATACACCAGACCTGGTTTTAATGTTATTCTTGCATTTGTTTGATATAGTTGTTGTTTTATTTTGATTTCCTTTACACAGCTTTATGGGCTTCTGCAAAAAACGTTAAAAATCAATCAGCAGTGAACAGTTCAGAGAAGTTGTGCTATGGAGTGACACTATAAATAAATAAATAAATACATTTCTAAGTTATTTTAAGGTATAAATAAGGTATCAGGGATTAATAGGTATTTTGAAACACAGAGGGACTGCAGAGTGGGAGTTTTGCAGTAGATACTTAGCTTATGTTTAAATGTTAACTACTACTTTTCTTTTTCCTTTTGTCTCTACAGATGAGATTCCAGAAAGAACCAATGCTCTCTACCAATCCAAATTTTTTTTGTCTGAAGCACATAGGTATTCCTCAGTTTTTCACGATCACTGTCTTGTCTACGGCACATTTGCTTTCTAGCAGTTCCAGAATCAGCATTATTGAGAATGTCCTTCCTTTCCCCGCCCCCCAGATATAAATTTAAATCTTTTGTTGAACTTTTATTGCTTAAAAAAAAAGTCAGATCCTGAAATGGGATGAGTCTTCCAAATAATTATCCTTAACATTTGCACATTTATCTGTTTATTTCTGTCTTCTTTATATTTATTATCGTACACCATCAGATAAGCATCTAGGTATGCGTGGATGAGAGAGGTTATTGACATATTTAAACTATTTCCCCACAGTTATGACAAATTATAAAGAATTCAAAGAAGGGTGTGTGTGTGTGTGTGTGTAATTTAAATTAAGATGAATTGTGGCAAGCCTGCTATAGTATAACAAACCAGGAAATCTCTTACTCCCTTTAACCACACTCATGGAAAGGAATAACTTTGGTTAAATACTGGATGATTATAAATAGCCGATGGCTTTTTTTCCTCTTACCTCTGAGACAGAAAGACAGATCCTAGCAACAAGAGCAGTGGAACACTCCAAGAGTCCATGTGTCTATGCTAAAGAAAATCCAGCAAAGGAAATGGGATTAGGCAGGGGATAAACACACATGGGCCTGTTAGATCCTCAGATGCAAGTCAGAGTAAGGAACAGTTGAAGACCAGTCATCCAGATGCCATCCTCATATATTGACTTGAATCCCAGAAAGATTTTTATCCTTTCCAACCCATGGAATGACGTGATAGATATAGAGATGACAGATGATAGATATATAGACAGACAGACAGACAATAGATAGATGAGAGGGAGAGAGAGAGAGAGACAGATGGTGTTGAAGAGTTTTGAGACCCTGTCTGTCCATCCATCAGTGCAATAGCAATCTGAAAACAGAACAGAACTAAACTTAATAACCAACCAAAGAAAGATTAAGTCTGAAAATGGACCAAATCCGGCTGGGGACTATGGAGGAAAAAAAGGCCAGAAAAAAAAATTTCGCAAAGCATTCCTGTGAGAGAGATGGCTGGGCAGTGGCTTGGAATGCTGCCAAGTGCTCCTTCCAAGCCCTTTCTCTCCTCCATTCCATTCACGTGACCCAGAGTGGAGCCGCTATTAAGACGTTGGAAACAATTCCAGAAGCTATGTTTTGCATGCTTTCCATTCCTGGTTATTTTTCCCAAATCAATAATATATGGGAAAGAAATTATGTGAAGGACATGGGATTCTGCTCATCCATCAGCTGGTCTATTCATCTGCCCAATAATTCTTCAAAAAATGAAGAGAATAGGACCAGTTTGGTGCCAGTGGGAGAAGGAGCCAGCAAGAGAAAGATAGAGTTTTCAATTGGGCTGATCCTGCTGGTGTCTGGTTAGTTAGAAGGAACTCCAAAGCCAATGCTCTGTATACAAAACATCCAAACACATGTTAGGTTATAAGCTGTGTAGTTTACATGTAAGACTTTAAACATTTCTCTGAGTATTATCCTGCTCCTACTTTTAACTCATATTTGGAGTAAAGTATTTTGAAAGAAGCAAATCTTCAAATGGAAAAATGGCATTCACAATAGAGATTTAGTTAGTATGAAGTAGAACTTGACTGACTGAAGCTGATGTGCTTACTAATTTATTCCTAGGATATGTGCATGTGCTTTAATGAAGAAGCAATCTTTCACAGAACAAATAAAATATCTTCACTGAAGGGTAATGATTATTTCTCCTTCACTCCTAAAAAAAGACTTCAGTAAGTCATGAGCACCACAAAAGCTACATAATAATCACCCTTCACAGAAAAGATATCCTGTAGATATAACATGTACAGTTGTCATGTCTCTGAATCATCAGGCACAATGTGGAGCTAACAAACAAAGGGAAGTCTAAGATTTTCCTTCCACACAACCTAGTTCTCTTCCTCACTTTTATTCCTGTCTTTGGAAAAGGGCAAATCTATTTTCAGCAGCTCTCACAAATGGATAAGATCAGAAAATGCTGTTCAGTCAGCTGCATTTCTAAGGCTAGAGAGCTTTTTCTGATTCTCCCACTCTACCTATAAATCATCAAGGGAAATAAAGGTTTTATTGTATTCTCCACCACACATGTTGAAAAAAGATTCTCAGACATTCAGAGCAACTCAGAAACTACTCTGAGTTCATGTTAATGTGCCAACCTTTATGTCATGGTAAACAGACATTTGTAGCTCCTGTTCCAGTCAGTTACAAAATGTTGCTCTTTCTTCTCACCACTGCTCTAGGAAAGGGGAAGAAATTCAGAAAGTTTGGGGATAGATATTAATCTTAGACTAGCCAAAAATACAGGAGAATCCAAAACACAGTTGTGAACCAAAACTCAAATTTCTCAATATTGTGTGATATATTTTGCATGTAAGATCACATAGAAATTTGTAGGCTGTCCATTCCATTGGATAAAGTAAAGCAGTGAACCTGAGCAGGTTAAGAATTGGGGCCAAAGTCTCATCTATTGCTCTCCCAAGTTGCTATCCAAGGAAAGAGTTTAATTGTTAATAGGGAGGGTGTTTCCTCAGAACAGCTTGTAGCCCATTGGTCACCCTAATGCCATAGCTCTGAGAGTTACTTTGAAAGGTGGCCACCTTCCATTAACTCACAGTATGACTCCTCACTTTAAAGACATTACAACCACCTCTTAGAGCAGCCACCCTCCAGTGACGTTCCTAACTCGTGTGCTGTGTCTAAAAGAAGCTAATGTGAATTAATGTACACAGAAGTAAATATATCTTTAAAGTTAATTAATAACTCATCCCTAATTGATTTTGTAAAATTAGCTTTAGAGACATATATTAATATACTGTAGATCCCTATGAAAGGAAAAGAAAGCCAGAAGAAATTGTTGGTGAACTGTGCCCTTTTCCTTTTTTAATAGGATCTGGTACTATATCTAACAATCTGCAACAACTTCATGAACATTTTCGTGAAGTTAAGATGCAAATACTGTTGCTAAATGGGGATTATGAATACCTAATTGAGCAATCAGCTCTATATGTGGAAGAATAATTTCAAGTGAAATATAATCCCAAAGGGTTGTTATTTTAGCATTTTTCCAAATGGTTTATATTATAACATGTGTTGATGAGTAGCTATTAATGGATTATGCTTTCCCTTATTTAATTAGCATCTGCAGCTGAGTTTTAGGATTATGCAGGTCAACATTTGATAAATCCAATCCATCATCAACTTAATAGTTCATTTATTTAGATAGCTAAATACGTTTTTCATGGGTTTATAAAACAGATACAACTGCATACAAATGACATGCTTCTTTTCCTATGCACCAAAAATTTGATCTAATCCTAACTCTAACCCCAAAATGCATGTAAATTTAATGTCACTGGTATGGAAACTACCAGTGTCACAATTGCCAGATGACTAAGCCTATTACTAAAGTCACTAGAAAGCAAGCATGTCGATGTTTAACTGAAATAAAGGCAGGATGTAGACTCAAACCTCATCCACAATGTTTCCATATGTTAGTTGCCCTAAGGTTCTTCCATAGCTCAGTTCAAGTATTTTTATTTTAGCTGTAAGCTAGCAAAAAACAAAACAACATAGATTTTGTGGTCTTTATTGGCAATCCAAAATGCTTGCAGCAGGACGACAGTCTCCTTACTTTCTGTGAAGGGAGGATTGACCTTTCCTATACCTTCTCAGTGTCACTAGTTGACAAGAAAACATCTATTAAATGCAGTGCCACAGTGATTGGTGGGGATTCTGTCAGATGGCTAGATCTACAAGTCGAGCCCTCACTTTATTTGCCACCTCTCTTCCCTGCCCAAATAACCATAGGCTTGAATAGCTGACAGCTCAAATAACAGCTGCCATAAATGGGAGTGGGGGTGGGTGGTGGGGAATTGCTTTATCTGTCGGTCTTCTTCTTTGTTGCACTGCCCCATCACCGCCACTGATGATCAGCTGCTATAACAGCAGATCCAGATGTCTGAGTCAGGGATCAGATCAGAGAGCTACAGAGGAAAAAACCAAGTTTGAAATGATTGGATTCTCTTACTATCTAAAGCAGAAAGGAATGCCCTGAGAGGAGATGTGTGTGTGCTGTCTCCAGTCTGAAATGACCAATGTGTGCTGGGCTGATCCTATCCTTTTGTGGTTACTTGACAGAACTACCAGCAAAATGATCAGTGAAGCTCATTAGCTTGTATCTACAGGAGAGCCGTCATGGCTTATTGGCTGCTTAAAGGAAAAACACTACCCTAACATCAGGACAGCTACAGATGACTTTAGGCTGTCTAGAGCATGGGCAGGGAAAAAGTGAAGGTAATGTCATGGAGACACAGCAGATAAAAGCAATTACCAAGGCATGTTCCTAGTATAGTTAGCTGCAAATGGGGAAATCTTAGTTAGCTTTGTGTCTTCAGTGCAAATATCTGAAAAGAGATTGTAAGCACATTCACCTGATTATCCATAACCTTCTCGAACCTGCCCAGTTGGCACTTTTACAGCAACCCTTTATATCACTTAATTAATTATTGGTATTCAAAAACCCCTTATAAGCATGTTCAGCTGAATGTAGGTACCCTCAAAATCCAAGGCTGAGAAACAGGTGGCAAACAAGTCTAGGGTAAGAGAAAGAGATGCAAGGCTTAAACTCTGGAGCTAAATACAAATATGGCTGGATTCCTAGATTTTGCAGTAGCTGATTTTCATCATTATAACAGCCTTTTTCACATCTGCAATAGAATCATCTGCCTGTGTCTCATCTTTCAACATCCAAGCCTGGGTGCTTGTTTGTGATCCTAAGAGAGAGATGCATTGCTATGTCCAGGGTAAAAGCTGTGATACCCCAGAAAATATTCACCAGGAATATACAATAAGAATTCCACAGGATTTTGGATGGAAAAAACACTAGCCCGAATAAAGTGTCTGGGTACCCTCCCCCCAAAAAAACCTATGATGGAAGTGGAAAGGAGTCTAACTTACAGTAAAAATTGTACAAGGTCATCCTTCTTCTCCCTATTCATTTAAGCACTGAAAATACATGGCATTACTTAGAGCAATGTGAGGTTATGAAACACATATAGTGTCACATGATGCCTTCCTGAAACCATCATGTTACACTATATGTCACATGACAAATGAAAGTCAACTAATGTGCCCAAACACAATAGATCCATTCTAAGAATCTCAGTAATGATCCCTTGACCACAGGCTTTCAACTAAAAAATTAAAACTATTTTACATGTTTTGCTAGAAAACAGGAGTTCTGCTTTTGGCCATGTTTTTAAAATGCTAGAACATTTAAAACTCACTTCAAATCTGTTGTAGACATTGACACTTTTAAAAATATGAAAATTGTCTTGTTTTGCTGTAGTAAAATTAACAGGCGAACAATTGGATCTATTGTACACATGTGTAACAATTCAATTTGTGTTAAACATATCTCCTTCACAGCTGTTCAGCATTGCACAAGCCTGGCTTGAGCTTCACCGTCTACTAGTTGAAGAAAGTATACTTAAATTAAAACTTCTTGACTGTTTATAAAAATAAACAAAACTTGACTAAGTTGGTTGAATTTTTCAGCTGATTTGTAACTAGGCTGCTAATCCAGGAAAGTGTATGAATTGGGGATCAGGTGTAGATGTTTAACTGTCCTTCCAAGATGGCTTTGTCTCACCTTTACTTATTTTGTTTTTTTGATGTGGTACCCTGCTGTTAGCTGCCCACATTCATGGGTTAGATAAACTAGGGTAACAGATCTGGGCTGCAAAAACCTGGCCAAATGGCAGCAAAGAAATACGGAAATCTTTAAATTTTTGCTCCATCAAGTGATTGTCTGGAATTTTTCAGCCTAGATTTGGTATGTCCAGATGATGCATACATTGGTTCTAACTGTCTTTATTCCATGTTCCCACATTAAGAGAAATGTTCTCAGCTGGCCATAGTTATAGTTACCCACTTGTCCCTTCATCCTATACTATACTAGAGAAGAAATACAGGTTGAGACTTTTCGGAGGCATGTGACACTATAACAGAAAATGGTTTTGTTAACCAATACAAATAGAGCATGGAGAGAGAGAGAGAGAGAGAGAGAGAGAGAGAGAGAGAGAGAGAGATGGAGAGAGAGAAAAAGAGAAAAAGAGAAAAAGAGAAAGAGAAAGAGAAAGAGAAAGAGAAAGAGAAAGAGAAAGAGAAAGAGAAAGAGAAAGAGAAAGATGTGTATGTGTATATGTATATGTATATGTATATGTATATGTATATGTATATGTATATGTATATGTATATGTATATGTATATGTATATGTATTCATATTCTCAAGGGGAAAAAGGGGACAGTGTGCTTTAGTCATTAAAATTCACCCTTGGCATCATGACCTGCTAAAGTGTATATTTCTTTCATCATTACCAAAATCAATATTAGTGTCTAGATTGGCTGGGAACAGCTTTTGTCAATAGCTGAACTTCCAGGAAATGAATCAATTAAGAGTCAGCCTTCTCTGTTCATTTGATGTGTTTATTAAGTACACCATTAATTCAGTAAGAGAGAGGTATATGATTGTTGCTGTAATTCTGGAGAATTAATGTCGTATCAAGTATCCTTCAATGACATTCTTGTATAAAGGCAGAAATCTAAAAAGCATTTGCCTATGAATAGGTGTGCCTTTTAAAAAAAAAAATTGCTTTATGACAAACACTGCAATTAACAAATCTACAAAAAGGCATGCTTGCATTGGAGGCCAGTTTAATCCAGCTGAAAGCAGGTGAATTTATCTTGAAATCTCCTATATAAATTCACTTCCAGAGAGTCCTACTGATTTTAGTAGTCCTGAACAATATTTAAGCATGTGGCCTTTGAGGTTATCTTCATACTTTCTATAGCTGCCTATTAGTAGGAGAAAGTCCATTACTGGTTCAATATCACAAAATAGATATTATGGCAATGTATTGAGGGAGATGATGATGATGATGATGATGATGATGATGATGATGATGATGACGACGACAATAGATAGATCTTCAAATATTTAAGACTACGATACAAGGCAGGGAACATCATTTGTGGAATATTATGTCTGGTATTTATATTACTTTCTCAAACTCTGTTTATTTTGTTACTAAATACAATAAACAATAAGTGTTTCCTTTGTTAAAATTTACATATAACTACACACATCTTGCTACAGTTTTATCAATGCTGTTGAAAAGAAATGCAAACAAATAAAGTTAACTCAAAAGTGTATGACTTTATTTAATAGTTAAAAAAAAATTGAGAGGATTTACATATGCCTATCATCTCATCCATAAGGTACTATGATCGTTTTCAGGTAATCCATTCATACAACTTCCCTTCTATGCATAATATAATGTGAATGTGTCAATAGTAGTAAGACTAGGAGATGGTACCACTGAGTCACAAGCTTCTATATACCATGAACATTTACATATTCTTTTAAGTAATGGTGGAGACAATGGGCACAGTACCTCAAAATGTAATATGATTGTTTGAAGATGAATTCTAGGGTTGCATCTGATTACTTCCAGGTGATTTTGAATCCTGATGATGGATAACTATAACTTTATTGGATCTAGTTTTATGCAACCACTGTGAGTTAGGGCAACCAGACCTGTGCTGCAAAAATATAGATGACCATTTGATGGCAGTTTGAGTCTTCCGTATCTCTTTGCTGCCATCTACTGGCCATTTGTACAACCCAGATCTGGAGCCCAAGTTCTGGGTGGAATTTAAAGTACCAGGCTGGAGGGAAAAAAAAGTCATTAGGAAGCTAATTGATAAGGGATTTTTTTTTAATTATTTGAAACTGATTTCCAAGCCTCCTGTAATTAAAAAATGGAAGTAAGGAAAACAATGAAACCATCTCAGAAGAAGGCATAAAGTCAATAAAATAACATCTATGATACATATTTAATATGCCAACTGTCTTTTCTAATAGACATTCCTGCTAAAACTATTTATGTTTTATCACTCCTATCAGGGAAAAAACAAACCAAAAAAACCCTTTACTTGGCCTATTGTTCAACGCAAAAAGAATTGACAATTGTCTGTAAAAATGGCCAAATAGGTCAAGAAAAAGAAATGTCCCATTCTATATTATCTTTAAACAAAGGCTTCATAAATGGTGCCATTCTTCTGCCACATTCATTGTTTAAAGTCACCCCCATAATTTGACCATTCTGTTCTCCTTGTTTCAGAAATGGCATCTTATCTTCCCGTCTGGCATCTGCCTGTTCGTTCAATGTCAACAATCCTCTCCTTTGTTTTGCTAGCCGTCCTTGGCCTTAATCAGATAGAAGCAGATTTTAAGCAAACTAACCATATGGCAATTTAGTTTGTCTTCAAACTTCTCATTAAGCAGATGCACACTAAGCTATTGGCAAATTATTGACAAATGAAACATAAAGAAGTCATCTTAGGCTAGCACCGAACATCCTTGCAAGACAGTTCAAGAGTGATAACATGTGCCCCAAAAGTAGACACAAGGGAGTTTGAGGATACAGATAATCGTATATCTCTGACATACATTTCCACAAGACTTATTGTGCAATTTTTTCTTTACCTCAGAACTAAAAACCTCTGAAATAGAAACTAAAGACAAAGAGAAATGAGAGCAAGATTTCTTTCATTTATCCTACATGATTCCAAATTGCACTGCACTTTTTATCTTTTCAAAAGCACCTTTTAAATTACTCATTGCAATTATACAGTTTCTAACGAATTAATCACATGATCACTTGGAAACCATAATTAGAAGAAATATTAAATCATATAACATGACCATTATATTTATTTGATATAAACATAAAGTGAAGCTTCGGATCTTAGGTTTTTGATCCTATGCATGCTGAAATCAATTAGGCATGCTTATAAATAAATGGCAAGCTGGAAATCTTCAAGATTCAACCTAAGTTCTTCAAGTCCCTAAACACTTGAAAACTCTCACCTTAATCAACTATGAAAGTTAGTTATTATACATATGCCTCTTTCATATGTACATGATCAGTGTTAATTAATGTGATCAACTGATTTAAGTCAGAGCTTTCAAGTTAGTCCAAGATTCTATTATGTCCTCTCTGTCTTGTTCCATGTTCAAAAACTGGTCTTACTGGCAGTCCATCCATGAACAGCAGACCAGCTTAGAGGCAGAGGATAGTCCCTGTCATTCATATACCATCTTGATTTTCAACAATGAATAGGTCTCTCCTTCAGTATCTGAAACCTGAGGAGATCTTCTCACTTGACCAAATTTGAGCCACCTCTGTTTATGAAAAGACTTTTGACCATAGCTCATTATGATTACACTTAAATACTGTATAAAGGATAACATAGATACAGCCATAAACTGGAAGCAGATGTCATTACTCAGGACTGAAAATAGTAAGAAGCAAAATACGTTTTGAGCTTAGCCAAATGCTTTATTTTTCACTCCTGAGTACCCATGGATCATTAGGACTTCTTTTTACATTTTCACAGCCACTAATCTATTCTGTGCCGATTCAGCATCAGTTTACGCTTAAAAAAAATTCTTAAAATAACATATGCCTGAAAATATAATGTATTATGTCTGATGTACATTTTTTGAAATTTCCCTTATATATTATTTTTTCATACTTTTTTCTCCCTTATATACAGTTTGGGTAACCTATTTCTTTAAACATGCATTTTGGTACACTAATAAAATCAGAACTGTATGCAATTTGTATGCATTTAACATTGTGTTGTGTATATGTTAGGTTGCATGTTGATTGGAAAAATGTGAATTGAAGAAAACATTCCTCCAATTCTTTTGCTCAATAATTAGTTCCAACACCTCTGTGTCGATATGCAAAGTTTCCAGATTTGAAAGCAGGTAGCTCCTATAGTTTTAAAAGATACTCCCATATTCTCAGAAACTCAGTGCCAGAAAAGAAAAATCTAATTTTCTTTTATGAGTCTTTTTAAGAGATTTTTATGATAGCATATGTCCGAGAACTCATTTTTGTGAGATTGTATCGCAAGAGTTACATTTGAATGGGGAATAAAAACTGCTCTGTGACAAGATATAAGGATGAGTATTTCCTTAGTGATTTTGAAGTAAAATATTCATTATACTATAGATGAATAGACAACATAGGTAGCAGAAATCAAAGAGACAGATGAAAGAGACATACAACAGGGGAAAAACAATAAAATTAGTTGTGATGCAGTATACCAATTATTGAGGATTTTTACCTGTAGCTCTTAAAACATACATTGTTTTACTTGCAAAAGGTAAAGTAGCTGAATTGATCAAATGTATAAACTCATGGTGTCTTTATTTGTATCCCTGTAGATTATCTATAACTGTTCACCCCTGAGTTCAAAAAGTATGCTTAAATCTACTATGGATAATGATAAGCTGAACAGAATCATGTTAGGCCATCCCTAGTCCATCTAGAAAATCAGTAATAATGTCTACCAGCCAAGTAGTAATGGAAGAAGAAACGACTGATATTAAATAATTATTTACAAGTTGATTAGTATGATTTCTCTTTCTTAAAAGATCCTACAAAAAAAGCCCCAGCAGTTCCCTAAATTATGCCCATCTCGCCGCATCCAAGCTATGACCTACCCACATCACCTAGCTATGACAAGTACATGCTTAATTTAAGGAATTCTGACAACTGGGTGGAATAAAAGGGAAAAATAATAGCAGTCGATCTGGAATGCTGAACAGCTAGTATAACAATACCATTGTGCTCTTCTTAGTTTTGTCACTTGATAGGAAGGCTAACTAGAAACATGCACTGGATTACAGTAAAATTGATGAAGTAGATAGTACAATAACAAATGTAGAGAGAAAATACCACAATTTATATCCAATATTTCAAGTCATTAATACCATACTGGAGCTAGTGATTTTCTATAGGATCAGTCTGTCCATTTAGGCACATCCTCAGTTATCAATTTTGGTCATTGACTGTAAAAATAAAGTGAACCAACTGACTAAATAACTTATCCATTTGGTTATTTCACCTCACTAAGGATTAAAAAAAAATTCCAACAACTGACAACTTTGAAGCGATTATACAGTATATCATATGCCATATAGTATCAAATTATTCTTCATATGAATAGGAAAGAAGAAAAGACATAATTACTATTGTAACATTTCTAATTGAGGATTAGAATTTGCAAGATTATAAAGGTTAACTAAGAAGTAGGGCATTTCTCAAATTGTATGCACATTCATCTGTTGAGAAAATGGAATTAAAATATTGATTAATATTGGAAGAACCTTGGTAGGTATAAGTAAAGGTATCTTGGGATATTTCTGACCTGTGTTATATCATTCTTATTTTCTGAAGCAGCTAAACTGGAATCAACTTCCATATTCTCCCAAGCTTATGGAAGCTTATTTCTAGAGGTAGAGGTTTCTGCTGCTAGAAAAAAGCTATCTCAGAAGTTCTTGAGATGAAGTTCATGGACGAACCAATCTCATTTCCATAATGAAGCTACCTTAGAGATAGTGCTGAACAAAGAAATTCTCTTGCAGTTTCTCTACCCGTTCTGCTTCTGTTTTATGAAAGATAATTTGTTTTAGAAATTCTTCTTCAGAAATTCTAATGAGCAAACCAATGGTTCCTGCATATTTAGTTATGGGTCAAAGTGCATGTGTGAATGCCCTATCTTTTCATTATCCTCTAGGTGTCAACATGTCATGTTACTAATACAGACTAACATTTCAGAAACAGGTAAATAGCAGGTAAAAATCCCTGAATAAAAATTGCTTCATAGAAAACAAAGGGCTTTGAAACCAAGAGCAATGCAGCATTTAAGATGTTGGGTGGAATCACAGGGACCAGATTCAAACTCCATTTGACCATGGAGCTCAGCAGTTAATGGGACCATTTTTTTTTTTTCTCAGCCCAAACCATCTCACAGGGTTGTTATTGTACATACAAGATTGTACATACCCCAACATAATACCCCTTGAATTCTCAGAGAAGTGGAGGAACATAAGCCCAATAAATAAGACAACAAATGTGCAAGAACACTTAAGCAGTTTTTGATAATAAAATAATGCCCTAGGTAAGAACATATTTTATAAGTCTTACTGTCTTCCTGATAATTATCAATTTATGGATAATGTTAGGAATTATCAGATTCTTCAGTTGATTAGAATAGGAATAAGTTTAATATACTTTCAAAGGGACATAAAGGATCTAAGGAAATTTGTAAGTAAACTAGGCTTTGTTTAGTGTACAAATTTTCTTCAATATCTTGGAATTCTAGAAAAACCTCCTCCAATTAAGATATTTGTTCCTAACCACAATGATACTAAAGTGACAAAAGCATGAAGTGTGAGTCCAAGGGAACTCCCAGATTGCTTATCAGTTCTGTCTAGGGCAAGGTTTCTCAACTTCGCTGGCTGGGGAAATCTGGGAATTGAAGTCCACATGTCTTAAAGTTGCCAAGGTTGAGAAACCCTAGTCTAGGGGAACATTACCTTAACCAGAATTAAAGATGGAAGCTTCCTGGATTCATGGGAACCTAGCACCCATAGCCACCTGATCTTGTTGGGTCGAACAATAACATATTCTTTTCCATCCAGACCTCTTGAGCCTCCAGGCACTAGGAAATAACCTTGATGGCATCACTTGGCCAGCCAGGAGTAGAGATATATAACTGAGTACCATCTAAATACTAATGATACTTAATCCCATGCTGAAAGATAACTTTACCCAAAGGGTCATGTTGATATTAAATATTGCTTTGTTTAGTTTCTGTTCTCTACTGGATGTCTATGAACTGTTTCTTAATTTTTATTGTTTTTGCTCTTAAAATGTAAGCCACACAAAGTCATGTGGATTTGGGCAGCTTCCAAATTAAATAAATAGATAAATAAAAAACAAATATTGGATCTGTTGAACTTGGCACCAAGTCTACAATTTCTTTGCTTTGTTGGAAATCAACTATTAGTCTGGATTTAAAATCCTGAGTTTAATATATGCATTCATTTTCAGCATTTGAATTGGCTCTTGATAACAAAATGATAAGACTGATTAATATGATTCTATGTGACAAGTTTAATTTGTTGCTTAGAAACTGAGTTGGCTCTGTGTGTGTGTGTGTGTGTGTGGATACACCCATACATACTGCAACATGCAGATTTTGTTATGGGAAGGTTCTGTATGTTTATGTCTTTATAGCAGGGATCTGGTTTAGTTTCTATTGTTTTGTATTTTGTATGCTTTTTTTCAGTTCCAATATTTTTTTTCTTCATTTGTACTTTTCAGTAACATTTTTAAAATAAAAATAAAGAAATGAGCTTAATATAATAAAGTGTTGTTTCAGAAAATGCTTACCCTACAATTCACTCCTCTAACCTGTTCTTGAAATTGTAAGGGGAAAATCTTGTTATTTATTTAAAATGAAATAGGCAGAAGTAAATAATTTGTTTGCCTCAGTTAATACCAAGTACATTGCCTTTTCACACTTCGTGGTCAGCATGTTCTCATATTCAGTACATCATGACCATTTCCACCTCCATCCTTACCATCTCATGATGGCATTTATATGTGCCCAGAAAACACAGAGAGTGTGCTCTGTCTCTCTTTCTCTCTCTCTCACACACACAGACATACAAACACACAGACACTGGTACTTTGACTATCACAGATATTTTAAAGGCATCCAGCATGTTCTCATATCAGCTTACTTCTGCAGAGATGTTCTCCATAAGTTTGCAGGGTTGACAGTTCTTGACAGCAGTTGGAATACATAATATATTATGTGATAAATCTTCTTTAAAATAGGATGATGAGCATGTGCGTAGATGTGTATCTGCCCAAATTATCACAAAGGAAGGAATGGAAATTCGTTGGGGTGGGAGAACAGGAACAAAACCATCCCTACTCAACATTTGTTTATATTATTGCAAATGAAGTCATTAATGCAGGAGGAACATCAACAATAAAAGCAAAGAAAACAAAATAAAGTGTACTTCCAGTAACCTGTAATTTAGTGCTCTACAATTAAAGTGCAAGTTCATTCTGCTTAAAGTAAATTAATAATAGAGGATCTTGGGAAACTCTTTGACTGAGAATGTAAAAATTCATTAGCTTCACAGTTCAAAGATAAAATTGCCACACAAAATCAGCAGGTCAGAATAGCACTCTTGGCCTTTCAATGAAAATTACAGTAATACCAGTTTAACCAAGTGATTCAGGATAGAGTCAAACAAAAAAAGAATTATACAAGCTATTTATTGCTTCTGAGTGGAACTCAAATTCTGAATTTGCCTTGCCAGATGTATACATTGCGTTGTCAATAACTAAATTCATCATTACTGTTCTTTGTAAAGACAAAACAAGAAACAAAATAAAAAAATAACAAATGTTTATAAAATCAAAGCCAAATCTTGTTAAATGAAAAGGGCATCTTTTCTTCCCTTAATATTTCTTTTTCTCACACATTTTTTGACAAACCATAAAAATGGTTCCAAATTCAATATTTAAGCAAAAATGAAGAATTTTGTGTGTATGGAGAGAGAGAGAGAGAGAGAGAGAGAGCGAAAATAAGGCTTTACATACATCCCTCACTTGAACCTCAGTTTTAAACTATAATTTCTAATTTCCAATCACTGAAATACTACTTAGGAGAAACATTTTCATAACTTTGAGAAGGTGTTGCCAAGTGGACTGAAGGAAATTGTTTCCCATAAGTCTTTTAAAAAGTGACTATGTTAGATGAAACCAAATGTCCCACAGGCAGAGATGGAGAAATCTGGTAACTTTGGTTTCATTCTGTATAACAGAATGTTTTTTCTCCTTTGATTATATTAATTCAGAATATTGTTCATCTGTCTTTCTTCCATTGTGTTCACTGGAGCATAACATGCCTCTATCACTATCCTATGAATTCTTATTTTCATACCTCACCACAGTCTAGATTATATCAATTCATTTCTGACATATATTTATCCTTTAATTCATAATTAAATCTACACTTCCACTTCCATGCATACTCCAGAACCTCAGATCACCACCATTCAAATCTATTATATCCTTCCTCTTTCTCTTAGCTTCACAAACTTATATCTTTTTCCCCCCTTATTTAATTAATTAATGCAAGTTCTTTACCATAACTCCTCTTACATTACAAACTTCCTTATGCAGTGCACATCAACAGGATTTCTACTACTTCCTACTTAATTGACCTCCATGCCCATTATGGCATTGGTCAGTTGAGGCTTTCACATGCTTTTTTAAGAGATGAAAACAATAAACTAGGTTACAGTCTTTTGTGTTTCTCCCACCTCCAGAAGTTTAGAATACATCTCTCCAAATATATTTATAAGAATAAATTTATTCTGCCAAACAAGAAACTTTTGCAAGCTTTTTTTTATTTATGTCTTATGATTTACTCTTTTTCCATATATTTACTATGAATAAGAGAAAAGAAAATTCAGTGCAAATCCTATACTTCTCAATAAAAAAATAATTGTAGCAGGAGATGCAGGTAGATATCTGTCCCTCATCATGGTTTTGTAATTACCTCCTCAAGCTCAGTCTTCAATTCCTTATGAATTTAGTTAGAAAACAGCCTGCTCATCAATAGTTTAATAACAACAAAAAACAAAGCATCATGTAAAATATATCTAGGTAGAAAATAACTGCTTTGAGAAATTCTCATTAGGAAGTTAGACATTCTTCTGGGGACTCTGAAGTTTTTTGTTTTTTCATTTTCATACTCAGTTTCATATTTGATTTTGTTATTAAAAGGAACTGCAAATTAAAAAAAATCAGTGAGGGAAAATAATGTTTATGTATCTTTGTAACCCGAGTCTTCAGTAGGCCTGAAATATTTGGGCTGCCAAAATCTGGATAACTAGTAGCTGGCAACAAAGGGAGTTTTATTCCTCTCTTTGAAGCCACCATATCAATTTTGCAAGAGCATGAAATAAATTATATATACATTACAGTAGAGCTGTGATCACCTGTTCTCACAAGGTCAGAGGAAAATGCCTGAAACCAGACAAATGCATTACCAAAATGACAGTTGGACAGTCCTGCCCAAAAAAGTGTGGCTTCAGGCCAGTTACACCACAGAAGTGAAAGAAAGAGCAGAAGAATAGAAACTTTGGTTTCACTCTAAATAGGGCTTGCATTTTAGACCAAGCAGCCCTGGAATTCTTTTGTAATGGCTTCCTTTGGTTTTCTGCAGTACATCTACTTATCACAAGTGATGATTGAACTCTTGAATGCTTATTTCCAGTTAGTTTGCTGAAAGAAAGCTTTCAACAGCAATTCACTAAGTATGAGATTTGTATTTACAAATCTTTGTATTTGTATATACATGGAGACCAGGGATTTGGACATCAGTTCTTATCCATCATTTGAATAACTAATCACTTTGTAATGTAATGTCATTTATAGCTATGCAAACACTACTTAGTATAAAAGATTTTGTTCTAGTCTTTTATACTAGAAAGAAGAACTTGAAGAATATGAAGAATTAAACTGAGTGTATTCCAATTTTGCTTATAAATAAGAATGTATAGAATGGCTTAATAGCTTACCAGCAAAGCATTTCAAAATATTAAAGCATATTGGTGTTGCATTTTGTTGTGGAAGAATCAGTGCACTACTTGAATTAGGCATTTAACAGACATTTGCATTGCTACTATTGAGTCATTTCTAAACTGCATAGAAATGCTTGTATCACATATTTATTTATTGTTATTAAGATAATAGGGACAAGTGAATATTGCTAAATAGGTTCAAGTTTTTTTTTTAATTTGGTTGCTCCCAAAAGGAATAGTTTTAATATGAATGTTGCATATTTTTTATTTCTCAAGGACTACATGAAAAATATATATGCATAAATTACATGTGCAAATGTTTCCACTATGATGGGGCAGAATTTAACTTGGTTCATATTGGCTCATATTCCTTCTTTGTCCCAATATCATCTTGCTAGAGCTAGGAAGTTTTTTTGTAGCAGTGCCACCGTCTACAATGGTTGCCCTCCAAGATTGAATTTGCTAGCCTTTTGTAAGGAAATGAAAACCTGTTTCTTCCCCTAGTTACTTGTATAGGGATATTAGATGTGACTGTCTTGGGACATGATACGATGTGCTTTGATGGATAGTTGTTCTTTATTTTTATTTTTGTTGATTATTGTTTATAATGTTTTGTTTAATATCTTGTAAACCACCCAGAGTCACTCTACTGGGTGGGTGGCCAAACTGACTACATAAATAAAAATATATAAATTTGTCTGTGAACGTAACTAATTGTCATTCCTGAATCTAAATGTCAGCTGAAACAGTTCCTCGTTGATCATTACTTGCTGGATTTTATAATGTGACCTGATTAGGGAAAACTATTCATGACAATGCATGTAGAAGTACACTTTTTGTCTGCGTGTGGAATTTTAAAAAAAAAATGCAGTCTGGTGGAGAATTTGACTTTGTATTTTCATTTTCAAATCTACATTATAGTTGTTTACCATTTGGTTTCCATTTCCTTATTTTTTACTTCACTCTCTGTAACTTTTAAAATCATCTTTCCTTCTGTTTCACCTCAAAAATCCAAATTATTTCTTCAAATATATTTAATCTATTCATTTTTAATCTACAAAAATAAATGTGCATTGTGATTTTGTTTACTGTTTTCAGTGTCACTCATAGCTCATTTACTCAGAAAGAAGTCCCACTGTGTTCAATGGGTGTTCTTTCAAGTCAGTGATGAGAACTGACTCAGCTTCATTTTTTATTCTTATTTTGTCCATCACATTTAAAAGACTGAAATAATGCAAATATCAATATCATATTTGTTTGCTTGCTCACTCATTATGCAATGGATCAGTGGCCCTTTTTAATGCTGTAATTCTAAGAAAGGCTTTTAAAGAGCATTTCCTATTAAATCCAATGAAACTTGCTACTGAATTAATATGTTTGAGACCTGAATGACAAGAAGCCATACATATATATCAGAAATGAAATAAGCAGATTTCTAGAGAAGGAGTCTATAGCATTAGTCAATCATTATACTGTAGTAATTCTGAAGTACCACACGAGTGGGGTGTGGCTACACTGAATGGTCCACCTCTGATATCACACATAAAAATTAACACCTGCCTTTGATAAGGATAAATCTTGAACCCAGTGTGGGGTTGTAGATGAGAGTGTACAATGTTTGGGGATGACTCAAAGCCTAATCTGGTGTTTGAGTCACGCACATTCCAAAAAGTAGGTGGTAAGATCACAGAAGTGGGTTGGGCCAGGGCAAAAGCTAAAATTAATTTCATTCAATTTAAATGTAATTAAAATGCCATTGAATTAATTATAGCTTTTATGACTAATATCAGTATATTTAATAAGTTCCTTTTATGTAATACTAATTTTGTAGTAACTGTTGAAAAGTTCTGGGGAGCAAATCTAAGGTTTTGGTGGGGGGGGGTGAGGTCCTGGGACCTCAGCCTGTGCATCTGATTCTGTGCAATCATCCACATCTACCTGTACATCTGAAGATCCCCTAATTAGCACATGTAAAGTGTGGGCAGAACTATTTAATTCTGTGTTCCTTCTAGCACTTTTAATAATGACTGATGAATTGACAACTGCCAGCTACCATAGGATTGACTATGGCTTTGTGAACTGCAGTTCATAGAACCACAAGATATAAGTTTTATATGTTAACACATATGAAGTAAGTAAACACATGCCTGTCATGTTCCCATAATTTTATGCAAAGTGAATATAAATGTTGAAACTACCATTTTACTCAGTTCTTCAGTTTACATTCTAATTCTAAGGCAGAATTCAGTGCTGAACCTTAATGTTGCTGACAAGATAATAAGTAAGTAATGAGCCTTGTATTGTTTACTGGAAGCATGTCCTTAATTTTTAACAGCAAAACTAACATTTCCAGTGGTTCTATTAACAGGACATGTTAATGGCAACATGAAGTTCCAAACAGTTACATGTGCTTTTTCATTTTAGCATTAATTTGCTAGAGGTCGTGAAATGCTTGTACTTGGTACCCATTTGTTTAATGAGACATTTTCATATTAGTGAATGAAGTAGATTGTAGGCAGGATTTTGTTTTCCTTTTATTTCCTTCATTAAAAAGACTATTATGGCTATATATGAGGCCAGATGGAAACCATAACATCTTTTTTTTTAATGCTACCTTCTCTTTAATGAAGCCACAGGACAATATCAAATTCACAAGCATAGCAGAGTTTTAATATAATCGTGGATTGCACTGCTCCCATCTTGCAATAATCGGCAATATGCAAATCATACTGTTTAGTGTGAATATACCTAGGAAAAGTAAAAATATGTTATGGAAATTTTAAATTTGCATGAACTCCTTTTAATAATGAGGCACTTGATCATATTAAAATTTCTGCAGTTAATTTCCACTTTGACTTGGGAAAAAAAAAACTTTAAAAAACATTGTCATTTATTTTAAATAGGTAGCAACAGGAAGGTTGTTTTCTTCCCCCTCTAGTGATAGTAAGCAACATTATACTTTTAGTGCCAGCAAAATCTATATTGATTTCTATGTTCAGACATAATATTATGATAAAATTCCTATCAATATTGGTGTGCTGTTGCTTCTTCAGTTATGTCATATGACCAGTGTAAATGCACACATAAACATGCACAACTGAATATATATATATTCAGAGTTAGTTCACTGAAATTACTTATACTCTGCCTAGACATTTTTAATAGAAAATATTCTAATATGTTTTTAAAAATGAATTAAAATTAACAATCAACTTCTAGCTCCAGATAAGGACCCAGTAGGGCTGCATAGTACTTTTCTCTGAAGAGAGAAAAAAAAAATGGAAAAAAATGGTTGAAGAATTGTCTGAAGCTCCATAAGGCACCTGTTGACAAAAGATCTACAGGGTAGTCCTCATTTAGTGACCACAATTGGGACCACAAACTCAGTCCTTAAGCAAAGTGATCACTAAGTGAAACTGCAACTGTGCTTATGATCTTCCGTCAGCTTTCCTCTGCTTTATAGACCTACAAAGGTCATAAATGTGAGGATTGGTCATAAAGTTGCTTTTTCATCACTGTTGTAACTGTGAATGGTCACTAAACAAGGACTACCTGTAGTGGAAAGAATGGTACTAATAGAAAATATGCAATAAAAACACATGAGCTATTTGCAAGAGGCATCCATATCGGAGGAGCAAAAAATCTGAATATCAGTAAATGGCAGCATAGACATATAGATAATTTATACAGGTTTTTGCAGTTGGATATGGTCACCCTTTGCAAATAGCATGTATGTTTTTAGCTACTTTTCAGATAATTTTGCTGGTTCCTGGCCGGGGGCAGGGCGGGGGGAAACAATCCTCCAGAAGTTATTTGCTTATGAAACAAAACAGACAACTGATAGATACAGACATTTTTCTCATTTTAAGGTACAGGAAAAGTAGTTCTGCATTCTGCTTGCTCTTGTCACCTACGGCAGAGAAGGCACAACTGCCTTATCAGTAAGGTCTTTCTGCATGGCAGTAAGTAATATCCGCCTTTCCTCTTCATTAAATCACAGGGCTAACTAAAAAGATTCCAAAGGCTTTTCATTGCTGGCACTGAAGGCAGTTTCTAGGAAGACCATCAAGGATTCGTTTAAAATTCTGTGTGAGTCAGAAAACGCTCAGTATGTGTTTTGATCTCTGTAACCCTCTCTCTGGTTTCTCCTATTTTTTTGATCACTGTGGCTTGATATATTGAATCCTTTTTTTTTTTTAACAAAACTAGATTTTTAAAAAAGAAATTAATGCCATGGAAATATATAATTTTTGAAACTCCTTCATGTTAAAAAGCAAGAAAGGCAGCTACTATACAGCAAATCGGACCGTTGATCCATCTGACCTGCTGTGACTCACCAGACTTCTGGAAGGATATTTTAGGCCTCCTCAACTGTCCTTAACTGTCAATTAAACCTGCGATCTTCTGGATGCAGAGCATGTGCTCAACCACTATAGTCCCTTTGATAACATTTTTTTTTTCCTGGACATGATGATAAAAAAAGACCAGCCATAAGCTGTTTTTTCTTTCATACCATGAAGGCTGTTCTTCTCCTGGGATTAGTTGGGACTGGATAAGAAAAGTCTATCAAGCAGGGGTAACCCAGAGGAGGACTGGGGGGGGGGGGTGTCTAGGCCTACAATCACAAATGCATGGGATAATCCACTGAGGTTGCATGTAGTGGCATGCTGCCTTGGTTCTTTCATGCAGCCTCATCAAATGTAATATCTATCTGTATGGATAGTGAAAATGATGTTTTATTGATTTTATTGTAATTTCTTTGATTGTTGTGAGTCCCCCCCAGAGTCACTAAGAGTCAGGCAGCATACAGATTTAATAAATTATTATGATTGGTCACACAGCCAGATGTTTTGACTGGATTTGGCATTTTTATCCACCTATCGAGTCCTTCCCAAGGACCTGGGATAGGCAGATGTTGTTTGATGGTGTTAAAGATATTGTTGCAGAATGTAAGCTGTTCCAAGGAAAGCTGTCTTTTGCAATTGACTGATAGTGATTTTGTCAATGCTGAGGGTCTTCAAGTGGTGCTCCAGGTGTTTTGGGATTGCACCCAAGGCACCTATTACTATTGGTACCATCTTTGCTTTCTTTCGCCATAGTCATTCTACTTCTATTTGCAGGTCTTTAAATTTTGTGATTTTCTCCAGTTCTTTCTCTTCTATTCTGCTGTCTCCAGGTATTGCAATGTCCACTATTCAGACTTTTTTGTATTATTATTATTATTATTATTATTATTATTATTATTATTATTATTATTATTATTTGCACTTGAAGAAATGGTTATGGCTAAGTTGATGGTGATGGAAATCTACACTATACTGATTAGCAATGGACTCAATATTTCTTCAAAAGTACTGCTACTTATTCTTCCTCATCCTTATCTTCCCTTTTAGAGCACAGACAGATTGTCTGAGGATTGAAAAGGAAAGCAAGCAAATGCCTTCCACATATCTGGGTGTGGTTCTATTGCTTTCTTACCCTACATCACTCCATATCAGAGTAATAGCAGAATTGAAAGACAGTCATTAGCACCAGTGAAATATGGTAATGAGAAGAAACTTCTCTTCCCAGCAACCATAAAGAGTAAATTCAAGTCAAAAAAGCATCTTCTCCCTGGTTCATCCACCATAAAAGAAAACAGTTGGGTTCATTATGAGCTTGGATTTATCAAAGAGCAATGATGTGCACCACTCCCAAGGTTGCACCAGACATCATAAGTAATGTTATCACACAGCTGTCTTTAATTAGGATAAGAAACACAGGAAATATAAGTGTAACATTAATTGAATTGGTTACGCTGATCACTCAAAGGTGGGCCACAGGTAGAAACAACATAGCATTAACAGCAGCATAAACCATTTGCTTCCTTAATAATATAGAGCTTTCTCTGCAGTTCTTACCATTCACAAAGTTTTTCTCAGAGATTTCGAAGTCTCTGCTAACACTATGGATGAAAGTGAGCAATCAGAAACCAGACAATTTCTAATTATGTTAATGAAAAGTTCATCTGTGGTGCTGCTAGTGGTATTCCTTTCCAAAACAAAGCTCTATTGTTAATTATTGACTGAATTGTTGAATGTTAAAAAAAAAAGGAGAAGGAAAATAGGAAGAGGAAGAATCCCATCCTGATCCTGGCTAACTTTGCCAATTTTTTCCTGATACAAAATGTAAGTTCTGTTTGGGGCTAATGAATCAATATTTGAATTTACTTTTGTGCATACTTTTCCTAATGGATGCACTTCATCCATTGGAGTTCATACTTTTCTCTGATTAATGATTTTTGGTACATATATTTCTACTAGCAACAGGAAAGTCTTTGTATATTTATGGACTATTCTTTTGGGGGTGGGGATCTAAGAGCTCTGGTGGGTGAAATGCTGATAAAAATAAAATAGGTTTTCTCACACATTTGGGAGGTTGGCATGCTTTAAAAAAACTTTTTCCCCCTTTTGAGAGGAAACAAAACAATGCAGGGTTTTTTTTCTCTTTAAGAAATATATTAGGATATACAGTTGTGTGAAAAAGAAAGTGCACCCTCTTTGAGATCTATGGTTTTATGTATCAGGACATAATAAAAATCATCTGGTCCTTAGCAGTTCTCAAAAGTAGGTAAATACAACCTCAGATGAACAACAGCACATGACATATTACACCATGTCATCATTTATTTTATAGTCAAGTTTTTCATGCATTTTCTGCCTCAGTTGGGTAGAATTTATATCACCAGCTTTCAGCAGTTGCGATAAGAGGATTCTATCACATCTAGATGGAACTAGAATTTGACACCACTTTTGGACTTGTGGTTAATTTTTTTATTATTATTATTTGAACTACATGCTGAAATCAAAGTGCTTTTGAACAAAATGCTGAAGCATGCATTTTAGTGTATATCAATCAGGTTCAAAATCAGTATATTCATCTAAAATTTCTGAAGAACTGAATTGCTTATCCATTCATATTTTGAGGTGGCCAAAGGTAAACATATAATCAGAATCATATATTTGCATGTATACATATATTGTATGTCAAGTATTAAAAATACTTTACAAATTGTTATAATCAACACTTGAGTGTTACAAACAGTATATGCTGTTTGTTATATTTCAGCCACAAAGACATCAACAAATGCTTTTTAAAGGCATGGTACATGTTTATAAGTATCTGAACACTGAACAACCAGATTTGGTTGTTGTTCAGCTTACTATATACATAGTATAGACATTTTCATTCAAGACAAGCCTAGATGAGATTTTTCTGCACCACCCTAATAATATATTGTTAGAAGTTGTAAACAAACAAGCCATCTGATAATGTCAGGACATGAAGTTTAATAAATTAAGAGGCAGAGTTGACAATTTGACACATGATTGCTGTTTCAATAGCAGCCCTATGATTCTCATCGGGTACATTCAGATTGAGTTTGTCTGGGAATAATATATAATAATAGCAATGATAAGTGCAATGTGAGTTACTATGCTTTAAGTAGGCCATTGCATCTTAGCAAATGGACCTTTGCTGAAGTTTGAATATTTTATCTCTGCTTGGCTGTTTACCATGGTACTTTATATCTTTATTTTCTCATTCAGTCTGTCAGATAGTACATTATTTTACTTAATTGGCAAACAACTGAGTCATGGGTCTGAACCAAGAATCTAGCATAGCTAACGTAACATTATCTTTTTAAATCTAAAATTTATTTTTCATCTGTCTATTTCTCGCTTGTCATTGAAGGTTTGCCAAGTAATAATGATTTTAAGTCAGAGAGATGGACACGAAATAAACGTACACACGCCAATCCTATAGCAATCCAGATAGGAATAAATCTACATTGAATGTGTTTCACTGAAATACACACTTTACAAAGTTTCAGATAATTTATATAAAACCTTAGTCACATTGACTGAAGCCACCTCTTCATTTCCATTCTTTGCCACAACCCAGTTTCCAGCAAAAGCAACAAAAATCTAGTTACTGATATTTTAAGAGGGACAGACAGGAAGGTCAAAAGAATGCTCTGAGGAAGAGAAAAAGGGAACAAATAGGAAGTCTGATTACAAGTTACACTTCTGAGTAGCATCAACCTGTGCCATTTCATAGGATAGGCGTTTTAAAGCTATTCTCCACACATAATTGTCTTAATATTTCTTTCCTGATAGACTCACCTTTCTCCCAAATGTACCCAAAGCAGCTACAATTGTCATAAAAAATGCCAATGACACCATTGGTCATAAACTAGGAGCCAAAGGTGGGAAAGAAACTAATTCTTCTCACCTTGCACTATGACACCACCAGAAAGCCTCAATGAATTTCATCTAGTGATTTCAAGAAACTGGTAAAATCTTGAGCAGCTCTAGCTGCAACAATTGAAAATAGACCTCTTGCCGCAGATATAGGCCCATGCTGCTGCTTCTTTTCTGCTTTCTTAACAGTTCATGTGCAAATCTCCCTTGATAACATTGGGATAATATATGAAAGAAGGAAGCTAAAGATTGTGCCTAGTTACTTCAAAAGGCACAGGGAGTTCATTTAAAAAAGAATATTGTGTATAAATTAACATATTCCTCTTGATCACAACAGTACTGTGGAAGCATTAGCTGTATCTCTTATTCTCTCTTGATGGATTCTTATAAATAAGTGAAGTATCACAAAGGCTTTGCGTAATACACCTGGTAGAGGTTCAGAGCTTTAAGGGCTTCCTATTCATGGAGTTATCATCATCAAGTGCCCTAGGACAGCTTAGACTTTATTCTGCTTAGCACACATCCTGGGTTGACATGAGACAGACATTCTTAATAGTGTCACACTTTGTTCCTGTGCCTCGGAGATTTTGCAAGCAGCAGAGGATGGGGGGAGGGGAGGGGAGGAAAGGGGGAAGGGAAGGGAAGGGAAGGGAAGGGAAGGGAAGGGAAGGGAAGGGAAGGAAAGGAAAGGAAAGGAAAGGAAAGGAAAGGAAAGGAAAGGAAAGGAAAGGAAAGGAAAGGAAAGGAAAGGAAAGGAAAGGAAAGGAAAGGAAAGGAAAGGAAAGGAAAGGAAAGGAGCTGAACTATCCTGGAGGTTTGCAACAGTAGGAAGATTTTTTTTGTTACATCTGAATCAAGGTCTCGCAAATCTGACCTATACTTATCGGTGTGCAAGCAGAAAAATGGTCCTGAATTTTTAACAATAATCTGGAGGTGCTTCTTTTTTTTCTGCTCAGTTTATATTGTATATTTGGTGATCAGTTGAATGCAGACCTCATTTTAGTTCAAACTATTAAGTTTTTTATATAACAATTTTTATTGAGCTTTAAAAATACAAATATAAAAAACTAATACAAACTAAGAAAAATATTAAAAAGTAAAAGTAAAAAGTGCAGAGAGAAAAAAAGGGGGGAAAGGGAAAAAATATAAGGAAAAAAGAAAAAAAGATATATAAAGAAATGACTTCCCCCTTCATCAAAACAAGTACAATTTTAGTAACTTATCACCTTCTCTAACATTTTAACCAAAAATCTCTTCATCCCATATCTCATCTTTTATCTCTTAGAAAGTAATAAAGCCTCATCATTCAATCTTAATCAGCAAATGTTTATTAAGAGGTACCAGAAATAACAATATGTATATTTTAACCTTAAACAAGTAAATCAATTTCATATTCCTTTCTTTTCCTTTACACAGTAACTTATCATTTTCTCTAAAAATACAACAAAACCACCCCCCCCTCTTTTTCCCATAACTTATGTCATATCTATAAACAAATCTTTAAAGCCTTGTTGTTCAGTCCTGGTCAAAAAAAACCCATTAAAAGCTTCTAGAAAAAAAATCATATATATTTTAACCTTGATCGAATAGAACTTTATAATCCTTCTTTTTGCTTTTAAAAATCTTAATGTTTATTCCTTTTAATGAATGTCGCAAAAGCTGATTTCTTTTCATTCTCTCTTTATCTTTTCTCAGGAACTCCTTTATAAATATAACATATCTCTTTTTTAGGTCCAAAATAAGAAAGTTGCCCAAGTCACTCTTCTGACTTGAAATCACACATCTAACTCAGTCATCTGATTTATTATTTGTGTGTCCCTTTTAGCTAATAAAACATCAGCAGGTTTCATTTGTAGGTCCTGTACAACATCTTTGTTAATATCATTCCTGTAGCCTGTCATTTTTAAATCCATGTCCAAAACAGCCTGATTCTCAGTTGTATCCTCTTCTATCTCCTCTTTTAAGCCCATTTTTATAGTAGCAGACAAACTTAAGAGAAAGTTTTGAGTACCCTGTTGCCAAATATCCTTGAATTCTTCCAAAGTTAAAATACTTTTCTCCATTCTGTATTAGTGGTTCTTCCCCTTTAATTATAATCTTTATAGTCCCAATAATTACTCTGGACAGGGCTTCACGCTGCTCAAAGGAGTGGTTCATGCTCTACAAGTCCTTCTGGATTCCTGGGTGCTGTTTGAGTATCAAGTGTAAGACAGATGGTGAACCAGATATAATCCTACCTGGACCAGGATGCTCTGGTGATGATAATTCACACCTCAATCATCATTTGACTAGACTACTGTAATATAGTCTATGTGAGTCTGCCCTCGAAGATGACTTGGAAACTGAAACTAATAGAGAATGTTGCAGCCATCTTATTTGCAAGGCAAGCTCACTGATGTATAATGATCCAGATTTTTGCAGTTAGTGAACTGGTTGATATTAGGCTTCCAGCCCTTATTCAAAATTATGGTCACTACTTTTAAAGCCCTACATGCATTGGGACTGGGATGTATCAGGTATTGTGTGGCTAAACTTGAATATATCCTTCAAGTCCAAACATCTAGAAAGGTCCTGCTATGAGTTTTCTCCCCTTTCAGGAGGTACAAAGGGCATGGGCTAAGCAATAAACCTTCTCCATTGTAGTCCCTGTATAATGGAACATACTTCCCCTGGAAATGCACTTGGTACTATCTCTGGCATTTTACAAGGCTGCAAAATCTGTGTTTTTCTAGCATGCCTTTGGCCTAAGTTGATTATAAGCACCATCATAGGATTGTGATTTTTTGTTTTTATAGTGCTTCAATTGTCTTTATTTTGCTTTGTTGTAAATTATCCCAGTGTTCTTCAAGATGTAGGTGGTATACAAATATTGTAAAATAAATAAATAATAAGCAAACAGTGTTGGAAATACATGGCAATAATCTTCAATGAACTTCAGTTACCTAAGAAAAGGACAACAGTTGTAATGGACCAAGACAAGACCCATCTTAATCTAGCATTTTGTACTACCCAAACCAACAGTTTTTAATATACATGTCCTGTATCCTCAATAAATTTATGCACTCCTTTTTTAAAACTATTGAAGCCAGCCATTGTGGCCATGCCATACGGTAAGGAATTCCACAGATTGGTCTGATTAATCAGGAACAGTGAAAACAAGGTGTAAACAAACATTGCTCCAAACTGCTATAGGTCATATAGCAACATAAATCTATTCACCCCAACTACACACAAAATAGAAAGAACATATTTTAAAAAGCAGCAGACTTCTCTTTCCATAGATGAAGATGGAGACATGGATAAACTCTTGCCAATTTTCCTTGGGTTACTCAGGTAGAGATGTAAAGCTATTCCAGCATTCCTTTTATATGGCTCACCATAGTGACTGAAACTGAAGAAGAAGCCAAAATCCTCTCCAAGCTTCATAGATTCCAAATTTCTAGCTGAAATACATTTCAGTGGTTCATCTTATAGTGTACCTTAGCTAGAACTAAATCTGCTTGAATGCTGAAGAGTCATGACACAATGGGATCACAGAACCCAACCAATCAGAAAGTAGTACAAATATTCCTGGTGGAAGTGCCATTATTAAAGGTTAGAAAAATGAGAAATGTAATGAGATCATGCTCGATTAGCCCTTGCTCCCATTCAGACTATACTTGAGACTTTCAACTAGAATGCCAGGAAATAAACTAGGGATCTTCTGTAAGCAAAGAAGAAATGCCGTGACTGGATGACAAATAAGATTAAGCATAGGAAAAAGTATGATCTATTTTTTTAAAAAATGGTGGAACAGATCATGCTTTTCCTCTTTTTTCACAGGGTAACTATTTTTCAAGATACTACTTATATGGATGGGGCATCTATTGTCTTCCTAATGGGGCAAAAAACAGGTGAAGAGACAAATTGGTACTGGAAGTGATCTGTCTTCACCAGTCCCATAGTTGCAAAGTAATTTCCCTCACATAGCTACATTTATACTTCTATCACTGTTTGAAATATTCAGTCATGAAATTCAATTTAGTTTGGTCCACTGTTCTGCACATGGTATTTCGTTCCCCAAGCTCTCTTCATATTAACCACTTACATTTATTTTTGTTTACAAAGTTAATTTTATAAAAGAATTCTGATGAAGTAAAATAATAGCTGATAAGAAAATATTCATTTTATGTCATAGTTTTTTTGGTGGGATATATTTGCTATACTAAACTTAGAGAAAGAGAAGACTGCAGGGAAAAAAAGAAGAAAAAGTACAGAAAAAAGAAAAAGAAAGAAAGAAAGAAAGAAAGAAAGAAAGAAAAGAAAAAAAATATATAAAGAAGTGACTTCCAACCTTCATCACAAGTATAAACAAATTTAGTAACTCTTCACCCCCTATAGATATCTCTTCATCCCATATCCCATCCCTTATCTATAAGCAAATTCATAAAACATCAACTTTTCAATCCTGGTGTCAGCAAAAAATGCATAAAGGGTTGCCAAAACATCGCAAAAAAAGAAAAAAAAAAGGTCTTATTTTAACCTTGATCAAATAAACTAACTTTATATTCCTTCCTTTTACTTCTAACAGTCTTAATCTTTAATTCAATCAAGTATTGTTGTAGGATTTGATTTTTCTTCAATTCTACTTTATCCCATCACATAGATTTCTTCAAGGCTTTAGCAAGCCTCTTTTGTAGATTCAATAAGAAAACATTTTCCTGGTTATTCTCTTGGTTTATCATTTGTATTTTCCTTTTAATTTTTAAAACTTCAGCCAGTTTCTTTTGTATATCCAGTAAAGCATACTTTTCCAAATAATTTTCTTTAGCCTGTCATTTGTAGTTCTACATTCTGTACTTTCTCTATCTTGTCAGATAATATTTGTTCCCCATCTGTCATTCCTTCATTAACATCTTTTAGGCATAGTCTGTCCATATAAGCAGACATCATTACTGAAAGTGTTGATGTTGTAGATTTCTGGATCCCATTCTTCAAAGTCTCTAATATTTCCAATGTTATAATGTTTTGTATCATTTTGTAATTACCAGTATTAACTGACATCAAGTACAGGCTTTTTTTTTTCCTTCTGCTTAAAATCTTTAGTCCCTTCTAGTATTTAGTTTCTAAAATCATCACTTATCTTTTGTTCTGACTTGCAATAGCCAGGACAGCCAAAATAAGTTTCCCATGAGAAGTTGTTTATTTTTTTTATAATTAATTCTAAAATCTTATAGTAAAAGTCAATATTCCAAGTTTATCTGGTCTCTTAATCTGTTTATAAGTTTCTTAGATCAAACTCTTATTTAGCATTTTCTGTTTATTTCAAATTCTTTACATTCTTAGGGTTATAATTAATTTTTCTTTTGTTCAGAGTTGAAGCTAAACTCACCCAGCAATTTTTCAAACTTGTTCCGAAGGTCTCTAATATGTCATACTATAAAGAAATTTAATTCTTGGTTGAATGCTTCTACTTAAATTAGAGTAACATCAATGAAATACAACACTGTTTTATTCTGGTTCTGTTTTCTTTTTGTATTTTCTTTTCATACTCATGTCCTTTGATACCTGCCCAATCTTTTCTTTCTAGAAGTTCACCCCACCAAGCAATATCCTTCTCAGGTATATATTGTAGTTACTATAAATAATATGGTTATAACCTATATAACCTATATAAACCTAGCACAGTCAAAGCATATTATAATAATTTGTCTACTCAAGCACTTTCAATCTCACTATGAATTGTTTTTTGGAAATAATATTTTGTATCTGGGCTGCAGATAGCAAGTGATCTATGATCTGAAACTGAAAGTCAGGCAGCAGATAGTCCACTGCACAAGGTGAAGTTGGGGTTAATGGAAGAGGGCAGAAATAGGACAGCAGTTCCAATACAAAACAAAATCATCCAAGGGCCAGAGGACAAGAAAACAAGCTGTAAAGCACAGGATCAAAAGCTTAGAAAACCAGAATATAAACAAGTAAGAAAAGCTCTGCTTGATCAAGCCAAAGCCCCTCCCACATACAGTAACATTCTATATTGTACAATGACCAACTAGTTGCTTTTTAGAAACTCACAAATACAGATGGGAGAAATATGCCCTTCTCTATCATTACTCCCTACTAGCTGGTATACAAGACATGTCACCAGACATGCTACTCCAGGAATTTTGGAGTAGCAAATTGCCATCGAGACAAGTAGCCACCGATAACCCAATTTTCCATTAATTTATCTAATATAATCTGAAACCTATCAGTTAGTGGTCATAACAACATCAAATAACTGAATTCCATATGAGGTATATACAACTCAATCTAGGCTAAAGAAGTAATTCTTTTTATTGGTTCTGAAAATCACCACACTTTGTTTTAATGGATGACCTGGAGAAGAGACATAGAATGATAGTGCTTGAATAAAACAGCTCTTATGCTAACCTCTAGTACTACCTATAGTGAGGTTGGCTGATTGCATATACAGTGGTACCTTGGGTCACGAACGCTTCTGTTCATGACCAATTCAGGTCACGAACAGCACCGTTCGCAAAATTTTGCTTCTATTCGTGAACTCCGCATCAGGTGACGAACAGGATCTGTGGCCATTTTCCCTGCTTTGACAGGTGGTCGTGGCTTCCTGTAGGGAGGGGGACTCTCCCTCCAAACAATAACTGCCTCCCTACCCACCTTCCTGTCCTCCACGCCTCAAGCAAGGTTAGCGTTCTTGATCTTCATAGTGTACTGTACTGTACTTTGTGTCATATTTTTGTGGTTTAAAAAAAAAAAAACATATGGTTCAGAATGGATTAAATGTATTTACATTGAACCTTATGGGTAAATTTGATTCGGGCCGCGACCAATTCGGGTCACGACCAGAGTTGCGGAACAAATTAAGTTCATGACCTGAGGTACCACTGTATAAGACTTAGGAAGCCTCATTCTATGAGTCTAAGAAGGAAAATGGCCAGAAGATCTGTGATGTACAGTTTCCTTAGAGTCTCTGTCACTTGGAGTGATCCTTACTGTCAGATTTTCTCCAGTTTGGGAGATCAGGACAAAGCTGATCTCTTTTAAAATCTCATTTACTATCCTGAAAGGTATATTAATCTAATACTACTTCTCACCAAAATCTACTACTCAAATGCTCCTTTTTAAGTTTATTATATTATCTAGAAACTAGAACAGATCACCCCAAATTAACATTCCACAAAGATAGACAATTTGGTGAGAAACTTTCAAACAGACAACAACTATATAAAAACTCTACAAACAAAAAACAATAGTTGTAACAAATGTATTCAATAATATATTTGTTATAATACAAATACAAACAAAATAATAGCTATAACAAATGTATTCAATACCTGTGACTGTGATAATCAAGAGAAAGATAAATCAGTCTTAATCTTCAAAAGGAAATTCAGAAGATGACAATGTGGTCCTAGGTAAGTAGTTTTATCAAGCCATACATTTTTCCTTTGTGCTACTTTTAAACTCTGTTCTGCAACCGGAGGACATTCTCAAGAAACTGAAGTGGAATTGTAATAAAAGGGAATATTGCTTTGGTGTAGACAGTGATGATCCTGTTAACACAGAGAGAAATGTGTTTCTCGAATCAGGACAAAGATCTGTCAATAACTGATGATGGTAGGTCTTAGGTGGAGATGAAATTAGTCTCCCACCCAGTGTGGCCCCACCCAGGAACAACATCCATCTCATAAATCTAAAGGGAGATTCTGTTGGCCTTTAACGTAGAGGGCTACACTGCAGTTTTATCCTGAAGACTCTGAAGACCTATTCATCAAATTTCCCCTCCCCAGAAGGAGTAACTCCAAAGAAGTTACTCTGCAGAACATTTCACTGGCTTAGCTGCATTGTGAAAAATCTTTGACTTGGACTCTGTAGCTTCAAGTCTGTGCTGAAATAATTTGTCTTTGGTTGGTTGGACTGTAGCCTTGATCTCTGAGGTCCTGAACCTGATATTCTGAACCAGTTAACAGTATCTGTTCCTGAAAGAGATCCAGGGTTCTGAACCTGGGCCTCAGACTTGCTTTAATCATCCTACCCTGCCTCCTCTTCTTCCTGAACTCTCACTGACAAGAAGGCAGATATCTTGTCAGAAGACAAACTGCGCAGTGAGCACTGCTGCCTACACAAAAACCTGGATAGTGAATAACTGAGTTATCTCATGTTTCCGCTGTCATTGTGTGAAGCCTTCTCATAAAAGTGTTGTGTCCCACATGCAACAGAATATGGAGTAAATGGCACTAGCCTCAAAACCTTATGAAAAAAGTGCTCCAGAAACTGATCAGCCAAGCCATTTAGCCTTACTCGCTTCTCTCAGTTTATCAAGTTTCTAAACAACAATAACAACAAATCAGGCATGTCACAATAACCCCTTTTCTCATTCTTTTCATGAAGGTTATGAATATTCCCCTCTTCTTTTCAACAGAATAACCTTTTCTCTATAGTTAAACAGCCTCTTGTTTTCAGCAATCTGAGCAGTTTCTGTGTTAAATCTGAGGAATCTGGCTGTGATTTTCTTAATTAATAACTGAGATGACCCTATTCTATGTTCATATAACCTCAGTGCTTATGAAATTATGTCCTATTAATCATCAGCATATCCTAAAGCAGGACGTTATATACACCACTTAACCCTCCACCCCCCCACCCCCCCACACAGTCCCCTTTGTGTCCAACCTGCTTGGTGCTGTCCTAATTGGACACTTGCTGGCCCATTCATTGTATACAAGGCTAATTCATGCACCTGTTCCTTACTCCACACTTTACTAAGAGGGTTAGCAGAGCAGCTGGAAGAAACTAAAAGGCTGTGCAGTTCAAGATGCTGAGAGGCAGGACCATCCATCCATCCTCTAAAGAGCAACTTGCTCAGTCTCACTTAAAGTGACCCATAAGCAGAGAACAGGAATAATTCACAGTCAGTACTGTCAGCTAAGGTAATCAGCAACATCCACACCAAACAAACAACATCTACTGGGAATGGGGAAAGGAAATCCTTCCTGAACTGATAATTGGTTCAGGGTATCAGATTCAGAACTACAGTGTACAATCCAACATTACAAGCAAAAAAGCCAAGTGACATCACTACTGCCTTGGAATTACAGGCAAAGATTTTGTGCAATACAGTTGAGCAGTCAGCCACTCCTCATAAAACCAACCATTTCTGAGTTACTCCTTCTAGGAAGAGGAATTTTGATGAATGTGGCCTTCGTGGTCTCCTGGATGAAGCCTTACCGCACCCTCTGGGTTAAAAGGCAGAAGAATCTTCCTAGGATTTATGGTATGGGCTGTGGTTTCCTGAGTAAAAGACCTGCCTGGTAGGGGAAAGGACTGCATCTTCTTCTAAAATCTACCATTGTCAGTTGCTGATAGTTCTTTCATCCAAGTCAAGGAATACATTTCCTGTGCTAATAAAATGATAGGGTTGCATCTGGGGCTTTTCTCTGCCACCATTAGTCAGATCTGCCTAGTTTTTGAACTTTTGTTTGTTTGTTTGTTTCATCCCTTCCCAAATTTTGCCCTGATTGTGATGTGTTGTTCTGCTGGCAGACAGATAGATGGACACACAGATACAGTCCTAAACCCCTTTTTATAATTTCCTGCCAATGTTCTGTTGGGTTGGAAATAATAAAAATGGCTGTCCAAGCTACAGTTTTCTACTGGAAAGCAAAATGTTGATATATGCAAGCAGACATGCCCTATATACTAGAGTTAACCCTAGACATATATTTGTAAGATTATATAATTATTAACAACTACAACAAAAACAGCAAAGCAAGCATCAAGAAGGATATTCAGTCCAAATTTCTAAATAGTCCTTGAAATGGGACTTTTGGCAGCCAAGTGTTCTTTTCAAATATAGAAAGAGAGATGAGTCCTCAGGCCATTGCATAATTGACAGAGAATGAATATCTTTCCAACCTCTCTTAACAGCCATGAACACATGCCATGTCCATTTCCATTGTCTACCGGTTAATTTTCAACTTGTCACTATATAATTCAAAAGACATACAAAACTGAATGAGTCTTCCAAAAGAAAATACTGTATATAAAATAGCTTATGTTCAAAAGGGAGTATCTATAGGATAGGACTGCTTTATATAAACCAATGCTATATTTGGAACATCACATAAAGATGACCAATCAATGCTTGCAGGTAAATATGTCATTGGATACCACTAAAAATAATGACACCAACACTTTTCAAACATCTAAAAATGCCAATACAATGTGTGATTGGAGAATGAGCACCCTGTTTCTCAGTTTTCATTATCTTCCCAATGCTGACCAAAGAAGAACGTGGGGAGACGCTACCCTCTGTGCAAATTATCTTTCATGGTCAGAATGGATATCTACCTCCCCAGTGCAGTTGTCCACATGAGAAAGGTGAGAATAAGTATTCTGGTGAAGAAAAAAGGAGAAAGCTTTCATTTTACCCAGAGCAATTTCTGCAGATGTTGCTGCATTTTATTACTAGCAGCAACAAGGACACGGCTATATTGATGCGCATCATGTACCTTCTCCATATCACACTGACTCCTGGGGGTGTGGATATGAGAACATGGGTGTGAATGAGAAGTGTAGGTGTGCCTACCCCCATTCACCACCAAGCACAACCCAAAGGGTTTATATGCATCCATGTGGCCTTTCCCCCAGCAAGAGTTGCCCACTCTTGAGGCATGTGAATTCACTCTAATTCACCTGTTAGAAACTGCCTGGATTGCAAGCTCATACTATCGAAAACCCTTTCTCTTGTTCTTCAGTCCATTATGGCATGAGGTGGGAATTTCCAGGTATTTTTGTGGCAGATAAATTGGGGGGAGGGGTGGATTGGTTAAGAAGATTTCATATTAAAGGAATTCATAATAAAAGAGAAACTTTTGTATCTAGGCCAACAGGGGAGAGATTGCCTGATACACTTTTAAATGAAATTTCATTCAACAGGCTGGGAGGGAGGGTGCATGGTTCTGAAATTGCCGTTCTCGCTAGAGGGCCAGTTTAAAAAAAAAGTCTTATATTGAGGTCTAAATGAGGGAAGATTCCAGATCTTGAAAGACATATATGAGGAATAAATCCCCATAGTGGTGTCTGAGAAAGGAAGGAAAAAAGTACTTGAGTTCTTTTGCATGATAAAGGTGCTTCCAATAAAATTGTCTCTTTAAAAGGCTGCCTGGGAGTGAAGAGACGAAGCTTTTGGCACATTATAATGAGATGAGATGGTAATACGGATGTGAACAGTTACTTCTGAGTATAGAGTGAATAAGAAACAGCCAGATCCAAATGCTTAATAGAGGTTTAACATTCCTCTCTCCCCCAGTGCCCCAGCCTACTTTACGTTTCAAAAGCAGGGAGGTTCTCAAGAAGGATTCACCACATCACAAATAATGCAGAGGAGAAAACAGCTTGACAAATAACCCTCTTTGTGCTCCTAAGAATAGCATAATCCCATTTTTTTTTAATACGGACTGATATTGCTGTGATTAAAAGGGAAGGGGTAATCTTTCTCTCCCTCTCATTTAAGTCCAAGCCCCGTGAAATTGGAGCTTGCTCAGGTTCTACTAAAAGGAAGCACCACCTGACACTGACTTTAAAATAATAATAATAATAATAATAATAATAATAATAATAATAATAATAATAATAATAGCAGCAGCAGCAGCATGGGCACACATCTCACCTGCTCCAATCTTTTAATTCTAATAGAAGATAGGCTTAGGGTAGCCAGAAGGAGCAGGATGTGATTTAGTTCAGTCTGATGATTCTGCCTTGGTAAATGTCAGAAGCAGAGAACAGAGTATTAATAATCATTTGCATCCACGGTAGTAGAAGGCAGCTCTCCAATGAGAGAAAGAGAGAGAGAGAGAGAGCACAAAACCTAAAAGAAGATCCAGGCAGCTTTGCCCAAATAATGATACATGGGAGGAGTTGGATAGAGATGGAGAGATACCAATCTATATACAGATTGAAATATAGATAGATAGAAACATAGCAGCAGCAGAAGTCTCTTCCCAAGGAAAGTGACAATTTTCAGGAATAATAATAATAATAATAATAATAATAATAATAATAATAATAATATCATCATCATCATCATTTCAGAAGATGTAAAGAGAAGGGCAGTCCACATGAGCACTGATTCTATGTTAATCACTTTGTATTTACTGCCACTGGAGAAAGGCACATTTGTTATGCAGACAGTGTTCATTGTCGTTGCTTGATCATTAATGCAGTGCTGCCAGCAACAAAATGAATTAGCACTCTGAATACTAAAGACCAGCTCCTGATCTCGAGTGTAGCACAATGACACTTGCAGGAGGAAACCGTTCCAGTGGGCTGGTCCAAGGGGACATTTGTGACCTCTGCTCATTATAATCTCTCCTTCCTTCCTTCCTTCCTTCCTTCCTTCCTTCCTTCCTTCCTTCCTTCCTTCCTTCCTTCCTTCCTTCCTTCCTTCTGAATAGGAAATTTCCCCAGAACAGCTGAAAAGTGGATGACCTCACAATTGAATTCATTTAATATTTTGCCATGGTTTTCACCCTCTCTTCTTCTTCTTCTTCTTCTTCTTCTTCTCCTCTTTTGTTTTGCCTATTTCCAAGAACCCAGGAAAGAGTGCGATCATTTCCCATGCCTGTCCCCTCCCCCCGCTTTCCCTAATCAACAGTTCATCATCTCTCCTTGGAAGCTAAATGCTTTGAATTTCAGCAATTCCAAGCATTCTGTAAATCGGTGGCACAGCACTGTGGAAAGGGCATGAATACAAAACACGGAGGAATCAAAGCCCTGCTGTGCCCATGAAGAGATGTCAGAGGCATGTGGAAAGGCAGGGTAACAAAGGCAATGCCACCTGTCACTCTCCCACTGCTTTGGATGTCAGTGTGTCATAGAAGAGTATTAGCTCTTCTCTTAGAAATGCTGGGCTGCTACTGTTGACTTGAGCCTCCCACTGCACAAATCAGTGAACTTCAATTGAACTAAAAATAAAAAAAGGAGGGGGGGGGTGAGATTAAGCCACAGCTGGATTTCTTTTGCTGTTTATGCTCCTGCTATCTCCTCCCACTTCTACAGGGAGGGTTGGTATTTCTTTTTCACATACCCACAAGAGGATTCTGGAGCGTACCTGAATTTTTGATCCTGCATCAAGCCAATATCATGCATAATTGAACCAAAATGATTTTGAAGATTTATTCCTCCAGCAAGATTTATTCCTCAGTGTTCTACTGAGATTATATGTGTATTTCAAAATGTTGCCATGAAGTGGGGGCTTCAGAGAAGTGGAAAAATAAAGCATGAGGAGAAATAAGAGACCAATACATTCTAATATGTTTGCTCTCCCCACATAGATACTGTTTACTGTATGGACATCTTCCTTCTTTCCTTTGAAAATCAGACTAGGTTTTAAGCAGTAGTTTCTCCTCAAGACTCCTTGCATTTCTATATGGTGACTTTGGGCCAGTCACAAGGTTGTCATTGAATTAAATCAATAAAACCAGGTTAATGATAAAAAATAAGAACTCTAAGAGCAATCACAAAAATGTTTTATAGTAACAAAGTCTAAAGTATATAAACATATTTTAATAAAATTAACAACAGTTATAAAAGTAACAATAATAATATTTTTCTAAATTTATATGCTGCCTGACTCCCAGTGACTCTGGGCAAAAAAACATTTAAGAACAGAAATCCATACAAAACACACAGACATACACACACGCACACACAACAGCACAAGACAGAACAATGATGGTGAAGAAAACAAACCCATGGGGCAACTAAAAAGAAGAAAGGGGTGTCAATCATCCTTGCCAAAAGTCTGGGCAAAGAGCCAGATTTTAAGGCTCTTCGGAATAGTAGTAGAGTGGAAGCCATTCAAATTTCTTGGGGAACCTCATTCCAGAGGGCAGATGCTACTACAGAGAAGGCGAGCTTCAGGGTCTCAACATATGGTGTTGTTTAATTGATAGAACCCAGAGTGCACCAACCCTGTTAGATTGAACCATCAGGGCAGATACTATGGGAGACAGGCAGTCCTTCAAGTAACCAGGCCCTATGCCATGTAGGGATTTATAGGTGGTGACTAGTACCTTGAATTGCACTTGGAAGCAACTTGGCAAGCAGTGCAGCTCACAAATCAGAGGTGTTACATGGGCATACCGAGGCATGTCCATCATTGCCTGTGCTGCTGCATTCTGGACCAATTAAAGCTTCTGGGTGGTCTTTAAGGGCCTCCCCATGTACAGTACATTACAGCAGTCAAGCCATGAGGTAACCAGGGCAAGAGTGACTGTCTGAATGGCTCCCTGATCTAAGAAAGTGTGCAACTGTCACACCATATAAAGTTGGACAAAAGCTTTCTTGCTCACAGCTGCCCCTGCTCATTGAACAGGAGCTGAGAGTCCAGGAGGATCTCCAAATTGTACACCATCCTTGAATGAGGAAGTGCAACCCCATCCAAGGTCAAAGTTGGTCCAAACACTCACAGCCACTCATTCTTGGTAGGAATGAGTTGGAGATGGTTCTTCCCCACCCAAACCAACACAGCCTTCAGGCACTGAGACAGAACCTCAACAGCCTCACTTGGCTGTCCTGGAGTGAAATATATAATTGGGTATCATTAGCATATTGATGATACTGAACCTCAAACAGGTGGATGACCACACCCAGTGGTTTCAAGTTTCACTGAGACATTAAGGATCACAAGTCATCAGCAAGTGCAACCAAAGCTGTCTCAGTACTAAATCCTGGCTGAAATGTTTCTAGATAATCTGTTTCCTCCAGGGTTCTCACCAGCTGCAAACTGACCACCTTCTCACAACCTTCCCCAGAAAGGGAAGGTTGGAGAATGGTTGATAATTGTTGAAAACCATTGAGCCAGGGATGGCCTGTTGAGGATGGGATGCATTACTGCCTCTTTCAAGGCGTGAAACACCATCCCCTCTGTGAAAGAGGCTGACACTACTGCATGGACCCAACCATGGGTCACCTTTCTCACCACTTTTGTGACCCAGTAGGAACCCGGATCCAGTAAACAGGTGGCCAAGCTGACAGCACAGAGAGCCTTGTCCACTTCCTTCCTTCCATCCATTGTGGCACTAGAAAGGACACCAAGTTAAAAAGCCAGTCGGCTAGAAAATGCTCCATGTTTAGGTCTCTAGGAGCTGAGATAGCTCCATAAGCACCCCTAAATCTTAGGGATCTTTTCCTTGATGTTGTTCCTGATATAAAGTAAAGCAGTTCTTCCTGGATGCTGGTTTCAGCTGACATGAAGGGAAGTGAGTGCATGATTTTTTAATGTTATATTATCATATTCTTAACAGCAGAGGAAAATAGGCATTTGGGGATTTTTTTCCTAGGATATCAAGGTAACTAGACTAATCATAGCTTTCTAATCTGCAAAGATTCAGATTTGGCACTTCACTTCAAACAGTAAAATGAGCCAGTCCTCGGTCTGTTAAGATGGTTTGATCCTGATGGACTCTGCAAAGCAAAAGTTGGGCACCTCCTCAAAGCACACTAGCATGGACAAAACACCCATCCTAGAAGGGTTGAGAAGATGGATCCTCTAGAATTGCTTCAAAAGCTTTCCCAGGTTCTTCTGGCAGGTGTGTGCATGCACAATCACTTTGATTCACTGCCTCTCCAGAGCAGACATTCTTGAAAGAGGTCTGTGTTAGCCTATGGTAACCCCAAATCTGAAAGAGTCTGGTACTGTGTTAACACTTTTTATGAAAAGGCATAAGCTTTGTGTGCTACAGCCCACTTTATCAGATGCATGGAATGGCTAAAATGATGGAGGACTTAAGTTGAGTTGAGGAGGAGAGGGGAAGACAGGGTGATTATGCAAATCGGAGAAATATACATCATTCAAGACTGAGTATATACTTCAATGTTATTAAAGATAGCATATTTAAATTCTATCATAGCTGATTGGAAAATAAGTCTGAACCAATGTTCTTTTTATTGAATATGCCAATGAACACAAATGAATATTTTTCTGTTTTTCCACCAATATTAAAAGGATAATTTAAACATAGTATGTGTACATACTAAGTGTGCACAAACACACACACATACAATATTTTATTAGGGTGAAATAGGGTAAACAGGATAGAATACATTTTGAAAATTAAGCATTTCTTATAATGTTTTAGTAAGTGAACATTCAGGATTGCTATTAATATTTACAATCTTAGATTATATGAGCTTTGAACTGATTGGTGGAAAACTTTTTAAAAATGGTTAAATGTTAAACAAACATTTAATGGGTTATATGTTCCTGCAATTATTCTGAGATATTTCAGTTTGGTATTTAACAAAATATTGTATTAAATTTAAACAGCATATACATATAACAATTATTCTTATAACTTCCTACTATTCTTTCTGTTACGATGTGATGGACTCACTTTGTGTTCCATATATAAATAACATATACTTTTGGTTTTAGCTGCACATGAAAAAGTATGCTCTGTGTGCATATTTCTTTATGCCTTCTAGATTTATGCCTGTAGAATCACTTGCCATCTTGTCATAATAGAAGCTATGCATTATGTGATGTGGTGTGTTTATGGCAGCACCTGAGAGATCTTAATTCCATCAAGCAATTACTGAATGATCGCTGTCAGCCACAACTTCTCATCCTCCTCCTAATGATCTGCTTCATCAATCAAAGTAAAGCAAGCTGATTTCTCTCTATTGATCCAGGTGTACTTTGCATCCCACGCACACCTGATTCTGATAAATGGTCATGAAAAAATAATGTTTATACAGTAATTGCTGTCATTTTGGTTGCTGACAGCTGTATTGTTCCTTACTAATTTTTTTCCAAGCAACAAAAAATGAGTGATTCTCCCATTATTAAATGGAGTTCAGTAAACATCCAGGTAACTTGTCCTATTACCAAAAGAAAGAATACATGCTGATCTATAACTTTTGCTTTCAATCTGTCTGAGAAACTACTGATTTCTTTGTCAATGCCTTAGAGCAGTCTTCTCCAAAACAGAGCTCTCAAATGTGTTGGACCAACTCCTATAATCCCTAGCCAGATGAAGTTCAACAGATTTCTAGGGCAACAAACAAGGAAAGTTGAACTAAATAAACTATTTTATGTAAAGTAAAAATATTTTGCATCGTAAAGGAGTATCTTTTCCTTCTTCAAGAACCTGTATTATAAACTTAAAGCCAGAAGGAAAAATAAGTGCAAAACCTGTTTTGCAAATACATTTGTGGATGTTATTTACATGAAATCTTACACATTTGCATATGGAATTCTGAACACTCCTTTGAAATCCTCTGGATCATAATCTTTATCTGAAAGTCTATAAAATTATATGATGTTATCATCCTTCAAAAGTCTACTTAGTCCACAGCAACCAAGCAAATAACTTTGGGGCAATCATCCCTGAACTTTTCACCTTCCAAATATGTGGACTTCAACCCCCAGAATTCTCAGCAATGGCTGTGCTGTTTACAAAATATGAAGAGTTAAAGGTCAGCCAATTGGAAGGTGCTCTGGTTGGAGGAGGATCCCTTGGGAAGTCCACATGCAGGACATGAAGGAAATAACTGTCCCCCTTTGTCACTTACTATCCACTGATATGAGTATATATAATCTTTTAATACTACTTCAGCCACTGTCATTGCCACGTATCATGACAGCCAATGGCAAAATTTCATTTTTGTTCTCACTAACAACAAAATTAATGCCAAAAATGATCTGAAACAATCTGAACCGAGTAGGCATTTTATGTAAGCAGATTTTACAGAAAAAATAATGTGTTGGAGATTTGAGTGCTGTTTTCACAGTTACTTCCATTCTTTTCTTTATAATTTTTTTTTATTCCACTTGTAGATGGGGAAAATAGTAAATAGTTTCATATGCATACCAGAGAAAGACAATCTATGTTGCACAGGCATATGTTGCCTTCTAGAACCATTTTTTAAAAATTTATTGCAGATATTTGGCAGTAAACTAAAAAATAACATTAGCATAATTCATACCAACTTTTAGTGGAAATGAATTAAAATGGGTGTGTTGTGACTCTGACAACCTTAGCACACCTAACGTGCCTATAAAATATAACTCCCCAACCCTGGAAAAACTGAAACATTAGCTTCTTCCAATGACATTATAGCAGTGTTTCTCAACTTTGGCAACTTTAAGATATCTCAACTTCATCTCCCAAAATTCCCCAGACAGACTGGGGAATTCTGGGAGTTGAAGTCCAGACATCTAAAGTTGCCAAGGTTGAGAAACACTACATTATAGCATCACCCACAAAATTAAAATAAGAAGTGACAGCCACAAAAACATTTCTTGCCCCTAGGAAAAGTACAAGTATGCCTTTTTTGTTTTCTCATTTTGGATAAAAGAATTATGCACATACACATATGCAGATACTAACTTTGATTTGCAGGTAACACAATAATATTGGCATTCTATTTCATTAAAATAATTGAACAATCACTCCTCCAAAATTATCAGTGATTTAGATTGAATTAAGTGATTACTTGAGTCCAGCATCTTAAACCTTTCATTATTGGGCAGCCTTAACCAGGGGCAACTGAAAAATATATTGCTTGTCACTTTTCGTATGGTCTGATTTCATGTGCAGTTCATCGGCTTGCATGGGTGAAGCATACTTAACTACTAATTAGTTTTTATTTCCTGATATGATTTTTGGTTCAAAAGAACATTCAAATGCATATTAATGTAACCTGATTAAAAAGAATCATTAAATGCATGAAAAAATAGCAATGGATCTGATTTGTGCAGCCCTATTTGAGTTCCAATCCTGAGTTCCAGTGGTCTCAAATCTCCATATACTACACAAAGTTCATTGAAGGCAACATAACAACTTTCCATTGTTTTCCCACATGAACCAATTCTAGAGTACAGTTAGAGCACTCCAAGGAATGATTGACAGAACATCCTGTCCAACTCTCCATTACCCTGCCTGTATAACCATCCTACCAAAATCCAATACAGAAATTATTTATTGTGCTCAGAAAGCCAGGTTACAATGGTCATAAGAGCTATCTTTAATAACGAAGGCATCATTAGAAGGATTGGGATAAAACAATGCTTCTGACTTTGCTCTAAAAGAAGAAGAAGGGAAAAAAAAGTTTGTCCTTGTAAAGATCTTGTATTTATCCACTTCTTTTCCAGTCACAATTGTTTTAGCTCTTAACAGGACTTTCCTCTTTTCTTCCACTTAAACTTGATTTCCCCCTATTAGGTGAAGGATGCTCAGACAGCATCACATTAATTTCAGTGCACACTGAGCTTTATCTAATTCAACAAGCCAGCCTTTGTTAATTAGGCCTCCCAGGACGAGTGATAGTGAAGAACGCCTCTAACTGTCACTGATCAATATTCCCAGCGCAAGCAGTTCCAGCAGTCAATTACTTTTGTTTTAGAGAAGGAATAAAAAGGTAGCCGTTCTCGTTAGCAATCACTTTTCCAGAATCATTATCCCTCCCGCCCCCCCCCCCCGGTCCCCAGCTTTATCCCATCAAGTTCAGCCGGTTGCACACAAACAACATTTTCGGTGTCTGCTGTAAATTTGTTACAAAGAAGCTGGCCACAGCCTAGAACAGAAGGCTATTCAGCAGTATCTCGCACTTTCCAAAGTCTGGAGCGTGATTGATGAGGGAGTCAGTGGTCTGACAAAGCTGCAAAGATTAGTTGTTTGATCCCAGAGACATGGGCTGTGTTTGATTAGGCCTCAACAGAATACATACACGGAAGCTAATTTAGTGTAATACTACCCTGTAATTCTTCAGAGGGCAACGGGAAGGTGAGGGAACAAGAAAAGCGGAATGCCGTTCTTTGCTGGATATTTAGTGATTTTGTATAAAAAGCATGCAGTCCAGCTAAGCCTTGGCCTGTTTCTACTGCCAGCATAGTAACTATGTTAACAAGATTGTGCTTATTTTCCTAAGCTTTCATATTTGTAGGTTTTATTTGACCTCCTCCGCCTGCAAGCCAAACGCCACAGGCTAAATATAGTCCTACTGTGACATGCAGTAAACAGCTTGAGCAATCTCTGAAGCTCAGTTTTCAGGAAAAGAAACTTTAAAGAGTGGGTTACTATTCTAAAAAAAAAAAAAAAAAAGCCAGATGCAAAAGACAAATGCAAATTATTCTGTCATTTCATTTTAATCAGAAAATATCCCATTTTCTCCCCTATTGGCACGAAGAAGAAGGAGGAGGAGGAGGAGGAGGAGGAGGAGGAGGAGGAGGAGGAGGAGGAGGAGGAGGAGGAGGAGAAAATGAGTTTCCAGGTTAAAATCAAAAACTTAGTTTGTCAGGTGTTATAATTAATCAGAATGCCTATGAAGGAACTCAAAGCCATTAATGTCATTTGGCAAAATGCAGACATAATGACATGCAGAGTATAATTCCCAGTCAAGTGGAAAAAGTTATAAATTGGGGGGGGGGGAGTGGATTCAATTTCAAGTTCTTCCTCAAATGTCCTATTAATATGAATGGGTTTGCACAAGTGCAAACAAAGGCAAGCTACATGAGTAATTTATTTCATGAGATTTTACATTGTATAACAATTGTCATAAACTTGTTCAGGTCATGGGCTGAAAACCACACTCCACAAAATTGGATTGGTCTGGCTCAAAGAAGTAGGCAAGGCCAGGACAAAACAAGTATTACATTTAATTTTAAAATAATTACTATTAATGTAGTTAAATGCAGTTAACTCATCCCTGCTTATAGATGTTTTAAAAATGGCTGATCTCTCTAATACTTCAAAAGCACCTTCTGCAGATGCTCCAGAAATGAGATGAAGACTTTCAGCAGCCACATATGCAGCAGTGAGGGCATCAGGTTTTGCATCGCTCCTGGAAAGTGTCCAGTTGCAGTAATGGATTGCTTGTATAGGTTCTTAGCCACCATTTGATCGAGGGGTTTTGTGTTTTGCTTTGTTTTTTTGGTGTACAGTGATGGCGGCTGGAGAACCAATGAAGAGAGTTTTATTTTGGCTATATTATATAATTTATTGAATTTTTAAATTATTAAAAAAATTATGAATACATTCTATTGTGCATCCAGTTATTATTCTATCCATGATTTCACCACATGAATGAATACTGTTTGAAATGTATTACATTGTTCCTAATTTAACAAAGTAAATACATAAACTAACAGAATCTGTGACCCTAAATAAGAGAGATATTGTAACAAATTTGTGAAGGCCTTAAGCAGTAGTCTGTATAGATCCATATGTAAACAGTGGATGAATCTTGCACAGAAGTGGGTGAGAACAGAACTACATGCTTCTATCTTAATTATGTATTCCCTCCCACCTGATCTTTTCACTTTGGAACACCTTGGGGACTCTGCCCAGATAGTGACTATCCAGATAATAGCTCCATATTGAGGGGGGGAAATGGAGCGTTCTGAATGTTCATAGATTACTGCCCCAGCGCTGAATAGTCAAGACAGAACATTGTGTTAAGCTGCCAAGATGGAAACAGAGAATCACATCCCTACAGAAATAGATAAGTCAACTACAGGATGAAATATTTGATGCACCATCTTTAGAAAAATATGAAATACCGATTTCTTTCTGCCTACACATAAGGATTGAATAGAAATGTTTTAATAATATTTTTATTAGTATTTTAGATAATTAAAAGCTAATACAGTATTAGAAAAGATATACAAACCAAATAGAAAAGGACAAGAAAAAGAAAAAGAAAAAGAGAAAAAGAAAGACACATAAAAAGTGACTCCCCCTCCCTCCAAACAAGTATAAGCATTTACAGTAACTTAACACCTTCTCTAATATTAGAGAAATAAAAGAAACACTTCTTCTAATTTTTCATCATTAAACAATAACCAAATTACATAAAGATTCATTGATCAGTCTTAGTCAGCAAAAGCATTAAGATTACCAGTGGTAATAACTTATACGTTTTAAGCTTAGACAAATAGTTCTATTTTGCATTTTGACTTATAACTTATTTCTTTAATAAGTAAGATATAACTTTATACCCAAAGGTATAAAGAATATCAATAATAGTAACAGATATATTTTAAACTAGATCCAATAGGTGCCTTTTACATTCTAACCCATAACTTTCTCTAAGAGTAGGAGGTAAAAGAATTATCCCCATGTAAAAAAATCTTTACATTGTCCTGCAATCCCAGTAAAAATAATAATAATAATAATAATAATAATAATAATAATAATAAATATTCTAACAATAACAACCCAAAATCAAAATTTATACAATTTAGTCCTCGTCAAATAAGTCCACTTTGAATTCCTTTTTCTTCTTTTTAAGAGGCTTAATCTTCAGTCACTTCTTCAAATAAAGTCCCACATAGTGATTTCTTATCATTTTTGCTCTTGTCTGTTTTTAGTAGATGTTTCAGAGATTTAGTACTTCCCTTCTGTGGATCCAAAAGAAGATAACTCTCCAATTAACACTTTTGATTTCTAATCAGGATATCCCCTTTATTTGTTAAAACATCAGCCACCACAGTTTGTATATCCATTACAATTTCTTTCTCCATGTCAGTCGTGTAGTCAAACATTTTTAAGTCCATTTTCAAATCCACAACATCTTTTTCCATATCTTCCATATCTCTTTTATAGTCTGGCAATTTTTTAAAGTCCATTTTAAAATCCCTATTCAAATCATCCTCAGCTTCTACTTTATCCAATAGAATTTTTTCTCCTTCTATAACATCTGTTAGATCCAAGTTTAAAAATATGTCCTGAACGCATTGTTCCCAAACAGATTTAAATTCTTCTACAGTAAAACAACATTCCTCCATTATGTTAGGAAGTATCTTTTCCTTTAATTGCTCCCTGGTTCCCTCTAGTTAAACTTCAAAGCCCAGTCTTATATTTTGTTTATTTTCAGAGCCAAAACTTTCCCACAATAAGGTCTGTTACAGCTAATTCCAAAATCATCTGCTGTATTTTTACAAAATTTAAAACACTCCATAAAAAAAACTATTCTTTCAAATCCATCTGGCCCCTTAACTGTCCACAGCCAACATTCTTAACTCCCTTTTGCTGTTTTCCAAAAGTTAAAATTTTCTTTTTAATTTTGAAACTTACTTAAATCTTCTTTCTCCCAGGATAGAAGGAAATTCTCCCAGTGTACAGCAACTTGCCTTTCAGAAGGTTTTTAATTTCCAAGTAAGGTTCAGAAGGTCTTTAATTTCCAAGTAAACCACTAATAAGTAATTTCTAATGTTAATTAAAAGAGGAAGTGAAAGCAAATCTAATGTTAAATTATCATAAGAAGATTATGTTTTTTTTTAAGATGACTAAGAAATTGATTAAATAATAATAATAGTAGTAATACATTGTTCATAAGAAAGATAAAAATTCTGGATAGTGGACATTGCAATACCTGGAGACAGCACAATAGAAGAGAAAGAGGAGAAAATCACAAGATACAAAGACCTGCAAATAGAAACAGAATGACTGTGGCAAAAGAAAACAAAGATGGTACCAATAGTAATAGGTGCCTTAATTGCAATCCCAAAACATCTGGAAAACCACTTGAAGACCATAGGCATTGACAAAAGCACCATCAGTCAGTTGCAAAAGGCAGTTTTACTTGGAACAGGTTACATCCTACGACAATACCTTTAACACCATCAAACAACAACATCTGCCTATCCCAGGTCCTTGGGAAGGACTTGATAGGTGGATAAAAATGCCAAATCCAGTCCAAACATCTAGCTGTCTGTCGACCAACCATAATCATCATCATCATCATCATCATCATCATCATCATCATCTAAACATGGCAGCCTGATCCTGTTAGGAAACATAGGGGGGACAAGTTTTTGCATACATGTGTAATACCCATAAACCTGTTTCAAAAAATGACTTCTTTCTTCCTGGAAATAGTTATTAAGAGTACCATGGACTGTAAGAACCAACACTCACTCACTCACTCACTCACTCACTCCTATACTAAATAAAGATTGACTGCTCCCTCGAAGCAAAGATCAGAAAACAGAAACTCATGTGGATAATGGACTAGAAAGAATTGGCTACATTTGGCAAAACCAGGGGAAGCTGAAGGGAAGACAATGGATAAAATGGATCAGAATTTATGGGAAAGCTTGTGGAAGGAATGTGTGATGATATTTATGACACAAAGTCAGGGCAGTGCAAGGCCATGAATGTGGTAAAAAGTGAATTATTTTCTTCTGAGTTAGTGCTGCATGTGATCAGTCTTTGTCTTTCCTTCCATTATTTCACTAACCAAATCAGTTTCTCTTCTCTGGAGAAGAGAAGAAGTTGCAAGCACATATTCCGCCTTTATTGTTTCTGTAAAGAAACTGCATCATTATATTATTGGTTGCAAACCCAACTGAAACAATCTGTCATCTGAGAAAAGAGATTGTCAGCTGGGAAATTGTTGTTAAAAATGAAAAGATCTGAATGTGTTGTGCAATTTGCAGCAGTGAACACAGCCTGCAGGAAAAGTGCATTGTCTCTATTGTTTCATTGGTGCGTTAGATTTGGCTCAGAGGTCATAGCTGATTCTCACCCCATCTGTTTCTGTTTACATGTGATTTAAACTGCTGTATCCAATTTGGGAACAAAAGAGATGCTAATCACAAATATTCCTAACGGACTAAGTTTAATCCAGTATTTTCAGTCTCTTTCTCCTATCTACTCTCTTTTTCTTTTCCCATATATGATGCCCAAACACTGCTATTACACTACTAACAATATGGGACTGTGTAGGTAAGGGTCAAACCAGAGGCAAGCCAACTGGTGCTCTTCCAATGTTTTAGATTATAGCTCTCATAAACCATGACTTTCAACCATGCTGACTAGTATTTATGAAGGTTTCACAAAGAGAGGGACTATCATGGGAGGGAAAAGTTGAAATGGGGTAAAGAAGCTGGCAAGAAGGAATTGAAGTGAAGTTGGCAAAAGAGAAAGATAGAATGGAAAGATAGAAATATGGAAAGCAAAAATGGAATTAAGTAAATTCAGGATGCTGAAGAGATGCAGGTTCCAGGAATATTCAAAACCACCAAAAATGATTCAGATGACTGCTCACTATGCAAGGAGGGTCATGCATTATAGGGTTATTCTACCTGGCACAGATATCCAAAGGGAGAAGAAAATCCAAAGTCACCAGGACAAAGACCCAAATGTTGTTAATCATGAGAGATTGTCTGGTAAGTTTAACCGAAGCCCTTTATTAATTCTCTGGGGAATTTAGCAGTAGCTAAATTTTAGGATAGGCACACTATCATTTTACTAGAAGCTGTACTCTTACAGAGAGACAACTAATCTTCAGATTGTGGAGCAGATAGGTCAAAATAATTTCCTAGATTCCAAGCTCCTTTGAAGGCAGATACAGAAAGGAAGCAAAAACTGTAGATTTGTTTAATTATGCTTAGTTATTTATGTCGCTGGAAAAATCATCTTTCAGACAAACTGACATCTTGGCTTTAGTGGTTAAGACACTGGACTAGGAGTGAGGAGACTTGAGTTTGAGTACTGCCTTCAGCATGGAAGCCAACTGGGTGACTTTGGGCTAGTCAGTTTCACTCAACCCCAGGAAGAAGCCAATGGTAACCCACTTCCGAAAATGTTGCCAAGAAGACTGGACTTGTCCACTTATTCATATGGTCACTAGGAGTCAAGATAAAGTCAAAGGCTTATTGATTGATTGATTAAGTGTATGTGTGTGAGTGCCTTCAAGTCAGTTTTGATTCCTGGTGACTGCCTGAACAAGTCTACGCAGTTTTCTTGGCAAGATGTTCAGAAGGTCCTTAACCACTACAGCAAACTGGCTGTTGTTCTCTCCCTCTCCCTCTGTCTCTCTATACATAGATATATACATGCACCCACACACAGAGACCCCTATTACTATCCACTGCTTTGTTAATATTTTCATATAAACTTTACTGATTTACAATATCTTCATACCACTTTCCAAAAAAAGAATCTCCATGCACTTTACAATTTAAAAATTACAATTAAAATATAAAACAATAGGATAGATATTTAAATAATAATAATTAAGCTAAACAATTATTTTCAGTTGTCTGAATAACAACTGTTATGATTAGAAATGCAGTTTTATATCTTATGTTTTTTGTTTGGGTATTATTGAAATAAATTATATGCTAATACATTATTAATATTGAATAATAATATTGAATAATATAATAATTTATTGAAAGATCTGTAAGATCTGTTGTTTATAATTTTTAAAAATCTGGATAAATCCATTAAAATAGATATGATAGTCCTTCAGGTTTGGAGAAGACTTGCTGTTGTGCAGTTCATCTGGGAACACAGAGGTGGCTCTGCAGTCCCAGTCTGGAAGCACAATGGGGGCAATGGGGGCACTGGAAGTTGATTGTTGCATTATTTCTCCAGTTGTTTGATGTGCCTTTGGTACAGAGTCCAGGACTCCCTTCCATATAGAAAAGAAGGGATAATCACAGCTCTGTAGACTTCCAGGTTTGTGGAGATATGGAAATTGTGTTGATTCAGTTGCATATTGTCTATACTCTAGTAGATAGCTACCCCAGTGCCTGGCTGGCCTTGCTGATCCTGGAGTCAGTTACTTTGTCCAAAGGCCCATCACTTGAGATGATGCTTCCCATGTATTTGAAGCTATTTACATTTGTCAGCTGGGTGTCGTCAACAATGATCTTTGGTTCTATGGGGTTGATATTTGGCATGGGCTGGTAAAGTACTTCAGTCTTGTTCAGGCTGATAGTCAGGCCGAAGAGCATAGCAGTGTCTGAGAATTTGTTCAGCATCAACTGTAGATCACTGTCTTGGTGCTCCAGGAGCATACAGTCAACAGCAAAGAGGGCTTCTTGGGTGACTTCATCCATGCATTCAAGTGGTGAAGGTCAAAGAGAGAGCCATGCAACTGGTACCTGATGTACACTCCTTCTGCAGACCCTGGGCAGCTCATGACAACATGCAAGCGAAGTACAGATTGAACAGGATTGGGGCTAGCATACAACCCCATTTTACTCCATTGGAAATGGCAAATGCAGCTGATTAATCATCATTGTAAAGAACCTGTCCTGTCATTCTATAGTGGAGTAGCTGAATCAACTTCATAAATTTCCTTGGGCATCCATAATGTCTCAGGATGATCCAGAGAGCCTCCCTATTTACAGTGACAAATGCCTTTGTCAGGTCAATGAGGACAGAGTAAAGAGGCTTTTTCTGCTCAATGCACTTCTCCTGGACTTGCCTCACAACAAATATCATGTCTTCTGTATGCTGTTCTAGATGAAAGCCACAGTGCACCTCTGGGAGGTTCCTTTTTGAGACAGTGACAATGTCTCAGGAGAATCTGGGCAAAGATCTTGCCTGCAATGAACAGCAGTGAGATACCCCTGTGGTTTCCACAGTCTGATTTGCTTCCCTTAATTTTGTAGGGAGCCACAATGGGGACATCACAGAAGTCATCAGGCATCTTGTCTGTGGACGAAATGTTTTTCAAGATGTGTTGGAATGCCTATAAGGCATTTGGGTATAGTGCTTTGTAGACCTCAGCAGGAATGCCATTCTGTCCTGTTGTTTATTTGAGTTCATCTGCAAAATCACTTTCTTGATCTCATCAGTAGAGGGAGGCAGTTCTAGGACATCCAAGACTGATAGGCAGCTGAGGAATCTGCTGTAAGACATCATGATCAACTGTGGATGGCCTACTGAGTAGGTTGGAAAAGTGTTCAGCCCAGCAGTTTTTCAGTCCTTCCTGGTCTTTGATCAGGTTCAACCCATCAGATGACAGTAGGGGGACCATTCTGATTGAGAAGGACCATAAACTGACTTTATGGCACTGAAGAACTCTCTGGTGGTGTGCGTGTCTGCATAGCTTTCCACCTGCTCAGCCTTTCTCTGCCACTGCTCATCCTGCATTTCTTGCAGTTCTGTCCATACTTTCGACTGCAGGTGCTTAAATTTGTCTTTTTTTGAGACAGATGATGGATCATTGTGCCAGGCTGCATAGGCCTTGTACTTGGCCTGGAGAGCTGCTGAAATGGGCTCATAGTTTTCATCAAGACAGTCTTGATGTGCCTGGATTTTCAGTCTGAGTATAATTGTTGCAGTCTGAGTGATGACATATTTAAACTGCATCCACTTTTCAGAACAGGTTCCTACAAGTGGTAAATTGCCAGAGAGTTTTTCATTAAGTACAACTTGAAAACATTTGACTTGCCCTGGTCTTGCAGTTTGCTGATCTTGAATTACTTTCTGACAGTCCTTGATTTCTTATGATATAAAGAGGCTACGTGCCGGTTGAAGACCAACTAGACCAGCCTGTGATCTGTCCGGCACTCAGCACCTCACATGGCTAAGGTGATAGTGATGTCTTTAAAGTTGTGCTGACATACTATGACATAGTCAAGTAGGTGTCAGTGTTTGGACCTGGGATGCATCCAGGTAGTTTTGTACTTGTTTGCAAGTCTGAACATCATGTTAGTGATGCACAGTTTGTGCTCAGCACATGTGCTCAGAAGCAGTAGGCCATTGCTATTTAGTTTCCCCCCCCCCCATGTCTCCCAAGGACTCCATCCCAGTTGTCCCTGTCTGTCCCCACCCTAGTGTTGAAGTCACCCAGAATGATGAGTTTGTCACTGGCAGGGGTTGTTCGAATAATCTAGTCCAGGTCCTCATATAAACCTTCTCCGTCTTCATCTGGACCCACGAGAATTATTGCGTAGGCACTGACAATGGGGGAGACTTGCTGAAAAGGAAGTGGAACTTCATAATGCATTCATTTATTCCAGTGGGCAGAGTAGAGGTGTTCTTCAGCAGAGCATATTTGATTTCAAAACCTACTCTGTGAGTCCTGTTGTCAGCCTGTGGTTTCCCTTTCCAAAAGAAAATATTTTAGATTGATTGATTGATTGATTGATTGATTGATTGATTGATTGATTTATGCAATTTCTATAGCCACCCATCTCAATCCAAGTGACTCCTGTAATAAACCCTCATCTGCCAGCCTGGTCTGCAGCAATGTCAATGCTATAACAGCAAACTTCGACTGCCATCAGTGCTATTCATCTTTCAAGCCTTGACATCTTGTATCTATCCAGTAAAGTGCAGATGTTCCAGGCTTTGAAAATGAGTTTTCGTTGATTTGTTTTTCTTGATGTTCAACTATTAATCAGCTGCAGTTAGCTAGCCAGATGTTATGGGGCAGGCAATATTTAGGGTACCTTTCTAACCCTCTCCCTCATGTGAGGGTGATCAGTGCTGCCCAGTTGCTCTGGATGCTGTCAGACATCTCTGCTGCCCCAAGTACTGAGATGAATGACCACTGGTCCAAGGCCGCCACACGTAGGTTTGTGACTACAACTGCCAGTAGTCATCCTACCTGTTGCTTCACCACTCCCCCATCACTGCAGGGTTCAATGAATTAGGTTTGAACTGAGATGATTTGCAAATGAGTTATAGATGAAGATCAATTGCACAACAGAAACCTGTCTGTCATGGAGTTTTAAGTGGAACAGCCATTCCGCAGGGGTAGTCCCACACTCTCGGCATAAGACACCTTAATCCAGTGGCCTAGAGAACCATTACAGCTGAGACCTCTGCTGCTGCAGTAGATCACCAGGATGTTTAAGTGTCTTGTTGTGCTCTTAGCACTCCACAATGCCTGCTGGGTCTGCCTTCTTGATTGTTGGACTGTTGATCAATCTCCGCCACTCAATCTGCCAGGGCCAGACTTCACATGCTGGGATAGACAAATCCCCTATCTCACCGAGAACCAAAGACCTGTCGGCTACCCTCACTTGGTTCGGCCCATCTGCCGAGACGGTTTACCAGGGTGACGTTGTGCATGTTACAGCTACTTGGAGCTACAGGTGAGAGCTGAGCTCCAGGTGGGGACCAAAGGTGAATAAGCAGCTCTACAAAGGGCATGGCAGGCTTCTGCACCAGAGATACTACCCCTCCCTGGACGTTAGAATAGGTGTGGAGAATTTGCAGTTCTCCAAATGTTGGATTCCAATTCCCAACAGGCCAATTGGCTTGAAATCAATATGTAAGATTAATTGAAACAAACACATGGGAACTGCAGGAAAAAATAATTCTGGTAGATTTCCTATTATTATTAGTGGCACTAGAATACGAGAACTGCCCAGTATAAATGTTTGTTTATTAGCAATGTACTGTATGAATATATCCTGTTTGCTTCCCCTGTTAGCTTATTTTTTTTAGCAGAGGGCTTTTTAATATCAAAAGTCTCCTAAGCAGAGGTCTTTGTTCCCAAATATTATTGAATTCAAGACAAAAACAAGTATAGTTCTGAAGGTTCATACTGTGGAATATCCTATACATTCTTTCATGTATTCTGTAAATGCAGCCTCCTGTATACATATAGTGAGCATACCCTAAATGAGATTGAAGAAAACTGAGAAAGGTCTCAGAAACATTATTTTCTTTTCATTGCAGAGGCCATAGTTTCCAGCATAAAGTGTACCATTCAGGGCCTTTGCAGAACACCATTAGAAGAAACCATCAAAGAGCTCCACAAATATATAAATATGCTCTGCAATATCACTTCTGCTAAAGTGCCTTTTGCTATTTTTAACCAGCTAGGAAATGAAATTCAAGAAGAGATCTGAGTAATCATGAGTATTTTCAAAAAAAAACCCATGCTTCAGTACTCCATGGCTATCTTGGGCATTTTTTTTTCTTTAAATAGTAGATTATAATGACACGTTTGCTATAAAAAGTTGTAAGGAGTTATTTATCATTAGTACCAGATTAGGGATAAAGAAGCTAACACATAAATTGCCAGATAGTAATAATAAATAGGCAAAACGAAGGCCATAATTTTATTGTAGATAAATAGATAATGTGTGTGATTTATTTCTGCTATCCTGAACAGACTGTTAAGAACTGAAAATCCACCCATAGTGCAATGTCATAAGATACTTCTCACAATCTTTTGAAGACCACATTATGGCTCACAGGCCTGATTTATACTAATGTCTCAGACAGGTATGACTAGTGGCATGGCCCTGTCAGGAACCAGAAATTTTCTCAAAATAATGAAACGTGACACAACTAAAAAATGGTGTGGCAACATGATGTTTATTTTGTTATTTGTTCTCCTTCCCACCCCTGCAGACCCTCAGGACTAGTGATGCCCTAACTTGATCCTCTGACAAAGTAGAAGTCTGAACTCTCTCTCTCTTAATCTCCTTTCTTGATCTTGATCTCATTTCCTGTCATAAACAATGAAATGATGCAGTGCATTTGTTCAGTTTCTCATGACATCACCTTGATTTTTGGTAGAGTAACAGTCTGTTGCCCACATTCTACCACTTCCTTCCCAGATCTCCATTTCCACTCCTCTCCTGACCGACCTTTCTATCCTACATGACAAAAAATTAACCATTTTTTAGTGTTTTCCTAACAACTTTTACCTATTAAGATTTAGGTACTATTGACTATGGTTGTTCCAAGGACATTCTGGTAATCTCCTTTTTCCAGTCCCACCTTATCCAGTGGCTTCCCTTTCAACCTTCTTCACCTTTGTGTTGATCATGATATCCTTCTTGGCTGCTTGCAAACATATGGATTTTAGTGTTTTACTGTGGTTATGTTCTTTGCTCATGATCCAGTTCCAGTCAGTGGTAGTAGGACAGAAAAGATCTAGCTATTAGCTGCTAAGTGGTGCCACCAGCTTCTTCTCTTTCTCTTCTTCTGTTACATCAAACTGTTAAATGATGTGGGGTACTAGTTCAGGAAAGGGATGGTACAGTATATTCAGATATTATTATTTAATCACTCCAAAGGAAGAACATGACTTGGTAAGTTATATACCACAAAAACTGAAACAAACAAACAAACAAACAAACAGTTGAATTCATTAACCAACTGGAGCATAATATTCTAATAGTTTTATCCCATATATCTATCCTTGTACTATACAAACAGCAGTATACATATGTAGTGTAGGTTAAGAGCATACAAGCTATTTATTTGTTTGCTTATTAAATTTATACTGCAACTTTCTGATTGTATAAGCACTCAAATCATTTTATAACAATTAAAAATGTGAACTATTACAATATATATATAATGTAATATATAAATATATTATATACGTGTGTGTGTATATATATATAAATATATTATATATGTTTGTGTGTGTATGTGTATGTATATGTGTGTGTGTGTGTGTGTGTGTGTGTGTATATATATATATATATATATATATATATATATATATAATGTGAGGCTATATAAATAAAAAATATAAATATAAATCATAGAGTTTGACATGAACTATAAAAGCATCAATAAATTAATCATTTTCTACTTTGTGGCATTGGATACCCTTCTCCCCTTGACTGGTGCCATCAATATCTGTTCTTTTTTTAGATGTCCCCATTAACTAGTAATGTATCTTATCCCCAAAAACCATACCCTTTGCAGAGTTCAGCTTACTTCTTTTCTTAATGCTAGCAGATGGACATGAAGTGCTGATGCTTTTAGGACCATAAACATGAGCAATGGCAAGATAGTGGAAAAACTCAAAATTCAGGAGACACAGTTAGATAGAATGGAAAAATGCTTTCTTCAGTCCTCAGCAATATGATATTTTCTGGCACATTAAAAAAAAAAAAATCTTCCTAGCTTATCATATTAATACTAGAAAAATGTAGCTTGACATCTTCTTCTAGGTAGGTAGGTACTGGTATTGTACTATATTGCAATGCATTGTGTTGTGTTGCATTGCGTTGCATTGCGTTGTGTTGTGTTGCATTGTATTCATTTACAGTAATTTATATCACCATCCAACTCACCACAGAAGCTCGGGATGGCTAACAACATTTAAAAACATAATAAATAGTAACATAAAGCATAAATGACAATTGAGATTTTTGTTAAAAAATCCAATCTACCACAAATTAAACAACATCTTTACAAACTCTGACTAATGCTATGACCTCCATGCCTGGGAACATCTTGTTCCTTAGCATGTTCCTTAGAAGTACTGTAACTTGGAAAATTGTTTCCGTGGGTACAAAGGAATAGTAAACAAGGTTTATAATATGCAATAAATACAAATATTCTATGAAAATTGGGAGCAAATGGAAAATAGGAGATATTTCTGAGTTGTTCCCACATCTTTTTAAGGTCCTTATGGGTCTGTCCTGCTTTTTTGGGGGGGGGTGATGTAAATTCAGAGGGGTGTCCATCCAAGTAACAAACACAATCACATAACCAAGTTATGGTTGGTTATAGACTCCATTTCAAAGGAACCTTTTTAAAGGCATGTAACATCAACTATACATCACATCAAGAGGAGCTGCTTATGTCTGTGGGCATGCAGACATGCAAAATTTACTTGAAAAAGAACACAAAATTGTTGGATACTGGAACTCCTTCTCTTCTTCCCCCATTGCCTTTTTACAAACATTAGCCATTTTCTCCCATGCTAGCATGGATGTGTGAGTGTATGTGTCAACTTTTGCAAGATCATGGCCACAATGTTGTGATCAAAACACCGCTCCTCTCATGCATATGTCAACATAAAATACTGGAGGAATACCTGCCTTCTTGAAAATGTTGACATGTACACACTCATGTACCATGCAGATGTCCAAACTAGCACTACAGGAAAGAGACTTTTAAAAGGAGGTTTTATCTATTTTACATTATGCATAACAGGAGGAAGTTTATGGGAAACAAACTGCATGTGGCAACCCTACCATATATAGTTCACTCTTAGTTTGTAAAAGATATCTTTAGAGTTTATTCATTTTATTTAGATTCTTTATCTTTCTATTCAGAATAAATCTTATTTCAGTTTGGTAAGGATGACTCCTATGAGAAATGCCTTGAAAATGTTATTTCTGTGTACCTTAAAAAAATGGAAGCAGTGCTTTGACGTTAGGAAAGCATAGACACAAACACTTTTCTGTTTCATTAAAAGAACCTGACATTTTTCAGATTTTTGCAGCCGCTTGGGAAAAAGGTGCTGTTGGTTTAAGGAATCGTCTCATTAAAGTTAATGCAATTTTTAAAGTAGTGACAACTTTTCTTTTTTTTTTTTTGCAGGCTCCTACAGAGCCCTCAGAATCGTTGTGTTCCTTTAACACATTGCAGAGAGATGCTTTGTTTCTGCTTGCACTTGTGTAAGATCTAGAGAATTTCTCCACAATCAGTTTTACATGGGCGCAGCCTAAAAATATTAACTCCTGCTTCCATCCATACTAATGTTAGGTTTCTTTTATTTTCCATCCATACAGACACAAACACACAGAGAACTTAGTATACCCAAGTCCAGGTAAGTATTTCTGACCTTGAGTTTGTGTGCATTGATTTACAGAAATAGATCTATTTCTTGAGCAAGTCACAATGACCACAACAAGGCTGCTGTAACTACAGATGAATTTTTGCTTTTTCCTACACTCAGCATGCCTCAAAGCAATTTGACATCAATAATAGTATTTTAAAAATTGCCGTATCTTACCATAAGATGAAAAGAAAGCAATAAAAGTGTTAAAATTACTTTGAAGATAGAATGGATGCTAAGTAAAAATAAATCCAAATAAACCCTTAAAAGGCTCAATTGAGATGTGTTAAAAATACAGACATTTCTTCTATTTTGCCAGAAAGTGACTCATACTGCAAGTGAACTTAAAATGAGAATGAAAAGTGAATACTTCTCTTAAGTCAGCTGAACATACAGATTAAAATGTGAAATTATTAAGGTATGTGTTTATACAGAGAGCAGAAATAGTTTTCTCTGAAATCACTCTGTCCTTGACTTCTTCATCTTGATAGAAAACAATGACGTAAAATTGTAACTATGTTCAATAATCAAGGGATGGAAGATCACATTATACAGTGCATGATTACTTTCCTGCTGAACGCACTTACAGTTATTCTTCACTTTTGGCCTTCAACAAAATGGAACCCTCATATCTCCTACATGGTTAAGTTTGTAGAAAACCTGAAAAAGGTTAAAGGAAAATTGGTGCATTATTTCCCAACTGTTTATTAATGTAGGTTTTGAGAGTTGGTGTAGAATAGTGGTTAAAGTTTTGGACTAGGAGGAGAGAGATCCAAATTCTAGTCTTTCCTTAGGCATGGAAGGAAATTCTAGCTGGGTGACTTTGGGCCAGACACCCTCTCAGTCCTAGACTAGAAAGTCAAAAACATCTATCTACCAACCTGCACTTGACAAGTTTGATATATTATGGTCCCTAACTCTCATTGTAGAAGCTTTCATCCAACAGTGAATTGATTTGAGATGATGATGATGATGATGATGATGATGATGATGATGATGATAATGATGATGATGATAATGATAATGATAATAATGACTCGATAGGTGGATAAAAATGCCAAATCTGGCTGACTGTGTGATCAACCATTATTATTATTATTATTATTATTATTATTATTATTATTATTATTTTAGCAATTGTTGATAAGAAAGACAAAAAAGTCTGGATAGTGGATATTGCAATACCTGGAGACAACAGAATGGAAGAGAAAGAACTGGAGAAAATCACAAAATATAAAGACCTGCAAATAAAAATAGAATGACTGTGGCAAAAGGAAGTAAAGGTAGTATCAATAGTAATAGGCACCTTGGGTGCAATCTCAAAACATCTGGAGCACCACTTGAAGTCCATCGGCATTGACAAAATCACCATCAGTCAATTGCAAAAGATAGATTTACTTGGAGCAGCTTACATTCTGCAATGATACCTTTAACACCATCAAACAACATCTGCCTACCTCAGGTCCTTGGGAAGGACTCAATAAGTGGATAAAAATGCCATATCCAGTCTAAACATCTGACTGTGCAACCAACAATAATTTTAACTTCTAATCTAGTCTGTCCTTTCCAACCAAGTGACACTATTATCTAAAATAGATTTATTATGCAGCAGCACAGATGATTGCATTGGGAGAGCACAGTCATACCATCCTCTGTTGTTGTTGTTATTATTATTCATATCTCTATTAATGGTATTATTTCATTTTCTTTAGAGTAAATGTTCTATTATGTTTCACTAAGAAACCTCAATTTAGCACAACCTCATTCACTGATTTTTGTATGCAATGCACCAAATTTCTGTCTGCCTGTCCACCAAAATAACAGAAAAGTATGGATGAGTCAGTTAAATTTATGTCAGTTTTGCATAATTTTAATTGCTTGTGACATTCACATCAGTTGGGTTATGTCGTCATTATGCAAGTGATGCAAATGACATCATTCATATTAATTTGCAACATTTGCAAATCTCTGAAAATAATGTAATATGTCATTATGTCAAATCTCACACTATTACACAAATGGCAGTTAATAGACATTTTCCAATTAATAGACATTTGGGAGTTACAGACATATTGGTTGATTAAATCAAGGTTCTACTGTCCTGGTCATAGAAATATGATATGACATTCAGGATACCATCTGGTGAAGATAGGATAAAATTTGATCAAATATGCAGTTGAAAAAGTTATCCTTTCTGCTTCTGGGAGCAGGAGATGAGAGAGAGAGAGAGAGAGAGAGAGAGAGAGAGATTTCATGCCTTAAGCCAGAACAATTAATTCATAACAGTATGTGAAACTGAATTCTTCCTTTAGATCTTCCTCTTTGTTCAACAAACCCACTAATTCTGAAACCTTTTTTTATTTTCTAAGCTCTCTCACTGCACGTAGCTCATCCTATCTTTAGGTAAGTGAAGAGGTCACTAATGCCAGTAAGAGGGATCAATAGAAAAGACAAAAGCTGTACGTAATTTTTCTTGCATGCCATTAGAGTTCCACCCTGGCTTCCTGAGAAAAATCACAGTCTTCTCAGCTGCTAATCCCAGAGTGATGCAAAGCGCTGTGACAATGTAAGGGCAGAGTTCTGCAGAAAGCTATGTGCAGTCCCAATCAAAGTAAAAAAACTGGTCACTTTAATTATGCTTGTTAAAAAGTGTGGCTTTTTAAGACGTGGTTTGGCCCTGAGTGAAATTAAGGAGATTTTTGTTTTCAATGCTTACATTTTCTTCTATAAAATAAATAAATAAGTCCTGAATGTATGTTCACAAAGCGTCATTTTATCCACTATCACTTTCTTTTCAAAAATGTTATCATTTTCCGAATGTATCAGAGGACTGGGGGGAAATTGCAAAGGTTAGCCACTGGCTATATAACATTGTTAGGAAAGTAAACAGTTGCTTTAAGAGAACACTTATCTCACAGTACCTTGCTCTCTTGGGAGAAAAGGTTCAGTGGAGAGATTATCAAGTACTCTGAAAAATTTATATTTTAATCATAAATCTTTCTGGCAGTCTGGTTGTTTCGTGCATTCTGTATCCAACAGAAGCAAGAACATCACCTCTGTTTTTCACTGGGACGTGAGCAAAAGGAAATCTATTTGTATTAACACTACAGTTTTAAAATGAATAGTTATTTTTAACACAAAAGGTAAGTTATCTAAAATAATTTCAAATGATAATTTTGTGGTTCAGCTTGATGAAGGTGAACCTCTTTTTTCTAAGTAGATCTTTGGGGTGAGGGTTGTACAAAACTCTGAAGAGGTACTCTGTGTCAAAGATGATTCATGTGAAGCACGTCTTTAAGTGGCTTTGGGAGCAACATGACCCTTTTACAACTACTTGTAAAATGTAGAGCAAAACTGCAAATTGCTTTGATGACCTCATCTGGAACTTCCAGAATATGAAAGGGGCTTATCCTGTGCTATGTAGTGAGCCTATAGTGAGTACTGAAAATGCTGGAGGAGGATCCCAAAACCAAGCAGGGTCATGATGAGCCAAGTTGTGCCACCTTTGCCTCTAGGCCAGTGTTGTCCAAACTTGGCCACTTTAAGATGAGTGGACTTCAACTCCCAGAATTCCCCAGCCAGCATGGCTGGCTGGGGAATTCTGGGAGTTGAAGTCCACTCATCTTAAAGTGGCCAAGTTTGGACAACACTGTTCTAGGCATTCTGGCAAGAAGCACTTCATGAGAGCCAATTGTGGCCATTTTGCATAGTACTATTGGTGTATAGTATGATATGACTGAATGTCTAGACCAAGAATCAATGGTCATTTGGAATCAAAACTGCCATCTATAATGAATGGGATCAAGACAAAAACAAAATTGAATTTGATTTGATTTAAATTGACAGGATTGCTCCCTGCATATGTAATTGCACTCTTTTTTCTCTCATGGTAAAAAAATTACAATTTGCTGCAGCATTTGGAGAGGCACCCAAGTTCAGGCTAGAGCAGGATCCACTGTCAAATCCTTAGTTTTTATGGAAATTGTAATTAAGTCATATTTAGGGGGATCAGATGAAACAGCAGGCTTTTGCAGAGGCTTTTAGACTGGCTACAGAACATTCTACTAAAAATGCTATTCTGGAGGATTAAGGAACTGTTGGTTGGCACAGGTAGGGCTGCAATTCCATAAAGAAATATGAAGGCTTATTTGGAAATCTTTCAATTCACACAAGACAGCTCTGTATCTACAGTGAGACACAAACTAGCCAATCATCTCTCGTTTTATTTTTATTTTTAATTTTCATCACTTTCCTTCTTCTTTTTATCTACTTTGTGAGGGATGATTGCATTTCAAGCAGGATTCAGTTGTTCTGCTGATAAACAACATGTATTTTCTTCCTTGATGATTTAATATGTTTACAATATCTCAACTCCCTTTCTCTTAAATTGAATATACACAGCTAAAAACACTGTCAGCTCATTTGGTGGGAGCGAGAGCAAGTATGAAGGCAGCTATAAAAAGGGAAGAAGTTGGGGGGAAGGGAAATATTTACCACCAGGATAATGCCAAGCACTGAAAAAGTGACAGAGAGAAAAAAAAAAAAATTTTGTTCAAATTCAGAGGCATTTTTTTAAAAAAAGTATATCTCATAATAATTGTAATTATCTAATTAATGCACAATCACATAGATATAAGCTATATTCGTATGAAGTCCCAGTACAACTGATGGAAGATACAGTACATTATTGCAGTTGATAAATGTAGCTTCATCTTCATTATAGAGCAAATGAATCCAGTACATTCCTGAGCTGGAACTGGCTATACAAATTTATGCAATAATTGTGCATTTTCCTGATGGTCTAGGTGAAGGCAAAGCTAAAGGTAAGAGTAAAGATATCTTCAAGTCTTTCTTTCCCATCTATTCAGTTGAATGAAAAATAATGTCATTTTTCACTGAATGGTGCGAATAAAGGTAGATTTGAAGAGTTTAAAACATCTATAGAACTCTATTTTCGAACAAGCTATCCAAGAAAAAATGATAGTTTGTATCTCAACTTGAAACTTTTGATTTCAGAAATATCATGGTGGCTATCTTAAGCCCATTCCAGTATCATGTTAATATTTTAGTTGCAAGTATATGCTTATTATAATTTGATGACCATTAGAAAACATACCATATTTCTAAACTGGTGCATAACTCTATAGACAAGGTTCATATTATTCCCAATGTATATGCTCAGGAAGGCTGCAGTGTTTAATTACACCAATGAGAAGGAGCACATATATAGAGCTCTTTCACACAAGAAAGGATCCTGGCCAATCTATAATGCCCCTCCCCCCACCTTTAAATGAAGACACTTTATAGACATGAATAATATGTGAACAGAACCTCTTTTCATATGTGTCAAAATTGTAGTGGAAATGGTTTGTCTGCTCTACATCTTCATGCATTCTTAAGAGGAGGTGTTACGTATGTTAATCATAGATTCAAGCACAAAGTACAGAGTTTATTGAGTGTTTTTAGGAATGACGTTGGGTGCCTGTGACTCTAGCTTGGACTATTTGTTGGCCAATTTAGCTTGTGGATCCTTGATCCCAGTCCCTCCCATTCTCCTGACAATGGCAGACAGAGCCAGGCATCCAGATGAAAAGCCAGAACTACAGTAACTGCAATAAATTAATGAAAACTTAACGTAATTATACGTGACAACAATCTCTTCGGGCTTGCTTTTGTTGGTCCATTTTGGATTTATTTATTTATTTATTTAAATTCAAAAGAAGATTCTGGGAATATAATTGATAGTTAACAACCAAGGCTGTTCATTATCATAAAAGACCATCCATGCAACTTCAGCATTTGTGAGAGGTGATTGGATGGGGATCACTGTAACCTTTGGAATAATTTGTTTCCAGTTGAGCCAAAGCTACAACAGTTCTCAAGGAGGTTCTCAATGGGGATCTCCTGCTTAAAATAGATATTTTAATTTGATTGAACAGTCTGTTGCCACTGTCAGTATAATAGCCAAACCTAGGAGAAAGCTACTGTTGGAAATTTGGATTTTTTAAAAAAGCAAATACCTGTGTTAGGGGATTTTTAAAAAACCCAGGCTTTTATGTTGCTGTTGTCAGTATTGTTGTTTGTGCTTTGCCACCAAATTTTGTAGCATAATCCTGTGAAGCATTGCAGAACACTAAAAAAAGTGATGGGATATAGGCAGTCCACAGACTACAAATTGTTCACTGCGTTATTGATAAATAATCTTAAATTGATCATTCATATTGAAACTGCCAACCACACATCAAAATAAAGAGGTAAAGGGTACATGTTTAGGCTATAGGTCAATCCACAAAGCAAGTCATCTTGGCTACATTTTAAAACCTCTAACGCTTAGCAGTTATATTTTACCAAGATGACAATCTTCTATATAATTAGATTGTTTGTTTCCCATCGCAGGATTTTGCAATGTACTTATATGTATTAGTCACCAGCTTTTATACAGGGACATCTTTTTATACATCATATACTTTTCCCTTTGTCTCTGACTATGCTTTTTGTCCCTTGTATTTTTTGATAGATAGATTTTGAAATGCTACATAATGCAGTCATCAAGAAAAAGTGTTCTTTTCCTCTTATCCTTCATTTTTGCCTTTCCTGGTGAGAAGGAAACCTCCCTTAAAAGGGAAGAAACACATTTTAAAAGGAAGGTATAGAAAGATGGGGAAAATATTCAGAATGTGTTCTGCTTCAGACAATTCATCTCAACTGAGAAAATATTGTTTCAAAATATTGACCATAGTTTTACCAGTTACGAAAATAAAAATGGACATCCACCCACCCCTAGTTAAGCACATTTAAGTCTCACTGATTATATGGTTTAAGATAGGTCCTTTACGTATTTATATGTGTATGTATGTGTGTAACTATCTGATCAGTACATGAACTATATCTCCAATTAGCTTCCACAACTAATTCCAAATGAATTTTTTTATCTTTAATGTGCTGAACAACCTAGGGCTGAAATACCTTACAAACTGCCCCTTCCCTAAGAAGTTGTCCAAATCTTGAAGTCTTACTCTGTTTCCTTTGGCATCTACCTGCAATGCTCTGGGAACATCTACATTTATGGATGTAAATTTATGGAATTGATGAGTACAAAGGACCTTTACATTGCATGTATGAATAGTTTTTGTTAGCCACACTGAACATTTTCACAATGAAAAATTAGTGTGCATAGGTATACACAGCTGTATTCAGTCCAGAAGAGCATTAATTCAATAATTATCATCATCTATGATGGACAGTAATGCCATGGGCTGTGCACCCAGCAAGGTAGTACTGTTGCTTCTGCTGAGTGGCTGGAGAGTGCAAGGAGCAGAGGTTGTGAATATGCAAATTCTCTCTCTCTCTCTCTCTCCTGTATGTATGTGTGTATGTACTGTATGTGTGTGTGTGTATATATATAATAAATATTGGGCTTGAATGATTTCCCTTTGTTGGCATCATAAACCTAGTATTTTTACAGCTCATGGACGTGCCTATGTCAAATTTGGAGAATGTGAACAGATAACATCCTACAAAACATATATAGTGGCAAGTATGATTTGACTGCATGCTTTGTATACCTTGTATATTTTGAATATTTCTATATCTACATTTAAAAATAATGTTTTCCATATGCCGTTCTCACTTACTAGTTTTCAGAGAAAAAGCTTTTCCATTGTTAAGTCTGATTGCAGTGAGTGGAGCATAACAATAGCATGATGGATGGATGTCCAAGGATGCTGAAGGTTTTATTGTATTTTTTCTTGTGTGCAAAACTGCTTCTACAAATTAAGTAGCTGAAAGAGCTGGGGAAAGCCTATTGTACTCAGATACTCTGATGTTTCTCTTTTCCCATGGCTAAAGGGACACTTATCTATAATTTATATCTTTATCTATAATCTAAAACATGGACTCTGGGTGATGTACAATTACAAAACGGGTACAATATATATATATATTCCGTATTTTTCCAACTATAAGATGATACTTCTTTCTAAAATCCTTATGCTAAAAATTGAAGGGCGTCTTATGCAAGGAAGTAAGCCGAGGAGAGAACCACGTGGTTGCAAAACTGCCCATACTTTGTCTCTGCAAACAGGTTTCCTCCTATTGCTAGCCTCCAATCACGAGTGAAATAGCTTGACTCTGCAAACAGGCTTCCTTCAATCACGAGCCTCCAATCACGAGTGAAACTGCCCATACTGTCTCTGCAAACAGACTTCCTCCAATCACAAGCCTTATGTAACTGACGTCAGCTGATGCTGAACAAACCAATTGGAGGAAGTCTGATTGCAGAGACAAGCTATCGGCAGTTTCACTCGTGATTGAATGTAATCAGTTATGCAAAAGAGCATGGAAATAAAGCTGCAGAGAGACGGTTTGGACCTCCTCCTACCGAGTGTATCAGGTAAATGTTACCTAATTACTAAATAAAAATGTGTTCTGCACTATCTTTAAAATATTGATTTCTTAATTTTGGGTTGGAAAAGTGGGGGTTGTCTTGTACATGGGGGTGTCTTATTGATGGAAAAATATGGTATATATATATATAAAAAGACACAGTAAAGATGAAAATAGAGCTAACCACAGCAAGGGGAACAATACACCATAGCCAAGACAAATATTATACACCAAATGGGCCCTCCACTATTCTATCCTAGAGCCTGCGTGGGTGGGGGGTGGGGACTTGATTTTCCAATATTGTTTAAAAGTTTGCAGGATTGGGTAGATTAAACCTCTTCGGGATGCTTTTTCAAAGGGTAGGCACTGCAACAGAGAAGGCTCACTTCTCTGGTTACATCAGATGACTTTATTGAAAGGATGGGACATGGAGCATGCCCACTGTTGATGGGAGGCAGGCAGAAATGACGGAAGCAAGGCAGTTCGTCAGATAGTCAGCCCTTATGCCACAAAGGGCGTTATAGTTGATAACCATTCCTTGAATTGCACTGGAAGCTCACTGGTAACCAGTACAGCTCATTTGGTAGAAATGTCTCATGGGCGTGCCATTGCAATGGCCGTAACTGACCATGCTGCTGCATTCTGGACCAACTGGTTAACAGTTGGCACTTAAAAATGATAATCCAGGCTGTGCTATGAGAGTGAAGAACATGTTGACCAGAATACTTTAAAATACATTTTCAAGTGCATAAACATCTCATGGTTTGGAGGAGTTTTTTTCTCTGTCTGATGATCTGACAGTTGTTGCTGGGCAGCCTGGACATCTGTGTACTGGAATAATTTCCCTCTGTGGTGTGCCAGGCCCCAGCCCTGATAGATTTTTGACATCTTTTATCTACTATTCCTCTATATCAGTGTTGTCCAAACTTGGCCACTTTAAGATGAGTGGACTTCAAATCTCAGAATTCCCCAGCCTGCCATGCTGGCTGGGGAATTCTGGGAATTGAAGTCCACTCATCTTAAAGTGGCCAAGTTTGGACAACACTGCTCTGTATCGACCTTCTGTAACCACCAATACCATACCTCCTGATATTTGTATAAGAATTTACTGTGCTTTCCCCTCACTTTATTCTGTTTGTGTACTGTTTTACACTTTCTAATCTTGCTTTAGTCTGGACGGATTTTATAAAATGGAAATAGCTTCAAGGTTTATTATGAAAAATAGGATTGAAATGTTTTTAAATAATAAAAAGAGTAATAAACACAGCTAGCCAATGCGGTCTTCTTCCATGTAAACTGAGCAGCAATACAGATAAAGTGGTAGAACTTTCTATGATTGCAGGAGCAATTCCACAGTTTTTGCACCAAGAAAATCACCGGGCTGTTCAGAGACATGAGTTGATTCACTTAAATGCTTCTTCCATATAATCACAGGTCTCCAATTGTGGGGAAAACATAAAAATCAGCTCTCACAGTTGGCACACTCATCAAATTTACTAATAGCATTTCTATACACAGAGTTATTTTAGCTTGCTCATATCCTGTATGTAGTCAGTCTTCGTAAAAGCTCTGCAGAGGAGAAAAAATAGATTAACCCAATTTAACTAGTAATTGCCAATATCATGACATAGGTCTCTTCTGTACATAGGGCCACATGGGGAACATTAATGCATATGATGAAAATAATCTGTAAACAGCAGCTTATTGTATTCCTCAAGATTATTCAGCAGAATCTCCTTTGCAGTGCTCCTTCGTGAAGCATCCTAGGCTTTTCAAGGATGCTTCACAATATATATAAAAACAAAATCAGAGATAAAAACTGGAGATTCTAACTAAAGAATAAACCTTCAATTTAAATCTGATACAGAAGTATGCTAGGTTTTACCCATTTAGCTATGATTTATATATCAAGGGCATTTGTCCTCATCCAAAGTGAGAGATAGTTGCTTGACTACAAAATACAAGGTTTGAACGAAAAATAATGCCTCCAGTGTTATAAGTCAGCAACAGATGGCAGTACTGACATGCTAGAAATTCTGACATGTTCTTTAGCATCTGTTCTTTCACATCAGTTGCAGAAAGTTGCTATGAGTGAAGGTTGTGTTGCTACTGTTCATGAAATGAAAGGCTGTAGTGAGTATTCATCAATGCGTTTTAAGCAATCTATTATAATTGAATTTTTGACTGTTAAATAAGTCCCTCCAATTGAAATTACCTATCAAATACAGGTAGTTTATGGTGAAGACTGTGTTGACATGAATACTATGTATTGCTGGGCCATGAACTGATTAAGAATTTGTGGATCACTCAAAGGGAAATTGCTGTCAAGCTGGAAATGTTTGTCACACATTATTGATTATCTTCAATATTGGTTGGTTTGTGCAAGATGGGTTCCTTGCATGCTGATGGCAGAGATAAAAGCTTCAAATGTGAAATTTGTGCAATTGTTGTCATGCGATGAGAATGAAAGTAAAGAATTTCTTCAGTGTTGTATTAACCGACGAAACACGGGCTCATCATTATGCGTCAGAAATAAAGTATCAGTCTATAGAATACCATCACAAAGCTTCACCCTTGATAAACCAATTCAGAACCTAGGCTTTGGCAGGAAACCTCATGATTACAGTTTTGGGAGATGGAGATGGTGTTATTCACATGGATTTTCTTGAACCTGGTACTACTATCAACTCAGAGTGCTACACCTGCAACACTTAAAACTTTGAAATAATTATTAAGCAGAATTTGGAAGCATAAGAAAGAAATTTTGCTGCAACATGACAATGATAGACTTCATACTTCAAGAGACATTCAAGAGACAACTACAAGTTTGGATGTCACCATCTTACCCATCTACCATACAATGCAGACCTGGGACCATGCAACTTCTACTTTTACCCAAAATTAAAGGAATATCTTTGTGGGCATCTGTTTAACTCAAATGAAGATGTGGAAAGGGCTCTCAGGACCTGGTTGAAGAGACAAAGTGTGGAGTTCTTTCATGAAGAAGCTTGTCCATCATTGACAAGTAACAAAGGTACTCATTTCAAATCTTATTTTCCTTTTTCGTGTCTTCAAATGTCCCCATTTAAATTAAAATTATGGCTGTGTAGGCATTACTTTTCATTCAAACTTGTATAATTGTGAAGAGTCAACTATGTCACCCCTACTTTTACTGAGGAATAGTGACAGAATTTCAAAAATTTACTTTTCTCAAATGTTAATCTCAAATCTCTCTCTCTCTCTTTCCCTCCTTGACCTCCAATAGCTAGGTACTAGGTTTGTGTTAACCCGTCCTGATTCAATTTGAATTAGAGAATTGATATTTAAAGAGAGTTTAGTCAATTCTAGTTTTAGATTACAAAAAGCTGTGCTTGCTTGCTATCCTGTCAAGTTGGCCAAACCTAAACGACTTACCTCACTTTTCAAACCAGAAGTACAAAACAGGGGAAAAAATTCCCTTCTCATGTTTTGCAAAGAGAAAACAAAGTATTGCTACATTCTGTGTTTCTTCCCCTCCCATCTCCCCATTCTTTATGGGGGGGGGGGAATCCCAGAGGCAGTTTGAGAGGAAACAACATGAAGGAAGGTCATTTGTTAAAGATTCAGGCATGTGTACTCTCAAACCGCTTACATTTCCCATCATGGCAAACCTTTATTGCCTTCCAGGGCTCCTTGAACTGTAAAGCTATATCTGGGCACCTTCTCCTAATCATGCCAGCATGTCCTTACAATAGGACCCAAGAACTGGGATGGCAACAAGGTAAATTTCCCTCAAATGGAATCATACACTGCCATTAGCAGCACAAAGCAGCACTTTGTGGCTTTTTCTAAAGTGAATTCCAGCAAAAGTAGCTTGCCTATGGCAGGGCAAATGGATGACTTTAAAAAGTCATCTATTTGTCAGATTATGTATACATGAAATTGCATGCTGCTGCCCCACAGAATTCTTTCTATTCTTCAACTTAACATTTTTGCCTTTCTTGGTAGACAAAGACACTTCCAAACAGTTCTGAATTGAAAGTGCTCATTTATAGAACACCTTAGTGGCTATATGGCATTTATATTATACTTATATGGAAATTAAGGTTATGCTGTTTGCTGACGTTTTGCTTGCAGAATGCAAGCTCTGTCACCATTTTCTTAATTAAAAAATTAAGATGAAAACAAAATTTAAATTTTAAACAAATTTAAAATATCAGTTGAGACGTGGGAATTATCCATTATCAGACTGGAGACCCTGTGCTGAAACACTGATGAGTGATAAAGCCTTCAGTGTATACTTGAACCCATTCTTACATGTTTCAGGAAAGGGTTAGTCCTTCATCACATCACTGTTATTATTATCACTTATGCCTTTGAACTGTGGTGCTGGAGTAGACTCTTAAGAGTCCCTTGGACTGCTAGGAGGTCAAACCAGTCAATCTTAAAGGAAATCAACCCTGACTGCTCATTGGAAGGATTGATAATGAAGCTCAAGCTCAGATACTTTGGCCAGATACTAATGCGAAGAGAGGACTCTTTGGAGAAGACCCTGATGCTGGGAAAGATTGAAGGCAAAAGGAGAAGAGGACGGCAGAGGACGAGATGGTTAGATAGCATCACTGAAGCAATGAGCATGAAACTGAGCAAACTCAGGGAGGCAGTGAAGGACCGGAAGGCCTGGTGCGATATGGTTCATGGGGTCACGAAGAGTCGGACACGACTTAACGACTGGACAACAACAAAAATACCTACTGCCTTTAGGTACTTTTAAGCTGCTTCATTCAGTTTTTGCAAAACTGGCCCAGAGTTTCATTAAGAGAGTAATCAGTTTAGCATGTTTTTGGATTATTTGTTCATTCATTTAGTCAAACTAAATTTTCTTTGTGAGATCTATACCAAAACACAAACAGTAACTTAGTGCCTTCCTTCAAAACTGCTTGGAACATATCTTGTTAAAGAAAACTCCCTTTGAAAACAACAAAAGGAATACAAATCTATTAGATAAATTACTTCTGTACTTGTAACTTATCTCAAGGTGTTCAAATTTGATGTATCAAAAACTTTCATGCATAGGTTGATGACCCCAGTCCCATTCCATAATAGATGCAATAGCTGTAACAAATGTAATGTAATTCATCTTTCTTTTTATGTTTCAAGTAGTACAGAGTCCTGTCTGAAAAATAAAACTGGACAAACATCCAGTTGATATATCATCAATAGCTAACTCAGGCAAAACTAAAATTTAGCCTCCTAGTAAATTGCAAGTTCACCTTATCCATGAGATTTTCATGTCTTGCCACCAAAATGGCACACCTTCAGCTAACTTTCTGTCAGCAGAAGATTTTTGAGTTCTACAATCCAAATAAGTGTCACATATTAAAACGCCACTTAACTTTGGTCATTTACTTCCCAGATAACCTTTTGATTGCCCTTCTCTATCATGTTTGTTTAGGTGTGTTGTTATAAGATCTGACATTCATTCCATAAATTGTGTACTTCAGACAAATACATAAACAGACAAGCACAGGACTACGGTGTTCTTAAGGGGATAGAAAGGTTGTATAATGCTTATTCACCATTAAATACTAGAACTCTGTCCTTTGGATCATTTCCTCTTAACACATTTTAGCATTTGTATAAAAGCCTAGGCAGTATTTCCAAAATTCAGTACTAATAATCATCATCTAAATCAGATAATATAAATGAAGGATAAGGAACCTGTGCTTCCCTGGCCCCATTTCTGCAGTTCTCAAACTCCCAAAGATCATACCTGAAAAATCTGGCAGCAAAACCACTGTTTTTGGTTATTCTAAAGAATAATTTTCTAACAAAATAATACCTATTAGGTGTGCTAAGTTTCTACTAGGCTTAATGTGTCTGAGGTGCCATATATTTAATATACCCTGTACTTAATTTTAAATAATTCTTCCAACTACAAAAACTCTGAACAATGTTTGCCTCACTCCATTAGTGTTCCTGTCACAGGCCCTACAATTCTGGAAGCTGCGTATGTGTGAGTGTAGTGCAGTTGTTGGCTACAAATAAGTTGCCTGCTGTAAAATATTTTAACTACAGCAGCTGAGGCAAAGCTAAGCTGTTTCTTCAAAAGACAATGGTCCACCTTATAGAACAGCTTTAGATTCCTGCGCCCAATTTATATATAGCCGGTTTCCTTCTCAGCTAGTGCTTTTCTTCTCTCTGCTTGACATACCAGTGATTTGGTTATAATCAGTTCTTTTCCAAAATAACTTTGTAGGTCTTATAACTATCCATTGACAACTAGCCTTTCAGAATCACATACAGCCCAACAGTCTGAGTAACGTCAGAAGTGCATATAATTAATTTGAAGGCACATGGGCAAATTTGATGGGAATATTATTACAGATTCACTGATCATAGCCCTCTCACATTTTTGCTTCTGGTACCATAACTTATGGTGGAGGTAATGCATTGTGTACTTCCTCTTTCCCTGTCACAGGGACTCTGATTCCCTTTCCTCCTGGTTTATAGTAATAATAGTTGGCTATTGAATCTGAATCAGTCAAACTATGGGTACGAAAAAGCATAGCTTTCCTCAAAGTAGTGAAAATCAATTTTATAGAGGAAAAGTGAGAAGGAGGAGGGAGCTGAAAACAGGAAAAGGAACAGAAAATTACAGGAATCTGGTATGCTCAATTCATGATTTAGAATTCTTATTCCTCTGAATTATATTAAGTGCATTAAAGGGGAGAGGGTTATACCCTTGATTGTTTCCCTCCCTCAAAGACATTTTGTAATTATACGAACCCTGGGGCTCTTTTAAGCCCAATTATAGCTCCTTGAGTAGCAAGGATATGCAGTTCTGGTTATATAAGGATCTACAATGGGAAAATAAATTTGCTATTAGCATATAGGATGAATACAGAGACATTCAAACAAGAACAGATAAAATGTCATCCCTTTAGTTTAAGAACAATGAGGAGTTTGAGGCAGAATCTAAAACACATCAGCAAGACAGGTGATAATTGTCTTCTGCTCTGCCACTCTAATTGTTCTTTCCTTTTTTCTCACTGATGCATGAGGTGAAGGTTTCTATTTCCTCAGTTTCATTAGCCAAAAGAAATTACTGTACTGATTGTGCATCACTAAAAAATTCTTGACTCCATTAAGGATAACCTTGAAAATGCTAGATGAAGATTTTCTCCAGTGTTCACTCACGTTCTGCCACATGTCAGTAACTAAAGGTACAAAGTAAGAGAGTGCTAAGATTGACTACTCTTTTGAACATATGTTGTGCTTTGGGAAAACATTCAGTTGTCAGGTCTTACTTCTCCCACCTCTCACCAGTTATAACTCTCATTCAAGGATCAAATGCCAGATGCTACACAATTGATCATGTCAAGATGGAAATGACAGCATTCAAGAAGGTCAGGAAAGACCAAGTTCTAAGGATTCCATTTTTCATTGTCTGCCATGCTTGATAAAGTTACCAGAAGAAACAATCTGCCAGGAAAAGAGATGGCAGAGATAGATTAATCCATGTTGTCATTCCTTCACCTACTTAGAGTAAGAACTCCAAACACTCAAAGAATGGATCTTAAGGCACCCAATACCACATAGCTCCAATATAGCTATGTTAAACTATTACTTTGTTACTTTCTTATTGTATTATATCACTGAAACCAATATATTTCCATTTGTAACAGCAGAAGGTTTGAGAATTAATGGTATAGATCCATGACTGTGCCTTGTCAATTTCTCTGTGGAACTAACCTTTCAGAATATATTGCTAAAACTCATTTATTTATAAGGGGCAGCAATTCTTTCTAACATTTAGCATAACTAGCAATGTGATTCATAATAATTTAACAAGTCTTGTCTTTTCATGTGGTTTATTACTCACTAACCCAAGAGATGGAATGTGTGGCACACAGAAAAACTGGATAAAGGATAGAAGAGTCTTTTTTTACCAGTCACTATTGCTGTCATATTCTTCATTTCCCCATTTTATTCTACTCACCACTTTTGTGACCATTATTTTGCTCACAAGTAGTTATAGCCACTGTTGCATAGTATATTATTATGGACTGGCATGAACCTCAACAAAGGGATGAATATAGAAATGATCTTTAGGAACAAATTTCATAATGCCCTTGTGGGATAGGGGATAGTCATATTGAAGTCTGTGTACAAACCACTTCATGGTTCACTGTGGTGTGTGTACCCAAACAAAATCTCTCTTGTAGCATGCTGAAGAACAGAATGCAAATCCTTAAAAAATAAATATATATTATAATTCGGCTATTATTTACACATTTGGGGGGAGAAACCTAAATGGCTAATTTAAAAGAGTATTGTATATAAAAGGATCACCCACAGAGTATATTCACTGAAATAATCATTTACAGAAAGGTTAGATGTTTGGTGAACATTAAAACGTCTCTATCCAGGCAACATACTGTATGTAGGAAAAGCTCAAAACCCAGATAAAGACATTTTCAGCAAGAGGAAATAATCTACAGCCAAGAGAACAACCACAGGACATTGTCACATATGGTGCTGAACCTTGTTAGGTATTTTTAGGAAAGAAACATTTTCAAATACTGTTTCTAAGCAAACAGTATTTAAATGAGTTCATTGAAATGTATAAAAATTTGTATACATTTTTTTCAACAATATGATTATCCATCAAAATCTAAATGTCTTTTAAAAAGACATTTAGAAACAATTTTGGGACGCTGAGTTTATTGAAGCCTATAAACATTGGTTACAGTCTATTGTCCACTTTCCCTTTCTTCAGCATGAGATTTCCATGGAAAATCCACCTACCTTTCCCCCCCTCATTTTGTGTGAGTTAATCCAGTGTTCCTCAACCTTGGCAACTTTAAGATGTGTGGACTTCAACTCCCAGAATTCCCCAGCTGGGGGAATTCTGGGAGTTGAAGTCCACACATCTTAAAGTTGCCAAGACTGAGGAACACTGATTTAATCCATTCGTATTATCCATTTTCTTTAATGAAAGGTATAGATGTGGCACATTTACATTTACATTATACTAAAAATGTAAGTTTTCAAAACTGCATGACCCACTACTCGCCACATGAATGCTTTGCTACTAGTTGTTCAAGAATCCAAGTGTAGACTCCTTTTATAAGCCGTCATTAATTAATTATGAACTCATTAAGTAAGTGTACAAAGAATATTAAAAAATAACTGCAAACTGGAAGTAGATTCATTGATAGAATAACAATAGCATGACACACTTTCCAAAGGCATCCAGAATATTCAGTAGAGAATTTGAAAACAATAGAATATTTAAATAAACAACATCATCAAACTGTGGCTCATCAGCTAAGGCTCTTTTAAGTATTCTGTAGTCCGAGAAGGGAAGATTTTATATCATGATTTTTTTCTGTTCAGGTTGATGGCCACATTTAATTTTAAATGATAAGTCAGGTTCATTCCTAAAGATGGCCATGTCAAGGGCAGGAACAAATATAAATTTGTTTTTTAAATTAAGTACAATTAAAATTGAAACAGATAATTCAATTACTGTCCATGGTTAATTATTTCTATGTTCTGTCATTAAAACTTACAATTAAATAGCATCTTTTACAATGGAGTTTTGGGGTCCGAATCCATGCTTTTAATAAGTTGTATATACTGTAGTCTTGGGACCTGGAACAGTGATGCAAAAATGAGAAAAACAGGAGTTGTGATATCACACATAAACTTCAACCTTTTATATTTGCATCTAAACCTTGCACACAAGTACATAAATAATATGGTTTGTGTCCTGATGAATGCTTCAGCATTTGCACCCCTCCTCCCACCTCCCAGGAAAGTAGTTATACAGCTTTCCCCATATTGTGCCAAGTTGCATGATCTATTTTGGGGGGGGGTCTTCCAGTCAGTGTTGACTCCTGGCAACTGTCTGGATAAATCTCTGCAGTTTTCTTGGCAATATTCAGAATTGGTTGCCATTGCCTGCTTCCTAGAGCTGAGAGAGTGACTGGCCCAAAGACACCCAGCTGGCTTTGTGCCTAAGGCAGGACTAGAACGGTCTCCTGGTTTCTAGTGTGATACCTTAACCACTACATCAAACTGGCTCATGTGATCTATAGTTACAGTAAAACACTTGCATTGTATATATTTTGACAGAACTATTTTGGAGCTTAATGTTTGAAAAAAGCCTCAGAAATTTCTGGTGGCTGGTATGACCCCAACCACTTATAGCAGAAAGATGTCCATCATGCCAGCATTTTTCATCTCCCTCAGCTCTTCCTCTTCCAGCCAAAGTATTATCAATTATGACTGAGGGCTTACAACTGAGGGAATCTGTTATTATAGCTGCTAGCATAAAAGAGAAAAAGAACATCAATTCATTGACTATATATTTTTCTTTGGTATGCAGGGTTTTCTCAGAAGTAACCCAAAACGTCTTGTGCTTGGGATGTCCAGCTCACATTTATTGGAGGCCAACTGAATGTGCAGAAGCAGTTTCTGGCAAACCTCCTGGAGATCCAGGGCCTGTATAAGCACAGCCTTCCATTCACCCTGAAGGAGTCAAGGATATAATGCCTAAACCTAAGATAGCAAAGGAACTTCTGTAGGAAAAAAGCTGAATAGTCCAGAAGTTCAATATACCACAGTCAGTTCTCTTTGGACAAACGGATGTAGCAATGATTTAATCACATGTCCACTGAGGCACTGAGCTATCTTTGGCACCTCTATATGTTTTGAAAGTCCTTGGTACCTCTCATATATGCACAGCATCTCTCTGCTAATCATTAAAGCAACTGGACCTTTTTCAGATTTCCACGCAAGCTGGCAAAAAAGATGCCAATGCTTTGAAGAACCCACCCATTAAAATTAAACATTGTTTAAAGTGGATACCTTTTTTCACCATTGTGAAAAAAGCAGCGTGCTTTAATGAACAGCAGAAATGCTCATGGCATCGTTAAAGGTGTTCTTAATTTCTGAATGCGCACAGCCTAAATAGCTACACAGATTGCAAATTGCTGGCAACAATAGTGGCAACTCCTGTCTTGTTGCTCTGTGCTCAGAAGACCAGAAGCTAGTGAGAACTACCTTGATTATACCTTTGAGTAGATTGAATACTGTCTGGAGACTGTCGGATGACCTTCAGGTGGCCTTCAGGTGGCCACAAAGTTAGAGTTTTCCATATGTCTTTGCAGCCTTGACACAGTAGTCCTAATCATGTGCTGCAGATTTGGGACTGTCTGCTACCACTTATTGCTTTTTCTGGAAGGGAACAGAGGTGCCTGTGCAGGTCTTATCTTGCTCTGTGCCAGCATTTATCTATCCCTCCCTCCCTCCCTCCCTCCCTCCCTTCCTTCCTTCCTTCCTTCCTTCCTTCCTTCCTTCCTTCCTTCCTTCCTTCCTTCCTTCCTTCCTTCCATAAAGCCACTTATCTCAGCAAATGACTCTGGGCGCAGTCATTTTTCCTTGTATTTGGGAAAACTGATAAGATGCAAAGTAGTCATGCTTGCTGTCTGGAGAAAGCTGTCTAGCATCAACAATATTGCTTCCCCACCCCCTACAATCAGTTTATTACTTGTTTTTCTATTCCCTTTTGGTTTTGCTATTTTTAAATACCTACTACACTTACACGTTCAGTTCTATTTTGTTTGTTGTGTAGTTATATCTTCTCGTGTTGCACCATAGTTATAGGACAGTTTTGTACTATATCATAGGTAATGGCTTAGAGCCAGATTACCTGAAGAACTGCCTTCTTCTGTATGTACCTGCCCAGACCTTAAGAACTAAGGAGGCGTTCCTCTAGCTCTCTGCACCAAAGGAAGTGATAGGGTCTCTGCTTTTCTGTGGTAGTGCCTCATTTACAGAATGCTCTCCCCAGAGAAACTCAATGGACACCCACATTAGCATCATTTTAATACTAAATGAAGACCTTTCCATTTTCCCAGGCTTTTCACTTAGCTTTCAATTGTATTCTGTTTTAGATTTTGAATGACTGCCTTGTAGCTGCCTTGTTTCTATGGGGTTTGCATTTTATTTAATTTTATTGTATATGTTTTTATTCAAATAGTATCCTTTAATATGTTTTATTGCAAACTGCCCAGAAGGTATTGGCTATTGGATGGTTTAAGAAATAATAAATAAATAAATAAACAAATAAACAAACAAATAAATAAATAAATCTTATAAGTTTAAATATTAAACAAAATAGATAATATATTTAGTTGAATCAGCTGGTGAAAGTTTTCGATAATCCCTTTATTTTTAGACAATCCTACCACAACAAGATTTAGATCACAGAATCATCCAGAATTGGTATCATCTCTGATACCAAGTTGCTACCTAAGATGTTGACTTCATATTTGCTATGAGAAAATGTTCAACATTACTACTTTTTGCAAACTTTGTAGCCCTGCTTGAAACTGATTTGTAAATCTAAGAATTTTGGTAAGTAAGAATACACAATTGCACAATTTGATTGGATTACCTTTATTTGATTATAGTTCATCATGAAAACACATCATCAACTAAATTATGTTTGCTTTCTGTCAAATTAAATATTATTCTTCAGTTTCAAAGTTTGAAGTGGCTTTGTGGAATGTATTGAAGGCTTAGAATGACCTAATTGCAGCTTTCAAGCTGTACTTCAGAGAAATAGCAATACTTAATATTTCAGATCAAGCTATTCCTAAACATTAGTTGGTATATAGAAATTGAAGCCAAGACTTTGTCAAGCAGTATTTGCCTATAACAATAGGCTTGGTGAAAAGTGACAATTCAGATAGCATTGAACCCCAGGGAGCACAAACTGGGGTTTGAGATCAAAATCCTAAAATTGCCACTTTTTTTGGGGGGGGGGCTGCAGTCTTAGTATGAGGAGATGATTCTGCATCATTTAAAGCTATAATATCTGTCCTGCTGATTAGACAATAGATCTTTAAGGCTTTCGCTGTGATGAGAAAAGAAAATCATGAACTGGGGAGTTCAGCGTATTCTGGTTTTTAACATGCTGTGGTGCATTGTGTCGCTGAAGTCTGACAAGGGCAAGCTTTTGTATTAATCCACATGGAGCGCCAAATAGGATAACACTGAAAAGTTTTCAGTCAGCTATATATGCTGTTTTCACAATTACACAGGAGGCCTAAGATATACTGTACACAATAATGAACCAGATTAGAAATACCTGCTGATGTCTGGTGAATAGGAATAGGTTTCTGGTCCATTGTAATATTTCACTTGGTGGAACCTGGAAGTGGGATCAGATAAATCACTTTATTGATATTAGTCAAATGCTGCTTATGATAAAAAAAAAAAAAAAAATCAGTAGGACTGACGTGATGAGAGTTTTGAGGTTCAATATTAGTCACAACGGCTGTCGTTTTCTTTGAATGGAATAATTTGGCATCTTGAGACAGAGAGCATGAAGCATAGAAATAAATGAACAAAATTAATCAAGACTGACAAAGAAGAAAAAAAGAATCCCCACTGCTATAGGTTTTTTTATATATTTTACATAAAACATAACAGTTCTTCTAGGTTGAGTGATTTAATGGTTACTAGAGAAAAGTAAAGTAACCATTATTGGAAACTAGTAATAGTAGTTTTCTTTTCTACTACCTTTGTCTTCTACGAATTTGTCCCTATAAATCTTGATTTGGATTGAGTCATTAAAAATACCATATGGGCCAAATACCATCCATGCAGATTTTCCATCCAACATTTAAGTTCCTGCTTCTTTTCCTTATCCCTCTTCTTTCTGAGTTCTACTCAATCATCCAAAATGGAAAACTCAGAGCTTAATATTTCAGAACACTGCTGATTAAAAATAAGAAGTTTATATGAAAAGAATCAGATTCCACCTCTCCCTTTAAATGCATAACCACACACTGATCGAATATTCTAACATAGAAATCTTTTGCCTTCTTGGGCTCATGTTAGGCAGACTACAGACCAACTATTCCCAATAAGTGCAAGTCAGATTCCTTAGAAGCCTTGTACAAATAGGTTATCATCATGTAGTAGGATCAGTACAGTAATACATATTTTTTTATATATTTTACATAAAACATAACAGTTCTTCTAGGTTGAGTGATTTAATGGTTACTAGAGAAAAGTAAAGTAACTATTATTGGAAACTAGTAATAGTAGTTTTATGTATTTTCAAGGCTTTCACGGCCGGAATACGATGGCTGGTGTAGGTCTTCCGGGCTGTGTGGCCGTGTTCTGAAAGTTTTGTTTCCTAACGTTTCGCCAGCATCTGTGACTGGCATCTTCAGAGAGCAGGAGCACAGACAGGAGCAGTTCTCTCTGTGCCCAGGATGAAGTGACCCTTTTGTGGGTATATATAGAGATCTGGGGGGGGGGGATTGGGTGTGTGTGGTGGGGGGTTAGCGGGGGTGTGGGGGATGTGGGGTTTGGGTTAATGAGTGGCTGCTTGTTTTGGTGTCAGAATATGTGTGTATCTTCCTGGGGATTAGGCAGGGTTTTTTCTTCTATTGAGTTGTTAACGAGTGGCTGCTGGGGGTGATTAGTATGTTCATTGTGTGAGCTGTTCACACGTCCTGGTGGTTGAGCTGAGTTCGTTGACCTTTTGCAGGCTGTATTTTTCAGGATTGGTAGCCAGGTTTTGCTGATTTTTAGACTCTCCTCTTTTTTATTGAAGCTGTGCTGGTGTTTGTGAATCTCAATGGGTTCCCGGTATAGCCTGGTATAGTGGCTGTTGGTGTTGTCCAGTATCTCAGTGTTTTCAAACACCAGCACAGCTTCAATAAAAAAGAGGAGAGTCTAAAAATCAACAAAACCTGGCTACCAATCCTAAAATTAATCAAGACTGACAAAGAAGAAAAAAAGAATCCCCATTGCTATAGGTTTTTTTATATATTTTACATAAAACATAACAGTTCTTCTAGGTTGGGTGATTTAATGGTTACTAGAGAAAAGTAAAGTAACCATTATTGGAAACTAGTAATAGTAGTTTTCTTTACCTATGTAGCTTTCATGATTGAACTGAGCCCTTCTCACTTCTCATACTATGGAGAATAGAAGTAAGACACCAAAAGTCATATCTGGCAGCATCTCTCTTTGAAAGACTATCTATGGCATAGGGCCTGGATATCTGAGAAACTGCTTGTCTCCAATTGTTTCTGCCCACCTAGTGCATTCCAACAGAGTGGGTACACTCCAGGTCCCCTCCATTAAGCATTGCCATCTTGTGGGACTTGGAAACATGCCTTCTCTGTTGTGACCCCCACTCTCTGGACTAGCAGCCCCCCAGAGATAAGGATAGGACCCTCTCTCCTAGGGTTCCAGAAAGCTTTGAAAATATGCCTTTGATCCCAGGTCTGCAGTTGATGTTTATTATTTGTTTAAGATCCCAGTTTTGTTTTGTTAATTTTGTTGTTTACTGGATCATTTTAGTCTGGGCTGTCTGTCTGATTTTATGTTTTAGCTGTTTTTATGTTTTTTTTTCCTAGTTGTGTATATAGTCCAAAGTCCACTGAGTTGGGTGGCCAATACATTTAAATAAATAATAAATAAATAGTCCAAGATCAAATTGTAGATAAAGCATCATGAAAAGAGTGTTTTAATGCAGCTCATCAACTATTATCACATTTTAATGATATTTATAGGCTGCCCCAAGTTGTTATGACTTTGTGCATCTTATAAATATAAGAATAAAAATACAGTAAAAAATATAAAGAATAGATCAACAGGAACACAGGACATGCAGTCAGTCTTCACAACTATAATGAGCTGAAATATACAGATATTTAAACTATTTTAAGCACGTGTATATTTTCATATATAATGTATATTGGTACAAGCAAACTCTTATGTGTCCATAATAAAGACAATATCATAAAAATGTTGATACAGACATCATGTCATAGCACAAGTAACATACGTATTATGTAAGTTTTATCATGATATCTGTCATCATAGGCATTTTATCTCCATGGTTTCATCTCCATTTGTGGAAGGGAGATGATTATCAGTGAACAGTGATTTGTTTTTTAAAAAACATCAAACATTCAAAGACCTATATCTAACAAAATGAATGATTTCATAGAAGATAGTCTTTATAGGCTTATGCAAAACACATCAGTTCACTTTGATTCTGGTACTGTGCTTCATCAAAGTGAAAGGTGACCTAATTTGCTTTAATAAAGTAACTAGGGTGGTGTCAAACCACTGAAGGTCATTGCCATGGGGAAAAAATATTAAATAAGTCTATAATGCCATTTCCTGGATTTGTAGCACTGAGGAGCGTGGCTAGAGAAAGCATGCCCCTTCTCTCCACTGTGGAGCTTGATCAATCTCACAAGGTATAAATAGAATCTAAATTTTAAAAAAAGGAAAAGAGAAAAGGTAAAAAAAATCCTTTAGAATTGTAAGCAATCATATGAAACATATTACTGATATAGGAGATAAAAAATATGGAGCTGCCAAAATCACAGGCAGCATTTTTGAAATAATCTGCAGTAGAAAAAAATATACAAGAAAATATAAAATCCTAGCGGATAACAAGTTAATTATGGTTTCCTTCCAGCTAGAGACAACTTTGACGTAAAGAGGTTCCAAGTAGGCCAATGCAAGCTTGCATACAGATAATTAATTTCAGACACATTAACACTTAAATAGTAACACAAACCAATAAAAGGTAATCCTATGCAATATTTCTAGTTAAACTTGTAACTTATTTCCTAGACACAAACAGATCACTGCGTGATATGTTTTATGCTTATTTCCCTTGAACTTTCCAGATTCCTGTAGATTACAACTTTAAATCAGAGGCTCAGGACAGTGATGTTGCTTCTATCCTTTTATCTAGCCTTGGTCCCTGAATTCTGACTCTTTTCCAAAATGACACAGAAACTTTCTTCCAGGAGAAGAAAAGGCAGGGATTTGCATATATGACAAAATCCATAGGATTTCGCTTGAGACAGAGAAGATGGATATTCCCTGTCTGCCGTCAGTTGACATTTTGGGTAGTGTTAAAGTAAGTTGACTTCACAACAGTTTTGATCAGGGGTGAGTAACTTCTGGCATTTAAGGTGTTGCTGAATTATAGCTTTCAGTATCTTTATCCAGCTTTTCTAGAGCTGCTAAGAATTGTAATTCAGCAGCATCTGGAACAGCACCGGCTACCTATTCTTGGTATAGATTAGTTATGCTCACAACTGAATGGAAAGCTCAGTGAGGTAGCTGTAGCAATATGAAAGTTTGTGGTATATCCTTCAGGATTTGCAGCCCAAAGTCCCCAACCATCAAAACTGTAAGACATTCTGTGTAGTAGGAGAAACAGTGGAAGATGATAGAAAAGATGTTCCATAAACATGCCTGCAAAATGTAGCCTAAATATATTTATTTTTAAAAAAACAAATATTAAACCAAAATAAAAAGCTCAGTTAAAAAACTCTTATACTACCACCCACCCCACCCTTAAAAAAAAATCATTTCAGAGTTCAGAAGATAAACACGGGGCAATGAATTAAGTAGATTTATATTACATATGTAGGAAGTTACTTTCCATTCATGAAAAATACATACTGAAAATTCAGCCTTCAGACACTGCATGGAATTCTAAATGCAATCCTAAAATATGGAAGTAGACTAGTATGTGTGAATATGGAATTCTGGATATTGAATTCAAACAGTTATTTTCAGTTAGGCCTCAGTGACACAGATATATGATGATTTAAGTTCCACTGATTTCAGTAAACACAAGATGAATTAATTTTTTTTCTGCACTACATATAAGAGTTATAGAGACACAGCACATCTAAAAACAAGTTTAAAAGGTTATGCCATTAGTCTAGAATCAACTCAATGAATGTTGGTCATGCAAAAGTAAGTAGCCACATTAACTAGTTTGTTCATTATTCTCATTGAAAAAAGATAATGCATTTCTTGTACTGAGAGAAAGGAAATATTTTCATAAGCTCTCTATTGATATAAAGAAAATCACATGAGTCATTATGTAGATAGAAAACATTCTCTTGTCTCCGTCTTCCTTGTTAAATTACAGAACATTAAATTCCTGGTCATTCACAGATGGATTCCTTCACAGCTATTTCTGAGACTCATGAAAAAAAAAAAATCCAGGTTTCCAATTCAAGAAATTTTATTTAGCTTGTTCCAAAGAAGCTGAAATAAAAGAAACTGACTTGGTAGAAGCAAAAAAGAAACAGAGTCCAAATCTTATCTACTGCTAAGTACTTTTAAATGATTTAACCACAAACTTAAATGTTTTCATTTGAAAATAATGAAAGTTGAAAATATTGAATCTGGCATTAATATTACTCATAGTCTTCAAATTGTTTAAATCATCCCTTTCTACAAGCTATTTTCCATATTACAGTCCCCAGAATTCTAGCAAGACTGCTTTCTGGCTGAAAATTCCAGGAGTTGCAATTCCAACACTTTTGAAGAGCTGGTAACCAAGATAAAGAGACTCAAGTTGATCTCAACTCCTGGTAATTACATCCATACATTTTCTTGACAGTGGTTTGCCAGTTTTCCTGATTTTCCAGTTTGAGATCAGCCAAAGTCATCTAAAAGCTGAAGCCTGCTGAAGCATTTATGGATGCCATGTGGAAAAAGACTGGTCTATCTGTAGTTGTGATATCTCCATCCTGTCAAGCTCTTGACAATCGCACCAAATGCATGATTCTCCCAGGTTTAAACAAGATTTATTGAAAGATAATAGGGTAAAATTATAGAAATCTCAGCAACTGAATAGTTTTCACTTTCAGAACCCTATTTATCTCTTGCTAAGCTGAAGATTTTTTCAATCTACTCATGGTCTCTGTGCAAACTGGGAGGATGCCTTATCTTAACTGATAAGAATGTTGATATGTCCAGGAAGTGACTTTCTCTCAGGCTATAGACATACCAATATACCTCCATTTCATTCAATAAATCAGTAACAAAACAAAGCCATCAGCCAGCCTTTCACAATCTGAGAAAGATATATTGGCTGAGAATTCTGCGTGCTGTGGCCCTAATGCAACTACCTGGAGAAAGCTCAGGTAAATGAGGCTGCTGTAAGCCAATACTTGTTTTTCTCTTGGCACATCTGTCTATCTGTAACTGAGCCCCTATTTGTCCAAGTTATCTACTTTCACTCCTGGGTTCACGGGCAAAATTTTTCAGTAGAGCCCTAATTGCAGCATCATTTACAGGAGCAAGAGTTGTGGCAGCTTCTTGCTATGAAACAAGAATGAGACGTACACTTTGCTTACTGGAGTGAATGATTGTCTCAATTAAGTATAGAAGACTGAGGAAATTAGTGACAATATGAAAGCCTAATGAACAGAGATCAAGAGAGCTGCCATTTTATCCCCATGTGTGCTACTTTTGATGGTCATATCAATCTTCCTGTAAGCTGCTTGGTGCCTGAAAACTAAGTTGCTCTTTCTTAATCTTTCACCAATAAAAATGTACTTATAGAATGTGTTTTTGTCTTAAGTATTTTACACCTTGGTATATACACCCTAAATATTTGAATGTTATGTATTATGTGCATAGTAGACTTTATCGTTCTATCATCTTCTTCCTGGATATGCTGAATATTTCTCATTTTAATCTCCATTAGCATGGGGAAGTTTGCAATATTAAAGCAGCAGTTAGGGCAACCAGAACTGAGCTGCAAAAATACACATGACTGCTAAATGGTAGCAAAAGCATAGAAGAATCTCTAACTTTTTGCTGCTAACTAATGGCCATCTACATTTGTGCATTTTGCATCCTGTAATCTCAATGTTAATCAATTCACTGTTGCCATCAATTTCCGATCTGTGTAACTATTTACTAGGGCTGTGCATGCTTCATCAGTGATTTGGAAGAAGAGCTTCGAACATTGCATGAATCCAGAATCTTTCTGCCATTCATTAAAGCAGCTTAACCTTTTTTCACCTTTTCACTGGAGACTTAAAAAAAGGGTGTGGCTGCTTTAAAAGTTACCTTATTGAGTGGATTCCTAAAAACATTATTGCTCGTGCTATTGTTTATATTGTATTTTATGTGTTTTAATATTTATTTTTATTATTTGATTTTACCATGTGTTTTAATTGTAAACCACTGAGGGATTTAAAAAAAAATAGGAAGTGGAATACAAGTGTTTTAAACAAATAGATGAAGTTAGCTTGACAATATATATATATTATATGAACAATGCAGATAAAAAGATATCTTTTTTTTCTTAAAAAAAATCACTATCAAAAAGAATTGGAATTGCCATGCACAACCAGTAAAAACAATTAACACAGGTGGATCAAATGCTTTTATAACAAGTAAGTTTTGCATTGCTTTGGTAAATTTAAAAGGGACATTCATCACTATTTCTGTTCTGAAAATAATTCCATAGCCTTCAGAAAATGATGCTCCCCAATGAGGCAGAAGTGACAAATGAAGTGACTTCGGATAAATGATCTCCCTATGATGAACTAGTTCTTACTGTACATTAGAGTGGCAACTGGTGGCACTCCAGATGTGGCTGAAGTAGAATTCTAGGCATTCTTAGGAAGTTTGACTAATGATGATGGCTACTGGAAGAGGTCCCCTTCATGGATCACTGCCTTGTCGTGGCGAAGGGGCTTGCGTAACTCAGTGAAGCCATGAGCTATACCGTGCAGGGCCACCCAAGACGGACAGGTCATGACAGAGAGTTCTGACAAAATGTGGCCCACTGGAGAAGGAAATGGCAACCCACTCCAGTATCCTTGCCAAGAAAACCCCATGGACAATGTTAAAAGGCTAAAAGATATGACACCAGAAGATGAGCCCCTCAGGTCGGAAGGTGTCCAATATGCTACTGGGGAAGAGCGGAGGGCAATTCCAAGTAGCTCCAGAAAGAGTGAAGCGGCTGGGCCAAAGCCGAAAGGACGTTCAGCTGTGGATGTATCTGGAAGCAAAAAGAAGGTCCGATGCTGTAAAGAACAATATTGTATAGGTACCTGGAATGTAAGATCTATGAACCAAGGCAAGCTGGATGTGGTCAAACATGAGATGACAAGATTGAACATCGACATCTTGGGAATCAGCGAACTGAAATGGATGGGAATGGGTGAATTTAATTCGGGTGACCATTATATCTACTACTGTGGGCAAGAAACCCTTAGAAGAAATGGAGTTGCACTCATAGTCAATAAGAGAGTGGGAAAGGCAGTAATGGGGTACAACCTCAAAAACGACAGAATGATCTCAGTGCGTATCCAAGGCAAACCATTCAATATCACAGTCATCCAAGTCTATGCCCCAGCCACTGATGCTGAAGAAGCTGAAGTTGACCGCTTCTATGAAGACCTACAACACCTTCTAGAACTAGCACCAAAAAAAGATGTCCTTTTCATCATAGGGGATTGGAATGCTAAAGTAGGAAGTCAAGGAGTAATCGGAATAACAGGCAAGTTTGGCCTTGGAGTTCAAAATGAAGCAGGGCAAAGGCTAATAGAGTTCTGTCAAGAGAACAAGCTGGTCATAGCAAACACTCTTTTCCAACAACACAAGAGACGACTCTACACATGGACATCACCAGATGGTCAATACCGAAACCAGATTGATTATATACTTTGCAGCCAAAGATGGAGAAGCTCTATACAGACAGCAAAAACAAGACCAGGAGCTGACTGTGGCTCAGATCATGAGCTTCTTACTGCAAAATTTAGGCTTAAATTGAAGAATGTAGGGAAAACCACTAAACCACTCAGACTTAGATCATATTCCTTGTGAGTACACAGTGAAGGTGATGAATAGATTTAGAGGATTAGATTTGGTAGACAGAGTGCCTGAAGAACTATGGACGGAGGTCCGTAACATTGTACAGGAGGCAGCAACTAAAACCATCCCAAAGAAAAAGAAATGCAAGAAAGCAAAATGGCTGTCTGATGAGGCTTTACAAATAGCTGTGGAAAGAAGGAATGTGAAAAGCAAGGGTGAAAGGGAAAGATATAAGCAACTGAATGCAGATTTCCAGAGAATAGCAAGGAGAGATAAGAAGGTCTTCTTAAATGAACAATGCAAAGAAATCGAGGAAAACAATAGAATGGGGAAGACTAGAGATCTCTACAAGAAAATTGGAGATATGAAAGGAACGTTTAGTGCAAAGATGGGCATGATAAAGGACAAAAAAGGTGGGGACCTAACAGAAGCAGAAGAGATTAAGAAGAGGTGGCAAGAATACACAGAAGAACTATACAAGAAAGATCTTAATGTCCCTGATGTCCACGCTGGTGTGATCACTGACCTTGAGCCAAACATCCTAGAAAGTGAAGTCAAATGAGCCTTAGGAAGCATTGCTAACAACAAAGCTAGTGGAGATGACAGTATTCCAGCTGAGTTATTTAAAATACTAAAAGACGATGGTGTTAAAGTGCTGCACTCAATATGCCAGCAAGTTTGGAAAACGCAACAGTGGCCACGGGATTGGAAAAGGTCAGTTTATGTTCCAATTCCAAAGAAGGGCAATGCCAAAGAATGCTCAAACTATCGCACAATTGCACTCATTTCACATGCTAGCAAGGTTATGCTCAAAATCCTACAAGCTAGGCTTCAGCAATACATGAACCGAGAACTACCGGATGTACAAGCTGGGTTTCGAAGAGGCAGAGGAACTAGAGATCAAATCGCCAACATTCGCTGGATCATGGAGAAAGCACGAGAGTTCCAGAAAAATATCTACTTCTGCTTCATTGACTATGCAAAAGCCTTTGATTGTGTGGATCACAACAAGCTGTGGCAAATTCTTAAAGAGATGGGAGTACCAGACCACCTTACCTGTCTCCTGAGAAATCTGTATGCGGGCCAAGAAGCAACAGTTAGAACCAGTCATGGAACAACTGATTGGTTCAAAATAGGGAAAGGTGTACGACAAGGCTGTATACTGTCACCCTGCTTATTTAACCTATATGCAGAGTACATCATGAGAAATGCCAGGCTGGAAGAATCACAAGCCGGAATTAAGATTGCAGGGAGAATCATCAACAACCTCAGATATGCAGACGATACCACCCTAATGGCAGAAAGTGAAGAAGAACCTAAGAGCCTCTTGATGAGGGTGAAAGAGGAGAGTGTGAAAGCTGGCTTGAAACTCAACATTAAAAAAACTAAGATCATGGCATCTGGACCCATCAATTCCTGGCAAATAGAAGGGGTAGAAAGGGAAGCAGTAACAGACTTCATTTATTTGGGCTCCAAGATCACCGCAGACGGAGACTGACTGCAGCCATGAAATTAAAAGACGCTTGCTCCTTGGGAGGAAAGCTATGGCAAGCCTAGATAGCATATTAAAAAGCAGAGATGTCACCTTGCCGACAAAGATCCGCATAGTCAAAGCTATGGTTTTTCCAGTAGTAATGTATGGCTGTGAGAGCTGGACCATAAAGAAGGCTGAGCGCCGAAGAATTGATGCCTTTGAACTGTGGTGCTGGAGAAGACTCTTGAGAGTCCCCTGGACTGCTAGGAGGTCAAACCAGTCAATCTTAAAGGAAATCAACCCTGATTGCTCATTGGAAGGATTGATAATGAAGCTCAAGCTCAGATACTTTGGTCACCTAATGCGAAGAGAGATCTCTTTGGAGAAGACCCTGATGCTGGGAAAGATTGAAGGCAAAAGGAGAAGAGGACGGCAGAGGATGAGATGGTTAGATAGCATCACTGAAGCAATGAGCATGAAACTGAGCAAACTCAGGGAGGCAGTGAAGGACAGGAAGGCCTGGCGCAATATGGTTCATGGGGTCACAAAGAGTCGGACACGACTTAACAACAAACTGGAAGAGGTAAGTCCGTAATTTCTGAAGGTCAGAGGTTGCCTAGTCCTATTGTAGAAAATAAAGCAGTTGACATTATAAGAATGTAAACTGCCAAACGAAGCGAGGGAAAGAGGAGAACAATAAGTCATAAATCCATTGACAATCCTTCTTCTCAATCGCTCTCAGACACAAAATATAAGCAGTGTCATTCAAACACACAGAAGCTACTTGAAGCCACAGTATTATGCATACATTATAAAACACATCTTCCTTCCTTCCTTCCTTCCTTCCTTCCTTCCTTCCTTCCTTCCTTCCTTCCTTCCTTCCTTCCTTCCTTCCTTCCTTTGAAAAGAATTGGCATAAATATAGAATGAAGGACTACTTAATAGCCACGCTCCCTGCTAGAGGTTTATAAAATCCTGCATGCTTAAATCTTTCATAGTGGAGCTATCTAAGCCATTGATCATTAGGATGGCTATATACACTATTCTAAATGCTTTGGCCTTATTATCAATCTAAAAGAGGATACTATGACACAGTTTTTCAATCTGTTTTATAAGATTCTACAGTATTTTATTTTAAGTCTGTTTTATATTTTTTTCAATTGTTTCACAACTATTCGTTTTGAGTTACTTTCTTAAAGTATTCTTAATTTAAGGTATATTTCCTAGCTAGACACCTCCAGGTTAACTGTGAAATCGGGTTTCGCCTAAGAATTCTTATTTATACATATTAACTGTCAGTGTGTGCGGTTGTCATTTTATTGTCCATTCTCTGAGTTTGAAGAATTTTTTTGGAGTTCACCAGAAGATGCTTACATTTTCAGTGTTTAAATAATTTGATTCCATCCACAAATTTGGCATTTCATAACTGATTCTTGATGCAGACCATTTATGAAAAAGTCCCCAATACACAATCTTGGAGATGTCTTCCTCCATCATTAAAGACATCATTAAAGATGTCTTCCTCCATCATGTCTTCCTCCATCATTAAAGGAGATGTCTTCCTCCATCATGTCTTCCTCCATCATCATCCATTCAGTCATACTTGTTGCTGACTGCAGTTTAACAAAGTACTTAATTCTACAGTATTTTATTTTAAGTCTCCTAACTCTATCTTAGAATCTTTGATAAGAAACTATGTTCAAAACATTTTAGAAACCAAAACATAAACTACCCATCTATGTCTGCCTGCTCGTTAATCTTCTCAAATAAATTTTATTTATATGATTTCTATAACACTTCCCATTAAGAGACACCTCCAAGCAGTAAACAATTAAAACTTACAATTAAATTTAAATTAAACTAATTTATATCAAGTTACTCCTAGTATGCGTACTAATTACTTTTTTAATAATGTGTTCAATAAATTTGCCTAAAAGATGTTAAATTAACAGGATTGTAATTTTATGGCTTTATCTTTTTTTCTTCAAAAAATGTATTAATTTTAAAAAGTGAAACAAACTATAATTACACTATAACTTGCTAAAATGCAGAATTTGTTATAATAGCTATTACTACTCTAAACTTTTTATAAGTAACACATACCATTCCATAACTGAATATAGCAAGAAGACAATTCTTTATTGTATCTCTTTGGTCAATGAAAAATAATGCATCTTCCATGCCACAAAGAAAGAGCATGGATTAAATTATCCTATTTGAAAATGTAACAAAGGAGTTAGTTTTTCTGTTTTTGTTGAATACAAAACTTTATTATATCACTCAGCTAAAGATAAAATTCCATGCTTCTAATTTTTAATTATCACCATTCTTGTCAGTAATATACATATAATTAAATTTTAGATTTATTTTCTTATTATATTCAATAAATATTCTGAACAATGCTAACTGTGGGTCCATTTCAATATCCTGGTTAGAAATCAAATTCTTTTTTGTAAAAAAAAAAATCTCCCAAAATCTCTAATCCTTGGAATATCCACCATATATGAAAATATCTCTCTCTTCTATTCTATTTATTCTAAAAAGTATATCATTATTTTTAATTATATATGCCAATTCATGGATTCATATATCAATTCCTTGCCTGGATTTTCTTTCATTCCATAATGGCCATTCACTTAATAACCATAACACAAAGGTAACAGGGGTTTGCTGAACTTCAGAAATCCTACTATTCATAATTAACAGTAATGCATGCTATGTCCACAAACACTTTATATACTGAAACTCACTGTAAACATAATTTGATAGTTACAGTGTCAACTCTAACCACTCTGCTGCATATCTAAATCCAATAATTTAATTTCATATTAAGTAAGATGAACTTTACGGAAGCAGCATTTCTATCTGGGTAAAAGTAATATAGCAGGATCAAGAAACTGCCTTCTTACTTCAACATTAATGAGAGGAGAGCATCAACAAACTAACTTAGAAATTGCAGAAAAAGTCACGTAAGATAGAGAATTCTTTCCTACAAATATTTGCCACTGCCTACTGCCTGAGACTGCAACCTTTCATTACCTAGAAGTAGGGTTGATCCTGAGACCAACATTTGGAATTATTCTCATTAGCGACAAAACAACTGGAATGGCCAAGTAACTCTCTCAGTACTGATGGGAAAATTAACCAAGGGTTTTAACAGCTCCACAGATAAATTTGGGTAGCCCAACAATATTTTTGTTAAGCTAAATCTCCATCGTCTATTAAGAAGTTTCACTTCATGCTTAATGCTATGGTAATATATACTGTTGCATGCATGTGCCTTGATTATACAAAAGGGCTCATTTCTGGTTGGTTCAATGATGTTTGATTATCAATGGCTTCTAGGTACAGAAATGGCATAAAGCATGAGTAATAAGCGAGACAGACGGGGTTTTCCAACTATGTTGCAGAATCAGAAGAATGAAGCTTTGGCAGGGGCAGGGGGGAATGCAGATTTTTAAAGGAAGCAAATCTGCAGATTAATCCAGAAATTGGAGAAAAAGGATTTATGAGTGTCCAAATAAGAAAATGCCCAGTCCTCCCTATGAATAGTGAAAGAGGCATACAATTAGACAAACAAAGCTGGAATGTGAATCCATATCTAAAACACATTTTCTCTCTAAGTATAACATCTCTGACTGCAGTTTGTCTGCCCTTTTTTGCGGGGGGGGGGGGGGAGCAGAGACTGTGAAAGAATATTCCATAAGTTCTGATTTGTGCCTTTTCCTGGAGTTGTCAGTCAACTTCATTCATACTGGAATTTGCTAAGATTGACAGTGCAGATCCTTGAAGAATTCAACCTAAACATATAAGTAGTGATGAAAGCAAATACACTTACATTTATTAATCTAGCAAGAGAGAAGTAAGGCATAATTAAGAAATCATCCCTGGTCTTGTGTATACACATTACTTTCCATACTGCGTTGCTCAGATGAGTAGCACTGAATTAGCTGCATGGAACTTCAAATGAAGATGAAGATGTACATTTGCATGTGATGTCACGGGATTATGTGGGGCTCAATTACCCATGATTACAGCTGAATCAGGAGCCACAGGTTTTCTTCTAGAATTCCTACCACTTAGAGAAAGGAGGAAAGGAGGAAATTACATTTTTGAACATAGTATGAAGTCCTCTGACCTGAACATCTAGAAGCTATTTTTTAAAATGCAATAGATAAGCAGCTCATTTATTATACAATTCTTATACAATGAAAATAACGTAATTCTTTTAAGATACTGTGCTATTTTTTTTCTTGCATGTATCATTTTATGACTGGTGTGTGTGTATATCACATTTAAATTGTGCTGTGAAGCCACACCAACCATGACAATTAACAGTGAAGGTTGGGCTTTATAAGTTATAAAGAAAAAGGATGATGTTTTGTCAGGCAGTCTTAAGTGGGATGGGTGAAACATTACTTCCAAAGCTCTGCTGGCTAAAGCTGGTGGATTCTCTGATGATTCTTTTTTTATAAAACAACTCATTATTGGTTTCAGCATGGAACAAATTTCCTCTACCAACCTCAGGCATGACAGCTGACTTAAGGCTTGCTGGAGACCCATATCCAAAGCTAGATCTACATCCCCATAATGTCCCATTTCAGAGCAAAAGGTCAATGCCCACATTGCCTTTGGCAAGCCTAAGAGAGGCTCTGGAAATCTCTCTTTAATGTCCAGGATTTTGAAATTACACTGTTCCTGCAGGAGTGCAGCTATGCTTAAACAGATTTAAACTGATTATTTTCTTTGAAGATGGATAAGGATTTTTTTGTTTTACTTTGTTCCCGTGTAAGAATATAAGGGTTTGATGCATGTGAATATTCCTGTCATCCATGACTATTTAAATCTTCTCACTTTCTGGCGGAAGGCAAGCAAACAGGTCAGGGCAAAACCAAGAGAAGGAAGGGAGTATAATAGTAGTGATTCACAGGATTCCATTAATCTCTAGTGAAACATTTAAAAGTGACAGCAACACAGAAAAGCAAGTGTGTTCCCTTCAGGTGTGACAGAGTATATCTGTACATGTAAATGTAGCAGAAGTAAACAGTTTTTTTTTTTAATCATAACAATCACACATTGCAAAACAGCCCTGATTATTAAAGAAGAATCTCCATGTTGCCATGGATGATGCTAGATCCATGGCTACAATTTCCAAAGTTCAACAGATGCATAAAAATGTATTTGATATCTATTGACAACTATGGCTATTTTTCAGGCTGGCATTCTAATTCAACTCCTGCCCATATTCAGGTTCCTTAGCCACAGGCGGAGTGAATGGCAATTGAACATTAGAATACTCTGTCATGCTCCTAGGGAAGCAAACTGTTAGGATTTTTGGAGCTTGTCCCTGAATAATCCTATCTAGTGCACACGGTAGGATATCCAGAGTCAATTACTGAGAATGGATTTTCCTTGCTTCCTTTGTCATTGAAATCTATTAGTATAATTTCATCTCATTGTATTCTGAGATGGATAAATTGCTATTCTGCAGCTCAAGCGATATCACTATCTTGCTGGTTGGAGATATTTACATGTGTCACTAGCTATTCATGCTTGTGTGTGAAACATCACAGGAAATCAAACATACAAAGATGGTATGTAAACAGCTTAAGATATTAACACTTTCATAGGATTATTACCAAGGGCAGCTAGAAAAGGAAGTGTGCTATATTGGTATCAGGAGGGCACAGTTGTAGCTTAAGACATAGCCTCCTGAGGGCATCTTTATCACTGTCTGTCATTGCTATGAGAGAGTGCCTGATGTAGTGGTCAAAGATATTGGGCTAGAAACCAGAAGACCATTCTAGTCCTTCCTTAGGCACAAAGCCAACTGGGTGACTTTGGACCAGTCGCTCTTTCTCAGCCCTAAGAAGAAGGCAATGGCAATCTTCTTCTGAACACTTCTGAAAATGTTACCAAGAAACACCAGAAGTCAAGACTGACTCAAAGGCAAAAAAAAAAAACACGGATATGTAATGTCAAAAACGTTCTGAGAAATATAACTATTATTTCATTTATTTATTTTTCAATCAATTTATGTGGCTGCCCATCTCACTAGAGCAACTCTGGCTGGCTAACACAAAATTAAAACTCAGTAAAAACCCACCAATAACAATAATAATAGTATACAACTAGTGGCAGTAAATATGGATTTACACTGAAAGTTTATTATCTGGCTATTCAGAAATAGGTGCCATTTAATTAAAAAGGATTTATTTCCAAGTAATTGGATAGAGGATTACAGTATTTATTTGGAAATAAATATCATTAAAGTCAGTGGGGCTTACTTCAGAGTAGACATTAAAACATTGCAATGTAAATCAATATTAAAATGTTTACATCAAAATAGCCATATTTTGCTGTATGCAAGGTGGGGAAAATGCAGTAGGTGTAATTGATACTATATGAATTATGTGAAAGGCATGAAAGGGATTGATTGACAAGTAAAAAAAAAAAAAATGATTAACCTTTATGGTACCACAACTGATTTAACATCACCTAACACTAGAAGTTCACAGCTTTACTTAAAGAATGTCAAAAGTGAAATAAACTATTTGCTACATAATCTTCCTTCCCTTGTACCACTCTCTGCAGCTGACAGTAATCCTCCATGTCTAACAGCCTGATCCATCTTCAAACAAAGGACAAGTTAAAACTAAGCTTCCCACTGGTGCCAAAGGTTGTACACAAAAACTACATCCAAAGAGAGAAAGAGGTTGGAGATATATTATAGTCTGGACCAAAATGGATATGTTGATAGAAAGTTTACATGGCATCTATTTGCCCTGAGTGTACAATATCTCTATCTAGCGTATTTCCTATCATAAAGAATCTTAACCATAATATGATTCACACTTACTGGCATGTGGTATTTGCTGGGGCTAGTAAGCCAGAGGGCAGAATCAACCAATGGATTATCATTGGAAGAGCAAAAAAAAAAAAAAAAAATGTTATAGGGCGGTCTCATTATTGATCCAATTTGCTATCTAGCCTCCTTTGTTGCAGGCCTTAAAATGCTTATGGAATGCATTGACATGCTAGGCTGGCTAATGATCACAAGAGAAATTATGGAAGTCAACTTTGAGAAAAAGTGCAAGATTGAAAAAAGTCCATGTTCAGGAAAAAAGAAGACAAAATTTGATTCAAGGAGTTGTAATTGCCTTTTCACACAGGAGCAAAATCAAATTTGGCAACCTTGACCAAAAGCATATTTTCACATGGGGAAAAAGGGGAACTTATAGCAATATTAGCAACACATATACAACAGGCCCCAACTCACCTTCAGGAATGTTGTTAAGACCTGGCTTTTTCTTTAGGTGCTAGGCCAGCTGAATGTAGACCCCTTTTGGTTGTTTTGCCTGGTTGCCTTTTTATATTTTGGATTTTATATTTTATATATTGTACAGGTTGTTATATTATATGGCTTGAGTTTGGGTTTCTGATTTGCTTTATTTTTTGTTTTCATGCTGTATGCTGCCTAGAATCACATTGTTTGAGTTGGGCGGCCTTATAAATCTGGTAAAAAAGAGAGAGAGGCAGGCAGGCAGGCAGGCAGGCAGGCAGGCATCTTTTGACAGAAGTAAAAGGCACAATTTGCCCATCTAGAGGAGAAGCACATTTTTAAACTAGAGCAGCAACATATGTTCCACTATATCTAAATGGAGAAGAGTTATGAAAAGCTATTTGGAAACAACACATATTCCACCTTATATAAATAGAAAATTGTTTCGAAAGCTATTTTTCTCTATGGCAGACAGGAATTCATTGCATAAGTAAGAGGGAAATGATTAGAGGTGTTTTTTTTTTTAAGGTTTTGGCAAAGAACGAGAGAATTAAAAAGAAGAGTGCTTATGCACCAAGAGACAATACCAAGAGCTTTTTAAATAGGCAAAGGAACACCAAGAGGGCTTTAAAGAAAAAAATAAACAAATCAAGGCAATATTAAGATTTTTCTTTAAAAATCCAAGAAACAAAGAAACAGCAAATGTAATCTTTCACAAATTGATTTGGAATTATGACCTACAGAGCAGTTGAAAGTGGAGGGGGGAAAAAATCTCAAGCTACATCAGCAGCATCACAATATTTCACTGGTCTGCATATATGCAAATTCAGCCACTGGGCATATGCAAATTGGTAATTTAGGAGGGAGCTTACTTATCTATTGTTTATTTAATCAATTTCTATGGTGACCCACATCACAGAAAAGAAAAGAAAAAAAGAACAATCTGTGAATGTGGTGCAGGGAACAGAAGAGAACCAAGCTTGTCACTGGAACAGGACTCAGTATTCAGGCACCTGGGAATTTCAGCTTTAGGCAGGATTCTGCCTTGTCTGTCCTCAGCTTCATCAAGCTGATGGTGATAAGTACTGTATGAAATTAAAGTCTTGTGACATTTTAAAGACCAGCACATTTATTATGGATCAGCTACAGTCCATTTTGTCAGCACATTACTCAGCAGCCATAGTCCTTGAACACTTGCGCTATAATAAATTTGTTAGTTTTTAGGTGCCACAAGTTACTTGATCAACTGCAACAGACAAATACTGACACATTTATGAAACTACATAAAACACTTCCTTAAGAAATCAGCTATGGCTGTTTATGCCTTATGAATGTATTATCAACATTTCTATACCACTCCAATCTAATGACTCTGGGTGATGTACAGAGAATTCCAGCTGAGCAATCTCAAAATGCAGTCAAGATGCAACCTGTACAATATAAAAAGATGACTCTTGTCCATCCCAACCAGGCATCACAGTCCTAAAAGGCACATTGAAAAAGGAAAGTTTAAATAAGTTTCCTAAAATCCAGGAGTCTGGAAACTAAGTGTAGCTTTACAGGCAGCAAATTCTACAATGTCCAAGTCACTACTTGAAAGGCCTATCTTCTGACCAATGCTCTTCTTACATCACATGGAGGTGAGACCCTTTTTTTAAAAAAAATTATATATATTAAGAATGACTGAATGACTCCCGACCTTCCTTTCAACAGATAAATACAATCTTATTGCCCCTTCTCCCTCTTAGATGTTTTGCAAGTCCCTTCAGCCCCTCATTTACATGGTGAGGTGAGACCCTAAGCAAGTCCTCTGCAATGACCTGGCAGGAAAATTAGAATCATGACCAGGTTAGAAAATATTTGATCAAGACTGCATACTGTTAGGGACTGAAGAAAAAGTATGTGGCAGGTTAGGCTCTTGAAGCACATCAGCTATCACCCTGTATATACAAGACACATATATAATCATATGAACACCCTTCACTACACAGACAACTGTCCCTACCACAGTTGCAGCCACATTGAGATGACTCAAGTTTCTTTGTTGCACAGAAGGGGACAAGCCTGGAAGCTTATTTCTCTTCACAGCAAAGGAGGAGAGCATTACTACTTCCTCATTGTTCTGACAATAGACAAGCAACAGTTCCAGAACCACTTTGCTATGCTTTGAAGAAAGGGAAAATGCTGAAGACTGAAGACACCACCATTTCATCCAGTGATGGTTATGGATACCTCTGAGCTACTTTTTTTTGCCCAAGTGAGAGGCAGCAAAAGGGGAGTGCAGAAGGCTTAGCAAACACACATCAGGAACATAGTAAAAGATTGTAGTATTTCCTGTCCTGAGATAGATGGTAGAAGATAGATGATAGATGATAGATAGATAGATAGATAGATAGATAGATAGATAGATAGATAGATAGATAGACATAGACATAGACATAGACATAGACATAGACATAGACATAGACATAGACAGACAGACAGACAAAACCCATAAACAAGAACTTATAACTGGTTTGTGGATCATCCACAGCCTATGAGCAATTCCAATTCTAATAAATTTCCAACAGTGATAGCATTGAAGCTTAAAACTGAGGTGCTTTTTTAATCAATTCAAAAACTCATTATGAGACCCCAAAGCTAAAATGAAATATCACTGTGCTTGTCAAGAATTCATCTCAAACCATTATGTTCTATTCCTGCATCTGCACCTTCTTTTATGTTTCTCAAAATATATCTGGTGTGGCTTCAGTTATAGGAAGGTTTTTAAAAAGGCTTTTTTGCAAGAATTCCATTAGTTGCATGGGAAAGAATGTTGGAATAGCAGTATCCAAGATGCTGTGAATCCTGGGACAATGTTTCCATGGTGCCTTAGTAAGTATGCAAATGTTGCAAACACAAAAACAAAACTAAACTAAAACCCTCCCTTTGTTTCTTGTACTTAGTACACTGTCATGAGCATGCTTAAGTATTTCAGGCTTAAGACATTCTAAAACATAATATTTCCAGGGTATTTAAAATGGATATTTAGGTCTTTTTTTGCAAACCAGACCTACTATGGATGTGGAATAACTTGATTTTCCTATTATGTCCTTAATATCCACCTATTAATGAGATATTCTAGAAGGAATGTGTTCTATAAAAGTCAAATGATGTCAATCAAAAGAAGAACTGAATAAGCTTGGAATAAATTGATAAAGAAGTAATTTTTAGCATTTCTCATGATTGGTGGATATAGTCATTATTCATTGTTTGCTTTTTATGCATAAGCAATTGCCATTTTTTTCCTGACATATGATAGATAATTGTCCTTAAGAATTTGCAAGTAAAATGTGACATTTGCATAAAGGTTTTCTTTTTAACTTACTTTCACCTCCACACTGCTGAGCTTCAGTCTGATGGAGAAAGGCACCTGGAAAGCAAAGTGGCTTTTAATGAGAGCATCCCTTATGATACAATAAATCATGTAACCTTTGACTTCTGATAGATAGCTAGTTGCCTTTACTAGAATGAATCTTCTGTATAACACTGTGATTCTGAGACTGGATTTAGGCTCTTTATGATATTTTTTTCCAATGACAGGAAAAGCCTCATACCCCTTCTTAAGACCCTCCCTGAACAATTGTATGCTGTTGTAACATGCACATCACACATTTAATCAGGAGTGGAAGCCCTTTCGGTGAAAACAATCTATTCTCTGATAGACATGGATTGTGATAGATGATGGAACTTAGGAGAACTTGTTTCCCAGTTTGAATCCAAAGAGGAATCAGCTCTTGAGAAGCATCAAGGCTATGACAGCTTGTTATTAATCTCAAGCTTAGCACCAGGCACAGACAAACAGGTATCTATTCATGTGAAAGGGAGGCTGGGTGTGAGGGCTGCATGTAGAAGGCTGCATCATGGAGTACATCAGATTTGCTACCGTTTTTTCAAGAATTGCCTAATTTGATCTATGCTTGGAAAAGAATCATATTTGTTGGTATTCTTAAATGGCAAAGGCAAACTGTGGCTTTTGTAGTATACCTTAAAAGTAGAGCTAAGAAGATAGTCCTGATTAGTAGTACAGGTAGGATGGTTAATGACAGTAATTGGGACCAGGATTTTTTTTTTTTTAGATTTTTTTATCCCACCTTTGTTATTTTTATAAATAAGTCAGAGAATATACCTAATACTCCTTCCTCCTCCTATTTTCCCCACAACAACAACCTGGTCAGGTGAGTTGGGCTGAGAGAGAATGACTGGCCCAAAACACAGTGGCAACTCCACTGGATTTTCATAAACAAAGAAACATGGATCCCTCTAAATCCAGTTTCTGTCACTGACTCAGGACTCTCATATTATTTAACTACACTATTTTTTGTTTTGTTTTTGGAAAAAAAATTTCTAGACTATCTGTACTTTATGCAATCTACAACACCCTTAACACATTTGCATACCTGTACTAATATACTGTAGTTCTTAAACCCCTCCTAAGATAATATACTTTAAACAGTTGGAATCCAAAGAGAAGGAAGTGTCAGAGTTATTTTCATACTGAAGTTAATGAGAAGTTTAGCACCAGGCTTCATGCATCCACTTTTACTTCAGAGTTAAACAACCATTTCTTCAGTAATGTGCAGATATTGTATAATTTTTGCCTTTAATGAGATGCCAAAAAAGAAGGAACATTCTGTAATTCTTGACTGAAATAATAAAGCACTACACAATAAATCAATCAACAGGAGACACGTTTGTATGGCTTGTGACGCACATCTTTTAATTTTTTTTTTCCCCAGAGAGACATCGTATAGCTATTTTAGATTTTTTTTTTTTTTAAGCAGAAACTTGACTAAGGCAACATTGCCTTTTTAATATTCTAAAAGTAACATTCTAATTTCCTAAGTGAGGAAACATTAAATAGGTCATGTCATGTCACACACACTGTTTGTTGTCACTGAATCTTTTTATCCCCCCATTTCAGCATTCTATGAATGTGCTGCTGAGTAAATTTATAATATTAGGAACATATTGTATGTGCTGTCGCAAAGTGACAAGGATGGAGAAGGGCTTGCCTATTAAGAAATTACTGCCTTGGTAAATGTGGCTAATCCCAAAACACTAGAAACAAATTTTGAGAATTCTCCACTGAGTAAGCCCTCCCCCTCTCCTCCTCCTCCTTTTCCTGGACTGGCTAAGGTTATGAGGTTCTGAGATAATTTTACATTATGTAGAAAGCATCTTAATCAAGTGTTATATTTTTCTTCTACCCCTCACATTTTTTTTAATGTTAACTTCATACAGTTAAACTCATTGCTATTATACAGTATGCACTGCTGTAGCTGCACTGATGGAATATTTGTTAGTGTGATATAAGTTTTTCGGTATGAATTATCTTGGGAAGAACATTCTTTTTCACTAATCCTAGAACTGGGCAAAACTGTACAGGACTATGAGCACTATATGGGATTCAGTGATATTTTCTGTTTTGTACTCCTGCTTACAATAGCACTTAATCTTTCTCTTCCAATGGTTTAATATTTAACCCTTTACTGGTGTATTTTGTGTGTCTATTACAGTCCTGGGGAGGGGGTGGGTGGATTTCTTGCATTTGCTGGTGTCTTAAGGCTTTGTATCAGATCCTAGATCCTTTGTATCATATTTTAGCAGTATATCTTCCATTTAAAATTGCATTGGTTTAACAATTAGTGATGCCTTTCTTTTGAAGTTGTTTGAATTCTCATTTGTTACTAAAACAAGGAATGGGGAAAAATTAAAGATCACTGTGGTAAGGCAATCCAGAAGATTCCAGATTTAATTTCCAGGATCATCAAGCATAGCTGGGAAAAATTTTAGGCTGAAATCCCACAAAGCAGAATTGCTTTTGGGCAGTCCCTGCAATATAATTACTGAGCAAATAGACCAGTAGTATGACCCAGTATAAGGTTGTTTCTTGTGTTCTGCTTTTTTTCTGTCATGAAAAGTAACATTCAGTTTAAGAAATCCTGTTTCTTACTTATAAATAACCATTACTATTATTGTTGATATTGTTCAGTGCCCTGCTCATTTAAAAAAAAAAAGTTTGTGGCAGCTTTTCAACAGTTCAAAGTGTTATATTTTCCAAATATAACATTTTCCCAAGCCATTCACAACTGGGGGCAGGAGGGTCAAAATGGCAGACACTACTATAAAGAAAGCCCCGTTTCTTTGTAGATATATATTTCTAATCCCTGGTGGTGCCTTCCATTTTGACCCATTTAGCCCTCTGTTATAGATGGTTCTGGCACTTTCTGAAACAAATGCTGGAGTTTTCACTGGTGTTATAAAGTCAAAAGATTCTCAGCCACTTCATTCTCCCTGAAAGATAATTCCAAAAAAAAGAAAAGAAAAAGCAATTTACAATTCTAATTCCAATTGCAGAATACCTAGCTAAGGACCTCAAGAGACACCCTTCAACATAAGACAGGCTTAGGTGCAACAGTCCTTTAATAGGACATCATTGAGATGATACAATAATTTATTACATTTAGATAACTCCTTTAATTCAGGTGCTGAAAGTGGTGGTTATTCACATTAACCACTAAAAACGCTAATCCTACACATCTCTATGGAGACGAAATGTTGAGTTCATTGGGACATTCACCAGCCAAAATGGGTTTAAGGACAAGTGATTAATACATTCAGGTAGTTGATAATACTATTCATGTGTTAGTACTTTCTACAGTTAGATCATTGGGCAATTAACACATCATTATCTACTATAACTAGGTCTTGTAAAAATTCCTGAACATCTCAGACTCAATAATTGTTCTACTTTACACAAGCTAATTTTGAAGTGTTTTAGAAGAAAGAAATCATTAGTCTTGGGATTGTATGAGTATGATAGGAACATGGAAACAGCTTTTATACCAAGTCTGACCAGTGTCCAGATAATTGCCTATTGTCTCTTTTGATTGGTACTTTCTCTCTACAGTGCACAAGTCTTTCCAAGCTGTTTGAAGATATCTGATCTTTTGCAAACGCAGCAAGCTCTTTACAACTGAAGTATGATCATCCCTGAGTGAGATAGTACTTACTCTAGGATTATTTTTTTTTTTGAAAAATTCAGTGCTTAAAATATTTTAATTATTGTTTAAATCATTAAAAATTGAAACATTAATTAGTAGAACTTTTGTGTCTGTATGTGAGTGAGAAAGAAGTGAAGAGAGCTTTGTTTATCCTTTTGCTTCTGTTCCAAATACGTACTTAAGCAGTGGAGAAGGAAAAAGACAACAAAATGGCCTATCTAATCCTCTGGCAAACAAAAAAGAAGACCTAAATTTGATGAAAAATCTATTCTCTTCAATCTCCAAAAGTGTGATTTTTGAAATGCATTAGCTGGAACCTAAGTGAGAATCATCCTTCCTGAAGCAGCTAATTTTGGTTTTACAAAAAAATGTGGATGGTATGAAGGATCACTTTTGTCAATCACACTTTTAATGCAGGTCATTGTGTTAAACCAACATCTTGGTTTGCTAATGGTTGATAAGTCAGGACTATGAACCTTTTAGCAGACAAGTGGAAAATTAGATGATTTATTAAGTAGCCCCTTCCCTGAAAGACATAAAAAACAGGCTTTAAAAGTGGCATTGTTGATTTGCTTTCTATGGAATAAATTCCGTCTTTCTTATCTGAAAAGAATAGAAGTAGATTGAAAGATTTATTTAAGATTGGTAGCTCTTTAAGCTTTATATTTGGCCCAAAGCCTGGATTAGTTAGGCAAAGTGTGAGGGTTAATCCAAAACTGTGCAGACTGGAACCAAAACAGCCAACTCCAAACTAGACATTAGAATCCCAAATCTTGCACTTCTTTTCCCAAATGCTATTTTGGAGGAAAACATGATTTTGAGCTATTATATAGTGAAATCATGCAGCATTTTATTTTGTAGATTCAGCATAAGTAAACGAGATATGGAGAGAAAGGGAAAAAAAATAACAGTGTCTAATGATGAAGAAAATATCTGATCTTTTCTCAGGAGCAACAGGGTTAGGCTCTTCTCAGTTTCATACTACAGTATTTTCATGTTGTTATGGTTCTCTTCAAACTAATGATATCCCTTTCTAATGTCTTATTTTTAAGTTGAGACCACGTGACCCACTAATGTGATCTAAGAAACAGTGTTGTATATATGTGTGTTGATATAGACAAACACTCCCATAAGGCTCATCTCCATAGTCACTTTTGCCTTGCTTGCCTCTCATCTTGGAGCCGGGAGGCACTCCTGTCAACCTAACACTTGATTCCTCCGTTGTATGCCATTACTGGATGTTGTAATATTGCTGTCCATACAGCTATACTATGCAACGCCACAGAGAACATAAGTGGTAGTTTTCTCTGGCTGAAATTAGAATAGCACTAGCTGTGGGAAAGGCCACCATCAATTGTTGTACAGAACATTACAGGGTAGTGTTTGTATGGTCCAGGTGCTCTTTCTAATCATTTTCTATCCTTAACTTTTGGAAAGAACTATTGACCTGTTCACCAAATGATCACTAGATAACAGCAAACAGTTTGTCTCTCTTTACTGCAATGTGGTAATCATCTTGATTTGTGTTGCCCCAATATGCCAATGTATAAGCATTCTTCGGGTTTTGATGAATGTAGAAGCTGTTTTAAAACGTGCTGCCCTTGGATACATTTACATAAATTTATCTCAATAATTGTTGACCTGTCAACACTTTCCAAAAGTTGCCACTAAACATAATATTAATGGGACAAAAAGAATTATTATATACATGCTTATAGCGCTTCTAAACAATAAAAGTAATTTAAATGAAATTATTTTAAATTTACCCCTGTTTCCCAGCCCAGCACTGCATACTTTTTAGAAAGCACTTCATGGTAATCCCTTGAAGGCCACGTGTAGCTCTTGTCCTGAAAGAAGTTGCATATGCCTCATCTACAGTGAGATGACTTCAACTAAAAGTTTTCTTTCTACAGTTGTTCACATTACATGCACACTAATCAAGTGAAAGACTACAAGACATGCATGGCTCCATTTGGGTGTTTGGCTAACTACAAATAATATTTTAATAGGTTAAAGATAATCCATAAATGTTAATCAGATTTTTACCCATAATTTCATTTTTTAAATTTTTTATTTCTTAGCTTGGAAATTATTCAGGTGACATTCTAAAACAAGGGTCACCAAACTCTTCAGCTTATCGACCCCTTCATGAAGTTTCAGATTGTTCAGTGACCCCCAAACATTTATTATATGAAACTATTTTAATAAATATTACTTTAACTGATAGAGTGCTATGAATAAAAATAATAAACGATAACAACAACAATAATATAACCACAAAAATATGAATAGGTAATAATTAAAATATGAAAAATATAAGATTTAACATACCTTTTTTACTGAAAGTGCTGATATAATTAATGGGAAGCATGCATCTGATAAGCACTAACAAAGGCAATGATATCTGATAGGAGATTGGTGAGTTATAGTTATAAGTCATCACACTCTTCCAGGTTCAGTCTGTTCCTATTGACCTCCAGACTTTTACTGACCTTCTTTTGACCTCCCCAACATTTATCAACTTGTTGGATAGTCCCAACGACCCTTTGTATTGACCTCTTTGGGAACCCTGTTCTAACAGAATGTTCAGCTTTTTGCAATGAGGAAATGGATCAACTCTTTTGTCCAGTGCAGCATTATCATCTCCTGTTAAGATGGGTTCATCCATGCAGAGGATAACACACTCAGCAATAATTACATGGAAAGTATAATCAATGTAATAAACATCTTGTTGAGAATGGAAAAGTCAGAATGATAAATGGGTCTGTTTCTTTTTTGGTCTATGTCAATTTCACTAGAGATAATTCTATTTTGCTCCATTTCCATGAAAAAAGAAACTGTATCTTTAAAAATTACTTGAAAATACATGTCTAATTACAATTTTCAAGTAATAAATCAGATTCTGGAATCTCAAAGGCAAATTACTATGATAATTACTATGTATAGTTGGGTATCATCAGTATGCTGATGATACCCAACTATACATCTCCATCCCTGGTGCCTTAAGTGATGCTGTGACTACCCTTTCGTGGTGCCTGGAGGCTGTGGGGGCCTGGATGGGGGACAACAGGCTTCAGCTGAACCCTGGTAAGACGGAGTAGCTGTGGATACGGGGAGCCTCAAGATCTAGGACTTTGTCATCTTTGGTTCTTGACGGGGTTGCACTACCCCAGACAGACCCGGTGCGTAATTTGGGGGTTCTCCTGGACTCATGACTCCTGTTCGAAGAGCAGGTGGCAGTCGTGGCCAGGAGGGGCTTTGCACAACTTTGTGTCGTGCGGCAGTTGCGCCCCTTCCTGGATCAGGGGGACCTCCGCACGGTCACTCATGCCCTGGTCACCTCTGGGTTGGACTACTGTAATGCACTTTACATGGGGCTACCCTTGAAGAGTATCCGGAAGCTACAGCTGGTGCAGAATGCGGCGGCGCGGACAGTTCTTAATGCCCCTAGGAGGGCACATATAACACCGCTGTTGCGCGAGCTGCATTGGTTACCAGTTTGTTTCCGGGTCCAATTCAAGGTGTTGGTTATCACCTTTAAAGCCCTTCATGGCACGGGACCAGGTTATCTGAGGAACCGCCTCGCCCTGGTCACTTCAGCCAGCAGAAGGGGCAGGTTGCAGACCCCACCGGTCAGGGAATTTCGATTGGTGGGGTCTAGGCAGAGAGCCTTTTCTGCTGTAGCGCCTGCCCTATGGAACATCCTGCCTCCTGAGGTCTGGTGTGCCCCCTCCCTCATGGCCTTCAGGGAAGGTATTAAATCCTGGCTTTGCCAGAAGGCCTGGGGGCCAGAGGGGGGCTCGCACCTGTGGAGATGGCTGGTGGGATGATGGGTTGCCCCCCCCAGCATCTTACAGATTTTTATAGGGCCAAAATTAGAGGTTTTTTTACAGTATTTTAATATGTTTTTAAATTATTTATAGTTTTTAGCCATCTTGGAGAGAATTGTATTTCTTCGTTTTTATTGTGAGCCGCCCAGAGTCACTCGTGGGGGAGATGGGCGGCATACAAGCCGAATAAATAAATAAATAAATAAATAAATAAATAAATATAAACTTTCATGAATTATAGTTAAATTATCAAAACTACTTCTCTTAATATTTTTGTGGTTTTGTACAATTGCGCATGGTTTAACATTTTGTTTTCATTTTGTACTCCCATTTCAATATTTCTTTTAAGTGAGGAAATGCCTAGGAACAGTCTTCCCCATACCTAAACCTTATCCAGATTTATTAAAGTTTGGAAGGTGCTGTAGAAAACTCATTGGCAAACAGAAATCTTATTTCCTATAAAGAATTGAAACTTCAATCCTAATTAGAAGAGAAACATTCCGAATCAAGTGGTGGGGGTTGGGGGAGGTCTTGTTTTTGTTTATAATTTATATTTTTCAAGAGGAAGGTTTGAAATAGCCATGAATGATTTCTCACTTAACAAGGGAAAGAAAAAGAGAGACCTTGAAGATGTTGCTAACTTTTTCTTTCCTTCTGGCAGATGAAAATGACTAATTTCTTCCATCATTCAGGCCTCCTTGCCAATCTTACCCATAAAAAGTGCCAATCTCATGTTAGTTTGCTGCTTCATCAAGCTGTAGGTTTGTATTTCAAGCGTCACAAAGCACATAAATACTTTGAAATATTGGTTGATACAGCCTGACTGAAGCTAAGAAGGTCGTATGAATTACCTCAAAGTAATCAACCAAGTAGAACAAAGCAATTTTTATACTTTTACTCAGTCACCATATGGGAAAACACTGACATTTGAATAATCAGCCTTTCCTTTAATTACTTTATCAATGCATATAAGAAATGCTGATAAGCATTCAAACATTCTAAGGTTATTCAGAATACCTGGACTTTAGTTCCTTCAATATGTAAACTGAAGGTAAGGTAAACCATTTTGTGGATAAAAAAAATTCTCACAGATGAAGAAAGAAGACTGACCAGCGTACAAGTAGACTAGATTTTAAAACAGGTTGTAGACTTAAAAAGGCAAGGATGTGATCACTAAAGTATGATCAGTAATTCTATGCGACATACTACTCTACAGTAATTCCAATTTAAAAACAAACATCATAATTACAATTCCCTATTTCTCCTGCCCTGGATAATGATTTAACAATAAAAGCTTGAGTTCGCATATTATTGACACATGATGGAATCTATTCATTCCTTTACAAGAGATAAATAGAATTTCCAAACTTGACATAAGATTCATAATACCTTCAAGCTATGTTAGACCATTTGGAACTTGGCCAAAGTTCACAGAAAGAAATTCAGCATCTGTAACAAGCCATGATAATGTCAAAATGATGGCACATGCATCATGATATTATTGTACAAATGGCACAAATATTTCATGACAACACAATGTCTGACACTATTTAAGTTATAGGTGGAGAGCTGTGTTAGTCTATGGTAGTCAAACATCAGGAGAAATCTGGTAACACCTTTCTAGACTAACACATTTTATTAAAAGATACAAGGTTTTGTGACAGCTCACTTTGTTAGATTTCTTAGCATGAAAAGGAACTACCAGACTCTTTCTGAAATATATAAGTCATATGTATGATGATATCATGATGTATGTGATCATTTTCACCCTTTCCATGAATGGCCATCTTCCTAACTCCAATCCTTTCTCTTGGCTTCTCTTTCACTGCTCCCTTCCCCATAGATCCATTATTCTAATGGAGGATCATGCTTATCATATTGGGCTATTGTTATCACTGACTGATTAAACCTGTCTGTAACCTTGCACTGTTACTCGGTTGTTTTGGGCTGCCTACAGAGGCTCATGGCTGTTAGTTCTTCTGGAGGTTTCAGGAAAGCAAACAGCAGAAATACCTACTCCTGCTTCTAGTGTTTTTTGCTTGATAAGTAGAAAAGATGCACTGTTATCAACCACTGTTTGCCATTGATAGTACCAGAAATAGAATGTCTCTGAATGCCAGTTGCTGTGAAACAAAACTGCTAGTATACTCATGTCCTGTTCGTAATATTTCCAATAGTTGATTGGAAGAAGAATATGGAACTAGAAAGGAATTAATTTGTCTGGTTTGAACCAACGTGGCTTGTGTTCCTTTGCGACAAAAACAATAAAATACAAAAGTCATGGGGGTGCTTTTCACTAATTGACAACTCTCAGTACTGAACAGGGATATCAAATGCTTAGAAACACATTTATAAACCTTCTATGTTTATATACCATGAAGATGGAACTCTCTCTGAAATAATTACTCTCAAAAAAAGTTCAAAAGAAAGAGAACATGTGGATAATAATCAAATGTACATTTGACTCTTTTTGTTATGATCAGATGTAGCTGCTCATTTTCCCAGCAGCTCAGATTACTGAACATCATCTTAGAAGCCTTCATACTGTGCTCAGCTGGGGCAGCATGAGGGAAGGGACACCCTAATGGAAGAATTATGAATTACCTCAAAGCTTTTGAAAGACAATACAATTATCTTGTCTATTCATTTTTACTCAATGGATTAGAAAGAACGGTTTCTCACCTCCCATCTCTCTCTCTTTTTTCTCCCAACCAGGTGAATTTTGAAAAGAATGTCAGTTGATAATGCTTGAGATTTCCACTAATCGATTTCTAATTACAAAGAAAGAGTAAAGCGAATCATTGTGACCTACATCAGCAATCTTCATGACTGTTCACCTTCGATTTGTGCCTGAAAACTCAGAGGCAGAAGGTTTCCAGTGAATGTACATGAGGTAACATGGTACCAAAAGTCTCCACGTTTCTGGGCAACTTGTGACTTACATTTAATTTTTCCTCTAGACTTTGAAATAAAAATATTGTATATATAATGTTAAGGGACAAAGAAGCACTACTGAACATAAGCTAAAAATGAGTAACAAAAAACATGGTCAACACAATATATATCAAATAATTCCTAACTAATTAATGAAGGCTATAATGCTGCCCATGACATTTTACAATCCCTGGTTTATGTATCTGCACTATATTTAGTTATTTATTTATTTACTGAATTCATTAGTGGCCCATCTCCCTTTATCCAAGTGACTCTAGGCGGTGTCTCTTTTATTCTTTTTTTCATATTTTCTCTTGTATTTAGTTATATGTTTTATTCAAAATGCTTGATTAAAAGAAAAAGAAAAGGCATGCAAATGTTATCTCTACATCCGTAGGATGAAAAAGAAAATAATCAATGAGTGCAATTAAAGGAATCTTCCTCTTCAACAGAGACAACAGAAAGTCCCCCCCCCCCCCTTAATTGCAGGTTTTACCTCACATACTTGGGATGACTTTCTTGTGTCTGTCATAAAATGCTTTAAAATATCCACAAACCTAGAGCCACCAAATTATGTGTTCTGTATGTTTTGCATTGCACAGAGGTCTGTTCTCATGCTGATAAAAAGAAAATTAAATGTATTTGCAGTTCAAACTACTCCTCACGCTCATAACAACTGCCTGAAAAGAGTCAAAGTGAATAGCAGGAGTCAAATTAGAATCAGATTTAGATAGACATAGAATTAATTACTGAAGGTTTTCTTTCAAAAAGCATTTTATGGGAACAAGAAGGTATCATACTAAAAAAATGCAAGTCAGGGAGGCAAGCAGTTTAATCTTTAGTAGTAGCATGCAGTGACTAAAAGGTGCTTGATATTCATTAAAAGAGGAGGCAGCTCACAGTAACTAGTGAATGATTAAATTTGCATAAAAGTACGCTATTAAATTTGGCCTGAATAGGGGAAAAACTCTTTAACCATATTTTTTTGTCAATTGCTAGGCAATAAATGAAATGAATATGTGCCTAATGCAATCATTTGTGAAACAACAGATTACCTCCTCATGGAACTTCTCATAACATTAAAAGATCTAATGAGGGATTTAGGCTCTTTGATTTTATTTTCTCCATTTAATTATTTCTTTGGGTTTTATTATTGCTAATGGAACTGCCTTTTTTTTTTTTTAAAGGACGTTGAAGTACAGTTGGAACAAAGGGAAGGTTGACAGGGCTTTGAAATGCACCTGTTTGGTGGCCTGGTATTTTCGAAAGACTTTATATATGTTTATGAAACACCCTCTCTTTCAGAAAGTATGAAAGCCAACCAAATCTCTAGGAAGGTAGAAATGTTTCTTCATTGTCAAGGCAACAGTGATTAATAGACTGCATTATTCTATAACATGCCGCTGTGAAGAAAGCATTGCAGCCGAGCAAAAGAGAGCCTATAGCTTGGCCAGGTTGGTAATAAGGATTCTTCAGCTAGTGTGAATGCAGATAAAGAATTAGCAGCATTTTGTCATCAGTGAAATTGGCAAATAGCCAAGTCATTAGCCATAGAGAAGGCTAGTAGAATCATGGTCAACCCTCACAGAAATTACTAAGATGGAGCAAATCCTTCAGAAGAGATATTCCCAACAGTAATGCAAGTGAAACAGTAGCACAAGTGAAGCAAGTATTAAAGAAGTCACATCATTTGAAAGATTCACTATGAAACGTGTCCCCTCTTGGTTCTGATAGCTGCTTTGCTCACTGTTCATGTTGTCTTTGGATGTGAGACTAAGGAAGAAAACTCAGGAATCGCCTGGAAAGTCAAAGAGACCAGTTCATGGGATTCAAAATGGCCTCCAAGCCACTTTTGGTATTATTCTCAGAATACCCCTTCATCCACCCTGGCAAAGTTTGACAAAAAAATAAAAAAAAATCTTGAAATACACTTGTAAAATACGGCCCCTAAAAAGCAAGCAAAATAGCTCTCTGTTAAAAGTACATCTCATTCTGTATTCTGTATCCTGTATCTTGTGATTTTTAAAAATAGAGGTTTCACATTTGGAATTCATACCTCTAGAAATTATTTAATTGTGTTACTGGAATATTTTCACTGGCTTGATAATATGGAGACTGTCAAGGTGAAGAATATATGAATTCTTTGTGGCTACCTGCCAAATTTAGGAAACCATCCATGGTTAAGTTAGACTTAACATTGTACCTAGATTCAATAATACACCCTGTACATTTAATGAAAGCCTTTGGTGTAGTGGTTCAGGTGCTGGCCTAGAAACCATAAGACTGTGAGTTCCAAGCCTCCCTTAGCATGAAAGCCAGCTGGGTGACTTTGGGCCAATCACTCTTTCTCAACCAACCCACCTCACAGGGTTGTTGCTATGGGGAAAAATAGGACACAGGAGTATTAGGTATGTTTGCCACCTTGAGTTATACATAAAGAAGGTGGGATAAGAATATAATAATAATAAGTTACGGTTCTGTTCAATATAACCCAAAAGTTGATTCTGCAGTTTGAAACCGGAAAAAAATATGAAAATAAAATATTATTTTCATGATCAATTCAGTTAATTAATCCATTTCCATGAGCATTCCAAAGAAAGAAGCAGAAAGTTTATCTACAAGTTAAATGTGCATGTCCTTTTGTATTTGATTCAACTTTGCAACGTTACGTATTGGAAGAAGTTATGCTCTCTTCCTTTTTCTGATTTTGTTTGGCGTATTAAAGCTTTGCTGTGTTGCAGTGCTCTACCATTAGGTGTCACAATAGCTCTGCATGGACAGTTAACACCATTCCAGAAGTACTTAACTGCAAAGTATTTATTGGCTGGTCCCAAAGTCCAAATTTTCCAACTGCTAATATTATGGTTTAATTTTGGCACATGGGATGAGATGGCTGTTGGGAACTAGAGAGGAATTCACAGTGTTCTTTCAAGCTAGCTGATGCCATTTTTACCCAGAACGTCTTAGCATAATGTTCTAGGACATTCGGAAAACAATAAAATCCTCTATTGGTAGCCATTTTCTTTTCTTTTCTTTTTTTTTTAGATTGCTCCAGAACAATATAACTCCCAGAGAATTTGGAGAGGAAAAAATTGAGTCTATTAGCAGCAAAATAGAACTCTGCTGATAAAAAGACCCTGGAGAGGGTTGGGAAGGAAGAAGACTGTCACCACCTATTAGTGGGGCATCCAACTGTTCAGTTTATTCCACAACACTAAATGTGTCTACTTAGAAGTCCCACTGAGTTTTCCTCTCATTAATGTGTAGAGAATGGTAACCTCAGATTTCTGCATACAGCAATGCTCAATCAACACCATCAGTTCCATATGTATTAAACATAAATAATTTTCAAAAGTGAATTGAAGGGTGTTACATCCATGCAGGGAACATAAAATAACATGGGGGGGGGGAAGCCCTATCATTTAGAATAGTAGTCCTATAGGAAAATGACACATATTTTTAAATATTCCTTAAGCTGTAAAAGATATTCCAGATTCATTTCCCTGTGCTGCTCATAACACTCAATTTTCATGTTATAGAATTTCAGATTAACAACCCTGTATCTTAAACATAAAGATTAATAGAAAAAAATATCTATGATTCATTTACTGAACTTTATTTGTCATTCATAATTTAATAATAAACTGCTCGTTTTAGTTTTTCAAGTGCTAGAAAAGTGGTCATTCACCAGAAGAAAATAAATCAATGAAGACAAGAAGAATTATGACTGAAGTACATGTGATGATGATGATGATGATGACTATGAAGAGGAGGAGGAGGAGAAGGATAGGACCACTTCTACTGATTAAATAGAAAGATCAGCAAAAAATTAGCTTCTGTTCTGTTTTTATTGTTTACTAATTCCAGTTTGTCTTTTAAGAACTATCTCAGTAACCACTTCAGGCTTGTATGATTCTTTTTCCTCTCCCAATCTATTTTATCTTGTATCCTTGGTTTTTAAGGTAGAAATCAAGGGAGATCATTACTGATCTCCATAAGCTTTTTATAAGGGATCTTCAGAAAAGGGTAAAAATCCTTCAAATAAATTAATTGTTCAAATAAGTTCTGAGAGCATTCTGCCACACTGTCTGGCTTCTAAAACCAGTCATAGCAAGGTCCATACCTTTTTCCAGCCAATAACTACATATGACTATTGCATGGTTTTGAAATTGTACTTCAAAAGAAATACTGGTAGAAGAACAAAAATTAAGTTACATTTAATTTGAATTACATTCAAACAGGGTGTCAAAAATTTAAAACTTCAAATTTAAAGCATTTTGTACAATCCAAGTTGTTTCTCATTTTGAGGGCTCAATCCAGCCCACTTAACCTCTCTGGTTTTTAAGTAAGACATGAGTATAGGTGTAAATGAGAACAAACAGAACTTTTAAACTTGCTTCATGTGATCTAGATTGTTACCAAAATGTTCTAACTAGGCTTTAGGTTGAGCTGAATATCAGGAAATTCCAGAAAATGTTAGTAATATAATGTGAATAAACAGTACAGCTGTTGGCTATGGTATTATAAGAATAATATAAGAATTCTTTTTTTTTTTCCTGTTACATGCACAGTTACTTTATTTCTCATTCTTTAATTCTTTTTTCTTTAAACTTTACTTGAGTCTCCTGAAGTATACTACCAGTATAATTATACTACTCATCATTTATCTCATGTAAAATGGCTAACAATCAATTGACACACACTCATTATATCACAGGAGTTCTTAAAATCTACTCCACCTTCTTGTATAACAGAATGATTTGCAGCCAGTTTTCAATGGACAGTTACAGTTATACAATTAGCATATAACAAGTGTGACCTGTGTTGCCCATTTAAAGAATAGTATGATGATGGAAAAAGTCAGGGCATATATCTTTATAGCACAAAGTTTTCAAAATTAATTCAGAAAACAAGACATTATGAGTATGTAAATTAGCCAAGATGTGATTTGAATTTGAGATTAAAAGGTAGCAAACTTCAATCCAAATTTGAGTTTGAAGATTCAAAAGCTACACATTGCATACACACACAACCACAAACTCAACCCTTTCTGGATACACTTACGAAGTTTTGGATGGTAGATTTCATTTGGAGATTGAAGGATGTTTTATTTTTATATTGTTATATGTAATACTACTACTATTTTAAACTCCCTAAATACTTGTAATTGGGCAGTGTGAAAAGTTTTGCAGTACATACACATATATCCTTATATGCATGTACAGAAAAAGAAAAGCTTCAGCTGATAAAATGGAAGTATATTTCTGTAAATTTTCTGTGTTGCAGCTATAGTATACTGTATGCTTGTTTCCACCAATAATTCTGAATATTCTCTTTTTTTCCCAAGTAATTTTATTAAAGATTATAATTACAATAGTAAAAAATAATACAAATTAAAAGAAAGATAGAAAAGTAGAAAGGGAAAAGGTCCAAAGGGAAAAAAATAGGAAAGACATAAAGATTAAAAAGAAACAAAGAGAAAAATAAGAATATAGTATTTAAAAAAGAAAAGAAATATATAAAGAAGTGACTCCCTACCTTTATCACAACAACTATAAACAATTTTAATAACTTTTCACCTCCTCTTAAATTAAATTAAATACCACAACAAAACATCTATTTGTCCCATATCCCATCTCTTATCTATAAACAAATCCATAATGTGTTGTCATTTCATTCCTGGTGTGAGCAAAAGACCATTAAGGGTTACCAGAGATAACAACATATCTATTTTAACCTTGATAAAATAAGCTAACTTTATATTCCTTCTTTTTAGTTCTAACAATCTTAATCTTTAATCAATTCAAGTAATGATGCAGAACTTGATTTTTTTTATTATTTCTTCTTTGTCCCTTCTCATGGATTCTTTAAAGTTTTAACAAGTCTCTTTTGTAAATCCAATATAGAAAAATTATCCAGGTCACTCTCTTGGTTTATTATTTGTATGTCACTTTTAATCATTAAAACACCAGCTGGTTTCTTTTGTATGTCCAGTGTAACATCTTTTTCCATGTCATCGTTCTAGCCTGTCATTTGTAAATCCACTTTCAACTCAGTCTCTGTCTTGTCATGTAAAACTTGTTACTCTTTCATAACATATTTTAGATATAGTCTATCCATAGAGGCAGATATTGCTGTTGACATTGTTAATATTAATTTCTGACTGAATTCAATATTCCCAGTGTTAGAATATTTTGTGCCATTATGCTAATCAATTGGTTTTGTGATTTGATGGAAGGATAAGAAGAATGTTTCCTTTTCCACATTTATTTTTATTTCTCTGCTGATTTCCCCTTTAATTGAAATCTTTAGTTCCTTCTGGTGTCCAAATTTTAGAATCTTATCTTATGTTTTTTTTAAAAAAATTCAAAACAAAAGCATTATTATTTATAATGAATTCCAAAATCTTATTTCAAATTTATCTGGACCCTTAGTCCATTTGTAGCTTTCAAAATCAATGTTTTAATCAACCTTTTGCTGTTTATTTTTTGTTTTTTTTGTTTTGTTTTAATCTGCGCTCAGTCGTTACCGACTCTGCAGTGACTGCTTGGACGAGTCCTTGCAGTTTTCAAGGCAAGATGTTTCGGAAGTGGTTTGCCAGAGCCTCCTTCCTAGAGCAGAGCCCAGCTGGCAAGCTCAGGAGGCGGAGTTTCTGTTGCTTTGCGCCCTTTTCGGGCGAGCGCGGTTTCGCGCTTACTGGCAACTGCTCCTGACTCCTTTTGCAAGGCGCTGCCAGCATTTTTCCTCCCACTGGAGTGAGAGTACCCATTTATCTACTCACGTGAGTTTTCGAACTGTTGGGTTGACAGGAACTGGGGAGGAAACAGGAGCTCACCCTGTTAACGCAAAGGCTGGACTCGAACCGCTGAAGCGTCGACCATTTCTGGCCGGCAACTGTCAGCATCATTAAGCCGCTGCGCCACCACGTCCCCCGTTTATTTTTTAAAGAATGTTAAAGTTCTTAAGCTTTTAGTTAAAATTTTCCTTCATTATGGATTGAAGGCAGACTCACCCGGTGTTTTCAGACTTGTTGATCCAAAGGTTTCTAATAGCTGAAAAGTAATCAAAAATCAATTTATGAATGTGATTAGAAAAGGAAGCACATGAACTTAGTGTTCTTACAGAGGCACTGACTGCAGTTTGAGCAAGATGACTATTCCCTTATCTCCCAGTGCTCAAAACCTGCCAGTGACCATTGTCTTGCAGTCTCCTCATCAGGAGTAACTGTCTGGAGCACTTATGGACAATCCCTGGTCCTTTCCTCTATCCAGAAAGCTTCAAAGAACTACTCGCCAGTTCTTCGTTCTTCACTGTGGTCGCCAGCTCCGCTTTTTGCAGTCTGCCATTTCTTCCTCTGGATAATTCTGAATATTCTCCAATATTTTCTTCCCCTGACTATTTACTGACTGAATGATGATATCAGAATTGCAGAAATATTGCATTTAAGATGCTCTATATCAAATATAAACACTCGAGATGTTTACCCTGGAGTAACAATATACACTTGTAAGAAACATTTCTTTTAAAATACTGTCCTGGGTAACAGTATGACTTTAAAACACATTACAGTTTCAGTAACTTGCTCCTGCATTTTATGATTTGCTTGGAAGGAAAAATACTAAAAAAAAAAAAAAAAAGGATGCATTCAGTTATTATAACCTTGAGATGGATTTTTTTCCCCCCATGTATAAAAACAGGGTTGAAAGTCACTGTGGAAATGGCTTTTAGACTAATTGAAAAAAAAATCATAATGGAAAGTTCCTCTCAAAATAGTTTACAATCTAAAAATGAATGGATTTTGAAAATAAAGTAGATAGACAACTAAAGTGCAGCATAAATGATATATTTTAAATGATTGTGGCAAAGTAATTAAATGAGACAGAAGGGCAGAATTTGAAGATAATATAACATACATTTCAGCAGTTTTTAGAAAAGATAGGAAAACAATATCTGGGCATGTGAAAAAAATTATATTCATGCATATAAAAGAAGAGATGCTTTCCTCTAGCAAGTAAAATATTTTTTCAGCTTAAGAATTGGAATAGAACAATGAGACAGAGCAAAGGTGGGAACTTAGGGGTCTTCCTCTTGAGAACAACTCCCAGCATCTGGCTAGAGTGGCAGAAAGTTCTTCAGAAATGTCTGGAAGGAGAACGTTTCCTGTCTTGTCATGAAGGGAATATTTTTTTTGAAAATGCTCTGTTTATTCCGTAGTCTCATATTATATAAGAGAAAATGGCAGATGGAAGGATAAAGACTTCCAGGAAGGTGGAAGACTATAAAGGAAGTTAATCTTATTAATAGAAAATAAATTAGCAATGAAAGGGAAAAAATGTTATAAAAAAAATCTGAAAGTATCTTTTGAACACAAGAACAGCAGTAATTTTCACATTCTTATCCTCCAGAAGATGTAGAAATAGGAAAAGTCTTGCTTGTGCATAAGCTGAAGTAATGTCAATATTTGACAGACTCTCCTGATATCTTTCGAATATAGTCCTTCCATTCTAACGAAGAAGCTATAGAGCAGAGACCCATCAGAATGATTTACATGTTTGGAAAGTGCAGTTATTTTAGAAAATTAAATGAAACAATGGGACACCTGGATTTTACATTGAACTGAAATTGAAAATAGCCATATGTTATGCTTGTTACATGAATATAACAGAATCATAAGATAATTGTGTTTGCACTTTAACAAATATGGGAACAATTGGGGGAGCCTTGGGTTCCAATGGAAGTATGTGTGAATGCTGAGGAAAATGAAAACCAAGAAAATAAAGCACTATTACTGGTCACACACACACACTTATTCAAATATCCATGCATGGTTTGAGTATGGTTATTTCATTCTCTTTTCTGTTATTGCTATCCTTCCTTCCCAAGGATTGTGCTGGCTTCTTATGAATGAACTCATTTTAGTTTTATTTAAATCTGACTGGATGGATTTAGAGTAGCCACGTCTATTAAATACAGGATTCCCCCCCCCCCACTTTTTCTAAGTCTTTATATAAGGAGGTGATAGTAGTATCTACTCCTCACTTAAATTTCAGGCATAAAAATCATAATTGGTTAAGATTACCAAGTGAGCTTCATTGTTTATATTACCCACTTTTACTCCATTTTAATCACTGATCACCTTAATGAACCTTAACCAAGCTGGACTACTTTAAGGCACTCTGCCTATGGGTCTGCCTTTAAAGACCACTCAGAAACTACAGTTGCTGCAAAATGCAAGAGCCTTTGTTATATGAGATGCCAACAGGACATTAGCAGCTATGCCAAGGGCTGTGCATTGGCTCCCAGTGAGTTTCTAGGTACAACTTAAAATGCTGGCTATGACCTATAAAATACTAAGTGATTGTAGCTTCAATATTTCCAGTATGGCCTTTTTCAGCTGATACAAAATTGCTTGTAAACCCCATTATGGGGATACTGGGGGATAAATCCAGGAGCAAATGTTTTTCTGTGATGGCCTCACATTATGGAATGGCTTCCTCCAGAAATTTATGTCTTTATTTATTAAATTTAAATTAGACTTGCCCAACCTTGTTAACATTTTGTAACCAGGTTACAATGGATCACGTTTGCAGAACTTTTAACTAGTTGGTTAATGCCATTGGTATTGTTCCACATTAGCTTACATTTGGTTGAATTATTTTAAAATTTACATGTATTTTATTATGATTGCTTTACACACACACTGATGAGAGTCACATGGTTGAGGTGGTACACAAAAAAAGCCAATAAATAAATAAGTGCTTGAAGGCTACTGCATGTATTTAGAGTGAAGATAAATTGTTAAACTGAAACTTAATGACCAAGATTTAGAAATGCAGTTTCTCTCTATGTAAATACAAGCAGTCCTCATTTAGCAACCACAATTGGGTCCATAAACTCAGTTGTTAAGTGAAGTGGTCAGTAAGTGAAACTGTGACTGTGCTTATGATCTTACTTCAGCTTTCCTTTGCTTTACAGACATGCAAAGGTCATAAATGCAAGGATTGGCTGTAACGTTATTTTTTCATCCCTTCTTAACTGTGAATGGTCACTAAACAAGGCAGTTGCTAATTGAGGACAACCTGTAATAATATTGGTCTCCTGAACCATAGAACCATAGAAAGGATTTTTGTGTGTGGGTGTATTTATATAAAGTACTTTGAATTATTGTGGAAAGCACTATAGATTCAGGCAGAGTAATGGATATAACCTTGGAAACACCGAAGAGACTCCCATTTTAATTCAACTATTAAACTTGCTAAGTTTGGATTGAGTTTAGAATGGTTGTCAAAAAATTGGGGGAATAGAATAAAATATGGACATTTACCTGCATTTCTTGGAAGTTGATGTGTATTTCAATATTGTAGTCTATCTGATCCATTTTAACTCCAGACTGGCAGCTACTTGGCCTAGGTCATAGTGTTTTTGCAGGAAGCTTCAGATACTGTAATAAAATGATTATTATAAATTCTCCATTTTTGTTTGCTTGTTTGTTTGTTTTAACACAAAATGTCATTGCTGCAATTTGGACCTAATAAGATGGTTTTGAGGTTCTCAGCATGGTAGACTTCTTCTATATCCCTGGAAGTTTGCAAAATAAAAATAAAATACACTGAAGTTTTACAATATGTTAAAAACTGCCTGGCAAGTTAGCCATTGAGGATTAAAGTAACTTCCTCATTCCTCATTCACGGAATATTCTCTTTGTTATAAGCTAACTCTAGTTTAGGGCTTCTAAGAAACAGTCATACATGTCTCTTCTGTGGCAAGGACAGACCTAGAAAGATAAGCAATTGCAATAAGCAATTGTTGTTGTTGTTGTTTAGTCGTTAAGTCGTGTCCGACTCTTCGTGACCCCATGAACCATATTGCGCCAGGCCTTCCTGTCCTTCACTGCCTCCCTGAGTTTGCTCAGTTTCATGCTCATTGCTTCAGTGATGCTATCTAACCATCTCATCCTCTGCCATCCTCTTCTCCTTTTGCCTTCAATCTTTCCCAGCATCAGGGTCTTCTCCAAAAGAAGAAAAAGAGATTGCAATAAGCAATAAGCAACTGTAAACACAGTGCTTGAGGAAGAACAGCAAGCAAAGAAAAACAATAATTAACACTTCAATACTTAATGTGTCCAGAATTAATGCATCCGTACATTCAATTACCTATGTTATTTCAGTAACGATGAAACAAGCAATATTAGAAATATTAATGGATACCTCTTTTTGTACTGTCTTTAGCTGTGTTAATTAGCAGAAAGAGAAGAACAAATTTGTACCACTTAAAAAATAGAACAGAAGATGGAAAAAGTGTTTATGAATCTGAAAGTAAAATACTATTTTATGCTTCTGAATTAATAACTTGGTAATTAGCAGCAAACAGTACAAGAAAATAACTAGTCTCATTTCCTACTAATCATCTCACCCAGCCTACTCTACCATGTCTTAGGGCCAATAAGACCCAACAACTTGGAAATAAGTATAGAGCAAATACTTTTTTTTCCCAATGCAAACAGCAAAAGAAAAAAGAAAAGAGCTCTGGTTTGGCCTGATAGAACAAAAGGGAAGAAAGTGCTAAAGTTACATTGTTGTAGCTTTACACAGTTATATTGGCATAACTGATCCCTTGCACTGATGTCCAAGCCTAGACCTATCAACTCTGGTTTGGCTTTTTCAGTTCAAGACACATAGTACCATAGAACTCTCAGTGTGATTTAGCCAAAACAATAACCACCTACCAACACTTTCCATCTCCTTAATAATAAGGAACACCATCCATGAACTGACAACACTTGTCTTCAAAAATGCTAACAAAATTAAAACATGCATCCTAAGAATTGTGACAGTGAGTTAAAAACAAAAACAGAAGGGACAAAAAAAAAAAAAGCCCAAAAAACAATTTTGAGGAGGCTAAAGGATATTGGTAGATACATTGGTATTAACTTCTTTAACTACCAGACAGGGAATGGATTTGAAATTTACTACAAAGCTGACAGGTCAGATCAGGAGTTCTCATTTTGCATGCCAAAATTACTGATATCTCCATTGGACAATAGTGAAACAGACCCATTTTCATTTGGACCCGTATGCCTTTAGTGATGCTTTCCATAATGTATTTTACCTGTAATAGACCATAAACTAATCAGCCTTTAATTCCCTGAATCTTCACACAGTCTTTCTAGATATTATTTTACATAAACAAATAGGCTGATATTTAGTTCTCGGGCCCAGTAGCTCCCTTTCAACTCTACAAACAGCCCACAAATCAAGTCATTTAAAGGCTAATAAAGATTGGTTAGAATCCACACAATAATCTTCACAGAGTTTTGACTGAACATGCTCTAAACACTTATGTCTGAGGTAAGATATGTAAAGACTCTCACATAATTCATGTAGTTGTGCCTGTAAAACTGTAACACAATCAAGAAATGCTGGATGTGGAAATCAAAATTATTAAATCACATTCTGCATATAAGTACCTTAAGAATTAGAACTGCAAACATTTATTATTTATACACATTAAATTTTACTCTGGTCATGTAATTACTACAGCATAATAACAATCAAAATAAAGAAACTAATAATAATGAGGCAAACAGAAACTCAGGGATGCCCTTTTTTAAGATTGACAATGCTGACCACAACAGAATGACATTATTCTGACATAACTCAGAGGGCAGATCTTTGAACAACTGTAAATAAGGGGCAGGAGCAGTTTTCAAGCAATTGCTGAGAAGTGGATGTACTGTATAATTCAACAGAATGAGAAGAGAAACAAAAATGAAGAGGACAGTGAAGGAAAAATCAGGGCTGAATAATGGAGAAAGAAGGAATATGATTTCCTCTGAATGGCTCTGTGATCTTTCCCTGTGAGCCCAGTAATTGTTATGAAACAATACTATTTTCTTCATAACTCCTTCAGGAGTGGAAAAACGAAATCCAGACAAACCTGATAGGATTGTATTTATTAGGTAGAAGATTGTCAAATGTTCTGTTATCCAGTGAAACTCAGTACAATGAAAAGCATGAATTGAGCAGTAGCAGGAACAAGCACAAGAGGACTGAGCCCTCAAAAGAAACTTCCCATGTTCTTTTCTTATTCATGAATGACAAAGGAAGCAACTACTCTGGCTTTTGCTAACAAGCCTACTACTGTAAGGCTCTTGGAAGCCTTTTCAGTGAAAAGCAAGATTTCCACAGAGTCTTCTATAACAAGATTCACTGAAAGGGTAAGCAATAAGGTTACCAACATTTCAGCAACTGGATTGCTTTCACTTTAGAGCCCAATTTTTCTTACAGTTCATTGGGTGGAAACTTGTTCAGGTTCTCGATAACAGCTTTACTGTGAACTGGAAAGCTGGCTGTTTTTTTCACACATAACTGAAGAACTTGCAGGTGGGTGATACTTTCCAAATTGTTGCTTGAATTTTTCATAGGCTCTGAACAGACCATTATAATTGCATGACCTGAACAACAGCAACAACATCAACTCTTAATACTACTACTATTACTGAAAGGAATACTGTTTTTAATCAAATAATTTATCTTTACATTCAGATGGACTTCTTAAATTCTTTAACAAAGGAAGTAGGCAATTTTATACTATATAGTCAGTTTTGTGTGGGGAAAAGTCATCTTAAATTCAGGTTTGTCTTCCTTTCAGGAATGAGGATGTTACAGTTGTTAGATATAGAATGCATAGATATAGATAATGTGTATTTCTCCCCAGGAGAATTATAGGACATAATGTTGAAATTGGCCAACCTCCATTTCTGATGCTCAGCACTGGGGAAACAATTTTCTAGGAACACAAAGTCAGTATTTTTAAATCTTTGCTCTGTCCTGTTTGGTGGAAGTCAGTCATCATACCTCTTTTGATGAATGATATGGTAAATGAATGAATGAATGAACGAATGAATGAATGAATGGTAAATATACCATTTTATTCACTCTGAAATATTGCTGTTTGAAATATCACCCCTTAATCCACTGTTGTTTCTAGAAATATTTAAACACAAAATTTAAGTACCAGGTTTATAGCTGCTGCTGAAATGTGTTAATTGTTCTAAGGAATAATATTTAAAGTAATTTAACAGCTCTGTTAAAGTAGTCTCTATAGTAACTACTAAGATCTTAAAATCTTTTTCTTTCTTTCTTTCTTTCTTTCTTTCTTTCTTTCTTTCTTTCTTTCTTTCTTTCTTTCTTTCTTTCTTTCTTTCTTTCTTTCTTTCTTCCTTCCTTCCTTCCTTCCTTCCTTCCTTCCTTCCTTCCTTTCTCTCTCTCTCTCTCTCTCTACCCCCCCCCCAAAAAGATGCTCCTTTCTGTCACTCTTCCTAATAGGAAACTTCAGATGGTAAACCAGGGATAAGGATCATCAGTGACAAAAAAGCTAACCTGCTACAGATATAACACATTTTTCATCCATATCATAAATCATCGGTTAATATAAGGAACCCAAACACAATTCTAGAGGGTAGCAAATTCACACTATGTTCTCAGGTAATTGGTTTAGAACTTTAAATAAAAACAAAATGTTCTCCCTCTGTCTCTGGGTCTGTGGAGGGGTAGTGGTGGAGATATAATTGCTTTCACATACCAACACAGTTTCTAGTGTTGGTTTTTTACATGCTACTATTTTTAGCTATCTTTACATGCTACCATCAATGTTTTGGGTGGTTTTTGTTATGTAAAGAAAAGTATTTTATCATCTTTATATGCTACAATGTAAAGTGGTAGAATATTTTTCCCCGGGCAGGGGTGGAGGGGAAATCCAAAACAATGACCTCAGTAAAGCACATCAGGAAGACAAAATATGATGGGCATAATTTCAAACCACTTACAAAGTTTTCAACATATGGGTTCCTAATAAATTACATAAATGTCAGAAACTCTATAGGTACACTGTGGAATCAAGGCAAAAGGAAAAACCAAAGACTGCTTTCAAGTTACAAAATGAAGTTCTACAAAATAGAAGTCTCCACTTCTATTCTATTCTATTTATATTTATATAAATATCCTACTATAAATACAATAATTCCACCAACAGAAATATCACACAGCATACTGTTTATAAATTTCTTATTTAGGAATAGTGTTCTGTGTCCATCCAAGTGCAGTTGAACTATATTTCCCAGCAACTCACACTGTTATCCAATTGGCTATGGCTGCCAGGAGTTGAAGTTAGCAACACCTGCAAGACCAATAGTTACTCTTGCAAACATTCTTCCATCTATGAATATTATGCATTTCAGAGTAGTATAGCTGTTACAGGCAGGAGTACTGTTGTGAAGATTGTGTCTTGCACCACTAACTGATTTGAAAATATTGTCTCTGCATGAGGTAATTGCTTCAAAAGACAGGTATAATATACTACTCTTTCTTTCTTTTGCAACCATAAGCAGCATTTATTTAATGAGTGGAGAGGAGCGGACTACACTGATGTTAAAGTAATGTAGTGGCCTTGTTTACGTTTTATGATTTTCCAAAGAGCAATCAAATTGAAGAATAAGTTTACATGGAGGGAATGATTACGTACCCAGGTTAGATTGTGAGTATATGACAGGTCAGAAAATACATCTATTATACATTAATGCCCAGCTTCAAGAAAAAAGTTATCTTCAAAATACTTTGAACCAGTTAATGACTGTTTGCAGATCACATTAAGCTACAATCCGTGCTTTATAAACTATCATCACATGGTTTACTCAGTTTGCTAAGTCCAAACAAACCACATTATGGCTGTATTGCCAGTGTTACATATCTTGCATCCTTATACAGGGGACTGTCTAATGATGCAAAACCACTGGAAGATGCCAGTCTGATTTTGGCAGGGGGAGAGGATTAGCAAAGTTTTTGTTTTATTTTTGTGGAGCTAAGAATAGGAATGAGAACTCAAGACCTCTCAAGGCAAATTGTTCTCATTGTCATCCTTCAACCTCTGCTGAACACCCCCACCAACACCTCTCATTCCCACTTCAATCATCTGTATGATTTCAGACATGGCCTCCTGATCCTATTCACATTCCTAAACTCTCACTATACTAAAAAGAGTTCAACAACAACAACAAATATAACTTCCTCTAAACTGATTTCAACCATTCTGAGATGGTTTATGGATGGAAATATGTGGAGTTTTTCATCCAAGAACTTCCTGTTCCCATTACTATTCTTCCTGATTATCATCACCATCATCATTCAAAAACATCACAGTATGAAATGTAGTTATTTTGCCATAGAATTTCATCAGTGGGGTCTTAGGTTGCTGGAGCTTCCAAAGGTTCTGGGATATTGTCTGAAGCCCCAGGTTGCCTGATTCTGATTTACATCTATGTAAATCAGAATCATGTACACCCTACATTCTAGATATTTATTTTCCAGGTGGCAACCTACTTCAGTCAAGTTTCTTGTTCTGCATTGTGTTGAATTTTATTTTACTTCTCAAATACCTAAGCTTTTATTTACTCAAGTCTATTCCAAATGTCTCTGCTACAAGAATAGTTGACACAAATATCTTTGGGATATTTTTCTCAAATCAGCTTGATTTAATTGAAAACATTCTGCTGCCTTCTTTCCTTATATGTCATTACCACAATTTACTTCCTCACGTTTACTTAACCTGGTTTGCCACTTATTTTCCTTCATTAATTTTGTCCTTTATAAATATGCTAAGTAGAGCAGAGAACAATGAACATCTTTAACAGGCAAGCTGCCTCACCCATACTAATCTGTCTTTTTATTCATTATAATTTCTATCATTGCCTTCTTCCTAGTTGTAATAGTGAAATTATCTATTCTGATTTAAGTCTTTGGAATGTAGAGATTGTATTCACTGATTTTGTTAGAACCTTCATAAATCTTATTGTTATTACTGTCTCCCTGAGGATATTTTCCTGTCCCACAAGATCAGATAGGGGTTGACATGCTCCATATTCTTTCCCTTTATGTTATCATCTAGCAGGGGCTAGGAAACACACCTTCTCCACAGCTGTCCCTGCCCTGTGGAACATCCTACCCCCTGAGCTCTGTAAGCTCCCCATCCCCCTTGTCTCCTGTCTGAATAGGTGCTTCTTCGTGCAAGCATTAGGACAAAGTGAGACTGAAACCCAGCAAGATGGGAGAGTGTCCTGGCGTGCTGGGAATTTTTATTGTGATTGTCTTCTTCTTCTTCTTCTTCTTCTTCTTCTTCTTCTTCTTCTTCTTCTTCTTCTTCTTCTTCTTCTTCTTCTTCTTCTTCTTCTTCTTCTTCTTCTTCTTCTTCTTCTTCTTCCAGTTTTATTGTTTTGTGAGCTGCTTACAACTGTCTTTCATAATATGGATGTCTATATAAGTCAGAGAGAGACAGAGAGAGATATGATAGATAAGTAATTCTCAGAAGACACCTTTAGCCAGATATTTATTTCAATGCTCCTTAGTTGTGTTTTATTTTGTTCTGAGGAAACAAATCGTTGTACTAAATTAACAGATATTAAACATATCTTCCTTTCAAGAATTAAAATATATATATATAAATCCAGCATCAAATCAGACTAGAAAGTTCATCTGCTATTTCCCCTAGATTGAGTACTAGAAATGAACACATTTTCTTGGAAAGAAATGTGTTGCAGTACAAGCCAAATAAACCCTGGAGGTGAAGCAAGTACAAGCAACTGATATTATGATTTCTCAAAAATGTGGAATCTCTAAAAATGAACAGAGAGATCTCCATCACTGATGGTTCAATAGCAAAGTATATATATGACTGTGACCTTTAGATATTTTCCCCAGGGCTCCTGTTTTACAATTTCTTTTGAAATATGAAATTATACTCTGAATATGGCTATTGAACTTTGTCCTACAATGGATGAGCTTAGCTAAGACCCATGGCAGACAACTGTATCTCTTTTTACTGCCAGTATACTCTGCTGACTGGAATTGCTAGAGGTAGGAATGCCCATTCCATTTTTAGACACATATTGATGCTATATCACACTTTTTTTCATGACCCTTGTGTGATAACCACCCTCGGGGCTGGTACATCTCTCTGGGTTCTTTCCGTTGCTGGTTATGTGCAATGACAAACAACTCAAGAAGCAATTGAATAACTTTCCGACTGAAACTTTACTTACTCCTCAGAAGGGTTGTATACAAAAATTAAGCTGCAGGTTAAAACTTGCTTGATTCAAAGCAAACAGTCCCATAAAAGTAAAAGCAGATAAATAAATCCCCTTTTTGCCTAAGCAGCCTCACATGATCAAGCCTTGATGATGAATAACACAGACGAGCGGGCTCTCCCTCATGCAGATGAAATAAAGGCTTGAGATTCGCAGCTTCCTCAAGAAAGTTGGTTCCGGCAGACCAGCAAGGATTCAAAGCAGACATCTTTTCTTCTCCAAAGCCCCTCCCCTCCCCTCCTCCTATAGCTCCAGGGCTTATCTTCTCCAGGCTGGCCTCCACCCCCCCTCACAGGTGATAACAATTTAGTGCACTGCTTTGATTTTAATTAACAAAGTTCACAAAAGTTACAATCCAAGGATACAACTGGGGTTCCTTCCCAAGATCTTATCTGGTTACAGAGGTTTATAGCTTTCTAACACCTAAAGCTTGTTTTTTCTAACCGGTGATAAAAGCCTTATCCCTATCACTTCAAAGTGGGAGTCAGGAAGCTTTTCCATCTACTAAGTAGAACAAGGGAATATACAAAAGACAGGTTAATTCCCCCAATCCCGGATCTCCGTCACACCTTGTGTTCTGTTTCTCCTCCAGGTTGTGTTAAGTAGCATAGTCAGAATGCATTTTATCAGCACAGCAATCTGAAATGCTGTACATATCAAAAAGTTGTGTGAATTAAAAAGGTAGAGTAGTCCTATGTAAGTCTATAGGACCATAGATGAAAACAGGAGCTGATGTTTCTCTCTATAGTCAGAACTGCAGAACGGCCCTTGCAGCTTTAAACTGTTATTCAAAAGAGTTTTAATAGGTAGACTATTCTTTAAAATGTACACTTGTGCAATGCTGTTGCCTATATCTGTTGAAAATGTAGAAACATGTTTTTGGGGTTTTTGTTTTAATTCTGCAATCTAAGAAAGACAGGATTGAGACTTGAGGAAGGAGAAAAATAACCAGGACTTATGCAGGATTCTTGCACTAAATTTCTGATGTTTAATGGCAGAGTTGCTTTTACACTGAATCTTGGAGCAAATCCAACATCCGCTAGAGGTCACCTGGAGGTCAGTTGCACTGAAAAATCCATTTGACTTTGTACACTCAAGAGAATGACACTCTACCTAGAGTTGGAATTTTTTAGGGGCTAGTTCTTATGTGAGGTGAGGCTGATCAGATTTAGAGTGATCTTGGACGTGAAGCAGATAACTTCAGTCCTTCTGGAAGCTGATACCAAAGATCTTGCATTAAATACCTATATATAATTAACCTTTAAATCTTCTTTAACTATATATTTTGAGTTTAGATCTCTAATCATATCTGTATCTCCCATCCTCACTAGTACCTGTGCTAGAATTTTTTTTTTTTTCCTCTAGCATTTTTCCCACAGGTGCAGCATCCATGTTTTTTCCCCCTGGATCAATCGAATGTTGATCCATTGGTTGCAACAGGAATTGACTGATCTGAGCCTGACTTCATGGACTGAGAGAGAGTGACTGGCCCAAAGTCACCCAGCTGGCTTTCATGCTTAAGGTAGGACTAGAACTCAGTCTCCTGGTTTCTAGGCCAGCGCCTGATTCACTAGACCAAACTGGCTCTTGTGTAGCTGTGTTGGAATCATAGTCAAATAATAGAAAACATAATACTCAAGCATGTCTCAGCAGGTTTTAGCTTTTGCTATTTTGGAATTCAGTTAAAAGCTAGAGACATAATTAAAAGCCTGTGCCCATGGTATTATTTTGTGTCCAGAATAAAATTCTTATTCTGGACCTGGTCATCATAACTATTTATATTCCACTTCAGGGTAGGTGGCCCATGGCTCTATTACTGAACCATAACTCCTAATAGTTCCAACAACTTGGCTGATTGTACAAGATGCTGGCAGTTATGCTTCAAAAACATCTGGTGGCTCTAAAGTTTCCCTCTAGGGCCTACATCATCATCAGCGTTCTCATTTAGCAACAACTATATTTTTGGTGCCTTAGATCAATAGCTGCAATAATTCTGTGTTACTGCTATACACAGCAAAAGGTACTGCAATCAAAAGAACCAGACTGCAGTTTTGAGTAATTTTCTTCCTTTATAAACACACACACACACACACACACAGAACTGATAAGCCCTTGACAGGCCATAAGCTACAGATCTATAAGGAAAAGCAGCTATGACTCATGCTATGCTTATATTTACATAAATTGTAGGGATGTAGGAAATTGTTCCATGCACAAACCATTGCATGCACAGAACACCTGGTTTTCAGTGGTGCCTGAACCAAAACATGTCAGATGTTTTTGCTTTGTTACAAGAAGGGATGGGGGGGGGGCAGGTGGAAAAAATAGGAATATTGGCAGCTGAGGGAAGATAGGAAAGGAGCAAAGAGAAGATTCTTATGACTGTAGGTGGGCAGGCCAGTGGAATATGCAGTGGTTCTCCCCCTTCATCCTGGATCAGTTCCAATGGTGTTGGTGAGAGGAGATGTATCCCTAGACAGCTACTTTGTGCGGTCCTGCAAGGCTCTGCAATAATTTCACTTCTATTTAACATCAGTAGGAAAACGATGGATGAAATCATCTATTTGTTATCCTAGCTGACCAAGTGATTCCATCCAGTTATTTCTGTTGTCTGGAGTCAGTGTATGTCTGAATGAGAAATAACAGGGTCAGCTTAACCCTGGCAAGACTGAATTGTGTTTCTTAGGAGTCCCTGGATATGGGATCTTCCCATCTGTAGTTCTGGACTGTGTAGCACTCCCCCATACAGAACTGGTACACAGTTTGGGGATCAGCAGTTATGGCCAGAAGGGCCTTTGCCTAAATCCCTGTACAACAACTGCACCCATAGCTGGATTAGCAATTTTAGTCAGAGTCAGTCATGCCTTGGTCATCTCGTTTGGACTATTCCAATGTACTCTACATGGGGCTGCCCTTGAAGTCCGTCTTGAAGCTGCAAGTCACTCAGAACGCAGAGGCATGGATATTCATGGATCCACCATGGCACAACCCACTATTTTCCATGCTGCAATGGCTTCCAGTAGGCTGTGTTCAGTCCAAGGTCCTGGATATCATTTATAAAGCCCTACATATACAGAGACGGATTACTTGTGGGGTCACCTATATCAAACTGACTCTGGCCATATCATTTGTTCCAACAGGGTGAGCATGCTCCAAGTCCCCTCTATAAAAGTATTATCTGACAGGATCTGAGACATATGCCTTTTCTGTTGTGGTACCAGCCCTCTGGGACAGCACACCTTCTGAGATTCAGATTAGGCCACGATTGGGTTTTTTTTTTAACCTTGTTATTTTTATTTTAATTCTATGTTAGCTGTCAGGGTTGCAATCTGCAATTTGGGTGGTCATATACATTTATTAAATAAATAAAGTTGAACACATATTTCAGCAAATTTGAATGCATAATTAATATTTATATGCAATTGTATAGATTTGAAATAAAAAAGCAGTAACCGTCAGATTAGAAGTTTGGACTCCCTTTCAGTCAGTATTTTATCTTTTGGCAGAAAGAGTTTCCAAACTTTTCCTAAAATCATTTCTACTTTTTGTTTTGTTCTGGGTTTTTTTCTCCCCCTATTCTTTCTTGCAGAACTGTTGTAGTTCAGAAATATTCAAAATCTAGTTCCAGATCAACCATAAAGCATTTACATGAAATAAAAATATTTTGGAAAGTATTTTGCAAAACAGTGACATTTCAGGTTGTTTGAGCTTGAAACAAAACACATGTTGAAGGAAACACATATTTCCTTTCAAATATGATATAAAATTGATAACTCAAGTTGATTCCAGGATAACTTACTCTTATTCTGAGTGCCACTATTGGACTTTTTATGTTGCTATTAGAACAGCTAAAGTCACATTTTTGTTCCTATATTGGTAAAGATTGATGAAGTTGATCTGGGAAGATGGACAACAGAGCAGAAGAGAGATCAGCCCAGACTGAAGAAGACAATTACCAGCTTAATTCATTGCCTGCCTGTAAATTACCACTGTTTTTTTAAAAAAATAAGTAGTTGTTCTGGGAATTTAGAGTATATGTGAATGTGTAGCTTGCAAAAGAACACAGTTGTACATCCTAATGCTGTATTGAAGATACAAAACCTGTTAATACAATGTTTGCATATTTTGTTTGCTACTGTCCATGCTTAACAAACCAGCATAGCATGTTTTAAAAATATATTTGACGTTAATATAAAGACTTATGTTTTAATTTATGTTGTGTTACTGTGTGCTGTATATTAATACCAAACAAATTGCTCTTTTGATCTGTTGCTTTTGGGCTTCAGAGTGAATTTAAAAATTTTTAAAGATCCCTATTTTTCTGTGGGATTATCTGTGAGCTTAGTGCTTGTTCTGGGCTGTGAGTTTACATATATTTAACTTTTGTTGATTCACATTTTGGCTACATACAGAGGCGATTATTCTGTATCTGTTAGCAAATTTTTCAGAATGATTTTTGCTTGATGGGTGAGTCTGGGGCACTGGAGCAAAATTTGTATTCGTTGTTTTTTTTTCTTTTCCCCTATTGTGATATAAGTGCTATAATGCCAAGTCATACGTAGCACAGCATTTGCAGCAAAATTATTTTATTTTTGGAAAAGAAAGCCAAGAAACCAAAACCAAAACCACCTACCTTCACTTAGCAGCAAGAATACAATTTTCAGTAGCTGGCTTTCTCTTATTCTTTCCAGAAGAACGGCCTGTGCTCTTGCAAACTGTTAAAATAAGTACTAATGGAAAGAATGTTGATGAAAGATTAACTACTTTTGTTCTCTGTTAACGTGCACTGGTTGAGCCATCAGGGAATTACTTAAGGTGAAAGATTTTGTTGAAGGCTTTGTGTGTTTTTCTATTCATATACAAAGTGCCTCTTTAATTTTTTTTTTCCTATGAGGCATTTTAAATATTTCCAAATATGTTTTAAAATCACCCAATGGACAATGTTTATATCACATGGAGCGTGATCCCTTCCACTCTTGTGGCCCAGATAAGAAAAACAAAGGAGTAAGGGGCTGGTTCTGAGTCCTATATGGTTTGAAACTTTGATATAGGCAATTCTCGTTATTTGCAGTAGACTACTGAATTAGCGAATGCTGAAACCTCAGCTGGGAACGTGCGCATCAGGTGATTTCAATGTTTTGCTGCTCATGCCCTCAAATAAGCATGTCGGTGGTGTGAGTACTGGTTTTGGGGTGACAATTTTTTTTCACAAGTAAACAAATTTGCAAATATGGAACCCACAAATAACAAGGATAGCTTGTATTTATATGATCTGAAGAGAAATCGAAGAATGAATTATTTTGTGTGTGTGTGTGCGTGATATTTCAAGTTTTGCTCCATTACAGCAATCCAAGAAAATGATGAGTAAGGTTTTTCTTCTGAGCTTGGGACCAAATAATTCTATTTAGAATACACACCAACATAATAAAATACATTTTAATTTGTAAAAGTAATCTAATATTTAACAAATGATGTATTTTCTGAAGATTTTTAATGTTCTGTTAACATTCCTTTGGGACAAGTTTCTGAATGTGGTTGCTTTGGGTTTTTTTTTAATTCCCCATCCACTTGTAGTAAATGTACTTTGAAAAAAATAGTTATCATTTATTAACATCCCACTAGATAGTATTACACAATTATGATGGAAAAATATTCCCAAGACAGCTATCTCATACTTAAAAGCTTTCTCCAGTCATCGTAACATAAGCCAGTTGAAGAAAGTGTGATTCATTTTTTGTGAAGTGCAAAACAAACAGCTGAATTTCCATCCATCCATCCTTTGCTAAAACATACCTGAAGTGTTCAAATTCACATTCATTGCCAGTTGCAGAGAATAGCAACTATTCCCTATTATTTAATAGGAATGCATCAAGTGCATTTTGTTAGTTTATCAGATTATGAAGAATTGTCCTTCTTAGAGATAATTGAAATAATGACCACTGCTGTACATTAATAGCAAACAGATATATGTACACAGTAATGTTATTTTACTGGACCATGTAAGTCAAGTCAGTAGCTCTTAAGCACACATCACGTTTTGTCCACCTTATTAACATACAGGTAGTCTTCATTTAACAACCACTTGTTCAGTGACCATTTGAAGTTACGATGGTACAGAACAAGGGGGACTTTCGATGGGTCCTTGAAGTTCTGGCTGTCCCAGCACTCCCATGGTCACGTGATTATGATCTGGGTGCTTGGCAACTGGCTTGCATTTACGATGATTGCAGCATCCCTCAGTCACATGATCGCCATTTGTGACCTCCCCTGCCAACTTCTCACAAGCAAAGTCAATGGGGAAGCCAGCAGAGAACGTTCCAAGTTGCTCTGGTAAGTCACTCAGATCCCACCCACCTGGCAGCAGTCACCCCCGGCCCTGTTACACTCACGCTGTGCCTTGCTCTGTGCCTTACCTGCCTGCCAGCCACCCTGCTTGTGAGCTGCCTGGGACTTGCTTAATGACCCATAATCTTCACTTAATGATGGCAACAAGGAGTGCTGGGATTGCCATTGGTAAGTGATGCAGTCATGTGATGTAGGCTTTATGACGGCATCTCTTAGTGACAGAAATTCTGGTCCCAATTACCATCGTTAACCAAGGTCTAACTGTACCTTGTCTTTTCTGTACCATATTACCAATCTTTCATATGTAAAATCTTTGGTTTCCACTAAAATATTGACTTATAACTCATTGATATATACTCTACCATATTTTTCTTAACAAAGCTCTCCTGAAAATATTATCCAAAAGGTAAGCCCTAAAATATTTTAACAACAAATAAATTTAAACAAAACGAATACATACACACAGAGAGAGACAAACAGAGACAGGGTGTAGTGGTTAAGGTGCTGGGCCAGGAGACCATGAGTTCTAGCCTTAGGCATGAAACCAGCTGGGTAACCTTGGGCCAGTAACAGTTTCTCAGTGAGTGGAAGAAGGAAATAGCAAACCACTTCCAAATCAATCAATCAATCTATCCACCCACCCACCCAACCCCTGTGTGTGTGGTATATCAGTGTGTGTGTGTGTGTGTGTAAAACACACACACTCACACACAGAGCCAATTTCTTTTCCCTCTGGCATTATGAGGAAAAGGTACAATTAGAAAATAATTTCCCCAGCAGTGTGTGTATGTTGCAAAAAATTGCCAATAATCCTGAGATTTGTTAAGATGCAGGAAATTACATGAATGCATAGAGTTATTTAATTGTAGACCATAATTCAATATTCAATTGCTTCACCTGTTGAAGGGCAATAGATGACCCAAAAAAGAAAACATGGGTATCACACAAACTAGTTTTGTGAGAATAGTAAGAAAGTAATTGGCATCAACAAATACTTAGGAAGTACAAATAATTACAGAATGAACACCATCTTTTGATCACTAGTTATAAAGACTCAGTTTGGCCTAACAGATAATACTAGGTTAACCTGACTACAAAGCTCAGCTCTATATACTCATAGCCATGTTGGACATGTTATTCCAGGAGCAGAGAACAATGAGCAATTGGTAAAAAAAGACACAGAAGCTGGGGTACACTAAAGAGTGAGGTTTCAGGACATGGATGTAAATTATGTATTTTAATCAATTATAGCACAAGATTTTAATATGCAGCTTAAAATGAAATGCAGCTTTCATTGAAAGCATTCAGACATACATGCATTTTTAGACTACCATTCTTTTAGATAAATCTGCAAATATATGAATATGACTTGATGAATCTTGAAAAAGGTACAAGAGAATACTCATTATGTCCTTAACATTCAAAACAATTCTCTGTAAATTATAAATAGTACCACGCAAAACAAAGGCAACACATGTACATAATTTCATTTGGAAAATGTATTCAATTATTTTTTTTTCCCTGCTCCAGAATTCAGCAATGTGTCTGTTGAGTACACAGACTTCTATTTTCATAGTCAGAACTGCAGATACTGTTATTAGGCACATTGTGAACATACTGAAAATGTACAATAATGCAGCAAAGGAAACCGTGTCCAGTAAGCTGAATCAGTCATGACTTCATCAGATGGGGTTAATCAAGCAAGAAGGTAAGTTTGAAGAAGAAAGAGAAGAAGAATTGTTTGTGATACTTAGCAGATTTCAAGAGCAAAGGGTCCACCAAAGCTGGAAGATATGTTTACAATTGGGAATGAAAAGGAAGACAAAAGGGCAAAAGCTTGGTTAAATGAAAATAGAAAAGAGTCCAACAGCAAAATAGTACTCATGGAAAAAAGGCAACAACAAGGTCCACATTTGACTGAGCTGCTTGAAATCACCTCTGCTGAAATATTATAGAATCATAGAACTTCCCACCTTTTTAGTACAGGAATTCCAATTAAGCCATCCCTGATACATGTATAATTTCACCACTAATTCTTAAAAAACTTGCATAAAGGGGAAAAAAAAATAGGTCACTCTCTGCAGTGATGTGATTTATTTGCTGGGCTGACCCAGGCAAATAAGTACTTTGCAAGACCATGATTGGGTTCACACATTGCACTAAGCCATGAAATGGTTTGCTTGGTTTTTAGCTTGGGTAAACAAAAACAATGTTAGTTGCAAATTGTGATTTATGACTTAGCACACTGTTGGAAACCTTTCCAAAATTTCATTTGAAGGATGCCAGGTTTAGCAATGTTAGTAGAATAAAATTTATAGCCAGGGTTATGTATGTGTTGTTGCTTTTCTTTTACAGCTATACCTATTTTAGAGCATACAGTATGGTTTTCATATACTTCTCACCAAACAAATAGTAAAACATTATGTTGTTTATTTTTGACAATTGTGCCACTGTTACCTGGTGTGTGCTTGAAGGTGATAGTGGCCTCAAAAAAGTGTCTGAGGGTTACAAAAAAAGAGCTTGGGAACTGTATGGGGCTCTGAGATCATAGGCTGCCCATCTCTTTAGCATGATGCATGAATCTAGATTATTGTGGTTTATACAACAAATTATAATTTGTGTTATATTTTAATCTATGTGTTTCACATTCAGCTAAACACAGACAACTACAAAAATAGTAAACATCAAAGATGTTGAAAACAGACCTAAAGTATTCCTGTTTAGACAGTCAAAGAAGCATGCACATAAATCCAAATATAAATTTATCATTGGTAGCAGAATCTTATATTAAAGTCCATCCGAAGTGATTCTAATATCGTTCTGGATGAGGGGCTCTGGTGATTTCCAACCAAAAATACTGAACATTTTCTTCTTTACAGAATTTTTCTGAAAATAAAAATGATGGAAGAAATAATGAGAAAATTCAGGAGGGCTACTAATTGAAATAATGTAATTTGGATTCTCAAATGTTATGAAGAAAGGGCATTTGTTTTTAAAGGAGTGGATAATCAAGCAACATCCTAGGTTTCAAACACATTTCTGGCAAAAGGTTTTAATTCTTCATTAAGCTGAAGTGTAAAAAATGAAACACAATACTATAACAGTACCAAAAAAAAAAGACTATTTTTTTTAAAAAGCATACAAAATTTAAAAGATTCAAAAAATAAAACCATGTTCAATCAAATGGTGGTAAACCAAACAATTCTGGCTTGAAATCACTCATGGAGCCCAGTACTAGAGTTGCTTCTTTTGTAAGACCTTTGTTCAAGTTTTCATCTGGAATCATGATCACTTGCATTCCAGCCTTCAGTGAAGCCTTCACTCCATTGGGAGCATCCTCAAATACAAGACACTGAGGATTGGGAAACAAAAGAATCAAATTAAAACAGAAGCAAAGGATTTATTCTGCTATGGCAATTCCTTCCAATAAATGTTAATGATTTGCTTTAAACTCATGTGGGGAAAAACTTTATGGAAGAACTTATTTTTAAACCTATACTTGTCTTTTATTTTTCTGAATTCACACTGCTGTGAACATGCTGTATTTTAAAGTCTAAGCATGTGATGGTTTACTAGATTTTTGGTGTAATGGTGTGAACGATATAGTTGCATAATTTTTCTGTGAACAACATCATTCAATGGCTTTGACAGATGCAGACATATGTTGAAATGAAATCACCTGCCTTACATGAGGACCATATGCTCTGCATCACTAGCATTAGTATAAACCCAATGTATTTATCAGATTTATGGAATGAGAAATATGCAAAATTCCAAGCTACTGTGTTTTTACTACTTCTCTAGCATCTTAGTGCACCATTATAAAGGAGTACACTGCCACCTTCAACTATATTGGCCACTAAAATGATTCAAATTAAGATCCACAATATTATGAGTGTTATCAATCTAGTATCCATACACAGTAACTGTAACATGGAACAGGAAGAAGGAAAAAATTACAGGGAAAAAGTATCTGAATTTTATTTATTCATTTATTTAATCACCTTATATAGCTGCTCAACTCACATATTGAGACTGAATGGATAACTTTAGGTTAAAAAGAGGAATAAAAAAAAAATATTCAAAACCCCAAGTAGAAACAGAAATAAAACAATACATCTAAAGTTAACACTTGAAAACCAGGTCAGTGCATTTCCAAGAGGGGAACCCTCTTCTGGGCCTGGCTGGATCTCAAGGATCCTAGGTTGGTCCTCTTAACTCTTAATAAATCTGGATAAGCAAAGACTTTTTTCAGGCCAACCTGCATTTAGTAGGACAGCCAAACCCCACCCACGCCTCCTCCCCAAGAACCCAATGACAGGGCATCAAGTCAGAGCTCAGGGGGCTGGAATCAGTATCAAGCCCTGAGACAACTGCCCTCTGAAAGTTAAAGAATTTCACTTTTTATGTGGCATAAAAGGAGGAGGAAACCTAGTATGATCAAAAGCAAAAAGTAGATCTTTCAGTGCCACTGTTATTAGTTATTAGTAAAACATGGTAAATCATATGCATGCAACAATTTGAAGCCTCATAGGGCAATGAATAGGAATTCATACTCATACAAAATTAAATATCAGAGTTTAGTATACTGTTTCGCCATCAATGTCAACATAAAAATACTGATGTTATTGCAATAAGAGTTGTCATTAAAAGCCAAGTACAATTGCTGAACTGCTTCTGTATTTTTATTTATGTATGCCCAATGTGGCAAATTTTGAAACGAATATTTTATTTAAGCCATTCTTTTCTTATATTAAACAATAAATTATTTATTAAGCAATAAATCCATGTCTGCATTTTTAAATTAATTGAATTCATTTTGTTCGTATAATATTTGCATTGTCTTTGTTCTCTTCCAGTTGTTATATGAAGATTTTTATACCTCCTTTGTCTCTAGCCTGTGACTGTCTCGAGTGCTATTACTATAAAAAGTAACAGAGTAAAACAGTGTACCCCACATGTATAAAATGAAAATATGAGGCAATTGCAAGGAAAGTCAGAGCTTTTTAATATAATATATATACTTTTCTATTTTAACAGAAATCATTTACATGCAGTTGACTTTCAGTGCTTTTTCCCCCTTCTCTTTTTCTAATTTCCTGAAAAATAAATGAGTTTGGTCAACTATCTCACATAAGGTTTCCCAGATGTGTGTTTGAAGACTCCTCCAGATCCTGTTTATTTATTTATTGGAATTTCTGTATCACTCCTTTCCTTCAGGCTTGGAGTGCTAAATAATTATCAAAACATTAAAACAATACATGTAGTCTCAAAAACAACCCCAGTGCCATCTACTGAGGGCATGCCAGATCTCAACGTTCCCAAATATCTCAATATCTCAAAGAGCCATGCTTTTACTGTCCTGAGAAAACTTAGCAGGAGAAGGTGACCCAGATGTCTAAGAGCTAGCCTTTTTGCACCATTGTGAAGACTCACCTATAGGTCCCTGCAGATGGAATCACAAGCTTTCCCCCCCTCCCAATTTCCCTGGATTTACAAGTTGATGATGTTGAAGGTATCCAGACCATAAGCCTCATTTTCTATTGTGTCATTTGAAGCACAGATGAGAAAGGAAAGGTTTGCACAGTGGTTTCACTCTTAATCTCTGTCACTACTAGCCCTACTCCTAATTTTCAATTGCAAGAAGATGATGTTGAAGGTATCCAGACCATAAGCCTCATTTTCTATTGTGTCATTTGAAGCACAGATGAGAAAGGAAAGGTTTGCACAGTGGTTTCACTCTTAATCTCTGTCACTACTAGCCCTACTCCTAATTTTCAATTGCAAGAAGATGATGTTGAAGGTATCCAGACCATAAGCCTCATTTTCTATTGTGTCATTTGAAGCACAGATGAGAAAGGAAAGGTTTGCACAGTGGTTTCACTCTTAATCTCTGTCACTACTAGCCCTACTCCTAATTTTCAATTGCAAGAAGATGATGTTGAAGGTATTCAGACCATAAGCCTCATTTCTATTGTGTCATTTGAAGCACAGATGAGAAAGGAAAGGTTTGCACAGTGGTTTCACTCTTAATCTCTGTCACTACTAGTCCTACTCCTAATTTTCATGTAGCAGGTCTGAGAAAAATCCACAGTTCTTCAACATGACCAGAAACATCTACGGTCAATATCCCTCAATATTTTAAGTATTTTAGACATGCACTGGAATTCAGAATCATGATATTTTCCTTACAGTATTCTTTTGTAACTGTAAGAAATGTTTTCCTCGAAGTCCTTAAATTGTATCCATTCTGACACAAGAATTCCTGTACCAATGAAGATTTCTCACACCCACACACAGCAAAAGTAGAAACAATTTTCCCCCATTATAAGAGGCACTTATCAGAAGCTTGAAATCATATAGCTCATGTGCTGCTGTAGGGCACATACTTGCAATCTGCTGATTAAGATGGCGAGACAAGGATTAGTTGAAACCTAAATTCATATTACTGTCCATCAAGCTAGTGTTCATGTGGATAAGTCCTAAGCAGGAAAAAAATTTGTGATTTTTAAAAAAATTCTATCCAATTCTGGAAATAGAAAAAGAGAAATACTAGCAAAACCAATATAACTGGATTTTAGGATGGAAGAGATGTTTATGAAAGGACAACAGGAGTTTGTTGTAATTTTGTGTATCCATGTATTTACTGGATCTCATGCAGTATTTTATATTTGGCAAATACCTCTTGACCTTCTAGAATAGTCTTAATTTCTCTGATGTTATGCTAATTCCTTTATTTGTGGAGTGTTGAGTTTTATCTTGCCTTTCATTTAGGAATTAAGATAGCAAACCACACTTGATCAGCATTCCCTCAGGAACCTAGTTCAAGTAATCTGCTCCAAGCAAACTCAGCACTGTTCCAGCCAATTTCCATTCTCTTCCTGGGGGACATGCTTTTCTCTTCATCCTCAGGTTTTACAGACAAGGCACATAAGAAGAAAAATGAGGTGGACGATAACATAGATCAGCTCTCCCTTTATTACCTAATAAAAGTTTAGCTGTTGACTTCTGATCAACTCCAAAACATATTAATTTTTCTCAACTTCTTTCTGCATATTCATTTCCATTTAAGCTTAATCAAATTGAATAGTAGCAAAAAAAAACTACAACTGATGCTAGAAATACTTTTCTAAAATTTTGAATGACCCACTGCTAAGTATTAATGCAGTACAAGAAAACTCTGTAACTTCCATCAGCTTGTGAGCTACAACAGTCATTTAAAGGGTGAAATGTATGTCTTAGGAAAGGCATAAGGCATTTATTTTACCTAATAACATCTCATCCTTTACTAAAAATGGACCATAATGTGTAGTGTCACCTGCTTATAAAAGGGATGTTTATCAGCTACATGTGGTCCCTGGACAACAGTTTTTGCAATCTGGTATATAGAAACAACAACTTAAATTCAATGTATGTATTTTAGGTATTGTACAATTTGATTAATGAGCACCACTTCTACCGATTGAAAATAACTGAAACCCTATCATAATATCTCATTACTGTTAATGCTAAAGAATAAGAATCCAACAATAGTTATGTTTTGAGCTGCTGCCAAGATTTAGAAATGCTTTCTTTGCTGTTGATTTTTGTGAATAGCTTAGTTATTTTGAAGTATAAATCCATAGTTTTTATTTCCTGTTGCATGTAGAAAATAAAAAGAGAATGACCAGAAAAAATGCCTTTTATATGTTTCTGCAATGCACAAAATACAAGTCTGCTCAAAAACTTTTATTTAATCCACACTATGCAAATAATTGTGCAGTGACTTCCACATATCCTTAAACTTATTATTTAAAAGATAAGCGCAACATGCATAATGAAAAGGCTTAATAATTCCTTTGAAATTCAAAGTAATTAAAACAATTAATACAGAAGGTAAGAAAAAGACCCATAATTATAGTGGCTTTAATGTTACAACAAATCAATGTACCAGTAAGCGTTGGCTGACCTCTATTGTCAATATCCTAGCATTGTCTGAGTCAAATAATGAGTGTGTTCCAGGGGTTACTATCAAAATGATGAAATTCAATTCAGATGTGGTGACTGATGGCTCCTTTGACCTACCAATTAATGTACTAAATTCAAAGATACATGAGTTCTGCAGCAGTTTAGGAGAACAAGTGGGACAGATATTTTGTCTCTCAAAAAGACAAATGTGCTCATAAATATTTTATATGTGCCTTCTAGATTTCTTTTTACCACTACAAGAATCATTTCTTGACATGAATGTTCTCTTTTTGAAAGTTTAATACTTGGATCATACACCAGTGTTGATATCAACAGTCAACTCAAACTAAAATAACTAGTTAAGTAACTAAGTGCTGCAGCTCTGCCTATAGTAGATGGCATTATCTAGCTGAATTGGCTAATTCCAAAAATCTAAGCAGGAGCTGTACTAAATTAGACCATGGATAGGAGACCATCAGGAAATGCATAGTCATTGGTTAGACCTGGAAGTTAAAAAAAAAAAAAATCAGTGACAAATCAGTTCTGAACTGCTACCAAGAGAATGATATGGGCATGTCTCTAGTCACCAGGAAACAAGCTTGATTCTAGGGAATCTGCACTTTAGTGCATTCCTAGGAACACACAAACCAATATATGCAAATACAAGCAAGTTCATTACAAAATCTACAAAACGGTCAAACACCCGTTCAAATGTCATTCCTTTAGTACTCTAGACTGAACTTACAAATTTAACACTCCGATTCAGAGACCTCTGCAATTAACATTCCCATTCACTGCAACATTAAGTCAGAACTCCATATCTGAAGTCTGAATCTCCATCACTGCAATGAATAGTGTTTGTTTTCCAAAAATTTCATGAATATGTTGCATCATTTCTAAAACATCTATAATGGATTACAAAGTTATACAAAAACGACAGGTTAAAAGTTGCAAAGAATCTCTGTTTTTCCTCCCCCTGTACATTTATTTTGAGAAAGCTATTTTTTACATTCGAACTGTAATATTATGCAAATTATATTTGATGTCCTCATTTCCAATCTTGTGCTTCACTTGACATGGGAAATGTCACTTCCTCTTGAGGATACATAAAGACCAAAATATTTATTGGCTACTGGTGAAATGACATAAACCCAAATATCTTAATTTTTAAGATATTTAATTATTGAATTAAAATATCAGCAACAAAAAATGAAAAACATACGTAAATTACAATAAAGCACTTAATTAAGAGGGGGGGAAGGAAATGTACAGGTCTTCTTCAAGAAGTAAACCTTCTGTGGTTTTTAAATTAAAGCAGAAAATAAAGACATGGGTGTGTGTCCTGTGAAAGCACTGTACTACATCTCTTACCAGTTTCAGCAAGCACCAGTAAAGTCAGGGATTAGAGTAATTATTTTCCAGAACATCTGAAAGGCCCCATATTGTATACTCAGGGATTAGTAGAATGGGTCTTAAAATGATAGATCTGTATCATAGTCAGAAATATGCATAATAGCTGAAGGAGGCACAGACAACAGACAGAAACCATGGTATTATAAACTAGGATCCTTGGTAGGTATTTTGTTCTTTACTTTATAGCTGTATTTATCACTCCTCAACTGCAATAACAGGTATTTCACTAATCCTTCAACATGTGACAACTAAATGTCCATGAAGCTCGGTAAAGCTTCTTCCTCTCCATAAATGAATGTCAAACAATATCATATTAAATAATTCCAAGCTGTGTTTGTCCCCTTTTATTTATGAAATACACAATATATGTTTGTACAGAAAATATATGCTTATGGAGAAAACAATAAACATTGCTAAAGGAAACAATGTGAATTCTTTCAGTATCCTTCATGTTCTCTGCCTCCAATGTATCTTTCAAAAGATTATTTAAATTAAAACAATAGAGAACTTACGTCAGCCTTAGGTATTGACTTTATTTTTATTTGCAAGATTGATCTGGGGCTACATTAAATTTCCATTAGAAAGGTAGAGAACAAACTGTAGGGCTAATTGCCTTCTAATATATAGATATTTTGGGTCTGGCCATGTGCACAAGAAAACCATTTGTTATTAGAAAGCTACTAGATTTGGGCTGCAAGCTAATTACAGTATCTAGAATCTGCAGCCCAGATCTGGCAGCCTATATCAAACAGGTCACTTATAGTAGCTACTACATTTTGTCAAAATTCCAAATGTGCCTCCACCAAAAAATGGCAGTCTGGTCTAAGAGAAGAAAAGACATACAAACCATTTAAGTTCCTGCTTCATTAATTCTTCAGAAATAGAATACTCTGCTACTAGTACTAAATTAGCCCTAACCTTCTTTACTATGATGATAAAAAATCTAATTGTCTCATCAATTGCAAAAGGTTCTTAAAATAGAATGCCAGGGATGTTGTGCAGGGCTAGGATAAATAATTCTGCTACACAGCCCATTGCAATAATTCCACAATCTATATTTATAGAAACAAGTTTATTTAGCATATAGAAAGCAGTAAATGTTTTTTCAACACAAATTATTAATATTTGCCCCATAAACAGGGCAAAAACTACACACATTTTGTCTCTTTAGTCCATCCTTCAGTCTACTTTATACACCATTATGCTGCTGATATAAATTAGAATTAATAACATGGTTTGATAGCTGTGAGTTTAGCCAAGCTTTTGCTAGGCAAATAAGCAATTGTCTAGGAAGCATTGAATAATTTGAGAATGAGATTACTGAGGAAGTGAAAATGTTCTGCATAGAATTTTTTATATTGAAGCCACATTAATAGCCCAGATACACTGAGCATGAACATAGATATTTTATTAGGCTTTTAATAGGAGCATCCCCTTCATGGATCACTGCCTTGTCGTGGCGAAGGGGCTTGCGTAACTCAGTGAAGCCATGAGCTATACCGTGCAGGGCCACCCAAGACGGACAGGTCAGGACAGAGAGTTCTGACAAAATGTGGTCCACTGGAGAAGGAAATGGCAACCCACTCCAGTATCCTTGCCAAGAAAACCCCATGGACAATGTCAAAAGGCTAAAAGATATGACGCCGGAAGATGAGCCCCTCAGGTCGGAAGGTGTCCAATATGCTACTGGGGAAGAGCGGAGGGCAATTCCAAGTAGCTCCAGAAAGAGTGAAGCGGCTGGGCCAAAGCCGAAAGGACGTTCAGCTGTGGATGTATCTGGAAGCGAAAAGAAGGTCCGATGCTGTAAAGAACAATATTGTATAGGTACCTGGAATGTAAGATCTATGAACCAAGGCAAGCTGGATGTGGTCAAACATGAGATGACAAGATTGAACGTCGACATCTTGGGAATCAGCGAACTGAAATGGACGGGAATGGGTGAATTTAATTCGGGTGACCATTATATCTACTACTGTGGGCAAGAAACCCTTAGAAGAAATGGAGTTGCACTCATAGTCAATAAGAGAGTGGGAAAGGCAGTAATGGGGTACAACCTCAAAAACGACAGAATGATCTCAGTGCGTATCCAAGGCAAACCATTCAACATCACAGTCATCCAAGTCTATGCCCCAACCACTGATGCTGAAGAAGCTGAAGTTGACCGCTTCTATGAAGACCTACAACACCTTCTAGAACTAGCACCAAAAAGATGTCCTTTTCATCATAGGGGATTGGAATGCTAAAGTAGGAAGTCAAGGAGTAATCGGAATAACAGGCAAGTTTGGCCTTGGAGTACAAAATGAAGCAGGGCAAAGGCTAATAGAGTTCTGTCAAGAGAACAAGCTAGTCATAGCAAACACTCTTTTCCAACAACACAAGAGACGACTCTACACATGGACATCACCAGATGGTCAATACCGAAACCAGATTGATTATATACTTTGCAGCCAAAGATGGAGAAGCTCTATACAGACAGCAAAAACAAGACCAGGAGCTGACTGTGGCTCAGATCATGAGCTTCTTACTGCAAAATTTAGGCTTAAATTGAAGAATGTAGGGAAAACCACTAAACCACTCAGGTATGACTTAGATCATATTCCTTGTGAGTACACAGTGAAGGTGATGAATAGATTTAGAGGATTAGATTTGGTAGACAGAGTGCCTGAAGAACTATGGACGGAGGTCCGTAACATTGTACAGGAGGCAGCAACTAAAACCATCCCAAAGAAAAAGAAATGCAAGAAAGCAAAATGGCTGTCTGATGAGGCTTTACAAATAGCTGTGGAAAGAAGGAATGCGAAAAGCAAGGGTGAAAGGGAAAGATATAAGCAACTGAATGCAGATTTCCAGAGAATAGCAAGGAGAGATAAGAAGGCCTTCTTAAATGAACAATGCAAAGAAATTGAGGAAAACAATAGAATGGGGAAGACTAGAGATCTCTACAAGAAAATTGGAGATATGAAAGGAACGTTTAGTGCAAAGATGGGCATGATAAAGGACAAAAAAGGCAGGGACCTAACAGAAGCAGAAGAGATTAAGAAGAGGTGGCAAGAATACACAGAAGAACTATACAAGAAAGATCTTAATGTCCCTGATGTCCACGCTGGTGTGATCACTGACCTTGAGCCAGACATCCTAGAGAGTGAAGTCAAGTGGGCCTTAGGAAGCATTGCTAACAACAAAGCTAGTGGAGATGACAGTATTCCAGCTGAGTTATTTAAAATACTAAAAGATGATGGTGTTAAAGTGCTGCACTCAATATGCCAGCAAGTTTGGAAAACGCAACAGTGGCCACGGGATTGGAAAAGGTCAGTTTATGTTCCAATTCCAAAGAAGGGCAAAGCCAAAGAATGCTCAAACTATCGCACAATTGCACTCATTTCACATGCTAGCAAGGTTATGCTCAAAATCCTACAAGCTAGGCTTCAGCAATACATGAACCGAGAACTACCGGATGTACAAGCTGGGTTTCGAAGAGGCAGAGGAACTAGAGATCAAATCGCCAACATTCGCTGGATCATGGAGAAAGCACGAGAGTTCCAGAAAAATATCTACTTCTGCTTCATTGACTATGCAAAAGCCTTTGATTGTGTGGATCACAACAAACTGTGGCAAATTCTTAAAGAGATGGGACTACCAGACCACCTTACCTGTCTCCTGAGAAATCTGTATGCGGGCCAAGAAGCAACAGTTAGAACCGGTCATGGAACAACCGATTGGTTCAAAATAGGGAAAGGTGTACGACAAGGCTGTATACTGTCACCCTGCTTATTTAACCTATATGCAGAGTACATCATGAGAAATGCCAGGCTGGAAGAATCACAAGCCGGAATCAAGATTGCAGGGAGAATCATCAACAACCTCAGATATGCGGACGATACCACCCTAATGGCAGAAAGTGAAGAAGAACTAAAGAGCCTCTTGATGAGGGTGAAAGAGGAGAGTGCAAAAGCTGGCTTGAAACTCAACATTAAAAAAACTAAGATCATGGCATCTGGACCCATCAATTCCTGGCAAATAGAAGGGGTAGAAATGGAAGCAGTAACAGACTTCATTTATTTGGGCTCCAAGATCACCGCAGACGGAGACTGCAGTCATGAAATTAAAAGACGCTTGCTCCTTGGGAGGAAAGCTATGGCAAGCCTAGATAGCATATTAAAAAGCAGAAACGTCACCTTGCCGACAAAGCTATGGTTTTTCCAGTAGTAATGTATGGCTGTGAGAGCTGGACCATAAAAAAGGCCGAGCGCCGAAGAATTGATGCCTTTGAACTGTGGTGCTGGAGAAGACTCTTGAGAGTCCCCTGGACTGCTAGGAGGTCAAACCAGTCAATCTTAAAGGAAATCATCCCTGATTGCTCATTGGAAGGATCGATAATGAAGCTCAAGCTCAGATATTTTGGTCACCTAATGCGAAGAGAGATCTCTTTGGAGAAGACCCTGATGCTGGGAAATATTGAAGGCAAAAGGAGAAGAGGACGGCAGAGGATGAGATGGTTAGATAGCATCACTGAAGCAATGAGCATGAAACTGAGCAAACCTAGGGAGGCAGTGAAGGACAGGAAGGCCTGGCACAATATGGTTCATGGGGTCACGAAGAGTCGGACACGACTTAATGACTAAACAACAACAACAGGAGCATAACCACCTAATAAACCTTTGTAACTTTGAAGATATTTTGCAATTATTGTATTAAGGCCATGTGCAGGTGAGGAAGAGAATCCTTTCTGCTGATTCAGGTCTGATCCAGATCTATATTTTGAATCTATGAAAACATCTTAAAATATGCCACTGTAAAAAAAATTTTAAAGACTGGTTGAAATTGTTGAAATGGGTCCAATAAAATTTGAAGGCCACTTTTTATTTTTATTTTTTTTATCATTTGGAATAATGAGCAAGCAAAAATAAATATTTAGTCACAGGTTTTAGGTCTTGATGACATTACTGTTTTTAACCGGCTTTCATCCCTGCCCAAAAGCTAAGTCAAATTTTGTTACAGTTTTATCATAAAAATAATCCCTTAAAAATTTTAACATCGTACAAGGAATTAAATTAGCATTAAGCTGGTTATTAAGAAAGTATCTGACATAGTGCCTTGCACTGATAAGCTGCCATGCAATTCATGGATTAAATAGACGAGCAAGTTGTACATCTCATGGATTAATACAAATGTGCTCAATTTATCATTACCTTGGAATATCTTGTCAGGAAGGTGCCATACCTAGAAAATACATGATAATCAACCCTAATAAACCAATACAAAGAATTTTCAACTAAGCAACCTCCTTGGTAGCTGCACAAAACTGGTCAATGTTCAGAGACTCAGTCACCCTCTGTTCTATGACTATGGTAATCTCTGTTTATCATGTCACTAGTTATCTAGTAAATAATGATTATACTTCCCACTGGAACACTAGACATTATATCAAAGTATATCTAAATGTGTGAATGAGATAGAATGAGTGAGAGAAAAGACTGTGTTTATAAGACTACATGGTACATGTACGCTCTCTGACAAACCACCATCCTTCAATAATCTTTAATGAGATCTATAAAAAAGCAGTCTTCATGGTACACACATGAAAAAATGTACTTGTTAGTATTTTCAGGTAAAAGATACTTATCTTTTAATTAATTAGTGTTTAGCCTATCTTTTCTAAGAATTCAAGACAGATTATACAAGGTCTTATACAACGTCTTTTCAGCTAGATTGGGCTAAGAAGGAGAGAGAAGTCTTAACTCAGAGTTTCTAGGTAAGAGGGAACTTAAGTCTTCCAAGTCAATACCTTAAGCACTGCCCTAGGCTGGATTCCCCAAAACAACCAGGAATTGCTTTGGCACAACCACATTTGATAAACATTCCAGCTTGGAAGAGGTAACAATACAGGTAGTCCTTGCTTAACAACCACAATTGGGACTGGAATTTAGGTTGCTAAGCGGTGGTCATTAAGCGAATTATCACATGACTGCTTCACTTAGTGACCACAATCTGGCAGTCCTGGTTGCTATTGTTAAGTGAATGCCCCAGTTGTTAGGCGAGGCAACTTCTTGCTGGCTTCCCACAATCAAGTCAGGAGGAAGCTGGTAGGAAGTTGCAAGCTTCAGGTGCTGCCATGGGGGTGCATGGGAGGATCGGTGAGGGTGTGCAGGGGTGCAGTGTGGGTCCGGTGTGCAAGGGCCTCACAACCGCTTGAATTTTCAGCCCGAGTCGAGAGGCTTCTGAAGTCTCTCCACTCCAGGCTGAAAATTCTCCATGGCTGAAAATCCTGCTTGGATTTTGGCATGGAGCTTTTTCAGCCAGCCCCCAGGGACAAGAGGGAGTGCTGCTAAGAAGGAAAAAAGGGCTGCTTTCAGCTTTTTTGCCCTTCTTCACAGCACAAGGCCCTCTTTAAAGCTCCTGGGCGGGGACAAGGCTGGCTTTACACTGGGAATAAGGGGCGGGGGGAAGGCTGCTTTCAGCTCTTTTCCCCTTCTTCCCAGTGCAAAGCCAGTCCCATTGGGCCCAGCAGCTAGGCCAGGCATGCCTTGTCAACAGTGGGAGCAAGATGGCGGCGAAGGTCAGCTGGGACAACAGAGTACAGGGAGGCAGGGGGCCAAAAGGGGGAGATGGGGAAAATAGCGGGTGGGAGGAGTTGAAGCACCCCTGTAGTCGTAAGTGCAGGCACGCTGCCAAGTGCCCAAATTTTGATCACGTGACTACAGGGGCATTGCAACAGTAATAATTTTGGGGACAAGTCATAAGTCCATTTTTTCAGCACCATCATAAATTTCAAATGGTCATTGAACGAATGGTTATTAAGCAAGGACTACCTGTATTATTTTTGGATTGGTAAAATTAGCAGCTATTCTTACTTGATAAACAAATTTCATTAGGTTAATTTAATGTTATAATTCTTGATCACACCACAACAACTTGCACTAAAAATAGCTTGTGCTTTAGAAATAGTCAAATTTTATAAAAGACTCAAAATGTTAATTAGAAGCATGTCTCATGATAAAGTTTTTGGATTATTCAGGTATTTTTATTTTCTCCTGTTGATGTACAGAACATCCAGAATGTAAGGGAAAAATATATCTGAGTGACCCAGTTAACAGCAGCCCTACTAAAGTATTAACGAATAAATGCATTTTAAACAGCTATAATACTTGCAGTTTTGTGCTCCTGCTGTGTAAACTGTCTGAAGAATTATGTTTTTAAAGAAAGAAAAATATTCCTTATTTTGGGGGTATGTGAACTGAGCACTCTCTCACTGCCCAAGAAGATTCAGACTGAAAAAATCACACAAGAGTCAGTATTACAGGAAGTGGGTTATGATAAAAGTAAACTTTTCTTCAAATATTCTAAGAAGATAATGCCCTCTTCCCAATGTTTGGTCATGCTGGGTGAAAATCCTGGGAGTCCCAATATATCAACAGATTATCAGGTTGGAAGATCCAACTATTTTTTAATTGTGCTGTTTTCCTTAGTTCTCCTCCCCTATTCACTTATCCTTTTGACAAATTATTTACTATTATTAGCTTATACTTTTTAAATCTGTGTTAAGTAATTACAGATAATTTATTGTATTCCACATCTCCTTTATTTTGTCCTTGGAAACTAATGTGTTTATGTGTGTCCTAGACAATGTTTAGAGGGATCTGGGGGGAGGATGGGAATCTCAATCAAATTGCACCGGCAGGTGATTCCCAGGAATTGCAGAAATTGTTAGAACAAGTACAAGCTGCACGTGCTGCCAAAACCTCCCACAGATTTTATAAAATTTAGCATAATTCTTTTTCTCATAAAAGGATAGTATGAAGGTTAAATGCTACACACAAATATGTGTGCCTTTGTGCATAAATATTATGGATATTTATGGTAATGCAGATCATGAAATATATGAATATCATCAATGTTTATGGAATTTAGTGGGCTTTATCTTCTTCTAGTGGTCTTGTTGCCCATTTTGTCCTAGCTGCTGTTAGAATCTCTCTCTCTCACACACACACAGATACCACACTAGATAATGGGAAGGGCACAGCTGTTTTCTAGAATAATACTCCCAAACCAGCTCTTAAATGACGTTACAGTCCGAGATATCAACTAGAAGTAGATTGGACAGTATTTACAGAGCTTTAATATTCAGATGTATCTATGGACCTAGAAAATAGTACTGTGTTTGGAAGAAAGTGAAATGATGATTTATGGATTTAATGATTGAAACAGATGAGAATTAAATAAGGGGTTGAAGGGATTTCGGGAAGAGTTAAGAGGGAAGGGAGATGATAGGTTTGTTAATATCTGTTGAAGAGAAGGTCGGAAATCATTATATTTCATAACTTTCTTTTTTCTTTTCTTGAACCTCTTTCTTCTTTTTTCTTTTCTTTTCTTTTACTCTATGTAAAATCCTCAATAAATATAATAGTACTCTGGTAATTTATAGACTAGTTTCAAAAAAATGTTGCTGGAATTAAAAAAAATGTGATGTATACTTAGAAAATCTTGGTTTTGATTTTTTTAAAATTTACAGAAATAAATATTACTCACAAAAATATACAAATTTACATTTGCATCTATCTTTGCTTATATCTTCCTGATTCTAATTGTAGTTCTTTGTTTCATCAGTATCTTGTTGAAGCTCTAGTGACCATTTGCGAATAGTCTATATGCTATATATATCTACCTATCAATGTGCAGAAGCAATCCTAATTGTGGGAAAATGTATGTATGTTAACCAGTGTCATGTGGAACCTCAAAGATATTCTGAATTTCAACAGAACTTGGAAAAGCATTGTTCCATGAACCAAATCTAAAAGTGCCATGCATTCCTTAAAGAGCTTGCGAACCAGCTTAAATGGAATGATGAAATTCCAACTTTGAAGATAAATAATATTGGTAAAATTCTTCACTTGGCTATAAGGAAAGATTTTTGCCAACTTTCCTTTATATAGATTTATATAAGCCTTCACCCAGCTAATCTGTCAGTAGCCTTTCCTATGCAATGACAACAGCCACATGAAGGTGAAGGCTTTAGCGGTCTTGTTACAATTCAACACTATCTGATGACATCCAAATTGCATTCCTGAAGCTCACTCACACACTTCACTTAAAACTGTAACTGATATAGGGGAATGGCTATAATATCATTTTTAAAAATCCTTTTTCTAGCTCTTAACTGCAAAGAATTTAAAGCTTGCAACTACTAAACATTTTTTATTGCTACTGTTGGCCTAATGAAGATATTGCATCCAGAATTTTTAATTCTGAAGATGAGTGAGGAAATTTTCCTATATATTTGGGACTCTTAATTCTTGGTAGTATGTTGTTAGTGATTGATTGATTGGTTGGTTGGCTTCTGGGCAAATGTGGAATTGTTAGTAAGAACCAACCTGCTCATTCATTCCTCGTATCATGGACCAGAAACTTGCTTATTCCACACTGGTTGGTGAGGTGGACACAGGCAGTACCCAAATAATAATTTACCACAAGGGAAATTTATGATATTATTCCCTGTTACTTCCTCTATCTGTAAGATGCTTGCTATTACTCCATCTTAACTATCTTTTTTTTTCCTGACCAAGTGAACACAGTTTTCAATAAAGAAATGGGGCTTCTATGGGATCCAGACAAATTCTTGGAAATAAACATTATGCCTCAAACTGGTGGTTTTACATTTATATATCTTTAACTAAAGGAAGATTGAAAATCAGATAAGGTCATAACCAGTGCCTACACCAACTCCAATCCTTCAGAAATATGTATTTCTTAGCTAAGTTCTATTTCTGCAGGATTCTAATGGCCATGCCCTTGCGATGAAACAATGAATAGTCTTAGATACTTTCTGCATAAATATGACAATATTTACATAAAAGTAACAATTTCTAAACTGCGGGCACACATATTTCATTTGAATTGGAAAAAATCTATGAAAGCAAAATGGTTGTGTCAGGATTTTCATTCTCATGGGAAAGGATTCATCCCGTTATCTTTACAACAATAACAAATAATATTTTGACTATAGAGATCATGTGAAAAACACCTGTTATTGTGTGTTGTGTATTGTGCTATTTACTGCCACCTTTTGGCGTGTGTATGCTAGTTACCCAGTGGGGGTGGCATAGAGCTATAATACAAGGAGAGGAAAATGTGCAGCCTCTCTGAGTAGTTGTTAGTTGTTTTAGTGTTAGCCACTATGTAGGTTTTATGGGCTACGTAGTTGTAACAAATTACCAAGTAGTGTACCTCTTCTCTAAGAGTTTGTAGCTAGAGATTTTGTTAAGCTTGTGTTGCTAATAAGTCTTGGATGCTACAATTAAATGAGAAAGTGTGTTTTTCTTTATATTTTGTATGATATTTGCATTTTATGGAATTTTGCATTTTATCAATAAACACCAGTTAGTATATATTTTCTGACTGGATTTTTTTGGGAAACAAGAAATGGACATTGCATTGTGTTTGCTTTTATGGCTAATATTTTCCTGGAGTTTTTGCTGCGCTCTGCACAAACAGGAGTATTTGTGATTATCACTCTGCCCAACAGGTTGTGCAGTACAGATGTGGAGTCAAAATTAATTATTGGGAGAAAATCAGAAGCACAGACATAGAAATGCTTACAAACACAAAACTGATTATTATTTGAGAGAAATAAACACAGATATAGAAACACTGACAAACAATTAATTAGTTGGCAATAATAACTATTGCAGAAGCAACATTTTATTTGGAAGCAAAACCACAGCCGTTCTCATGAGGGTTCAGAAGAGAGTTCGAAACTAAGCAAGAAAAGGGAATTCAAAAGTGTACTATTCCTCTATTGATTTAGGATACATTCCAGTGAAGGAATGTGATTGCTTCACTGGCAGTAGGACTGGAACTATGAGGCTCTGAATAGCGGGATGACGATATTTACAAGCAAATGTAGCCCAATTCTTTCAGGATGGTCTTTAAAGAAGATTATATGCTTAGAAGAAACCACACCACACTTTAACTGTGTTAAAGATTCTACAAAACTGCTACAATATTAATTTGACTAATTTTTTCAGGTTGTTCTTAAGATTCTTATGAGGTCTGTAAGCTGTCATAAAAGGCAACTTGCCTAGTGCAATTGATCTTATTTTGGAATGAGTACCTGCTGGGGAGAAATATTCAGAGTTTGCAAGAGTGATATGGGAATAAGGAATAGGACCAGACAGTGCGTGTCTTTAATGCTCCAGAATCCTTACTTGAATCCTTAGTATTATTTCTGCCTCTTCTTTTACATAACTGTAGAATTTGTATTGGTAAACTCGGCCTTTTTTATTTATATCCCATTTTTATAAATACATTTTACATTTCCTCATTTTAGTCTTACATGCAGATTCATGAAATAAATTCTAAAGCCTTTTACGCTGACCATCAGGAAGCAAGTATTATATGACCTATTTTGTCCTATTAGGGACTCGTCAGATGTAGGGTTTTTTGTTTTTTTTTTGTCTGCGCTCAGTCATTGCTGACCCTGCAGTGACTGCTTGGACGAGTCCTTGCAGTTTTCAAGGCAATTGTTTTTCGGAAGTGGTTTGCCAGAGCCTCCTTCCTAGAGCAGAGCCCAGTTGGCGAGTGCAGGAGGCGGGGTTTCCATTGCTTCGCGCCCTTTTCGGGCGAGCGCGGTTTCGCGCTTACCGGCAGCTGCTCCCGACTCTGTGCAAGCGCCGCCAGCATTTTTCCGCCCACCAGAGTGAGAGTACCCATTTATCTACTCACGTGAGTTTTCGACCTGTTGGGTTGACAGGAACTGGGGAGGAAACAGGAGCTCACCCTGTTTAGCGCGAAGGCTGGACTCAAACCGCCGAAGCGTCAGCTACCAGACTGTTATTCTATGAGGTTCAAATACTCCATCATTTATCCTGACCTCCGGATAAATACTATAAAAAAGAGAGAATTCCCCCCCACACACACACACACACACAAAGAAAGGAGAGTGAAGTAATGTAAAAGCCCATACAACAGGGCATGACATAATGTAACATCCATACTCTGTTCTGAGAGCTTAGGGAACGTGGGCTGTACATACCAATCAGACAGATTCTAAAACCAGCATTCAGTTTCCCCTCATGGACCCTGGAAACTCAGAAGGAGACCATAACAGCAGTCTTCTGTTCACAACAGCACACTCCTTCGCAACTGGTATTCAGAGGCACATCCACTGCCTCTAATATATGTAGATACCATGACTAATGACCAATTGTTTTTTCCTGCATTTTTCCATTTTAAACTCATCCTGGTTGTTAATTACATCTGTTAGCAAATTTGACAGTGGAACACATAGCTTTTTATCTGTCTTAAATGTTCACTATACTTCATCGGATAATTCCAGAATTTAGTGATTTCTATCCACCTTTCCCATAATACCTGTAATTGTATACATCCCTTTTATGTCTCTCTCCTCAGTCACTATTTTTCTAAATTAAAAGTCCTTTTTTTTTCCTGGAGGCGTGGCCTTTTTGCTCTTTTTGGGTGGCAACACACAAAATGTTGAATATGTATGTCAAGCAAGTTGAAGGAAGCAAATATTATACAGATTTCAGCAAAATATCTTCAGTGCCAGGGTTAAATACACAATCTTGGAAACTGCAAGAGGAAATTCCAACCCTCATTTATAGTGGATTTATTAAGGTTTATAATTATTTATTATCCCTTTGAATAATTTGAAACCCCCCTTCCCAGTTGTCTTTTGTAAGACCAGCTACCCCATTCCTCTTCTATCTCTTGATTGATTGGTCAATTTCCTTTTTATTACTTTTCCAGAATCCCCACAATCTTCCATAAATTTAAACAGGAAATTTAAGTTCAGCATCATTTGATCTGAATACATCAATATATTTGTACTAATGTTCAATTTTCTCTAGTAGCTTTGATTTTTGGGGAGTTATTATGTACAGATATGAGCAACCACAGCTGTCAGTGTTAATTTTCACTTTGCTTTTCACAAAATTAGAGACCTTCCTTATCACAAATTAAAACAGTTCTCTGGACTTACTATATTCTTTTCTCATATATGCATGAATTTATTATAAATGTACTTTATGGCCAGTTTAAAGTCAGTGAGCCACTAAGAAGGGGTACAATGTATATTTCTTTCTGGATCAGGGACAAAATTCCTGTAAGAGTTTAAAAGGGAAAGCAACTAAAAGAAACAAAATGAACTATACATAGCAGCAGAATTTAAGACAGTAGGAACTCACTATGGGAAGAAAAACAGTGAAACTAACATGCAGAGTTTAACATTTTAACTTATCTTAGATTACTAACAGTCTGGACAAATAACTGTAGACTAAAAAAGAAAAAGATGAAAGTAAACGTAGCACTGGTGGTCTTCTTCTAAAGAGAAAGCTAAACCACAAATACAATAGTTTTATACAAAGCAGCGAAAGTATTGCTTGAAAATAATGAGTTATGTTAACTTTTTAAAGCCTTCAAAAACATGTTGTCGAAAAAATAGGAATAAATAGGATATCAGGAATAAATCATTCAGAGGAGAGGATGGGACCCAATAAAAGCCAATGCAATAAAGCAAATAGAAGGGTTTTTAGGTGGGACCCAATAAAATACAATGCCAGTTTTGCGAACCCAATGAAGGCTTATATTTCAATTTCTAATATTCTTTTTCTCTATAGCCCTGGCCAAACCTGAGGTGGTTTTCAAAGGGTAGTATAAAGGCAAATGCATAACTCCTTGCATGAGGCTAGACAGAAAATTATATATGCAAATTATTGATGAAATATGCATAATATTCCAAGATGCAAATTCAGGAAGGGGAAAGGTATAGAAGAATCTAAGAAATTAGGGTGTAATTACTGTCTAGTGTAGATAGTAAGAGAGGTAACCTTGATGGAGATATGCAGAAGTTGTTGCCTATGGAAAAAGGGCTGAAGCATTTTTAAGTCTAGAATGTCCAGGTAACATTTAGAAGTGGCTCAGACAGACATTTCCTTAACTCACTAGAGTATAAGAAGGAGAAGATACAGCACAGACTTGCAAGATTCTGTCATAATACCCAATCTCAATAAATATAGCTTTAGCCTCCCTACAGAATTCATTTCCTTGCCTGATATTTGTAAATACTGAAATGTGGAATACAGCAGGCCTTGATTTCCAAATATATGAAAAGCCTGAATATAAAGATAGTCCCTTCAAGTGTTTCTAAAATACACACACAAATGGATATATTTTTTCCTTTGGAAGATCAAAGAGCATTATATACCAAAAAGAATGAGGAGGAGGAGATTCTCTTTTAAAAAGTAATAGGATTACAATCATTGATCAGGATTAGTTCACAGAAAGTTTGTCTAAAAAATTTGGATTAAGACTATACTATCCTGAGGCCCAGGGTGAGCTGTGGCTTGTAAATCCCATGAACCTAGCTCTTAGTAAACTTCTCAAAAGGGGGACGCGGTGGCGCAGTGGCTTAATGACGCTGAAAGTTGCCGGCCAGAAATGGTCGACGCTTCAGCGGTTCGAGTCCAGCCTTCGCGTTAGCAGGGTGAACTCCTGTTTCCTCCCCAGTTCCTGTAAACCCAACAGTTCGAAAACTCACGTGAGTAGATAATGGGTACTCTCACTCCAGTGGGAGGAAAAATGCTGGTGGCGCCTTGCAAAAAGGAGTCGGGAGCAGTTGCCGGTAAGCGCGAAAAACCGTGCGCGCCCGAAAAGGGCGCGAAGCAACTGAAACCCCGCCTCCTGCGCTTGCCAGCTGGGCTCTGCCCTAGGAAGGAGGCTCTGGCAAACCACTTCTGAAACAATTGCCTTGAAAACTGCAAGGACTCGTCCAAGCAGTCACTGCAGAGTAGGTAACGACTGAGCGCAGATAAAAAAAAAAAAAAAACTTCTCAAAATTACAGGTAGTCCTTGACTTAGGACCATTGTTTAGTGACTGTTTGAAGTTATGATGGCACTGAACAAAGAGACTTACAATGGGTCCCCAAAGTTACAGCCATTGCAGCCTGCAGTCACATGATCAAAATTCAGGTGCTTGGCAGTCCACCCACACCTATGACAACAGAGGCACTTCAACTCCCCCACCTGCCTATCTCAACCCTCATCTACACCCTTTTGGCCCTCTGCACTCCATGGCCCCTACCACTCTAGCTGACCTTCGCCGTCTCCTTGCTCCCACTGCTGACCATGCACACCCAGCCTGGCCCTTTGTGAGACAGCTGCTGACCACACAAGGCTTTCCTTCCCAGGTCACGCACAGCAGTTTTCCCCCAAGACCTGAGGAAGATGTTCTCATGTGGCCAGCAGCTGCCTTGCAAGGGGCTAAGGTGGACATGCCTCGTCAGCAGTGGGAGCAAGAAGATGGTGAAGGTCAGCTGGTGCAGCAGAGCACAAGGTGGCAGGGACTTCGGAGTGCAGGGTGGTGTGACTGCGGTTGGGACTTCACTGGGGCGGCTGGGGCTCCCCAGGGTGGCTGCAGCTTTGCACCATGCTGCTGGGGCATCCCAGGGCACTGCAGCTTCCTGCCACACTGCTGGGGCTTCCTGAAGCGCTGCATTTTTGTGCCGCTGGGGTGGCTAGAGCCTAGCGCTGTGGTTCAGGAGCTTTTTGCAGCCCCAAGCTATGGCGCTCCAAGTAGCCCCTGAGCTGCAGTGTGGCAAGCAGCCCCAGAGCACCATGGTTCTGGGGCTGCTTGCCATCCTGCAAAACAGGGTGCAGGGTGGCCAAAAGGACAGACATGGGGGTGAGATAGGCAGGGGGAGTTGAAGAGGAGGCAGTCCCTTATCTTACCGAGGCTTAGGCTGTGGGGGACCAAGCCCAGAATGGCTTGGATTGGGGTGGGTCCTCAGCTGATGACTGGTGGAATTTGGTTAATGATGGCAACAGGGAGTGCCAGAATTGCTGTCACTAAGTGATGCAGTCATGTGACATCGTGCTTTATAACCGTATCAACCAGTGGTGGAAATTCTGGTCCCAATTACCATTGTAAGTCAAGGACTACCTGTAAAAGTTAATTGCAATGTTTAATATGACAAAAGGAAAATATTATTAATGATACAAACAGGAACCATTCTTAATTAAATTTGATCAATTTTTGTACTGGCTTCACTTTAGGAATGAGACCCATGGCATTTTGCATAAAGGCTAAGTGCAGCTATGGCTGGAAAAATGTTGTGCAGCGTTGTTTTTGACATTTCTTAATATATTTTACATTGCTCCATAAACTCAAAATTACATTTGATTTCAGAGTCATTATACAGAGAAAAAGGCAAAAAGCTTAAAAGGAAAAGGGCACTTAGTAAGTCACTGTAATCCTTTGGTTCAGCAATTACAACTTCCAATAACCAAAATCTATTTTCCACATACTTTGATGCAGTATTATCACTTCAACTGAAGCTACTGCTGAGTATGCATATTATCCATGATCATGTATAGAATATTTACAGAATTCAAATTATCTAAAAGTAGAAGCATGCGTTTGATACTTTCAAGCTGATTTTTTCCCAGCAATTGGAAGCTATTAATCTGCTTATATTTTAATTTCTAGACAAGATCAGGATTTTACTATCCCTTGCTGGTACGGCAAGCACCATCAACAACCTTCTAATAAAGCCACATAGAAAGTAGTGCTGCTCTTCCTTTAATTATTTAATGAAATACTTGTTTGCACCTATTACATATATGTATGTCTTTGAGTCAGGGTTGACTCCTGGTGACTGCCTGGACAAATGCCTGCAGTTTTCTTGGCAAGGTTTTTTGGGAGTGGTCTGCGATTGCTTCCTTCCTAGGGCTGAGAGGGAGGGACTGGCCCAAGGTCACCCAGCTGGCTTTGCGCCTAAGGCAGGACTAGAACCTACGGTCTCCCCAGCTTCTAGCTTGGTGCCTTGAACATCATATCAAACTGACTCTCATAATTACATACAGACAATCCCAATTATTTTAATGGTCTTATTCAAATTATGACTAATTCTGATTCTATTTTACAAGAGGGCTGAAAAACAGGTACAGGTTCTTAAATGTTTAAGATGGTATCTTCCTATCGTGGCACACAGTCAACAAGCAGTATAAATACATTTGTTTCTTAAAATTATTAGATGTGTAAGAAGAAACAGTAGAGGTGAACAGAAACCCTTTCTTTTTCTGATGCAGCAGTGAGAATGCCACTGTAAACTTCTGCTTTGAAATTAGATTGGGCAATTTTAAAAGTAGCACTCAAACCATAAATTGTGCTGAATTCTTCATTACAGATAGAAAATGAGGTCAACTTTAAAAAATGAGCTTGAAGATACCCTTTTTCCACTGTTATAGTAGAATAATTAGATCTAATTGTAATCCATCTGGCTCCTTAAACACAGCTAGCGGGGAAAAAACCAAAATCTTAAAAATCCTTTTTTAAACAAATAACACACACAATACAAAACAGCACCAATATGGCCCTTCTTGGTAATCTCATAGCTAGCATGATGTTTATATTTTATTTATTTGTCACATTTCTATGCTGCCACCATCAAAACAACTCTCCATGACTCTCATGAAAAGACAATAATATAAAATAAGTCCCATACAAAAATTAAAACACAACAGCACTGCAACTTTAATTTTAGAGGAAGTACATTCTTATCTGAATGATGCAAACAAGTTTATGGTTTTCAGGATATGTATAAAGATATAATTTACTGTTGCTTGAAAAGCCACAATAATTGAATACCACCTTCATTTTATTTAAATTAATTTTCCATTTCTTTGTTTTTCCATTGATTTCAATAGTAATTCAATATGTATTTTGCTGCATATAACTTTGGACTGTTGAGTTAAATAATGTGACATAAAATGTAGATGTTGCATTTCAGGCATATTAAAGAAAACATAATAGCTGATATAACTACTTTTTTTTTATTTTTGGCATTTAGATAGGATACTTCTGCTTCTATCCCAAGAGTCTCCTCTTATAGAAAATCCATTTCATATAAGTATCCAAAAATAATATAAAACCAAGCCAGAATATTATGATCAAGCACTCATAAACGATGTTCATGGACTTCTTAAAGAACTTTCATGTCTTTATTTGCAACTGGTCTTACCAGCAGACGTAAAGCACCATATTTGGATCATTGTTCTGCTTCTATTTTAGCTTAAATATATTATTTTGTATCCATTTGTGTGTTTCATGGGCTCTCATATTCATAAAGATATAAAAGAAGTTATTTTCATGTACTGCTGCTTCTCTCTCTCAACCTCCTCCCCTCCTCCCCTTCCCCCAAATATATTATAGCAATTTAGGACACTGTGAGATATCAACTACTGTGTAGCTAAAGAATCCTCAGCTGGATTGAACAGCCTTTTGTTAATGAGGTGTTATGATGCAACATACTATTAGTGTCTCTGAAGGAATGAGCTGACATAGGCTCACTGTCTAATTTACATGCATTGATGTAATCTAATAAAAAAATTCAGATTATAGTGTATGGCCTGTGACCACAGTTATTACCTCTGCTGGCTTTTAAATCCAAATGGAATTTCTTCTATAACATGCTAATACAGAATATATGAAATAATGACTAAGAGTAAACAAATGTATGTTGTCCAAGACCAACTAAAATAGTCCCATAATTACACATTCTTATGTAGTTCTACTGCAAAAACCTATGCTTTTCTATACATCTTTCATGTACCTAAAATAAGTTCTGCTTTGATTCAGAAAACAAACCATGTAGGACTTAAGAAAAAAACCTCCACTGGATAAGAGTTATTTCTTAGCATTTTGAAGTAATACCATTTAAGTGTCAAAGGTAAGATATCTTACCCTAACACCAGAGTTTAAATCTTTGAATCTCTTACAGTATTTGTTTAGGAGGGCAAAAATTAAAAAATGGTAGACCAGTGTGTAAGAGTAAAATGAATACGACAAAGTTTTTCAGCATCAGCCAAGCACATTATACTGTGTTTTGATTCTAATTCATATTTTTAAAAATATTTTCTTCATTTCTTTTATAAGAAACAGCAATTATATATAGCAGATTTCATAGCTCACCAAGACATTACAAGTCCAGGGAGTCACATGATGCCAGAAGAATAGTCGAACAAAATTGAATGATTAAAATAACATAAATAGCACAGGATACTGTATATATTTTCTACAATATCTATGCTGTTTAATCTGAGGATTTTATTTAACTATCATATCCAATAATCACTGACAAAGCATAACTTTGTCTAAATTTCCTTTAAACACATCAGCATATCCGCAACCAATGCATATATCAACTAATACATTTCCTGAATAGGTCACCATCAGTATGTCAATGCTGAATATTTTTGTGTCTTATTTCTGAAGATAGATTATTCACCAACTCAGTCTGGATTCTTACTACCTATCTCTTAACTTACTGAAAAGGAAATAAAACATCTAATAATTTTAGGAATATTCAGATCTAAACATATTTTAATTTACATTAATAATAGAATAAATTTGATTATTTAAAATTGGGATATATTTATATATAGTAAGTAGTGACTAAAATTTTAAAAAATGCAAAAATGATGGAAACCTAATAACATATATGATACAATATACTTACTTTAAGCTATTAAGCTTTAGACAAAGTCTAGGAATCTCTTAGTAAAGAATGGGAAACATATTTTTGAAAAATATTTTGTTTGGTCATCTCTCTGATTCGATTGTTTTCCATCAATTAATCTACCTGATTTACTGTAAATACACAGCCCTGCCATTTACAGTAGCCAAACCTTTTGTACAGATACAAATTTCTTATTCTTATATAAACTTGTTTGAAACTTGTTGAGCTCTTTGTGGAAATGATTAATATGATTAATATAGTATTAGTATTAATATATTAATATAGTACAAATGTTTTCAGAAATTGGAAGAGCAGCAAACTTCATGATCCTAGTGCAACATGTCTCTGCCCTTTTAAAGCCTGTGGGTACACTTCTGCTGCTCTTAAATGTGTTACCAATCCTTCCAATATAGATGTGCACATAACAAATCCTTTAGAGCAGGCAATGTCAACTTCTGAAAGGTTGGTGGTTTTCATTTTTACAGTTCACAACACAACTGAGCCTGGAAGAAACTTATAATGTCAACGTAAGGTTAGCATTTGGACATCTGTATGATATATGTGCAAGCTAGGCATTCAAGAGCTACAGTATTTTACAGAGATTTTGCCAATTAGGATAATGTAAATTTTGCACTAAAAATGCAAGTTATGTAAAATTTCTGCAAGTTCTTGATACACCTACAAAGACAACAAAAAAGAAGGGATTGTTGTTTTGTCAGCTATGCAAACTTTATACTCACCTTATTCATTCAGGTTTACTATTGAGATTGATTAATTTGTCAAAATAAAAAGCAATTTTACAACATACAGGTAGTCCTCGACCTATGACCATTTAGTCAGTGACTGTTCCAAGTTATGACGGTGCTGAACGAATGGTGATTACGACTGGTCCGCAGAGTTCCAGTTGTCCTAGCATCCCCATGGACATGTGATCCTGATCTGAGTGCTTGGCAATCCGTTCACATTTACAATTGGTTGCCAAGCGCCCATGATCATGTGATCACCATTTGCAACCTTCCCTGTCAGCTTCCCCAGAAAGTCAATAGGGAAGCTGGAAGGGAAGGTCGCAAGTCATTGGGGTAAATCTCTCCACCTGCGCACCCTTCCCCACCTGGTACACTCACATGCTGGCCATTTGCGCACTCCTGTGTACCCTCCCTTACCTGTGCCACACCCCTGTGCACCTTCCTCAACCCACGTGGTGCCTGTAATGCACCTTTGTGCACCCTCCTGGAACCACATGGTGCCTCTCACGCATCCCCTCATACCACTATGCACCCTCCCTGACCCGTGCCTCTCACACACCCTCCCTGACCTGCACAGTGCCTCACATAGCCCCCCAGAAATATACTCTAATTCTTCCAAGGATACTCTTGTAATCTCTTCTAATCCACCTTATAGATTGTATTCCCTTTCTTTAGCTTCTCACATTCTTGCCAACCATAATTATTTAATCTATCATCAGCCTGCATCATACGCCTGGTATATTCCAGTCTTCAGGATATAACTAATCCTTCACACCAGCTGTTTCTGTTTTTAAGCATTAACTTAAAAATACTTTAATGTATTTTACAAACTGTATTTTTAGTTTTTAGAATAATTTATCAATAAATTGTTCAAAGAAAAATTGCTGAACTGACTTTTTTTGGAGTCTCATCTCTTCCTTGCTCATGGTGTTCTACCAGGGAAGAAAGAGATTCTAAACTCTTATTATTCTATACTCTTATTATCCTTCAACTACAATAAAATATATGTTTAACTATAGCCAAAAATTAAAAAAAAATACATTTAAAATTCCATTCTAAAAGTCTGGCATAAAGAAAGGCCTTGGAAGACGTTTCTCACTGTTGTCAAGAATCAAGAAATTGCACTATCTACAGCTCAGCTTAGAATAAGAGACCTCATAGAGTTTTATACTAGCATCAGATTTGAACTTTCTTCTAAGTAATACTGTAAATTCTACCAGCAGATTGTCTGTGTGTGGGCACAAAAGTAAGCATGCTCTTGTCTTAGCAATATGCACCCTTTATTCACCTGAAGAACCCACTGAAGGTAATGTTTGTGTTTGAAAATTTAACACAAATTTACAGCTGAGGACTGATCAAAGGTAATGGCGATCCAAGATAGATAGCAAGCACAATCTTGGTTCTTTTAAAAAATATGCTGTCTAATCCTTGACGATTGGAGTAAAAATGTTCATCATCTTGGAGAAATTAGATGTCAAACACTTGATTTTTTTTTTTAATGAAAGAGACAAGTAAAGAAAAGATAGCTCCTTGTCCATTTCCATTTCCAACAGTGGTTTTTCATCTGACTACTGCCACTGTTGAAACAAACAAATATGTATCCACAGTATAAATAGATACATTAAAAATTACAGGTAAGAAGAGAATATCAGAGTTTATTTCTAACCAATCTTAAAGCAATTGTTGCAATTCCAAGTTTACACAGGTATTTAAAGAAACCCCAAATTTGTGGCAAGGCCATGAATGAAGAGTGTTACTATAAGCTGCCATATCTTTCGGTTCCTTAATATCAATGCTAGGAAAAAAGGCACAGGAAAAAAATTATTACCTAAAGTGCAAATAATATAGTCAATAATAGATAATTAATTCTGTTGCTAAATTTATTCTCTCCTCCCTGTTTTTCATTTTAAAGCTTTTTTCTAATAAGGTTCTTGAAGCTGATTTCTTCTTTGATGGCAGATTAATTTAATGGATTTAATATATTCATATGTTAATTATATACTAATATAGTGAAAGCTATCTTGAAGACTTTACTTACATAAATAATATACAGTCATGAGAACATACAGATACACACACACAATGATCGATATTGATGGCTCCTTTGGTACTGAATTATCTTAGATAATGATAATTTATCACTGAATAAAGAGAAAAAGGAAACAAAAAATGGATATCCAAATATAAAGATTACTTTTAAAATCAAGATTTTGCAATATATTAAAACACATTTGGTCATTCCCCACATGTCTCTTCAGAGTAATACATTACAGCGTAAACATAATAACATTAATAGAAAAATTTCTTGTTGTACTAGTCCTTTGTTCTGAGGCTATAAAGATGCATAGTTATGGCAAGCAGTTAAACAGACAACTTCAACTATTTGATAAGATTTTCTGAAAGGCTGGTAAATTAAACATCGCTATTCTATTATTGTATTCAGTGGCAACACCAAAAGCAAACTCTTGAACCAAACAAAAGATACAGTATATGATTCAGCAAAGAGATTATCATGAAAGGTTTTTTTTTAAAAAAAACCAACCCTACAATGAGCTTCCTAAAATAGTGGCTTATTCCCCAGTTACTTAACAATGTAATGCTTTATAGCAACGAGTGAGTACTTTCACACCAATGTTACATGGAATGATAGAGAGCTCCAAACATAATTTATTACTTTGTCCCACTTCCTAGCTGCCTGATATATTATCAAGACCTGCAAGCATATCTTCTTCCTTTTACAAACAAAATATGGATCCCAAATACAAGGGTATTTCCTTAAAAGGAATATGGTGATTTTTCCCCCCACCAAACAATTACCTTACAAGTAGGAAGGTCACTGCTTTTCTTCCTGGATTCCATACATTTTTTTTGGAGGGGGGGGAAATCTTTACTCCTGCTGAGTGGAAGCAATGGTGGCAGTTTCCCCACTTTTCCTAAATCAGTTAAGACTCTCTACACATGAAAGACAGTCCACAAGAAACAGGGCCTGCACACTTTTGTTCCAATTCCCTTTGAATGGGAATAGGCTGATGCAATATTCCTTAATGACAGACCCAACCTGGACATCCTGAGAAGAACTCTATCACTTACCCATCACCATCCTATTTTATTTTTGCTGCTTCTGTTGGAATGAGAGGGAAGGATACAGGCAAAGGCCCAAGCACATGTAGACTCTGAAGAAGCAGGTGACAAAGAGTATTGTCACTTTTGAATGTTAGTGTTGGAGGAGACTCCTGAGGAGAGAGCTGGAATTTTGTGGTTGTCTCCTATTCAGTTACTAATCATGTTGCTTACTTTCCAAATCCAGTTAAAATGTTGTGTTAGAGTAAACAGCAGCAAATCAGTTTTCATTATAAATCATTATATATTAAATATTCACAATAGCATCAAACGTCTAAACCTTTTCACATTAAGTAATAAAAGACTGAAAGATAATAGCTTGGATTATTTATCATTCTATTTTGTGATTATGCTTACTTTTTCTGGACGTGGAGGAGGATCAAACCTTTTTGCACAAACTAAAAACACATCAGGCTGTGGCTTGCCATCCTTTACTTCAGGGTCATCTCCCAAGACAATATGATGAAATAAGCCAAAGAAGTCTTTGTGTCGACTTGTTTTCATTTCAAATGTCACTCGAGATGAACTAGTAGCAACAGCTATGGGAATCTTATGTTTATGTAGATGGTGGATTAGTTTTTCAACTCCTGTGTAAGAAAGTCACACAAATACTTTAAATACACCTGACTGAGCAAAACAGACAAGCTGTAGATTTCCCCACACAAACACGTACATGCTTTTTTCTTACCCTTTTCCTGCCTTACCTTGCTTTTACTGGCAAATCAAAAATCAAAAAGTAGGCTTTGTTGTTTCTGCCTATAGGATATGCTCAGCATGCACATATACTCAACGTATCTAATACAAAGAAAATATTCAAATAGAAAATCCCAAAATAATACCTTAATGATTAATCATAGAAATTGTTCCCCCAAACATACACCCACAAACACGCGCACATAAACAACATATCAAAGTTGTGAAGATCCACGGACTGACTCCCACCACTAATGGATGTATGGCCATCTCCCTCTCCATGGAAATACTTTCCACTACTGACATGTTAGGTACCATGGTAAGGGCTCTCCATGTATAACATAAATTCCACTGGGTCATACTCTATGTATGTATTATAGTATGCATAGATAGCCAGGTTGGTCTAGTTGTTAAGGCAGCAAGCTAGCAACTTGAGATTGTGAGTTCTTGTCCCACCTTAGGCACGAAGCTAGCAGGGTGACCTTGGGCCAGCCCCTCTCTCTCAGCCCTAGGAAGCAGGCAATGGCAAACCACTTCTGCAATCTTGCCAAGAAAACTGCAGGGACTAGTCCAGGCAGTCACCAGGAGTTAACACTGACAGACAGGAAGGAAGGAAGGAAGGAAGGAAGGAAGGAAGGAAGGAAGGAAGGAAGGAAGGAAGGAAGGAAGGAAGGAAGGAAGGAAGGAAGGAAGGAAGGAAGGAAGGAAGGAAGGAGCGAGCATAGAAACCGGCCCTGTTCCCATGTTATTCGACCATATGAATATGGAAAAACATTTCTGCCTTAGATGAGGGGAGTAGCAGTAAACCTAATGCCCCAAAGTACAGAGGGTAGTTGTATAAGTTCCCTAATCTCATTCTAATTATTTGAATGTGCAAATAAATATTATTTGGTCTCTTTCACTGAAATAATAAACATACAAAAATATTTGGGAGGATGCATTTGTTACTTTCAAGATATTCTGGGAACATGATAATCAAAACTTATCAATCCCTCCCCAGCTTGTCTATAGAAAATTGAAAACATGGAAAGATGGAACACTTACAGAATACAAGGCACAAGTACAGAAATTCTCAAATTACATTTTGCTCTAGTTTAGAGGCCTCAATCACTGGTCATTAAATAGTAAATAAAAAGAAGAGGCTGAGATATACTTTATACAGTTCCTATGGAATGACAGTTATATAAACTATTTTTATAAGCAAGATTATTCATTTATTAAACACATTAAAATATTTCTCATTGTTTTAAGTAATTATCCTGGGAACAGTTACTTCTGTTTCAAGAAATATATTTACAAAAGTACACATTATCAAATACTGGTATCTGACTTGCTATTTTGGGAAACTGTACTTTTTTCATTGAGCAAAACTAGTTTTAAAAACATTTTTCAGCTTTATATAGCAAGATGCGTACCTAGATGAAAAGGGGAAAATGAATTGCCAAAGAAAGCTTCAGGTTTTTTTACATGGAAAACAATGTAGTCTGCACATTGTTCTGCATTTAAAGAGTTTATTGCTCCACATACCCTCATTTTAATTTCTCAGAGACCTCTCTCTTAGGCTAAGTCCAAAAATAGAAATTTTCAAGTATCTTTGTTTTCTATGAAATTGATGGAAATAAAAAGTGATTAATGTCAAAAGTACTGATTTAAATCACATCAATTTAAATAAATGAGATAAATTAAATTTATCACATTTCATTATCCTAATTAATTTATGTTATAGTATTTTAATAGGTTGCTCTAGCAATTAGAGCATTATACATTTGTAACTGAATCAAGCTTGTACATTATCTGAGCATAATTCAAGTCCTTTAATTATGCTGCTCACATGTCTTTTGCAGAGACATCTACGCATGAATTCAAATTGGAATTGTGAAATTAAGATTTCTGCTTGATGATTTATGTACAGATCCTTGTTAAACCATAACACTTCAAGACAGTGCCTAGAACTCAGAAAAAAAGGTTCACAATTACCAACCAGAACAATTAAAATATCTTGCTTATTACAGCATACATGTAAACAACATAAATAAATATTATACAGTTTCCAAACCTGCCCAATTGCTGTACTTGGAGAGGTATGCCTCTGATATCCTAGCGACTCATGATTTGTAGAGAGGGAGGAAAAAAACCCCAAATAATATATATGGCCTTCAAATAGTTATGTTTAGAATTCCTGACCTCAAAATTCATGCCCCTCTTTTCCTGTTTAGCCTCCTTCTATTCAAAAGTAGGCAGTTTCAATATAACTGTGTTTCATATTTTATAAAAAAGGAGATTTTATTAAACTGATCATTAATCAATCATGAAATGCATTCACCTGAAGAGTATTTTGATGCCAACTGTCATGTATAAAACATTAAAGAGATAAACATACATATGTAGTGTGTGTGTGAAATTAAGAATCATGTAATAGATCTGAATGAAGGTATCTTACGCTATATTGTGGACAGGATGCTATAGATACATGCAGGAAACAGAAGATGTAGAAGCAGATGTAGATGTATTAAAGAGCTAAAATATATTAAGAATATGTATGACTTAATCTACGTAGTTGTAGTGTGTAAAAAGGAAGAATACATAGGTTGGCTATACTTGAATGTTACTGTTCAGTGAAAAGGAATAATAGAAAAATTCAGAATGAGTATTTGGAAAAAAATGTGCAGTATTCCATATGAAGTATGATCAATGGGGAAGGGAGAAGGAAATATATTTGGTAGCATGAATTAATGTGTGGTAGCATGAATTAATGTGTAAAAGAAAACAAGACAGTATAGAAAAGGTAAGTAGATCATTTTGAGACCCAGCAATTATGAATGGTCAGTTTCTGCTTAGAAAAAGTTTAGTTTGTTGCAAATGTGCATTTAATAGAAAAGTGTGATTCATTTGCTTATGACTAAAAACAGAATTATAAAAGGCTATAAGGATAATGAAAGGTTATGAATGTTGGTAGATTACAATTTGATATTGGTTTTGGGAAAAGTGAAAGAAACTAGGGTAAAAACAAAAAGATGCAAAAAAAAAAAAAAAGGAATATAAGGAAGTATTAGAAAATAAATTGAATTCCCAACAGAATTACTGAAAATTGGACAAAAAGAAAATGGATGTGGAAGCCGCTCAGAATGGTGGAAAAATAATTATATTACAGAGTGCAACTAAGGTTTATTAAGTTACATAAATCAGAAAAAGGATGCTTGGTGGAATGATGAAGTGAAAAAGGCTATGGATGAGGAAAAAGTTTCAGGTAATAAATAAATTCAAGAAAAACTAAGAATGAGACAAATTATGTGTACAGAGTGATAAGGACCACAAAGAATACAGACAAAGAGCAAGAAATAGTTAAGGTTTCAAAGAGCAGAAAAATGCAGAATATTTTGATGGAAATAAAAATAATTATGCAAGTGAGTGAAAAGGACTAAATAAGGAGCCTCCAGTAGAACAAATGGAATTAAAAATATATTGGGATGAAACTGAAGTGAGGGAATGTTGGAAGGAGTGTTTGATTATAGATTTACATGGAAATGACAGTAATACGATAAATGGAATTGAAATGTTATAAACCTTAAAAGTTCAAGAAAAAAGGAAGTAATAATTGATAAATTGTGAAAAATGTAAGACTGCAGGTATGGATGGAGCAACTGGAGAAAAGTTAAGATATAGTGGCTTGCTTCTGGCTGTGCAACTTGTTAATTTATGTGTGAAAACTGCCTCTGTTCCTGATTGAAAGAATGCTGTTATTCTAAAAAAGAAAAGAAAGGACAGAAAGAAAGAGTGCAAAAAAATGTTACGGCAGTTAGTTTGTGCCTGGAAACATGATTGAAATAGCACGAGAGTGCTATGTGGTTGTTAGGAGTCAAAAACAACTTGATGGCACATAATCGATCGATCAATGAGAAGTTACAGTGGAGAAAATGTGGGACAGCAAGGAATGTGTGCAGACCAAACTTTTGCTCTTTGCTACATCACTAAGAAATGTATAGATGTGAGAAAGTTTATTAATTTATAGAGCTTAGCTGCTATCTATGATATTGGGTATTTTGCTCTGTAGTCCTAATAGCTAGTTGCAGCATTGTTGCACTTTTCCAAAAATAATGTATCTTGGAAATTATTTTGCTCATGGCATTGTAGATACAAAAACAAGAATGTTGTGCCTCCTCCCAAAAGGCAATTTTTCACAGCACTAAATGTTAAGAATATAAAATAATAATTATAAAGGGTTTTAGGCAACTCTGTAATACAAAATCTGAGAAATGTATTTCCATTTTTGTGCTACTTCTTGATTAGCTAAACTTCATTATAATCCATATTGCAACTTTTCATCAAGCAGTATTTGCTAAAATTAGTGATGCTGAGAAGAAAGTATAAGAGACCTTGAATTATTTTCTAATGTCAAAGCAGATTATTAGAAACTATATTAGTGTTGCAGGAAGTCCCAGAAATTTAGACAAAAATAAAATATAAAATTACAATTAAATTACAATCTCTTATTGTTTTAAAATGGTATACTGATGATACATTTTCAAGAGAAAGATAGTTATTCAACCTGTTTCTTCCTTTCTTTTTTAAAAAAGTTACAGAGTATTAGATTATTTATATTTACCCTATGTTCAAATATATTAGAATATATAAACAGATATATATGAATTACTAGAACTAAAGTGACAAAAAGCACTGTCATTTTCTGTGTACAAGAAAGTAGTTTTCAGAAAAACATTAATGCAGTAAATTAATCATATTTAACAAGCTCTATAAAATAAGGTTTTGCTGCCAATGGTAAGTGCCTTGAGTGATCATTATGCCTTTTAGGTTAGAGACTAGAAGTTAAGAAGCAGTTGCAAAAAAAGAGAAGCCTGACAATAGTTTTACTGCAGATTCCATGGCCTCTTTCTTCTTTCCAACAGTATTTTTACTGGTTTATAGCAATTGCACTGTAATTGTAGAAAAGGCAGAAACTTTGGGATGGACATTACACTCTTAATTTTCTCCATTGCCTAGCATAAAAGCTGACAAAAGATACTTTCACGTGAACATCTCTTTCAGATGGTGTTGGGGAAAATAGAAATGATACAAACCCTTATTTCTGCAGAAGCACATACTGAAAAGCTGGCCATTACCCTTGCCTCTTATGCAGATACTACATACAGGTAGTCCTCGACTTACGACCACTCATTTAATGACCATTCAAAGTTACAATGGCACTGAAAAAGTGACTTGCAACTGGCCCTTGCACTTATGACTGTTCTAGCATCCTTGTGGTCACATAATCAAAATTCAGACACTTGGCAAGCAGCATGCATTTATGATGGTTGTAGCATCCTGGGGTCACGTGATCACCATTTGCAATCTTCCCAGCCAGCTTCTGACAAGCAAGTCAATGGGGGAAGCCAGATTTGCTTAACAACTGTGTGATTCGCTTAACAACCACAGCAAAAAAGGTCATAAAATTGAGCATGACTCACTTAACGATGGCATTGCTTAGCGACAGAAGTTCCAGTCCCAGTTGTGGTCATAAGTAAAGGACTACTTGTAATAGGGCAGAAAGGTTTTTCTCTCTCAACTCGGAACACTGGGGTACCTTTTTCAAAGAAACACACTTTTATCTGCTGACAGAAAGATGTTGCATCAGACCAACTGTAGTTGTGCAGTTCAGATGAAGCCCTCATTACTGCTGACCAGATTTCTGAAACTGCATTTAGTATAAAATGGTAGCATAGAAGATTACAGGTAGAATGGCTTACTTTTCTATTATGACTTATTTTTCTATTATTGAAATATATTATTGGAATATATATCAAAATTTCTTAAAGTTCCAAAGCAGCGCTAAGTCATCCAGGCACAAGAAAAAAGTAGCTATCAGAACTGAAATTGTAAGAATGGAATTTGATGGGCACATATCTGAAGAGTCAAAATACCTGGCATCAATGTAGCTGTAGGAAACAATTTTTCTTGCATAATTTTACTTTCATGTAACAGCTCTTCTTTGGTTATCGGAAGGTCTAGGGCATCTCGAATGACTTCTGCTCCTTCCAATGCTTTTTTGCCCATTGCTAAGGATTTCACATCCCAGGTATAGGTTTTTCCAAAGCGACTGCAGATTTCTTGGAACACAACAGTGTAAAGATGTTCAGTATCTGCGGAAGAAAGAAAAGCTGAATTAAAATGTTTTCAACCTCTAATCAGCTAGATTGACAAACTAAAAGAATAGAAATTGTAACTAAACAATAATCTGTCCTTACCAATAGTATAGGGCAAAGTGTTCAGTACTAAGTGACCAATCAGAAGACAAATAAACGGACTACAGGTAGTCCTCATTTAATGAGACTAATTGGGACTGGAAATTCCATCGTTAAGCAAGATGCTCTTAAGTCGAAAAACCACGTGACCATGCTGCTTAGAGATGGCAGTTCCAGCTGCTGTCATTAAGCGAGGATTGCACAAGTCATTAAGCAAGGACCATGTTCAGAGCCAACTGCTGACTGATCATCAGATGCTAACTAACATGACTCACACTGCATGAATCAGGAACATATTATCCATCAGCGCTAAGTGCAGGACCTTGCAACTACTGCAGGACCTGAGAAATGCTACTGTGAACTCTATCCATTATAGCATGTGAGTTATGCACACTGGAGTTCTAATCATTTGCACAGTGTGTTTAGATTGTAGTCAACCAACACTACGGAGGACTTTCCACCCAAAAGTTTGCTCTTAGTTTCTTTTTTCTTTTCCTCTATGAGTGGGAATGTTTCCAGTTTTTCATATTAAATATTCTGAGAAATCCTGAATTTGCTAAGTTGAAACATTCCAATATACTGTTTTGAGTCCAAAGCTTAAAGTACATCTTCCATTTTGCATCCACCTAGTTATATTTTCCATATGATAATCTTTTCTTTTCATCTTCTAATCTATAAACCCTAGCTCATCATGTACAAATAAATATATCCCATTCCACCTATTAAAGGAATCTGTGGTCTGATTCCTATTTTATAGACTGTCCCTACAGGACACTGGTCCTTGATTCCTGCTCATTTATTTAAGAGTACAAACAACAAGGGTGCTGGCAGATAAAACTAAGAGCATCCTGGAGGTAATTAAACATTTGTTTAGAGTGGAATATTTTCCAAGGCAAAGACAGGTAGAGGCACATATTAACATGAGGAATGAAGCAACGAATGAGATTAGTATCTATGATAACAAAATTAGTTTTTGTCCAGGGTTTTAGGGAGGAGGGCATTTAGAATTAGGAGAAAATGTCAACACCCAAATGAAGAACTACACGGAAGACAAAACCCAAGGTCTATAAACTAAGAAGTGACCAAACATTTTTGTCTGTCATTTTCAACAAGGAAAAACAATGTAACCCTTTTCACAGCTCTAACTACTAGATTGGATCCATCATCTGAGAAACATTCTTAGGTTAGGAAGGCAGATGTTTGCCTTATAAGCCCATATTTAAAAGCAGAGTGTTATAGGCTTGTACAATTATAATAACTCAAATATAACAACAGGAGTGAAAATAAAAAAAAAAGATCTTAATCAGAGAAACAATACTTAATTTGGAATTGCTGATGATAAATGAAGAAGGAAATCTAGTACCTCAGGGATGATATTACCTACTCTATTTATACTAGAAATTAATTTATTTTTCAAAGCTTTGAACAGAACAGTAGAAGTTCTTCAAAAGAGTTCTACAGTTTTCCTTATATTGCTGGCAGCACCACTAGTTTTGCATCTAACTATATTAGTATTATAATACTACAACCTATAATCAAGGAATTTAAGAGCAAATAAGCTTTTCTTAGGCCACTTTGTGAATATAAAGCTTAAGGGTAAGGATCAACACTTTTCTTGAATTTGTTATTTTAAAATATAGAGGAACAAATATCCCTATTCTCTTGAAGTGCTTAAAAATAGATTTGTATGCATTTATAGGAGGCAGTGATATCTAAGATCAAAAAGATAGACTCTATTTTTTTTAATTGGACAGCTGCTACTGAAGGAAGCTTGAACTTTCTTGGGAAGTAAGGATAACAAACCTACCGCTAGAAACCAGCCAACATGAGCTTCTTAAATTTCAAAAACATGAAGGAGTTTTACTCTGGAGATTCAAAGACAGAGTAACTGTATTAATTCAGCAGGTATTCAACCTCAACTGCTCTCTCCATTTTCCCAAATAACCTATTTTCAGTTCTTTTATGATGGATAATACAAGGTTTGAACTGTCTTAAGGAGTGCAACCAGCTTTCAGTCTACTATTGTCATACGTAATAGAGGTGCATGATTGTACAAAGGAAAAGATGGAACAAATAACTGAAAATGTATATTGCGGCAAATGTCATAAGTAGTAACAAATTACTCCATATAATTTCTCAGCAAACCTTCAATTATCTTAAGATGCTGATGTCTTTCAATGACATTTTATTTTTTTCTTGGTATGCAAATACCTACACACACTATCCCTAACATGCCTTCTTTTTGACAGAATTTACGTTTTATACAAATATACATTTGTATATATGAACTGTGCTGTTTGAAAACAGATGCCAGTGCATACCATATCTTGCCCTCTATTTCTCAACCACCAAATCTACTTGATAGGGATATTCAACAATATGCTGAATAAAAGAAATTCACGATTGATTTCTTGTATACCTCTTGAAAAAAGTGTGTAAAATTGTGCTGTATTCTGTATAGCTTAAGAAGCAGACTTTTATGAAACCCTGTTTCTTTTTCCCAGACAATATATTTGCTAGTACATATTTGAAATGCAAAGACCAGACCCAAAAACTAGATATTCCCTATCAATTTATTAAGTACCTTCTTTTAGCTGCACATAATTTCATTACAATCACCCAAAAATAACTACTGGATTTTTCTTTTATACACAAAAAATGAAGCATAGGACAGACCTGTCATACTTAACTTAATGTATCTGGTTCTGAAGTCCCCTGCACTGAATCTCTTTCCCTAAAGCTCTTTTCCTCACTGGGAACTGATAGATTCAGAGCTAATGGAGAGCCAATTCTGTTCTTGTCTGTTAGATAGATAGATAGATAGATAGATAGATAGATAGATAGATAGATCTAATCCTTGGGTTACATTAATTGCTACAAAGGGTTTTCTTGGATGATCTAAACTGTTGATCTAAATTTTAGAGTCAGAGATTTTAAAATCCTAAAATAATCTTAGAATCAGTTCGACTTCATTCTTTAAATTGACAGGACACTCCATAATTCATAAAATGCTCACAATATCAAAGAAAGAGTTAAGTACCTTTCCACTGTATTTACAGGAATCTGAAAAACACAGCAAAGCATAATTACGTTTTTCACAGTCAGCACAAAGTCAAGAGTCTTGGTTCTGAAAGGTACCAAGATTGATAGCTTAAGGATGAAAAAAAAAAGTGGGAGGGGGAAACCTCACACCCCTGTTCACTTGGCAATTCTACACAATGTTGTCAGCAAGCTTACATGAAGATAAATTGGCAGCACAATTATTACAATACCTAATTCTGAATTCTAGGCTATTTCCTAGGTGCTGAGAAAGCACTGTTTCTGCCTAAAAAAAAAAAAAAATCACTGATCTACTTAACCAGAGCAGAAGGGCAAACTCTGTCTCTTCCTATGCTCTTCAACAATATCCCAAAATATGGAAAATGAGGGTAATGGCTTGGATCCTCATTCTGATTTTCTCTGATTCTCCACTTTCTTTTGTAACCCACCCTTGAAGGTTAGGGAAGCTCTTTGGAGTTACAAAGATGAGTGGAAATAATTTCTCATTTGTGGGACTTTTTCCTGGATCTCTGATCAATATGAAAAAGTTGTCCTTTAGTTAATGAAAATCTAGTTAGATCTAAGTTAGCAGCCGATGAAATAAAAATTGCAAAAACTGCATTTTGTCTGATTACATTTTTTAAAAAGTAAACAAAAGGAAAAGTATTTGGCATTATTTTACTTATCGTAGCTAGGCTTCTATGTAGCTTAAGTAGTTCTTTTTATTTTCAACATTTTTAAGGGTATCTAGTTTATAAGAAATCCTCAGAATGCATCCAGAAAAACTTACATTATATCATCTTTAGAAAAAACTGGTCTGACCTATCAAGCTAGTTTTAAAATACTTCAGCAGCAAACACAAGTAGTGTAATTAACAAACACTACCACATACATGATTAAACCATGTAGTCACAGAGCAGTACTGCATTTTCCCTAGCACTATCTCAAAATTTACCTTTTTTAAACAATTGCTACACAGCAGTTCCCCTAGCAAGAATTCTTCTTTGCTTTTTCATAGTAAGCTGAAATCTTAGATGAAATGGCAGAATTTGTCTCTTCCCAACTATTTGTGCTTCTTTAGGATTAAACTAATCAAGCATTTCCCTTTTAAAGTCATAATTTTTTATAAATCTGAAGTAGTCCATTAGTCCGTGAGTCCATCTTTTGTTATGGTCAGTGACCAGAATTCCACTTAAAACATAATGTAAAAAATAAAACATACAAAATGGAATGACAAAAGTAAAGAGCAAAAGTAAAAGTAAACTTAATAATCAATATAAATTATCACAACGAATGTAACGATAAAACAATATTTGGACACATTGAAAGAAACTAAATCATACTGGTTGGCTAATTAGCAACTATACATAAAATAGATCGAGATGGCCCAGAAATTCAATTAATAAGGATAAAATGTAGCCATGCATTTTTATAAAATGGATAATGCAACAATATATACATCATATTTTCAACCATCCCTTCACCATGAGGACAATCATTAAGAATAAGGGATTTTCCTAAACTTTTATTCAAGGATGACTTTAATGGAAGTGCATTAAAACATGCAAGGGTCACTGTTTTCCGAATATTATTGAGGTAGACTGCTGGTCTAAAACAACCCCAAAATAATACTAAAAGGAAGAAAAATACTCTATAAGTAAAGCTGACAAATCTAATTGCTCTTCTATATTCACATCACACTGTTTAAGGCTTGACGCCACCAGTTTATAACCTATCATCAGTAATGCTTACTGAATATAATTCTGCAACCTCTGATGAATTAGTCTTGTCCAAGTCAATTCAAAGTTACCAACTAAGATCAAAGCACCTGGACCCACTGGAAAAACCTGTAGTTTCAACCAAAACTGGATGGCTATATTAAATCATAATCACAATAATTATAATCATAATATACACAACCATATACTGGCCTTTAACCACATCAGTTTTATGACAAAGGATCATATTAGATACACTCTGATGTGTACATATTAAGGGCAGCCTTCAAAAACAACCTTAGAAATTTAGATTGTACTCTGAGGGGAAAAAAGAGCTATAAGGGCCTAAATGGGCAGTAAATATGTGTGTGTGAATATTCGCTGAAAATACTGCTGGTTTAAATAATACACCAATAATACACAATAATACACAAATAAAAACACTCCCACTGGAGTAATAAAAAGATTGCAGGATTATTGCTGATTTTTGGACATTTTGAATAATATAATCCCGATGGGCCTTACACTTGCCAGAGGAGTAAAATTTAACTCCACCTCCAAATATTTAAAGTTTTTAACTTGTTCATTTGGGTGTTCATTTAATTTCCAGGACTGGACTCTAGGGTTTGGACACATACTAAAATAACTACTAGAATAATTTAGTTCCAGTGTTTTTTCCTTACAATACACAGCCAGAGTGCACAAAGCTCATTTTAAACCTACTGGGGTGTGTGTGATAACAGTACAGCATTATCTGCCTACCAAATATCGCAATGTGTTTATCATCCAGCTTTGTTGGATGATGTGCAAAGTTATTTACCTAGTCACAATAGAATTTATACGTATTTTGTGCTATCTCAGCTGGTCCTCAAAAATGGGTTGTTCAGTTACAAATGTTGATGATGATTGTGGTGGTGGTGGTGGTGGTGATGATGATGATAATGATATTTTTGGTCATGCACTTACCAAAAAAAAAAAAAAATCAAAGAAAAACTATCTCAAGACAAATGAAACTTTTGACTGCTGACCAAACCAAGGGTTTTAGGCTCCTTTATTCTTTCCAAAGTGCTATTGAAAAGGTTTCCCCTTCTCACATTTACTTTGTGAAAATAAACAGGACTCAACCTACTATTTCATTGGGGTTTCAGTTCTGCAGTATTTCTTTATTCCACAACAAATTTCATACCAAACTTTCTTTTATATAGCAAGGAATGCTCAAGTAAATGCTTCTTACGATGTATAAGAGCCAGACACAATACGTAAGGGACAGAAATGCTAGATTGTTCAGTTGGTTATCCAGCACAAAAAAAAATGTAAATATTGTGAAATGGACCTGGGAAGGTCACTTGGAAGTAAAATCTACATTTAGCTATAAGCATTTACGCATTTAACCTTAATTCCCTATTCTGCTGTCTCCCAAAGACCTTGTGTAACATCTCTGATCATCCCCAGCCAACAGTTATACGAGCAACGGGAATCATAGCCCAATATATTTTGAATGTTTGAAGTTAATACAAGCTTTTTACACCACTAAATAATATAACTGGAACACTCACAAACCCTATAGATTTCTACAGCATATACTGGTTTTGCATTATATATTTTTTTATTATTAGATTTATATCCCACCTTTATTTGTACAGCTTACAGCAGCTTACATAATGTTCCTATGTTCTATTTTCCCCAACAACAACCCAGTGAGGTAGGTTGGGCTGAGAGACAGTGAATGGCCCAAAGTCACCCAGGCGGCTTTCATGCCTCAGGGTGGACTAGAACTCACAGTCTCCCAATTTCTAGACCAGTACAGTACCTCAACCGCCACACTAAACTTGCTCCAAATTTTACTATAGTACATTGGTTCATATTACTTGAAAATTGTTTTGCACATAATGGAAACAGTGTATTATAGTTTCAATTCACTGTAACTGCATCAAGATACAACAATGTTTTCTTCAAATTCTATTAAATGTAATTCCCACTCTGTATAGCATTATTTTTCCATGCTGAAGTCTGTACAGTGGTACCTCGGGATACGAACTTAATCCGTTCCGTGACTCTGGGCGTATCCCGAGTTGGTCGTAACCCGAAGGAAATTTCCCCATAGGGTTCAATGTAAATCCGGTTAATCCGTTCCGCCCTCTGAATTTGGTCGCACCCCGAGGCAAATTTCCCCATAGGGTTCAATGTAAATCCGGTTAATCCGTTCCGCCCTCCGCCCGAATTTGGTCGCAACCCGAGGCAATTTCCCATAAGGTTCAATGTAATTACCGTTAATCCGTTCTGGCGTCCACGGACCACACGGAAAGCGGCCGGGCGCGGCGTGGTGCGGCGCGAAAATGGCCGGGTGCAGCGCGGCGCGGCGTGAAAACGGCCCGGCGCAGCGCGAAAACGGCCCGGCGCAGCGCGGCGCGGCGCGAAAACAGCCCGGCGCGGCGCGAAAACGGCCGCGGACCACGCGGCAGGGCCGGAAAAACAGCCGCGGACCACGTGGCACGGGCGGAAAAATGGCCGCGGACCACGTGGCACAGGCAGAAAATGGCCGCGGACCACGTGGCACGGGCGGAAAATGGCTCGTACCCCGAGGCGGAGTTCGCAAACCGAGGTAAAATTTTGGGGCCAGAGCTGGTCGTAACCCGAAAAATTCGCAAGCAGAGGCGTTCGTATCCCGAGGTATCACTGTACTTGGTCTTTGAATGGCACGTCAGGTACTATACGCCACTGTCGTGTGGGAAAAAAACTAGGCCGAAGCAGCACAGATTTTTATTACACCCCGACCTCTCCTCCCAGTCACTGCTCCAAATTCTTACTTTGGTTTCATGCATGAACCAGGAATCAATTTGAAATGAACTCTGGTTTTTGTTTTTTGTTTTTTAATCTTGAGTTGTTTTGCTTACTTCTTTAATTAACTAGGGTTTATTATCCTATATCTGCCTACAAGAAACCCCATTTATTCCACGTGCAGTAAATGGCGATTAAAGAGCAGTTTTTCTCCAATAATTAGCCTACCACTGCACATCCAGCTGGAAAAAGCCCTGATTTAATAGGAAAAAAACAACCTGTGAAGGCAGACTCTGCTCCCAGCCCACATCCTAAACAACCTGTCACCCCTCACATATTGCTGCTATACAACTCACAACATGCTGAGGAAGTACAGCCAAATGATAAGGGTTTCAGGAAGTTATAGCTCAGCACATTTGTACTTTCAATCTATCTCTGCCTTAGGCATAAAATGAGACTTCACACAGCATCATCTATTGTCAACACTGATTTTCTTGCCCACTTGCCAAATTTTGTATTACTGTAGCTGTGGAAAGATATCAGGCATCAGTTTTTAAGTCCTAAGTATTACTAGCTGTGGACACATATCAGGTATCAGCTTTGAGAACAGCAAAAGTCCAGTCACACTGAGCTGGCTATTCACTCCTAACAGCCACCTCAATGTGATTGGAGTTTTGCTGTTCTCAAAACTCTGTGGCACAGGAATCTATTATGGTTAAAGAAAGTTGCTAAAAAAAAGTGAAAACTGAACTACAAAATAATTATAATGTACTCCATTAATAAAACCATCTGGTTTTCACTTCCAAAAGCAGCTCTGTTACCAATAATACATTTTTAACACTTACATCTACAGCATCAAATAATATCTAAGCAATACGGAAGACACTCAAGGGAAATCATCATTCTTTTGCAAAACTTCTAAAATATCTTTTTAAAATGTTTTTGCTGTACTCCAGCCATTTCATTGTCAATGTTGTCTCAGAACCTTAATAGAAAACAAAACATTTAAGACTACAAGGAGGTATTTAATACAAGCTAGTTAATTTAGAAAAGTGTGTCTTTATATTACCACTACAGTTTTATTAAAGAAAAGACACATACCTTCTCCATCCCATTGGTAGATTTCATTTAAGTGATGTGTATTTCAGGGTTCAAGACACTATGGATTATATTTAGGTGTCCATAAAGACCCAAATTATTACATAGTATCATTCGATAGCCTTCAGAGAAAAATGTATTAGGCAGCTTAACTGATCAATAAACTCCATTTCAGCAAGCTGAATAGCCTTATAACTTCACTTGATTGCTAACAACTTTTTATGAAACACACTCCCAATGATTTCTGAAGTTGCATACTTTAGATAAATCAGTATTATGTCATACATCATTATTAAGAATTTGACTCTATTTTAAACCTTAAGAAACTTTAATAATGTTTCATTAAAAAAAAAGCTATATCATAGCTTTGCCTATGAATCTATTTCAGCTATTTTCCAGTGTGTCCTTCCTTTGACATTGTGTGCTTTTTAAACATTAGGAACAGGAATTGCTTTTTTACCATGCACCTTCTATTCTATCAGTGATGCTTGCCTGTATTAATCAACTGAGCATTTTTCTTTGCCAGCAGAGTTCAGAAAAATGTGACATTTTATAACATTTCAAGAATTTCTTCAAAATAATCTATAAGAAACATTGCTATTCCTTTTTGTTTAGCCGAATCATAATAGAAAGCCAGAGAGCAGCCAAAAGTATTTTTCCCTGCCGTTCTGAATAACATGGACTAGCTGCTCCAAAGCTGTAAAGTTTTGACACAGAAGCGTAGCTTTACTGCTATTGTGCACACTCAAGGACAAAATGGTCTATTTTTCATTCAACCTATTTCAAATCCTACATCTCTAATGAGTTTCACATTACAAATTTCTATTTTGGTATCTGTTCATGTTAGCTACATAAAGCTAACCAAGGAGTATTTTCATGACCATTACTGGATAAAAATGGGGTAGGTTTATCACCTGTTGGCCCCCAAGTTCTGCTGAATTATACTAACTACTAGTATCCCTCACAGACCTGGTGGCTGGAGCTGTCTTAACTCAACAATATTTGAAACAATAACATAAAAAAAAAAGAATTGTTTTTGGATCCCCTCTCCAGTTCCTACACAATTAAACATTCACAAACGCCAGCAATCATCACCCAGATAAGCAGAGATTAACACCAAGATTAACACCAGACAAACAATCAAGGAGTAAACAATACCCTAATCAAGAAACTGCCAAAAAAAGGGGGGGGGCAACACTGGCAGGACAAGCTATTGTATATAAACAGCATGCAAACCCCACTCCATTCTAGCACTGAAGATGTTTGCTTGTTTGTTTATTTATCTATTAAATTAATATGCTGCCCATCTCCCACAGAGAATGACCCTGGGCAGCTCACAATTAAAACCAAATATGAAAACAGTAAAAATATAAATATCCATATTAAATTAGCTAAAAAATAATGCTATATAAGAAGACTATATATGTTAAAAAAAAACTATAAAATTCAAGATGACAGGGAGGCAGAATCAATTACCTCACGAGCCAAGTCCAGCAATGTGAGCCCCCATCAGGTCCCCAGACCATTTGGCAACGCCAAGATTTCACACTCTTCCTGAAGGTCATGAGACTGGGGGGGGCACCGCACCTCAGGAGGCAAGTTGTTCCACAGATCTTACTTGGCCAGGTAACGAAATGTTTGCAAGAAAACAACCAATCTCAGAGAACCCCAAGGACTCCTCAATTCATAAACAGCAGCCATAATTTCTTGCTGCTGCTCCCTTGTACCTGTTCTTCAGGGCTGAGTTGTGTGTGCATTTTGTTTAAACAGTACTTCTGCCTCTGTGGGAGCACAGCAGCTCACTGCTATTTATTAAAGTAGTCTGTCTTTGTTCAAGTGTAAGTCTGAAAAAAGTTGTGCCTGATTTAAGAACTGGCTCTTTAAAGCAGTTAAATATAAATACATACATACACACACACACACACAAACACAAACACAAAGACATGAAGCATGAAAAATTTACAGAAAGAAAAAAAGGGTAAAATACAATACAATAATACAATATACAAAATACAATAAAGTCATTGATATTACATTTTTTCAAATATGTCCTTATTTAACTTATAAAGTAATGACATATGTTATATCACTTATTAAGGGAGAGTCTAAAAGTTGCCATCAAGCTTCAAACTAAGAGTATGTGGTTAACACAGTATAATCACTAATTAGAATTATAGATTTTAACAAATTAAGTCAACACTAGGAATCTATTTTTTATATAAAATTGAAGAATAAACTCTAAAGAAAGAAAGAAAATTAGGTCATACAAAACCACAGGGTAAATTATAATTCAAGAATTGTTTCCAGTTAGAATTGAATTGTACATTAGATTTACTTTTTAAATGCAAAGTTATTATGGACATCAAAGCATAGTCCCATAACTTAATTAGCCATTCTTCCAAGGAAGGGATCAAACACTGTTTCCAATAGCCACAGTTAACATACTTTGCCACAGTTAACATATACAAAGCTAGTTCAATATACTGTACTTTGAAGGAAAGTGTGGTTTAGTAAAACTTAATAAAAGCATCTCTGGCTGCAGAGGAAATTCAACCTTTAAAAATTGTTTCATTCTAATAGAAATCATTTTTCAAAATTGTTAAATTTTACCACATTGCCCCAAAATATATAAAATATATATAACTTATTTGTTGCACTTCCAACAATTTTTAGAAAATGAATTATTCATTTTAGCAACCAAGACTGCCGTAATGTACCAACAATAAAACATCTTGTAATAATTTTCTAATATTCAGGATAATTTTTTCTTCCAATTAAATACCCATTGTTTCATCTCTATTAACAGCATTAAAATTCTGCATTCATTTAATCATGCAGTCTTTAACCTGCTATATATCTGAGTCATATTTCACCAATAGTTTATAAATTAAACCTTGTATATAAATGTTTTGTTATGTCAAATTCCATGTATGTATTTCTTTTTTTGTTTTTTTAAATTAATCTGATAGCGTGGCCCAAGACCATATTGCTGTATACATTCCTTTAATTATATGAAAGAATCTTTAGGTTACATAATTGTAAGTACAATGTTGTCAGCAAGTAATTTCAGTTTACATTCTTGTACCACTAGTCAGTTTACAGCAATTTTGTTTTACATATTTGCTAGTGGTTCTAGGGCCAACAAAAATAAAGGAGAAAAAAACAACCTTTACTTGTCTCCTTCAATATAATATATGACTGTGATAATAAATAAACAGCCATTTGCTATTATTTTGATTTTTTTGTTCTTTATAAATATGCTAATGCCACATAAGAATCTTTGAACAGCAACCCATTCTTGCTTCAAAAAGGTGGACATAGAAGCCCATTCCAAATTGTCAAAAGCTTTTTCTGCATCAAGAAAGAAAAGATGATGGCTACTTATTTATTTGCCTTATCAATAACATTCAGCATGCATCTAATAACTTTGCATATACTCTTCAGAAGAAATCTGATTTGATCAGGAAGTTAAAAATCTGCTTATTCACTTAGCAAGAATTGCTGCAAAAATCTTACAATATACATTTAGTAAAGAAATAGAAATCTATTGGCTTTAGGACTGAAGCCCTTCTTCCAAAGAATTTTCAAGCCTAGATTGTACTCCCCAACAAATGACAAATCAAGATCAGAAAACACCAGTTATTTCATAATTTATAAACTCTTCAACTAGTTTGAAAATAAAACCTTATGCAGTAAAACCTTAATTTACTTAACCAAATGAAGGAAGTGGGGTGTGCCCATTTAGTCATAAATGTCTGCTAAACATCTCATTCATGGTTATGGAAATTATATGAAATTAACATTAATTGCTTATTCAGCAGAATCCAGCAGAATAAGCAGAATTGCTTATCCAGCAGAATCCAGAACACATCATGCCTTGTTAAAACTCAAATTATTTTTCTGACACATACACACCAATACACACCCACTAAAACAGAACTGTGAACTGCTGTAAAAAGGTTGTAATTATGGCCCCTGACAAATACGTCCTCCAGGAAACGCCAATGTCGCAGCAGCTCCGAAAGAGATGTTGGACAGATGCACAACAGTCAGGGAATCCAACATATCAAAATCACTTCTCACTCTCTGACATACTCCAACATTTGCAAGCAATTTAGGAAAAGCCAAATAAAATATAGTCATGCATGAACAGAAAGTGAATAGTCACAGTCATAACTTTACCCCTATTTCTGTTCAAGATTGGAACATATTCTATCTTCCATTCTTATTTATAAATTCATGTTAACATAACCAACCTGTTACTTTGTTGGAGAAGCAGTTAAAGCATACATCTTTTAAGTATATTTATAGAAGTACAGGTAGTCCTTGCTTAATGATCCTACTTGGGACTGGCAACTCCACCACAGTGGGAATTCACGTGACCACACTGTGCTTTCCAGTTGGAAAGAGACAAGACTACTCCATTTCATAGCTTCAGCTTTTGTTTGCCTCCTACTTACTGCCTACTTACTGTTTTTTACGCACCAAAAGCAATGCGATCGCACCAGCAGCCCGGGGCTGGGAGCCACAGGTACACTACGCAAACAGCTTACTCTACTCAGGCAAAGGAGAGATTGCCTATAGAAATCACCTGCTTTTTTTCTCCTGCTCTCAGAGCAGAGAGATTGGAGAGAAAGAGATTTCAAGAGAGTAAGCTGTTTGCGTAGCACACCTGTGGCTCCCAGCCCTGGGCTGCCAGCATAACTGCATTGCTTTCAATGTGTAGAAGAGCAAACAGCTTACTTTCTTGCAACAGATTACTTTCTTCAATCTCTCTTCTCTGTAAGGGGAAAAAGAAAGAAAAAAAAAACATGAGTCAGGCACAGGACATGTACTGACTGTCATGACAATCACATGACTGAGGAAAGCTGCAAAGGTCATAAATGGTTGTAAACAGGCTATAAAGTTATTTTTTCAGCACGGTTGTAACTTCGAACTGTCACTGAACGAATGGTCAGTAAGTAAGGACTACCTGTACACTGGAATACTTTGAGATAACTTCAATATATACTTGTGCATGTTTCAATCTGAAACATATTTAAGTTTATTAAGTGGAATAGATAAGGAAGCATTAGTTCAAAACTATATATAAAAGAATAATTTCCTTACTCCTAATCATATAAAGCAGAGATCAACTTTAGTTAATGTTGCATTATAAAATATTTCTCAAAGAAATAAGGTTTATTCAAAAACTCCCTATAAACAAATAAAACTATCATAAATTTATTTTTAAAAATCATCACAAGCATATATAAAAAAAAATTAGCAAAAATTCATTCTTTAACTATATTTTACAAAAGCTTGAATGAGCAGAATAATGATTTTATCAACAATTTGAATGTTATGTGGACTTACATAGGTGGAAACTTTATTAAAAGTAGATCCATTTTATGAAGGAGAGGAGAATACTGTCATTTGTTTATTTATTTATTGAATTTATACCCAATGCAGTCAACTGACTCTCACCGCTTACAAGGTATACAGCACTATAACAGTTAAAAAAATCCATGGTAGAATAAAATATAAATAAAGATAAAGAAATCATTGCAGAACTTTCAGTAGCTGTTTTTACAAATTTAACATTTTCTAAATAGATTTTATAATTACTATGAAGCAGCCTACCAATTACATAATTACAGTCTACCTGTTTGCTGCTAACAATGAGTTTCCAGAAATCTAAGTAAGCAAGAAAATCACAGTAGCTGCTGTATTCAGCAAAAGGGTAGAGTGATTGGTGAAGTTAATAATAAATTGTTTGGATCTTGTATCAACAAAAAAAGTGTAAGAGAAAATTACTGTGACAATTTTTTTAATATGGGCTCAGACAAAGGGCACTTTCTGCAAACTAATTTGAACACAATTACAGATACTGAGGTACATACCAAAGTACAAAATTCACATGTACAAAGGGCACAGGCCAACTTCAGATGCAATGTTTTAAATGTACCATAGCAGCATTAGAAAGGGGTGAGAGTGTTTTAAAGCATGTCTGAAAACTATAAATAAAAGCATAGGTAGATGATATGGTGTGAAAAAATATTACTGTATAACCAGTGTCCACATCCAATTACAAGAAGCTAGCCTGTAATAGATTTGATTTGATTTGAAGAAGCAAGGCCCAGTAATATAAATCAGTGCCTTATTTAACCAGGATCTCAAAGTCTTCTTATTGCACTTAACAATTAGGAGGGAGGGAGGGAGGGAGACACAGACAGACAGACAGATGTTACAATGTTGATACAAATCTGTTTATCCATAATTATAAAATCAGATGCCTGTGGGTGTACTGAATACCATCAATCTTGTATGGAAAAGTAAACTACTTTAAGTAGATAAATTTGTATAATTTTAACATTTGTCATCCCATATGTACATATACTTTTCAATTGATACCCAATTTCAGTTCAGTGCTGCACAGTATTTTGTGGCCTGCACCTTGTTTTCTCAAGTTGCAGCATACTATACTTTCACATTACAAGTTGGAAGTTTACTTTTTCAAACACTTCCTATGAAAAGTCCTTCACGAAGAGGATTCAAATGGTAGAACTTTAAATACTGTAATTAAGAGCAGGAGGCCTGACTATTTTTCCAGTTCTTGCCTATGTAGACTTCATAATACAATTACTTTTATGCCTATTCAAGTCTAACTTGCACACACTTTTCATCATTAATGATATTCCTGAACTGAAATAATGTTGTATACATGAACTTCTAAATAGTACCCTACATTAAGACGCATCTTGTCATTCATGGTATTTATTCTTGATTAATTAAATGAAGGCTCCTGTCCTTTACCCTTTACATGGGAATAAGTATTTTCTGTGGGACTTGTTTCTGAATAAACATGATTAGGATCTGGCTTCAAAGAATGACAAAATCCTGTCCATGGATATTCTTCAGCAATCCCTCTTCAGCTAAATCAGTGTTTTTCAACCTCAGTAACTTTAGGATGTGTCAACTTCAACTCCCAGAACTCCCCAGTCAACCATGCTGCCTAGGGAATTCTGGGAGTTGAAGTCTATACATCTTAAAGTGGCTGAGGTTGAGAAGCACTGAGTTCAAGAAATCAAGATCATGATCAAAATTCAGTACAATCCTAGACAAGTACCTGCAGTTAAAGTCCTTTTTATTAAACAATAAGGCAGTTAAAATTACTGCAAGGCCTATCCTCCTTGTCTCTAAGGATTGCTGCCTTCTTTCTTGTTTCTTTTTCTAGATAGTAACCTGTGCATATGCAGACGACCTGAAGCGTGCACGTGATGGTAGAAAGGGGGGGACTGTTATCGTCATGCTACGTGGCGCAACCAGGAAATAAATTCATAACTTGGGGCGACAAGGAAATAAAATAAAGCAATCATAGCCTGCCCGTTTGCTTTCGCTTTACTTCTTCTAGATCAGAAGGACATCCGTGTGCGTGTGCCGCCCCGTCTGTCTATTTGCACTTGGGAGTTTCGAAATCTCAGTTAACAGAACAGGAGGGGTAGAGAAACCACAGGCTACATCGCCGCCTTTAGCACATTGTGCCCCGGCACGTAACGGCGAAGCAACAGCGGCACTCGGCTGCAGCCGGACATCAACAGGAAAAGATCTAAGCCGGCCTTCTCTCGCCATGAACCGCGCTGCCCAGCTGGCAGAAGCGAGAGCAGCGGGCGCAAATTACGCACCCAGAAGCAGACCGTCCATGTCAAAGATCAGGTGAGTGACAGGCTGCACCGGCGGTGGGTGGCACGAGGACGTAGCCATTGCGTCGCCGCTGCGATCTCTGCCAAGGCGCCCTTCCTGCCCATGCGCGCTACGACAGCAAGAGGGGCGGGGCTTCGGGGGCGAGGTGGATTGGCCGCTGTCAAAGCTTTCTCCGGGCGCTGGCGGATTAACATTCCGCCAGGGTCAGCGAAGGGCAGGCGCGGGCGGGAGCGAGGGCGCAAGAGAACGGCGGTTTCGCTGCGCGCGCGCACCCACCCACCCCTTTTGCTCTCTTTCCGCTATGAAGTCGGGAGGAGGGCTGAGGCGGACCGCTTCGCTTGCGTGCGTGCGGGGTGATTAGCGGGCTGCTCTCACCTACTGAAAATGGGCGGGGTAGCTGCTGTAGCTGGAGCGCGGGAGGCAGGTGCTGGAGAGTCGTGGAGGCTGTGCGGCGAGGCGGGGGGCGGTGCGTCATTCAAAAGGTACGAGCGTGAATGACCTACAGAAATTGGACCACATGAACAAAAAAGCCGCAGGAACTGGACAGCGCTGCCTCGGTGGGTCTCTCTTTTCGAAGTGAAAGACATCTAACGAAGCACGCTTACTTGGAAATACAGTCAGGCGCTCACCCCCGAAGGCAGGATGTTACCCACACACAACCGGTGGACAGAAAAAGACATTCAGAGAGGATCTGGCCTTGGGTGGGAAACAAAAAAAGTAGCGTTAAAGCCCCGGGCCGTCTTCCTATGAGCATCGGAACTCCGACGACCTCGTCGCTGTGATCCAAACAGCTTATTGCTGATCCTACCGCGTATGGCTTAAAAGTCGTGGCAGTTCAAATTTGGAATTTTGGATGTAATACACCGGTATGATGGTGCATTTAAGTATTCCACAGTCCAGGGACCAACACTTACTTTATTGGAAAAGATTTTAAAATATAGTAGTAATGAGAAAGTCATATGGCTTCCTCATTCAGAATAACCCTATTCAGAATAGGGTTATCAGCCTTACTAACTGCCGTCTTCTTCATTGAACTAAGTTGGGCTAATTAAATATTTGTAAGGAAAGGGACTGTTCCATATGCAAGCATTAAAGTGCTGTTATCCAGTGCACAGCCAGCAGAAAAAGTGAATGTTGTGCCTTCAAGTCAGTTTTGACTCCTGGAGACTGCCTGAACTAGTCTCTGCAGTTCCCTTGGCAAGGTTTTTCAGAAGTGGTTTGCCATTGCCTGCTTCCCAGGGCTGAGAGAGGGCGACTGGCCCAAGGTCAACCAGCTGGCTTTGTGCTTAAGGCAGGACTAGAACTCAGGGTCTCCAGTTTCTAGTCTTAACCACTACATCAAACTGGCTCTTAGTAGAAAACTAGGCACCCTAAAGAAGCCTAGCCCCATGTCCATCCTCTTTTCTGCCTTAGCAAAGAAGTCAAATTGGGGCTCCATCTACATAAGAACTGGCTGAAGGAGAACAGGATGAGTGAAGAATCCCTATGGTGCCAGTCACAATCAGCAGGTTACCATAGATCTTCTGCCAGTTTTATCTCTTGGAATAGTCACTTGGTTGGATGGGAGGACTGGCACCAAAGGAGCTTTTTCTTGGCAGGCAAAATGGGGGAGCAAAGGAGTAGAAGCGTGTCTCCTCTCTATCATGGTGGGGCCATAGCATACAGCAGCAGGGGGGAGGAGAGAAGTTGTCATGGCTTGAAATAGGGGGGATGATGGCTTTTCCCCACTACCACCACTATGATACAGTTTCCACTGGGGCTTCAGCACTGCAGTGTCTAAGCTGCAGGAAGTAAGCAGCTGTACTATGGAGATGCCGCTGCTTGACTGGGGGGAATATAGCTGAAAGGCCATTTTCACTCCACATCACCTTGTCTATGGAAAGGGAAGCAAGGAAAGCATGACACTCCATGGAAGGGAGAGGGTCTTTTTGATGCCACAAGAACTGGGAGCAAAAAAAAAAAAACTACAACAGCTTGCTTTCACTCTTTCCCACGCCTCTTCCCTTCTTTTTTTCGTGCTTCTCCTGCTAATTGTTGGTTGACAAGAGAAGTAGGAGAGATGGCTTTTGAAACAACAGGGGATCCTTGACTTTTCCGCTGCCGAAAAGTGAATGAATCAGAAACCAGGGAACGTGCCCACGTGCCCACAGCAGCCTCAGCTAGCCAGTAGGAGCCAAGTAGGCCTCTGCTTCTAACCTTTCTCCAGTATGGTGCATTTCATAGATTGTGTGACTTGTGCAGGAAGAAACTGGAAAATACTTTAGAACTGGAACAGGAAAAAAAAGCTGCTTTCTTGGCTGGCTGGGTAATAGAAACAAGCCAGTGCCAAACCACTTTCATACCGTTGCCCAGAAAGTTATATAGTTATGTTCTTGAAGTCGGCAGGAATCAAGCTCTAATACTTTAGAGCTTGATTCGGGCGGGATACTTTAATTTTAGTAGGATTTATTTACAACTAAGCATTCAGATGTTACATTACCTTGTAGTTATGTGTTCTTTTATGTCTCATCCTTCTACCAATAAATAATGTCCAGGGCCACTGCACAAAAAATAACCACAAATGTAAATCAATATTTAATGTCTGAATACCACTTAACTAAAGAAGCTAAAAGGTGTTGTTCATAGTTCAGTTCAACAGCAGTTGTGTTGGAAGGAACTAGTTTCACCAGCAATACTTTAAGGATGACAAACTGAAGGAAGAAAATAGAAATCTGCAATTGAGAGAGACAGTCCTTTTAGAAATACTTCGCGTTATACAATTGCACTGAACATGATTCAGTTCTGCATTGTTCCACTGTTATCCATTCTTGAATAAGGCATTAAAGAGTGTGCTCACCAAAGCCCTAAGTGTTCATAAAATATTTACTGTGTAACGATTATACCTTTTTGAGATAGTACCTTTGATCCAGAGAATCTGGGCCACATTTAATGTTTCACCTTGACACCTGAAACTAAAGAAAAATTAGTTCCAGCTATTTCATGTTCAATAAAGAGATGCTAGGGCTGTCATTGAATTCTTAGGGTCATAACTTTGTTTTGCACCAATATTTTTGTACCTGACTTCTGTTGTCAGATTCTGCAGACTGGATGACTGCCCAGTACTGCTTTGTAAGAAAGGTATATTAAAAGCATCTTTTTGTAATTTCTTGCTAATCTTTGTTTTGATTTGGAGCTGAACAAAAAAGATAAATGAGATCCAACTCCAAACTGATAGGACATCCAAGTCTTTTTAGTGCTTATTATTTTTCCTAACACGTGGAAATATTAAAATAGGTTTTCCTTAACTGAAAGAATCTAGTTTCAAATAATCCCTAGACCTGGAGATTAGCTATAAAAAAGATAGATTTCTGTTTTTGTAACTCCACGTGATATTGAGTAAGCCATTTCATTTTCAATGTAATAATAAATATAAATGAATAATGTGGTATGATCCAGAAAATTGTTTTTGAGATACAAAGAAGCATGACCTATTTGCTTAACAGTCATGGTAATATTCTGTATATAGAGAGAAATAGCATAGTATCTGATAAGTTATTACTAACGAGGGTCTGGTCAGCCAGATTTGTGGACTTCACTTACAGAAATAAAATCCTATGATTACTCTCTAGAGGTAAATTACATCTGATTTTTTTTTAAAAAAAATGTCTTCTATTTGCAGATTAGAAATATGCTTTCAAAGTATTTTATTTTGTTTGTTCTAAAAATAACAATTAATACACACTGGTCTTAGGTTTGTTTCCTTGGAAGAAATTCCTTTAGTTCTAGGGAACTCAAAGATGCATTGGATAAAGTTCTTATCAATTTTTAAACTAAGAACTCATAATATTATCCTGTTTATAGCTAAAGTCTGTAACAAAACAGAAGAATATCTGTGTATTATAATCATTAACTGAAACAAAATAAAGAATCCTGAAAAGGGGGAAAAAAGGAACAAGAAGAACACTTGGCTTATATGCATGTTTAGTGATATGTATAACTTTGTTCCCAAGAAACTGATACATAAATATATGTAATGCAACACTTATTTCTAAGTTCACAGATACAGAGATGAACTTTTAATCAATAACCTAAAGGTCCTAAGACTAGTTAACGCAAAGGGGGTTCTGCAGGCAGGTCAAGATAGCAGCCCTAAATGCGTAATCAAAACCGTGTTCCTTTTTAATGGGGTTAAATGTACGATATTGATTGCATGGGTATGACTATCGTTTTGATTTTTTTTAATTCCTCCCCACCCCCCACCCCATGGATTCCCCTATTCACACATAACAACAGTCTGGTTTGAGATATGGTATGATCAAGCCAATTATAATTTGAAAAATATGGTTTCTAGTTTAATGTGTTGCATGCACTTAGTTATGGTCTATTCTGAAAACCGTACTTAAATACATGACCTAGATATAACTTAGCAAGATATATAAATGAAGGCTAATAGTCCGAATTACATGGTCCAAGGAATTTCTTAACATTTTCCACAAAGATATCTCATCACAATAAGAGATGGTCCTGGGTATATATATCAACTTTATATTGATGAAGACTATACAAGGCCATCCTTGACAGCTGTGCCATGGCAATATCCTGGATCACTGTTCTTTAAAGGTCAAGTTATCAGCTTAAACTGGACCTAGAAATTCATCAGCTGCAATGCCAATGTAACATCTTCAAAAGAAATACATTTTGTATTATGTATCTTTTCCAAACACTTTTCAGTGTTTTCTGCAGAACTATCACGGTGATCACATTGCAAAGTTGTCATCTGTGCTTAAGGGTTACTAGATTGCAGACTTCCTAAGTGATCTTGATGTATGTAGGCTGCATAATAATTCCTTGCATTTCTTTCCTGATTATTTAATTGGATTATCTCTTGGTAAACAACATTGACTTAAGTTCATCAACATTTGGCAGCAAAGGTAAAACCTGTTTAAAAAACGTTATAAAATGAATAAAATGTAAGTAGTCCTATAGTATTTTCACAGATTATAAAATCAAAGATGGATTATCTTTTAAAGGACATTTGAAAGGGAGTTTGTGTAATGCAGGATCACAATCACAATTTTTTCATAGATACTACAGGCTTTTATGTGACCCCTGTTTGAAATGTCTTGCTCTGAATCTTATCATGATGATTTTACATGTTAGCAACAGTCATAAGGAACATTTGCAAATAATGTCAGGTAAAATATTTTCAGGACACAGCTATATTCATGTACTTAGATACTGGCAATTACAGTTTAGGCCTTAACTAAAACTAAATTACGCAACATCCATAGGATCTTGTTACTTTCATTACAAAGCACCGCAGCAGTGTCACACCTCAAGCTCCATATCTTTCATATTTGTGTGTGCTATCTTAATTCATGTACAAAAGGTGTGAAGCAAGGCCAACACAATGCTTTTATCAATGACCCCCTTGCCCCAGTTACCCATGGATGTCCATGATATTCTGCTTGTTGTTTAGAAGGATACGATGACCTAGTTCATATAACCCACTAAGCCATAAATTTTGGCTTGCCTGTTGTACAAACCTAGCCAATTATGGTTTATTTAATAAATCATATTTAAATAAGCCACTGTTTAATAATGGACTGCAAGTATTTTCAGAACAAATTACCTGGGCTTCTCTGATTTTTTTTTCTTCATAATGATTTTCTTATTGATTTGACAATCTAACCACAGTAACATAGGATAAGGCACCCTGAAAATCACATTAAAAGGGTTTAGGATGGGATAAAATGCTGCTGTTTATGAGAGGAAAACATCAGAAATACTGCAGTCCGAAGAAAAGCTCCTAGATGCAGTCCAAGCTAGAAGATCCATTTTTCCTTTGCTCCCCCTTTAACAGAGATGCTCCCTGCAGCTTACAAGAGTCTGCACAATGTTTCAGAATCTTTAGCCAAATTGCCAAGGGGATGTTGATAGTGTCTGTGCTCCCCTCAGATTTATTTTCTGATAGTTATTCTTCACTTCTACAAGGGCATTACTAGACATGATTTCAGATGTGGCTTCAGGAAACTGATTCCATGTCAGATTCTACTGATCAGTCAACGACATCAGTAGGTGCTTTTCACTCTTGCAGGTCCTGGTTTCTTCCACTGCAATAGCAGTGCTTTGTGCAAACAGGGAGCCTCACCATTGCAGCAGAAGGAAGCTGAATATTAGAAAGGTTCGAGGATACTATTTCTCAGTTTGCATCTTACGCAGATCTCAAATTATATCTGATAAACTATGGCCTAAGAGATTCAACTGTGAACTAAAAAAGAGGAGAAAATAGTTCATGGGAGAACTGAAAAATTGTCCCTACTGCCAGTTATTAAACCAAATAGTATATCAATTTCTTTTCTTTTCCAGAGCTTAGGGGTATTTGGTTCTCACCAGTCAAACAGTTATGAGCCAAAGTAAATTAGGGAGAATAAGGATAGAAGAGTTGTTATTTTTGTTTCTCATCACAAGATCTAGAGCTCTGCTTTGCATGTGGATGGATGTAAGTCCCTGTAACTGAAGCTGGGCTACAGAGAGGAGATTCTTCTCATGTACTGCCCTCTCTGACCTGCAGTCTCCCTCACTGGATCTACCCCCTCCCCCCAAAAAAGAATTCTATAACCAAACAAAGTTAAAATAATTCAATACAAAGGGAGAAAAAAAATCATAAAACAAATTCACAAGGCAGATACATATATATTGGGTTCTTGTAGCATCCTTACTCTAATGCTGGGGAAAAAGACAGATTTTCAGGAAGGCCAAGAGGATCAGTGCCTTCTGAATCTCAGGGAAAGGCTATTCCATAAGACAGTCATTGTGCCTGAGAAGGAATGCCTCTTTGGACCAAACAAGGTGACACATTTAACAGATGGGACCAGTAGCATGCCCACCCTGTCAGAACAGTGGAATAGGTAGAAACCCTTGGAGATAAGCAGTCCTGCCAGTAACCTGGCCCTGTGTGTGGCCGCTTTAACATTTTTGGGTTGGATACCAAAGAAAGTGAACAAGAAGGAAGATGCCAGGATGGTTGCAATTAATTAAAGTTTCTTAATGAAGTCCCAATATTTACAGCATTGGATGAATCCTACCCCAAACAACCACAGTGAGCCTGGGTAGTAGAAGGAATTCCTAGAATGGAATTGACTCACAAAGGATTGTTTTCTTTGCTTTCACTACATACTTTCATACTGTTTTTAGCCCTTCAAACTCTCTCTTCCACCACCTCCAAGTTGCTTAGCATCAGCAAGGGAAGGTTACACATTAATGAGGATTAGCTACATTGTTAAGTTTCTAGCTGGTATTGGGAGCCTAGTTAAGACAAAAGTGGGAAATAATTATCTAACTGTGATTAGAGTGCGAAGTTTCTTATTTCACAGCTCATGAGAATCAATAGAAAGAGCTAGCTTGTCTAAGCATCCTCTCTTTCTAGTGTTAATTTAAAAATGTGGGTCAGTCATAGGAGACAGTGCCATGCCGAGTTTTCCAAATGTAACCAGCTCCTTGAATTGTACATGGAACCATACTGGAAGCCAATATAACTCATGCATCAGTGGTGACATACAGGTGAATTTGGAGCACAGAAAATTGTGTGTTCCACTGCATTCTGGATCAGTTGAAGCTTCTGAATGTTCTTCAAGGGCAGCCTCAAGTAGAACTCATTGTAGTAATCAAAGTGGGAAAAGATTTAAGGCATGAATGACAGTAAGCAGAGCTTCCCAGCTGAGGAACAGGTGCAACTGGAGCACAAGACAAATCCAGATTTCACCTTAGAGGGTATAGATGATGATCTGAAGGTGAAGGAAAGTAGCCCTTTGTCATGCTCATATCAACTGTGGCTAATTATCTATACTGTCATCCACAAGGGATGGCTCACCACAGGAAGCTTATGGCACTGCCCAGTTTCTAGGAGGTGCTTGTGAAGTTTCTCAATGATATGGTACGCTATTCTACCACTGACCTTATCAAACTCTGAAACAGGGAGGTGATGAGGACATCGTACTTCTCTCTTACCACAGATACCAGGAATTAATAGATGCCCTGGCAAATGAAGCAGTAAAAATTATCCTGGAATGATAGTGGAAGAAAAAAAATAGTAAAGTGCTAATATAGGGATGAGTCCATGTTCAGGCCCACACCATGGTAATGAGGGCAGAAAAACATAATTATTTTTCTACCTTTATTTCATCAGTGGAATGCTGTCCAGTGGCATTGTTTCAGGTATTTTAAATCCTTTGGGGAAGGAAGAAGAGATTCCTTTAGGATTCTATGGCAAGTCTGCAAAACATTTTGCTATTTTTTGTTTCTAATTTGCTAATATTTAGACTCTGCATTAGTGGCATATAACTTGGTAACTGGAGCACAATCTTGCAAAGTCATTTGAAATTATTTTAAGCTTATGAATTCTGAGAAACCAAGGCATCATGAATTTGGCCACTGCCTGGATCTATGACCTACCTGATCTTTTAAGTAGCTAGGAGTTGAGGTGATCTGCAGGATTTTGGAGGTAGTTAATGCCTTTTTGACAAAGGAAATGGTTTCTCCTTGAAGGATGTAATGTGTTCCTTTACCTTAGGAACATTGATCTAACTCTATTAGTCAACTTCTGCTCAGTCTCCAACCTTCCCTTTTAAGTAGCGTGCTGATTAAGGTTGTACACAACAGCTCCAAAGGATGAAGCAGACTGTCTTGATTCATTTCAGTCAGTGTTCAGACCTGTGTATTGGATATAAATAGTATTTATTGATTTGCTGAATGGCCACCATCAGGACTTGGATTCATACATGCACCCATACCTGCATACATATAATTTTTAGGTTGCCCAGGGACTCTGGATGGCTTAACAAACAAAACAATACAATCATTAGTAAAATCCAATATATAGTGTCATCTATAGGGTCTGGCCTGTAAGGTTTACCCCGTTCGTCTAGAGAAACTCTTGTGACACATGTGTTCAACAAAGAAGTTTACTCAAGCGTAACATATGTAATTTCAGACAAAGCCAGGACTGGCTTGGCACATCTTGCAATACAATTTATAGTCCCCCCGTTTCTGCGCTTTGCCCCGTTGCTATGTTACAAATTCCCCACAGTAATTCCCCCCTTCACTGAAATGGCAGATTCAGTTTAGTTCTTTTGTCTCTTGATTGCTTCACCCCGCTGGCGTGGTTGTGGTCTTCATTAGTTCTTTCTGTTGCGCGCAAAGCTGGGGTTTTCCCAATCACGCGCTGATCGCTTTGCCGCTAGCCGCTGCTCAGCCCTTTGTCTACAGCGCCCGAGGCTAATCGGCACCGATACAAAACATCCGTTCTGTGGTTTTAGTTAAGCAGTCCCAGCTGGCCCATTAATCAGCTTGCAGTTTTCCCACTTCCCCTTTTTCCTTTGCTGTGCTCAGGCAGTGGAACTGACTCAGCACGGCTGGGCAATTCCCTAGCCGTGCCGCGCCAGCTGAATCTGACATGGCCATCTTGGCCCTATTACATCTTTCTGGCATGTTTGCTACCATCCACCAAGGTACTTGTAATGGTATGTGGGAATGACCTTGGGAGACAGGAGAAGAGCCGCAGACTAGGCAGTGGTCAAATAAGAGGCAGCTAAGCCCACATAAGGAATGAGGCCATGGCAAACGTCTCAGAAGGGACCCTCACTAGCTTCTTGGACTGGAAATAAATATATAAATGAATATTTGTGGGTAGAATGGAACCCATCACAATAGACATTCTCTAAATTTTGTACACACACTTCTACAAATTGCCATTATAACTAACAGTATCTGCTAATTTTTATGGCTCAATATGGTAATTAAAATTATTAATGAAATATGACTCCTTGTTAAAGTGATCATAGTTAACTAAGCACTTAATGTGAAATAAAAAAGAATCTGTTGAGACATGAAATATGAATTCATCATCAATATGATGCAGCTATCTAAAACAGAACAATCGAGCACCGTTAGAGAAAGCTTTGTCATAAATATTAAATGTGCAATTTAAACCAACTTTTATCACAAGCTGTAAAAACAAATCTTGTTGAAAGCAAGCCTTGATACTTTTCTTCAGCCATTTGCCACAATAGATTTTTGTTGTTACTTTAACCAAATCATGGAGTCCATGTCTGGAAAAGAAATAAATTTGGTTAATATAAATTTCTGAAGTTAATATAAATATCTAAATCTCAAATGTTAAAATTTATGCCTGCTCTATTTTTTAAAATAATATTTTATGGAAAGTTTTAACTACAATAGTAAAAGATGATACAAACTAAAAAGAAAAAGAAAAATAGAGAGGATAATGTCAGGTTCGGTCAGCACGAGGTTTCAGGGAAGCACGGGGCTGCAGGGAAGCTCGCAACCAGACCACGCGGAATCCACCGGCGGTAGCTAGCGGGGAAAAGAGGAACCGAAAGCGCCGCTAATTAACGAGCCACCTGCGGCCAGCTAAACAGGAAAACCGCAGCGGAAGCTTTTAATTACGAACTGATAACGGCGCGAGCAAGCAAGGAACGGGGCCGCAGGGCAGCGAAACAAGATCGCAACGCAGCACAGAACCCGCGGGTCTGCACGTAGCAGGGAGGGGCCAACCCAGCCGGAGGGGGACTGGCAATCAAGGACAATGGACTCTGACCGACCCTGCCATCATGAACGATCAGGGGGGATATTGGGGGGCCTAATTGCCCACAGCCGCAATGCGATCACGAGGCGGGAAAAAGCGCGGGAAGGGGGGAATATAACAAGTGATGCAATTGTACCAAGCCAGTCCTGGCTTTGCTTGTGACTACTACGTTACGCATGAGTAAACCTTGTGAACCACACGTGTCACGAGAGTTTCTCTGTCGAACGGGGCAAATCTCACATAAAGCCAGGACTCACCGTCAGCGCTACCCGGTACCACCGAGGAGCGTTTTCTTTCTCAATACAGGCATGACCAGCGACGAGGAATCCGTGGGTCAGCTGGAGCGCGAGGGATCCAGGCTCGCGGAAGGGCGGTCGGAGCCGCCCGGGAGCGACGGGGCAGCGGCCAGGGCCGGGCGCACTCCATCCGAGCGGTGGTCGATGGGCGTGAATCAAGGACCAGACGATTCGGGCGTTACGATGACCCGGGGTTCGGGGTTCCGGGACCGTGAGTGGAGCGAGAAATTCGCCCGACTAGAGGAGAGAGTCGAGCGACGCCTAGACGCCGTGGAGGCGATGCTCCAGACCCTACTGCAGAGAGTGGGGCCACCGGCGGTAAACGAGGAGGCGAGCGACAGTGGGTGCGGTCCGACACCCCCGCCGGCACCACCCACGGCGCCCCGGTCGGAGGACCAACGGGCGGCAGACGCCCTGAGACTTCGAGGTATCACTGGGAAGTTCTCAGGGGACCCCGAACAGCTGCCGCACTTTCTGACGCACGTCAGGGGGTTCATGCAGAGGGGTGGTCACCTATTCGCTAGAGACGAGGACAGGGTATCCTACGTGGCCGAGCTGCTAGATGGCCAAGCCGCCAGCTGGGTGATCGGGCTGTACGATGCCAACGCGGCGGAACTACGGAGTTTCCCGGACTTCATGCAGGCGCTCCGGGACAGATTCGAGGACACATTGAGCGCCAAGCGGGCGGAGGACGACATCCTACAATTCAGGCAGCGGGGCAAATCGGTATCGGAATATGCCCTGGAGTTCCGGAGGTTGGCCGAGAAGCTCGCGGACTGGCCGGAGTCCCTGAAGGTGAAGTATTTTAAGAGGGGACTCAACCCAGAGATCCTGGAACGGGCACTGGGGCGGGACGACCCGGCCACAGTGAAGGATTGGATCTGGCTGGCCGGAACGGCGGAATCGGCGTGGCGGCAGATCCAACAGAGCACAAGACGACGGGACCAGACGAGGGACCGGCCGAGGGAGAGGACCCCCGAGGAGAGACGGAGCGGTCGACGGCAGTCCACCGGGAGGCGAGAGGCGACCAGAGCCCCGAATCTGTGTTTCCGATGCGGAGGCAGAGGCCACCGAGCGGCGCAGTGCCCGACGGAGCGGGAAGGCGCCCCACCACGGCCCGAAGTCAAAACCCCGCGTGCGAACGGGAAAAGGACCGGTGACCGACCGCGGAAGGGGGCAGTGGCGGCGGTGACCGAGAAAGGACGCGGGGGTGGTCGACCCCGGAGACAGCATCCTCCGGAGAGGACTCGGAGCCGGCGGGAAACGAGGCGCGCTCGCACTGAACGGCGTCCCAGTGCGAGCAGGGGAGTCGAGGCGCGCGGACCCAATAGGAGACGAGGACTGCCCACCGTTCCGGGTGAGGATACACGTCCGGGGGTTGAGATCCGGAGGGGAGGCGCAGCTACGGGCGCTACTGGACTCGGGCTGCACCCACTGCTTGATGCACCCAGCGGTGTTCTCGGGGCTCGGGCTACAGCTGAGGCGCCTCCGGGAGCCCATTTCATTCAGCCAGTTAGATGGCACGCTGGCAGGGGGGGGACCAGCTCAGTATTACACCGAGCCGGTCCAGATGACGATCGGGAGTCACCGGGAAGAACTGAGGTTCGTGGTGGTCCCGGTGGCCGACTACGCGGTGGTACTCGGCTTGGCGTGGCTGCGGCGGCGGAACCCACGAGTCGACTGGACGGCGGAGGCAGTGCGGTTCGGGGTCGACAGACCGGCGAGGGCGAGAGCAGAGGGGACCGAGCCGTGGAGACGGAGGCAGCCGCAACCACCGGCGGACAAGCGGAGGGTCCGGGACACCGGGAGACGGGGCGAGAGCAGATGGGGCCCGAGACCCGGGCGGCGACAGCAACAGCAGCAGCAGCAGCAGCAGCGCCGGGACCCCGGAGACCCGCCACGATCCCGAGGCGAGTGGAGGCAGCGGCGACTGGCGAGGCAACCGCAAAGCGAGGGGCCGGACCCGGGGAACCCCCGACGGGCGGCGGAATCCCGAGGCAGTATCGAGACCTGGCGGCAGCGTTCGGGGAGAAGGAGTCTGACCAGCTCCCACCACACCGGCCCAGTGATTGCGCCATCGAGCTAGAGCCAGGAGCGACCCTGCCTAAGCCAAAAATGTACTCCCTGTCGAGGAGGGAGATGGGAGCCCTGCGCGAGTTCATAGACAAGAACCTAGCACGGGGATTCATCCAACCCGCGAAGTCACCATTAGCGGCCCCGGTGTTATTCCGGGAGAAGAAGGACGGCTCGCTCCGTATGTGCGTAGACTACCGGGGGCTGAACGCAATCAGCACGGAGTACAAATACCCCCTCCCCTGATGAAGGACTTGATGTCGCATCTGTCGAAGGGGAGGGTGTTCACAAAACTGGACTTGCGCGAAGCCTACTTCAGAGTTAGGATCCGCGCAAAAGATGAGTGGAAGACGGCGTTCAACACCCCGCTCGGAAGCTACCAGTTTTCCGTGATGCCGTTCGGATTAAAAGGGGCCCCGGGGGTATTTATGCAGCTAATTAATGAGGTGCTGCACGACCTACTCTACCGGGGCGTCCTGGTCTACCTGGACGACATCCTCATCTACACCGAGACCCTGGCGGAGCACGTGAGCCTGGTGCGCACGGTGCTCCAGAGACTGCTGAAGGCACAGCTGTACGCAAAGCTCTCGAAATGCGAGTTCCATCGAGAGCAACTAGACTACCTCGGCTACCGAATATCCAGCCGGGGAATTGAGATGGACCCGGCGAAAGTAAGGGATGTCCTGGGCTGGGAAGCGCCGCGAACCCGGAGGCAACTCCAAAGCTTCCTAGGGTTTGCGAACTTCTATCGTCAGTTCATCCCGAACTTCGCCCAAATCGCCCTTCCCCTAACCGACCTGCTAAAAACCAAGGGCACTGGGAAACCCCCAAGCCCAGCATGGCACTCGCGTGGACTGCAGAATGCCAGGGGCGTTTGAGGAACTAAAACAGCGGTTCACCGCGGAGCCGATCCTGCGCCATCCCGACCCAGACCGGCGGTTTATAATCCAAGTGGATGCATCAGACGTGGCAACGGGAGCAGTCCTGCTCCAACCCAGCCCGGAGGGGCCATCCACCCGTGCGCCTACGCCTCCCGCAAATTCACCGAGACGGAGAGGAGGTGGATGGTGTGGGAGAAAGAGGCGTACGCGGTCAAGTGGGCGCTGGCCACGTGGAGGCATCTACTGGAGGGGGCAACTGAACCGTTCGAGGTGTGGACGGACCATAAGAACCTCGAGGCCCTGAAGACCCCGCGTAAGCTATCCCCCAAACAGGCACGGTGGTCCCAATACTTCGGGAGGTTCAGGTTCACACTGAAACACATCCCCGGGAAGCGCAACTTCTTAGCGGATGGACTGTCTCGCATGCCCCAACACGCCAGCCTACGGGAGGAGATCGTGGACTCCGTCATCCCCGCCAGCAGGCTGGCTGCAAAGGCGGTGACCCGAAGCCAGACCAAGGGGGAGCGACGGGACGCGGCGTCTGAAGTAAGGCAAGGGTTCGCGGAGGCAGCGGAGCGGGACGGTTGGCTCAAGCAGAACCGAGAGGCGCTAACCGGCCAAGAGGGGTTGTGGTGGCACGAAGGAAAGCTGTACGTGCCCGAGGGTTGCCGACGGGAGGTCATGGAGAGAGCCCACGACAGCCGGAGCGCGGGGCATTACGGCTTCGTAAAGACACTCCACTTAATCCGGCGGCAGTTTTGGTGGCCCACGCTCCGGAAGGACGTGGAGGCGTACTCGGGGGTTGCCCGGTGTGCGCAACGGCGAAAGGAGCCAAAGGCAAACCTAGAGGCCTACTCCAGCCGGTAGCGGAACCCGACGGCCCTTGGCAAGAGGTCGCCATGGACTTCATAGTGGAGCTCCCGGAGAGTAAGGGGAAGACCGCCATTTGGGTGGTCACGGACTTATTCTCCAAACAAGCGCACTTTGTAGCGTGCCGGCGAGTCCCCACGGCCGAGGGGCTGGCGAAACTGTTCGTGCAACATGTCTACCGACTCCACGGCGCACCTCGACGTATCGTCAGCGATCGGGGCGGCAACTTCATCGCGCGGTTCTGGCGGGAGTTCCTGAAGCGGGTGGGGACGAAACAAGCCCTATCCTCCGCGGCGCACCCGCAGACGGACGGAGCCACGGAACGCCTGAACGGGGGGCTCGAACAGTACCTGCGCTGCTACGTGGGGCACCAACAGGACGATTGGGCGGAGCTACTACCATTCGCGGAGGTGGCATACAACAACGCCGTCCACAAGAGCACCGGGTTCTCTCCGTTCAAAGTAGCCACCGGGAGAGAATTCGTCCCCATGCCGGAGCTGCCTCAGCCGGAATCCCAGATCAACTCCCTGGACGCCTGGTTCGCCCAAATCGACGAGACCCGGCGAGCGGCGCACGCGGCATTGCAAAGAGCCAAAGCCGACTACAAGAAGCACGCGGACCGCAAGAGGCTCCCCGAGGAAAAGTGGAAAGTGGGGGACCAGGTGTATCTGTCAACCAAAAACCTAAAGACGCACCAGGCATCGAAAAAACTCAGCCCGAGGTTTGTGGGGCCGTTCCCCATTTCGGAGATCATCAATCCGGTGACCGTCAGGCTGACGCTCCCGAAAAGCCTCGGGAAGATCCACCCGGTGTTCCATTGCAGCCTGCTAAAGTTGCACCAGCCGGGGAACGCCTGGCACAAGGCGGAGGGAGTACCACCACCCATCATGGTCGGGGGGGAGCAGCATTTCGAAATCAACCGGATACTGGACGCCCGGAGGCACAAGGGGCAGACCCAGCTCCTAGTGCAATGGAAACATTTCCCCAAGTCCCACAGCGAATGGGTGAGTAAAGCCCACATAAGGGTGCCGGACCTAGTGCGGGACTTTTACAGTAAATACCCCGGGAAGCCGAAATAGGACCGAGGGGGGAGTTGTCGTCAGGGGGGCGGCATGTCAGGTTCGGTCAGCACGAGGTTTCAGGGAAGCACGGGGCTGCAGGGAAGCTCGCAACCAGACCACGCGGAATCCACCGGCGGTAGCTAGCGGGGAAAAGAGGAACCGAAAGCGCCGCTAATTAACGAGCCACCTGCGGCCAGCTAAACAGGAAAACCGCAGCGGAAGCTTTTAATTACGAACTGATAACGGCGCGAGCAAGCAAGGAACGGGGCCGCAGGGCAGCGAAACAAGATCGCAACGCAGCACAGAACCCGCGGGTCTGCACGTAGCAGGGAGGGGCCAACCCAGCCGGAGGGGGACTGGCAATCAAGGACAATGGACTCTGACCGACCCTGCCATCATGAACGATCAGGGGGGATATTGGGGGGCCTAATTGCCCACAGCCGCAACGCGATCACGAGGCGGGAAAAAGCGCGGGAAGGGGGGAATATAACAAGTGATGCAATTGTACCAAGCCAGTCCTGGCTTTGCTTGTGACTACTACGTTACGCATGAGTAAACCTTTTTTGTGAACCACACGTGTCACGAGAGTTTCTCTGTCGAACGGGGCAAATCTCACAGATAAAAGGTGTAAGAAAACAGAAAAGAAAAGCGACTTTCCATCCCCATCACAAGTATAAACAGTTTCACTATCTCTTCACCTCTTCTTAGTTAACACATATAAAACTCTTCATCCCATAACTCAACTCTTAACTATAAGAAAGTCCAATAAGCAACATCTTTTCCAATTCATGTGTCAGCAAAAAGTCCAGGCATAGCCCTAAAATGATAACTTTAGTTAACAAATATAAAACTCATCATTCCATATCTCAGCTCTTAACTGTAAGCAAATCCAATACACAATGCCTTTTCCAGCCCAGATGTCAGCAAGTCCAAAAATAACCACTCAAAATAATGTGTCCCATTTTAATCCTGATTAAATAAACCAACTGTATGTTTCTTCCTTTTGCATAAAACAATCTTACTCTTTAATCCATTCAAATGATTATTATCCCTTCTTCCAAATTTCTTCAAAACTTTAAAAGGCTCTTTTGTAAGTCCAGCAGGAAGAAATTATTCCAATTACTCTCTTGAATTGTCATTTCTATTTCCTTCTTGATTTTTAAAGCCTCTTCCAATTTTTTTATATATCCAGTGGCAAATTTTTGTTCATGTTGTTCTCCACAATCATTTCAGATAAAATCTTTTTGTATAACAGCTTCTTCTGGGAACAGACTGTTCATAAGAACTCACAACACAGCTGACATCACTGATTCAAAGTTCTGGTGCAATTCATCAAAAATATCTTTGAATGCCATTATAAGTTGCTTATCTTGTTATGTCTCCAATATCAAAAATAATTTTTCTTTCCCATAAAAATGCATTTACCTTTAAAATTAATTTCAAAGTCTTAATTTTCAAAATCAAATATTCTAATGTTTTCTGAGCCCTTAATCTGTTTAAAACTGTCTATAGGCAAAACTTGTCTTACTTTTTGCTGTTTATTTTGAATTCTTAAAGCTTATAGAGATATTATATATATATATATATATATTAAGGATTGAAGGCACTCATTTAGTGCTTCCAGCCTTGTCATTTTGAAGGTGTCATTTTAACTTCTTTAAAGCAGGTAATGGACAATTTCCGAAAGTTGGTTAGCAAAGGCAGTGCAAACTTAATGTCCTTTAAAGGCTCTGAGTGCACCTGGAGCAAGAATGGCAAATTTCCTTGTCTTCCAGTTCTCCCACCCTCCGAAGACCGCTGCCCTGCAGTCTCCTCATGAGGAGCAACTGTATGGAGCACAATGTAGGCAATCTCTCATCCTCTCTTTCACCAGAGAGGGTCAAAGGAGCCAATCTACTTGTCAGCTCCTTATCCTTAGCTGCAGTCGTCAACTCTGCTTTTTGCAGAGCCCTCTTCAGTCTGCCATTTCTTCCCTGGAAGTCACTGCATGCTCTAGTTACATAGGAAGTGCCACCTTCATACTGACATCCAGTATTACAGCAATTATGGCATATCTTGCGAATTGCTTAGAAACTAGAAAAGTAGCTCCCCAGGAAGGAAATTGCAAGCCAGGACAGGAATTATTACACTTTTTCTGACAGGCGTTCTCATTGCTTTTAAAAGTTGTATGACTAATCAGAACGAAATGTTTTTCCAAGTATTGTATGGTATTCACAAGACAAAGCAAGATTCACACCTCAAATTATATTTCACACACAGTAGTTTAAGGTGTAAGAGCTGGGTGCCAGGAAAGTAAAAACTGGGCTAGTATTAGATTTTCATTTAGAAGTCATCACTGTTGCTGCTGATCTGTCATCAGCAGCAGCATCAGTAAAAACAGAACAATATCATTTAGGCTGTGGATGTGCAGTATGATATGCCTGTGTCTCGTACAATATTAATGTTTTTGTGCTGGTTGGGCAACGACATCAAGGGAGTCCCATGTACAGACAGGTCTCAGTCATCCAATAATGGGATGATTAAGATCATGAGTTTCTGTGGCCAGATCACTCCATCACATATCCTGCTCAGCCCAAGATGGATTTTTATCGGTAGATAAAGTGACTGCTGTTAATTACATAAAGGATCTTAGGGCAGACCACTTTTTCCTGTTTCCTCCCTGGTGCAGCAACCAGCCAACCAGCGCTTTGTGACCAGCAAGGGATCTAACCATGATAAAAGACCTAAAGAAATGTGCTACATCGTCAAATATCTTTCCAACTCTGAAGTAAAGACCAGCTGCAAGTGCAGCCTCTTATGTTGAGCCCATGATTTTGGTTTTATTATTTGGTTTTATTACTGAAGGTTTTTAGTTCTCTACTTGCTTATCTGGAATAACCCTGAACTGAATTTTGGTGTATTATATGGCACTGGTACACTAAATATACATATATTAAATATAAATAAATTATATATATAAACATTTAATTTCAATTTATGTTCAAATGTCTTTTCACTTAACTGCCAAACATTTAGATATTATAAGACTTTTTTCATGTAAATAGTATATCACTTAAAAATAGGTAGATTGTTAGCTTTGACTAAGGTACCTTCATAATATTTTCTGATTCCAACCATCATCCTTATAGAATCTGACAAATGATTTCTCTGAAATGTCTTGTGATACCATTTACCTTTCTTTGAATTCCCTGCCCAAAACAAAAACATAAACTCTGCATTTCAAAAGATCCATCTCCACTGCTTAGGGAGATTCTATTCTATTATTTTTATACTGCTTATCTTCTGACAGTCTCTATATGGAATACCACAGTGTTTTCTCTTCTCATTTAACATATACATGTGTTATTGTGTTCCTGCACATAACCCAGTATGCTGATGACTGTTTATCTTTCATTTAAGTCAGGTGTAACAGTAAACATTCTTGAACATATACCTGAAGTCATTAGTGAACTGGATGAGGAATAAAGTTAATTAAAGCTTTATTTAAATTAAAGTGTGGGTGGTAAGACCTGGTGTAGGTATTCATCTCTCTTTGGGATGGATTTTATATTCTCCCTTAAGGAGTAGCCCTGCATTTTGGGAATGCTTTTGGATTCTTCAGGTTGTTGGAGCGTTGTTTATAGCTAAAATGTTTTAAACAACTTTTACTGATATACCAGCTGCAGTGTCTCCTGTAGATAGACAAATTGTCATTATTATTATTATCAGCATCTTCATCATCCAGGTAAGACTATTCTAGCATATTTTGTATTATGTTGTCTCAAAAAATAGTATTTACCAAAATAACTATATACCCTGAATGCTGCAGTAAAGAGGTTAACCAAGAATTCTTATTATTTCAAGGACATTATGCTAATACTGAAAGATCTCAATGATTTTAATCTTTTATGCTTCTTGTTTTTTAATATGTTTTTGGGGTTGCTTTTACAGCTTTTTCTAAACTGCCCAGAACCATTAAGTCCATGGGGAATATATAAACCCCATGCCTATATCACCTATATCAGTGTTTCTCACATTCCTACAATCCCTGGAGGTCCCCCAAGACCCTCTCAGGGGTCCACAAAATTGAAATTATTTGCCAGCTTATGTTGAAAAATAATATAATATTAAAATCTCATCAAACAATCATGAGAAGCTATAGCGGCAGCAAATATGTAAATATTGATAAATATAACTCATACAAAAGCTCTTTTGGGGTCCTCCATAATTTTTAAAAATGGGAAGGGGTCATGAAAGAAAAAGGAACACTGATCTACTGTATATTATCTATATCTATATCATCTATATTTACAGGTTGTCCTCACCTAATGACCACAGTTGGGACCAGAACTTTCATCGCTAAGTGATGGGTCATTAGGCAAAACATCATATGACTGCATCACTTAGCGACCACAATCCTGGCAGTCCCAGTTGCCATTGTTAAGGGAATGCCCCAGACATTAGGTGAGGCAACTTCCTGCTGGCTTCCCACAATCAAGTCAGTTGGGAAGCTGGTAGGAAGTTGCAAGCCCCAGGCACTGCCAGGTGGCGGAAGGAGTGAAGGAGTATGTGGGGGTGCAGTGTGGGTCAGGTGTGCGAGGGACTCAGAATTGCTTGGATTTTCAGCCCCAGAGTAGAGACGCTTCTGAAGCCTCTCCACTCTGGGGCTGAAAATCCTTTGTGGCTGAAAATCCTGCTTGGATTTTGGCACAGACACTTTTCAGACAGCCCCCTAAGATGAAAGGGAGTGGGCATGAATGTAAAGACAAAAAATATGAAAAATGTAGTCTTTTACTTAAAATTCATGCACTGTATCCCAACCAAAAGCCTATAACTACTACAAAATAAAGAAAACTCATTTCTGGACAACTTTCATATGATATAAGCTTCATTTTGTCACAGGTATTTTATAAATACTTTTTAAGTGCAAAATACTCAGAAGTGAATCAGAAGGGAACATAAAGGAAGCGCTTCTCTTTGAGTTGTTGAAGTAATCATGTCTTTTCAAATTGCTCCAAAAGTAGTTTCTCCACAACCACTTAATTTTGCTGGGAAGACACAACTGCTTTAATTATTTTAAAAAGATGCTTTGCTCTCATTTCTGCATGTTGCAAAGAAGGTCTTTCAAATGCTTTGCTCAACATGGTATTTCATAGAGGAGAGCAATGTTTTATTAGCAGTATATTTGGCACTTGAACCAGTAAACAATTCCTAGTGTGAGAAAGAGAGAAATGAGTTGGTATTTACAAAATAAAGAGTAGGGAAGGTGTTATAGAAAATATTAAGGCATTGGCAAACTGGATGCTCAAAGTCATGGACCACAGTGAAAAAATGGGACTAAGAGTAAATATAAAGAAGAGCAAATTAATTACAACAGATACAACAACCAGCCTAAAAATTGACAATGAAGATATTGAAGTGGTGAATACCTTCTGCTATTAGGATCAACTATCAACAGCAAAGGCACAATAGTCAAGAAATATGCTACAGACTAGCGCTTGATAAAGCAACCATGAAGGCCCTGGAAAAGTTATTCAAATGTTGTGATGTGTCTATACCTGCAATGATCAGAATCATGCAGGCAGTTATTTTCCCTGTGAAAATACTGAAGCAAAAGTAGTCTTTGAAGAAGCAGGTTAGAAAGAGTTTTGACACTTTTGAACTTTGATGCACAAAAAAATTCATTCAAATTATCCTACCATCTGACACATAAGGCAAAGACCTTGCTCTCTAGAAAAGTCTGTAATGGTGGGAAGGGTGGAAGGAAAAACAGAAAAAGATAACCATCAGCCAGGGGGATCAAGTCAGCAGCAATGGGTGCACTATTGGAAGACCTGAAGGACCAAGTTGGAAGATTCTCCTGAAGAAAATCTATCAATATAGTTGCTAGGAGTCAGCACCAACTTGATGGCACGTCAATCAATCAATCAATCAATCACTCATCAAACTGAATGCAAGAAGCTGAGGTTATATTGAATATGGTAGATCCATGAAAGAAGCAGAAAGGAGATATCTGGAAAGATGTTAGGAGTAACAGAGGAAAATAGCATTTATTTTTCTAGCTGGTCATGGGTTCCCAGAAATTCATAGAGAGAATAAGTTACTTTTGACTCCCATTTTTTATTAATTCAATATACAGTATGATTGCCTCAGCATCCTTAAATGCTTAACTTTATAGAAACAGCCAAATGTATGATATATCTACAAGATTTCTGGGGGAAATGGGTAAGACACCACATGGAAAGTAGCCACTTTCAAATTGGAATTTGAAACAATCTAGTTAAAAAAAAACAAACAAAGGTTGTCCCCCCCCACCCCAGCAAAACGAAACAAAAACTGGATTTTTTTAGACCATTACATTTTTCTAAGGTAAAAAGTAGAGAATTCTAACTATAAAAACATAAGCTAGGTATCAAAATAAGGAAACAAAAGTAGCAGGATGGATCACAAAAAGTTGAGAGCCAAGTGAATCTTGCACTATTTTTAGACTTGTGCCTCTGCAAATCTGGTAGTGCTGAGTTCCAGAGTGAAGAAAGCAAAGAACTAAGTACTGGATGTCTGAATTCAGTGGAATTTGTAAGTTTCGAAGCAACAAAAACAACAGTCAGTGGATCCGGAACTAGACTCAAGGTGGTAACAGAATAAAACAATAGGCAAGTTGAATTTGGGAAATATCTACCTGATTGCATTAAAGCTGCCCTCCTAGTGCTATAAAGCATTTCTCAAACCAAAAGGGATAATGTAACTTAAGATCAAGTTTGACAATAATAAGGCATATAAAATAAGATTTCTGTGATCATAAAACAAGTTACGGCCGAGCCACTTTAACAATCTCCCTCCCACACAAAGTGAAGTGGATTGTGGGGAAGGAGAGTCTTTTTACAGTAGGAAAATTCTTTTCTAAAGATGTACCAAAAGACTGCTTTCTCTCCTTCCTTCCGCTTTCCTAATTTGAGCAGTTCTTTTTTAAAAAAGAGAAACAGGATTCATAATTGAAGCTTGACCTGCTGCTGAATGTAGCTACAGTTGCCTTATGTTACTGGCTTTCGAGTGACTTTTAATGTATATCATGTAACCCATGGCTTACGCTCATAGAAAATAATTATATGCCCACATAGCTGGAAGATATCTGAAATTTCTAAAGCTATACATAAGTATTCATATCCCCTTCTTTTCTTATAAAATCTATATAATAAAGCAGTATTGATCAGGTCTATCCCTAATTTTTAATATTCTAACAGTGCAATATTATAGAGTTTCATATTCAAGCACATTATTGTAAAGGAAAGACATAGTAAGTAGACAAGACTTGAATCTGTATAAAAGTATTGGAACTATTGTATCATATATGTTGTAAAAGGCATAAAAATCTTTGAGAACTAAGTATGATAGCTGTTGAAATCTAGAGGAAAAACCAATGGGATTCCTAAGAATAGCATTTCCCTACTGCAAAGTTCTGATTTCTTTCTCAACATTTAAACCATTGCAAACTCAGAAAGAATCTGTTCAAGAAATCTGTAATTTTTACTTGGAGATTGCTTTTCTATGAAGTGGCAATACTCTTGCTAACATATTCTCTGCAGCAAACTTGAAGTTCTAAAATAAGCTCTAAGAGCAAATACATCACATAATATTGTTAGATTTGTAATTTGACCTAGGGTTGTAATGTTCAAAACAGGAAGTAAACATTTAGTTAATTATCTTACTGGGTGGTTTGTTTGACTTGGAAAGATTTTTCAATAATCTTTCTTGAGCAGAAGCCTGCTGAGAGAAGTTAATGAAAGGTAAGTAAATATATTAAGAGACTGTCCATTAATGGCTATAATAAAACAGATTAACAGCTAACGAGTGACAAAAAGGAACAGATAGATACAAATTGAGGAATTCTGAATAATATATGTATACAGTTACAATATAAATCATTATCCAGCTTTACTTAATCTTTGTTTTATAATTATTGGATAAAGCCAGCAACAAGACAGCCAAAATATATTCAGATTCACATATTTGAATGGTAAAACTGAAACTGCATTGAATGTGTACAGTTCTATACAATTATCACAGAGCCTTAGAGTTGAAAGGTATCTTAGAGATGATTTAATCCAACTCACCTCAGTGCTAGATCCACTAGAGCTGAAGACCTCTATGGGTCTGTACTAAAATATACTAGTGAATGGCCATGCAAGTGCACAAATTAACAGTGTTATTTCTGTACAAACAGCAAATTTTCAGTCTTGGTTTAAACATTTTAATTGAATATAAAATCACAGTCTGTGGTACATTCATTTTTAGAGGGTCTTTAAACTAAGAATGGTAATCATTACCTTGTTACACTTATATTAGAGCACACTTTTTTTTTTTTTTTTTGGTGAAAAATTATCTATCCTGGCATCCAAATAATTCTTCAGAAATTCTGCAAAAAAATCTGCCCAGCTGTTGACATTTTAAAATCTCTGGATTATTCTTAAAAATTTTTTCCTCCAGGTGTAGCATTCCTAACAGAGCTGGATAGACCAACCAGGCATATTTTCAGTTTCTCAGATACAAGCATTAATTTGAGGCAAGACAGAATATTCAGAAGGTGGTTAAACTCAACTCCAGTGCTACTTGCAGCATGGACATCGCATGAGGTAGCACACAATCAGAGTAAATTAAAAATACATTATGTTATTCCCATACTGGTAAAAAGTCTGACTTGAGAAGGTTGTTATCAGTTTCTCTATTAGAGTGAATGCTAGGGCTTGTCAACAAATCTCAGTTCTCTAGACTTAAGCCCAAATTCAACACTTAGCTGGATTTAGGGGGAGTTTTTCAGACATGAATCAAATTAATTGATTAAATTGTTTATTGCAGACAAACTTGAAGTCTTAAACATAAGTTGATTCTCTAGATCTGTGCAAAGAAGTTAGAGCATATCTGTGGTCCAAAGTTTAAATCATAAACTTTTTCCTCCCTTACTTCCAGCTTAACAGATATTTTTTTCAGTTTTTTTTTAATAAAAAAAAGTTATTTAACAATGACACAGCATATAAAGATGTACAAATACATACATATCAGTACTCCATGCTTGTTTTATTATTTTTATTAGTCTTATTATAATCATTTTATTTTATTTAAAAAGGTACATTTTCAAAAAAGATATTACCTATGAATAAAAGATAATTACTGAGGTTGTGCAATTATTATATACTTGACTATCCATTAAGTATTGAATTGCATTGGAAAATATTCAATATATATTATGTAATGGCTCTCTAACCTGGTTTCTGCCTCACTACTTTACTTCTTGGTCTATTTTATTATTTCCCTCCCTTTTTCAATCTATAAATGTCAGTGCTTCTTGTTCTCTCTCCTTTTAGTCATGAGGGCTGAAAGACATTGTGCCCTTCTTTCCATTTCCATTTTTTCATTCGATAGACCTGATCAGGTCTTCCCCATTTTAGGCCTATCTACCTTTCCTTCCTACTGACTCTCTTCCATCTATTCTACCTCTTCAGTGACTTGGCCTATTCTTGAATCCCCTTCTTATCTATGGATGGTAAAGTCTCTGTCTCTTCCTCATTATAATGCTCTCTCCCTCTTCTCAAACAAGCTCCCATGTCTCTCAGACTCAGAACTGCTGGAAGATGCCTAAACCTGATTATGTGACCAGTAAAAGGCCTTGGGCTTGTGAGTGTATTGCAAATTGACTGTCAAAGGAGAAGTGATACATGAATATCATCTGCTGTCTCCCCAAAATATTCATGCCCAAGTAGCCATTCCCATGAATCAATATTCCAGTCTACGCCACCTGCTCTGAGAGTCCAAAATATGCTTCTCCTTGAATTCTTTCTTCTAGCCCAACATGATGGGGGATGGTGGAGGAGAATTGTAAGGATCATAAATGAAAATTGGGTTGACTATGCTATATACAGGAAATAGTCCAATAAACTTGGCATCCAGCTTATTAAAATGGTCACATGGAGGACAAGTCTGGTAGAAAGCCAAACATGATCTCCAACAGAAATGGAAGAGAAGCTTTCTGATAATTATGGTTAGCAGAGCACTTCTAGGAAGCTTTTCTATGATTCAGTTATCCTTAAGGAGGCACTATGTAGTTTGAAGCTCTTGATAAAAATCAAGAAGAGGTAGGTGGAGGTGGTAGATGTAGATGGTCTGAAATGGTGACATCTGAATATAGGCAAAACAGAGTTATTATAAGTGAACTCAGCAATTGTGCTCTTTTCACAGGGAGGTTAGGTTTATTTTTTCTGTTTGTTCACTGTAAAACCTGTTATATTGCTTGAGGTAATGACACATTAGCATAATATGGGAAATATGAGCCTCAAGAACATAAGAAGGATAATCAGAGTAAGATCAGCAATCAGATAAGAAGATCTCAGACTCACAGAAGAATATTAAAGATGCAAAACAATCTAAAACAGAAGACCTGACACAGCATAACAAGGCAAGTCAATTGCATTCCTGTTCCTCTTACATCTCTGCAGCAAATGGTTGAACCCATAAGTTGGAAGGCTGAAGGTCTCATACTTCCCTGCCTCTATCCTGGGTCTTCATACCCTGGCCCCACCTCCTTCTTTGGGACAATCACTTTGCAGTTTCTACTGCCACCATCTATCTCCATAAAGCACCTCATCTGGTATCCACTCACCATATAGCATGAGAGAGGGATAAGACTATCATTTTATTGTCTATTTAAACAAAAGTTAAAATAATTTCTGCACTGCCAACATTTGGCCATATAACATATAGACATGTGTCTATAGGATTCACTTTTCCTTCCACTCTCACTTCAGAGATAGACTAATGTCACAAGAGATAAATGAAATATTTTTTAATTAAAAAGAAGGAAAGATAAAATATAACCCAGTATGACCCTCCTATTTAACAAAATTCAAACATTAATTGTTGAAAAAGATAAATTACAAAGATGGTCAGATGATGGCCAGCTTGCTGACTGGGGAATTCTGGGAGTTGAAGTCCACACAGCTTAAAGTTGCCTAGTTTGAAAAACACTGCTCTAGGCAGACACCAACTTGATGCTTGTCTGCCGTGTAATAAGAAAAGAAGAACGTTATAAGATGAGATAAACACAATTTCCAACCTTGAAAATTACGGAGAACAAATCTAAGTTAGATTTAGCAACATACACAAAAACAAAATACTATCACAAGTTCTTCATTTCACTTGTTTGTTAACTATTTGTTACTCTTGAAATGGAAGGTTCCTCTGCTTCAATCACCTGGACTTTCAGGCTTCTTGAAAATTTCCAACTTTAATTGGTGCCTGGAATTAAACAATATTAGTCCTGTGCTTTCCCCAACTTCAGTTCACAGCTTTTGAACTCTGCACTTCGTTTTTCTTTTTGCAACAGAGAAGTGGGCATTTTAATTAAAAAGAAGGAAATATGCTGTTTACTCACATCATCCATTGATATTTACTCCTTCATGAGTGAAGGAATGAAAAAATCTGAGATGAAAGGGGAAAAAAAACCTCTGATCCACCCTTTATGAATTCTTGCTCTACCTGAGCCAAAAGAAATCATGCATATATGCATAAAATATCATGCTGATTTTGTACATCAGAACCACACCTGCTTGTGGAAATGTGGATCGCTGCCAAGTCTGCAGCCTACATGGACAACAACTTTCCTTAATAATTTTGTAGTGTGATTGGGAGAATGAAGGACTTATGGCTTTGGGGAATGGAGTGCAATTAGAGGATGAGGAAGATGTACAAATTGAAAGTCCTTGCTCTCATGTTGATACTGAATTGGACCTAGTGGCCCAAAATTGTTTATTAACTGCAAAAGCAGTTGTTTCCATTGACAATCAGCTACTAGCACCTAATAATAAGATAGATGAATTCAAGTTCGTCTTTGAGAGGTGTGTGATTGGATCCCAAGGAAAACTCATGAAGGAAGAAGTATCAATGTAGGAGGTGAATAAACAGCACAAGGAGAAGAGGCTGAACATATAGAAACCACAGAGAGAGAGAGAGAGACAGAGTGGAGAGTAAGTAACGCCAGAGCCCTTAGGATAACAATGGGATCCCTATTCACTGAGTCAGATGTTCATACTTCTGCAAGTAGAAACAGTTCTAGCATAAGAGAATAATGATACAGATGACCACAAATCAATTAGGCCAGATGGCACAGGGAGCAAGGAATGATACCTTCTCTCACCCAGCTCCTGTGAAGTCAGATTTACCAAAGTGACCTGGCAGGGAAGGTATGGCACAACAAGCTGTCCTGGACAAATGTCCCTTTCTACTTGCAATGATTACAAAAATGAAGGTATTTTTTTTTAAAAAAAAATACAATCCCCTATTGTATCTTTTTAAAAAGATGTTGACCCTCTCTTTTTGCTGAATGACAGAACTCTGTATGGGGCAGAAGGAGAGGAGGGTGCTCGGAAAAGAGCCCCAATTACTAACATTGCTTCTCAGTAGGAGATAAGGCACTGTGCTCAGCCCGGCTCAAGGTGAAATCTAACTAAGCATGACTGCTTAGAAGAGATAAGAAAGGGACAGGCAGGAGGAGGAGGAGACAAAAAATGAAAGTACTTGAAAAAGGGCGGGGGGGGACCCTGATCCACCATTTATGAACCCTTGCTCTACCTGAGCCAAAAGAAATCATGCATGCATTAGAAGTACCAAAGCACTCATTAGCAGCAACTGCTGTTGCCTCTGAATTACTGAAAACTTTAATTCCCATAAATTTTGAAGAGTCAAGCAAATGATGGCAGATCAAAAATATATAACTCTGGCTCAGTGAGAGAACAGATCAAGGCTACTAGTTTATAAAAGAAGTCAGAATTGTATAACTCAGGATGATACGAAAAAGGATAATAGTGTGCTCAGCATTTCATTAGTAGCTCCAATAAGAGAGAGTTTGCAGTGCTTATACAGGTAGTCCTCAACTTATGACCACAATAGGGACCAGAAAATCCATTGTTAAGCGGTGCGGTCATTAAGTGAGGCATCATGTGACCATACCTGATTTTATGACATTTTTTGCAGTGGTCATTAAGCAAATGACCATGTTGTTAAGTGAATCATGTGGTTATTAAGCAAATCATGCAGTTGTTAAGTGAATCGTGGTTCCCCATTGATTTTGCTTGTCAGAAGCTGGCTGGGAAAGTCACAAATGATGCTCACCCCAGGATGCTGCAACCATTGTAAATGCATGCTGGTTGCCAAGCACCCAAATTTTGATCACGTGACCATGGGATGCTGTGCCAGTCATAAGTGCGAGGATCAGTCATAAGTAACTTTTTTCAGCACCATCATAACTTCGAATGGTCACTAAATGAATGGTCATAAGTCAAGGATTACAGGTTTAACAAATTAAGCTAATAGAGAGATGAAAACAGATGAAACAAAGTTGCCTTTTAAAGGAAAAGCACATGGCAAACAGAAGATCCTCTGGAAAAAACATTGCAGTTAGTCTGGCCACCTATTTGGCATACTAGAATTACACAATTGTAGTGTGGAGTGGAACTATCAGGAGAAGACCATAGGCCTAGAAATATAACAACTTTTTGAAGCTAGATAAAAGTTGTATCAGAAGAGACAGATAATGCTCTTATTTCAGAACTAAATGCATTAAAGGAAGCCTGGATGGAATTGCAATAGCAGTTAACCCTTAATTCTCCCACAGAAGACTTAATGGAGTTAGCAGCCTCAGAATATATTAATATACTACAATGGCTCTTTTCAACTGACCTTGGATCTGAATTACTCAGCTGCAGAATGCAGCATGAAGAAACTGCTATCAAGAATATAGTCACAGACTGAAGAGGAAAAGAAGAGTGTAAGATTTCCCTCTTTAGCTGGAATGTTGCAAGATGGCATTCCAGCCACAGGGAAGATTCCTTTCTCAACTATGTGTCTCTTTGTAATATTTTATGGATCTAGGAAACATTATCCAGCAATGAGATAGTGGTATATGGTTTCATCTCAATCTTGAAGCTGAAACTGAGGAGGGAAGGTAGAGAGGGATTGTGGTCTGTTTCTACCACTCTGAATCTGAGGCTTATTAGATCTTCTATCTTTAAGCAATATGCATGATGGTTGCTCTCTATTTTATCTATAATATCCTCTGAGTGATTTATACATTCCTCCAGTGAGACAATCTCCACAATACAGGATGAGTTGGAGACCTATTTATTAGATTTCCTGTTCATTTATAGTGATGGCTAGTGATTTTAATACTTGAAGAGGACCTGATGATGACTCACTATATGCCAGATTTCAGAGCTGTCCTCCTGTCTCTGAATCATCAGATGGTCAAAGTATATGCAATCAAACTGTGCATTTCTGCCTAGTCTAGATAGTGAGTATGTTTAATTTCTCAATGTTAAATGACCATCCAGAGGAATTCACCTAGGCTGGCTCCAAAAGGAACATTATTTCATCATTTGCATGGATAGTCTGCTCTGCTGTGAGGTTATTGAAATTATTTCCCAGTTCATAAATGACCATTTCTCAACTTTCTTATGTCTTGTAATGTCTCTGTATTAGATGTCTAAAGCATTATGAGCCCCATGCTTCCATTCATAGAAGAACTTGTTATGCTAAATGGCCTTTCAATTAGAGAAAGAACAAAGGAACACACAGCTTCAGAGTCACTCCAGTGCATTTGTTCCTCCCTTATACTGCAGAATCCATTAGTTTAATCTTTGACAACTATGATATGCTAGTGTGCTAATTACAAAAAATATAAACAGATATGAATAATGATTGCTATAACTTCCCAGCACTAGTTAGAGCCGTGGTTCAACTTAGATTGTGTTAAGAGCTAAAACACTTACTGCATATTATAAAATGCATAAAATTAATGAGAATCTAATGTGATTACAGGAAATTTCCAATCAAAAGGATTATAATAAACAATTACTCAAGTACAAGAAGTAAGCCACTAAGAAACAAACTTGATTCAAGCTGTAAGAAATTAAGATTCTGCCTGTTTTTGGACACTACAGTAGAACATTCTAAAAATTGTTGTTGTTTAGTCGTTAAGTTGTGTCCGACTCTTCGTGACCCCATGAACCATATTGCGCCAGGCCTTCCTGTCCTTCACTGCCTCCCTGAGTTTGCTCAGTTTCATGCTCATTGCTTCAGTGATGCTATCTAACCATCTCATCCTCTGCCGTCCTCTTCTCCTTTTGCCTTCAATCTTTCCCAGCATCAGGGTCTTCTCCAAAGAGATCTCTCTTCGCATTAGGTGACCAAAGTATCTGAGCTTGAGCTTCATTATCAATCCTTCCAATGAGCAATCAGGGTTGATTTCCTTTAAGATTGACTGGTTTGACCTCCTAGCAGTCCAGGGGACTCTCAAGAGTCTTCTCCAGCACCACAGTTCAAAGGCATCAATTCTTCGGCGCTCAGCCTTCTTTATGGTCCAGCTCTCACAGCCATACATTACTACTGGAAAAACCATAGCTTTGACTATGCGGATCTTTGTCGGCAAGGTGACATCTCTGCTTTTTAATATGCTATCTAGGCTTGCCATAGCTTTCCTCCCAAGGAGCAAGCGTCTTTTAATTTCATGGCTGCAGTCAGTCTCCGTCTGCGGTGATCTTGGAGCCCAAATAAATGAAGTCTGTTACTGCTTCCCTTTCTACCCCTTCTATTTGCCAGGAATTGATGGGTCCAGATGCCATGATCTTAGTTTTTTTAATGTTGAGTTTCAAGCCAGCTTTCACACTCTCCTCTTTCACCCTCATCAAGAGGCTCTTAGGTTCTTCTTCACTTTCTGCCATTAGGGTGGTATCGTCTGCATATCTGAGGTTGTTGATGATTCTCCCTGCAATCTTGATTCCAGCTTGTGATTCTTCCAGCCTGGCATTTCTCATGATGTACTCTGCATATAGGTTAAATAAGCAGGGTGACAGTATACAGCCTTGTCGTACACCTTTCCCTATTTTGAACCAATCAGTTGTTCCATGACTGGTTCTAACTGTTGCTTCTTGGCCCGCATACAGATTTCTCAGGAGACAGGTAAGGTGGTCTGGTACTCCCATCTCTTTAAGAATTTGCCACAGCTTGTTGTGATCCACACAATCAAAGGCTTTTGCATAGTCAATGAAGCAGAAGTAGATATTTTTCTGGAACTCTCGTGCTTTCTCCATGATCCAGCGAATGTTGGCGATTTGATCTCTAGTTCCTCTGCCTCTTCGAAACCCAGCTTGTACATCCGGTAGTTCTCGGTTCATGTATTGCTGAAGCCTAGCTTGTAGGATTTTGAGCATAACCTTGCTAGCATGTGAAATGAGTGCAATTGTGCGATAGTTTGAGCATTCTTTGGCATTGCCCTTCTTTGGAATTGGAACATAAACTGACCTTTTCCAATCCCGTGGCCACTGTTGCGTTTTCCAAACTTGCTGGCATATTGAGTGCAGCACTTTAACACCATCGTCTTTTAGTATTTTAAATAACTCAGCTGGAATACTGTCATCTCCACTAGCTTTGTTGTTAGCAATGCTTCCTAAGGCTCACTTGACTTCACTTTCTAGGATGTTTGGCTCAAGGTCAGTGATCACACCAGCGTGGACATCAGGGACATTAAGATCTTTCTTGTATAGTTCTTCTGTGTATTCTTGCCACCTCTTCTTAATCTCTTCTGCTTCTGTTAGGTCCCCACCTTTTTTGTCCTTTATCATGCCCATCTTTGCACTAAACGTTCCTTTCATATCTCCAATTTTCTTGTAGAGATCTCTAGTCTTCCCCATTCTATTGTTTTCCTCGATTTCTTTGCATTGTTCATTTAAGAAGACCTTCTCATCTCTCCTTGCTATTCTCTGGATATCTGCATTCAGTTGCTTATATCTTTCCCTTTCACCCTTGCTTTTCGCATTCCTTCTTTCCACAGCTATTTGTAAAGCCTCATCAGACAGCCATTTTGCTTTCTTGCATTTCTTTTTCTTTGGGATGGTTTTAGTTGCTGCCTCCTGTACAATGTTACGCACCTCCGTCCATAGTTCTTCAGGCACTCTGTCTACCAAATCTAATCCTCTAAATCTATTCATCACCTTCACTGTGTACTCACAAGGAATATGATCTAAGTCATACCTGAGTGGTCTAGTGGTTTTCCCTACATTCTTCAATTTAAGCCTAAATTTTGCAGTAAGAAGCTCATGATCTGAGCCACAGTCAGCTCCTGGTCTTGTTTTTGCTGTCTATATAGAGCTTCTCCATCTTTGGCTGCAAAGTATATAATCAATCTGGTTTCGGTATTGACCATCTGGTGATGTCCATGTGTAGAGTCGTCTCTTGTGTTGTTGGAAAAGAGTGTTTGCTATGACTAGCTTGTTCTCTTGACAGAACTCTATTAGCCTTTGCCCTGCTTCATTTTGTACTCCAAGGCCAAACTTGCCTGTTATTCCGATTACTCCTTGACTTCCTACTTTAGCATTCCAATCCCCTATGATGAAAAGGACATCTTTTTTTGGTGCTAGTTCTAGAAGGTGTTGTAGGTCTTCATAGAAGCAGTCAACTTCAGCTTCTTCGGCATCAGTGGTTGGGGCATAGACTTGGATTACTGTGATGTTGAATGGTTTGCCTTGGATACGCACTGAGATCATTCTGTCGTTTTTGAGGTTGTACCCCATTACTGCCTTTCCCACTCTCTTATTGACTATGAGTGCAACTCCATTTCTTCTAAGGGTTTCTTGCCCACAGTAGTAGATATAGTGGTCACCCGAATTAAATTCACCCATTCCTGTCCATTTCAGTTCGCTGATTCCCAAGATGTTGATATTCAATCTTGTCATCTCATGTTTGACCACATCCAGCTTGCCTTGGTTCATAGATCTTATATTCCAGGTTCCTATGCAATATTGTTCTTTACAGCATCGGACCTTCTTTTCGCTTCCAGATACATCCACAGCTGAACGTCCTTTCGGCTTTGGCCCAGCCACTTCACTCTTTCTGGAGCTACTTGGAATTGCCCTCCGCTCTTCCCCAGTAGCATATTGGACACCTTCCGACCTGAGGGGCTCATCTTCCGGTGTCATATCTTTTAGCCTTTTAACATTGTCCATGGGGTTTTCTTGGCAAGGATACTGGAGTGGGTTGCCATTTCCTTCTCCAGTGGACCACATTTTGTCAGAACTCTCTGTCATGATCTGTCCGTCTTGAGTGGCCCTGCACGGTATAGCTCATGGCTTCACTGAGTTACGCAAGCCCCTTCGCCATGACAAGGCAGTGATCCATGAAGGGGATTCTAAAAATGCCTACTCTTATATGGGTAGCTAATCACCAAAGTCTGCAGGGAGTTTATCAAGAATTTTATATATAGGTACAGTCACAGGACAACCTATGTCTCAGCTGTTTAATAAAGATGTCTTGGATTGGCCCAGTAACAATAGTAGATGTTGAGAATTTAAGGGGCCAACTCAGATTAAGGAAGGCCTTCCAGGCTAGAACCTGGGAGTCCATGAGTTCTAGTCCCACCTTAGGCACAAAGCCAGCTGAATGACCTTGGGCCAGTCACTTTCTCTCAGCCCTAGAAGAAGGCAATGGCAAACCACTTTTGAAAGTATTGCCAAGAAAACTATAAGGACTTGTCTGTGTAGTTGCCTGGAGTCAGCACTGATTCAAAGGCAGAAAAAGAAAAAAGAAAAAGAAAAAAGGGTTGGGGGGAATAGTTTAATCCCACCACAAGAACTGTAGAATGGTAGGGTCCTGTTTTGGCTGCACCCTTTTATTGATAAATAACCCTAAAGGTTGGGAGCTTAAAATCATTGTTGCCATCTTTAAAAACACAAAAGAAGGATGACCCTGCTAAATAGAGGCCTACTCAATATAATGAGTAAATTCTATGCTAAGGATATATATGGAAATAGGAGAGACTGAGGTGAACAGGAAAATATTCTAGTAGAGGAACAGACAGGTTTTAAGAAGGGACATTCCATTATAGATCAATGTTTGGTCTTACGACACCCAATAGAGATATATTCTACCTGTTCCATTAGTTTAATGCATATACCTTTTATTGATTTTTAAGGCAGCATACAGTTCTGTTCATGGCAATAAGCTGAGGGTAAAGCTGGAAGCTTTATAATTGACTGCCTGCTATTTTTAATATGAACTTTATATGAAAATACATCACTGAAAGTTAGATGCAGCCTGTAGGTATATTTAATAACTCCTGTCAATGCCCAAAAGTAAGGTAAGTAGGAGTGTATTCTGGGTCTGTACTATATAATGGTTACATTTAATAATTTGGCTAACCATTTAAATACTTTCAATTTTCACCCTCCTAAGATTAAGGAAAGTTTTGTTAATATCTTATTGTATCTGTACGATGCAGTCATTTTTCTTCAGGGCCCCTGCTGGACTTGGAAGAGCCCTGAGGATCTCACATAGAAAAGAAGTGGTTTATTGATTGTAAAAAAGTAAAATTATGATTTTACCAAATGAACTAAAACACATCTTAGTGGCATTCCATTTTTTGACTACCAGAAAGTCACATACAATATTCTTTGCCCAAACTGCTCAGGAAAATACAGCTGACAGCTTTAAATTCCTAAGATCTAAAGGTGATAGTCACCACCAGCCACTCTTTAGTGAAGATGCTTTATGAAGTTCAGTTCAGGTCCTTTCTTGACTTCAGGCCACTAGAATGCATTCAGGCTAAATGTTTAAGATCAGCGCTTCAGATCCTGCAATATGTGCCTCAGGCAACCTTGCATGGTGGAGTTAGAGGCATACACCTGAACAGCTCTTCTTAAAAACAGTCTAAAGCTGTCCTATTTTTCTATACACTGGGTCCCCTCAGCTTTTGACTATGGTTTCCACTCTACATGAAAGAAGGCATTCATGCTGAAATAAATAAATACTCCTAGCATTTTCTCCAGCTAACCTATAGATTAGGCACCTTTTGGATTATAAAAAGATTTGTGTTCTGTTGAAGCAGTGAATTCTGAAAAGTGAATGTCATGAGTTCTTTTTTTTTTTTAACTCTACCCAATTAGATTGACCCAGACTCAAAAGAGTCACAAAAGCACTGGACCCTGGACAGGTAGATTTTTTTATAATTCCCTAAGATGGTTGGGGAGATATAAAAGTGAAATGTGAAACTTACAAAGCTATATATGAGTACTTTCTATTTCTTCTATATTCTATTCTATTGCTTTCTATATGTAAATGCTGTTGATGGATTACAATCCCTCAGTAGCCCACTAAATTTCTTCCTTTTGCATTACAAGACATGACAAAAAAATTAGCCAGGAACTATGAATACAAATGACACAGTTGGCAACCTGTAAAGTAATACAAGACAGACTTTCATTTTTAAAAAATTAGGTTTAAATTAATACTGAATATCTGCTGAGTTAGATACATATATTATTGATGATCTCATAGTAAACCAAATGTTAGGCTGGATTTGGCATTTTTATCCACCTATTGAGTCCTTCCCAAGGACCTGGGATAGGCAGAAGTTGTTTGGTGGTGTTGAAAGTATTGTCGCAGGATGTAAGGTTGTCCAGATAAGGCTGCCTTTTGCAATTGACGGATGATGATTTTGTCAATGCCAATGGTCTTCAAGTGGTGTTCCAACTGCTTTGGGACTGTACCCAAGGTGTCTATTACTATAAGTACTATCTTTGCTTTCTTTTGCCATAGTCGCTCTACTTCTATTTACAGGTCTTCGTATTTTGTGATTTTCTCCAGTTCTTTCACTTCTATTCTGCTTTCTCCGGGTACTGCAATGTCCACTATCCAGAATTTTTTTGTCTTTCTTATCAACAGTTGTTAAGTCCATAGTGTTGTGTGGCAGGTGCTTGTCTATTTGAATTCTAAAATCCCAGAGCACTTTAGCTTCTTCATTTTCTATTTTTGTCTGTTTTGTGGTCCCACCAGTTCTTGTTGCAGGCAAATGGTATTTCTTGCAGATGTGCCAATGCACCATCCTTGCTACATTGTCATGCCGTTGTTTGTAGTCAGTCTGTGCAATCTTCTTGCAGCAGCTAACTAGGTGGTCCACTGTTTCTTCAGCTTCTTTGCAGAGGCGGTATTTGCTGTCTGTTGCTATCGTCTTGATTCTGGCTTTGTATGCATTTGTTCTTAAGGCTTGGTCTTGTGCAGCAAGAATTAGCCCCTCTGTCTTTTTCTGCAGCTTTCCTGCTGTTAGCCATTGCCAGGTCTTGTTGTTATCTGCTTTACCTGCTAGTATTTTTGTGTACTGGCCATGTAATACTTTACCTTTCCATTCTTTTTTCTATTCTTCATTTGGTCTTTCTTATAGGCCAGTTTGGTCTCTTTCAAATTCAGTAAGCCTTTATGATGTACTAACTTCATTGCATTTTCTTCACTGTCCTTCAGATATTTTTCCAACAGCCTTTTTTCTTCTTCAACTGTCTGGTGTACTTGCAACATTCCATGTCCATCAATGTTCCTTGGTAAATAGAGTCTGTCAATGTCACTGTGTAGATGAAGGGCATGATTTATTGTCATTATTTTTCTGGTCTTCCTATCCAGGGCTTCTAGTTCTGCTTAAGTCCAGTCCACTATTCCAGCTGTTTATCTAATGACTGGAATTGCCCAGGTGTTAACTGCCTTGATGGTATTTCTGCTACTGTGTTTGGACTTTAAGATCTTTTTCACTCTTATGATCTATTCACTACTAACCTTCTTCATGACTTCAGTGTTCTTCATGATGTCAGCTTGAAGGATGCCCATGTATTTGTAGTGATCTTCTTCATCCAGACTCTTGATGTTATTTCCATAGGGCATCTTGATTCCTTCAGTTTTCACTATTTTTCCCCTGTGGATGGTAAGGGTGGCACATTTCTCCAGTCCAAACTCCATTGCAATATCTTGTCTGTATATTCAGACAGTGTTAAGCAGCGATTCTATTTCAGATGGTGCTTTTCCATACAGCTTCAGATTGTCCATGTAAAGGAGGTGGGATAGCCTGGCAAATGTTTTTGATGCTTGATAGCCATGGCCTGACTTGTTCATTATTGTTGGCAGAGGAATCAATGGAATGACAAACAGTATTGGTGATAGGGAGTCTCCTTCTCCCAGTCTATTACCATTGACCAACAACTATGTCTTCCATTGTGCCACTGATCTTTGCACAAATCATGTGGCAGGAAGTCAAATGCCTTCTTGAAATCAATCCAAGCTACATTCAGGTTGGTCTTTCTTCTCTTGCAGTTTTTCAAAACCATCTTGTCAATTAGGAGCTGATCTTTTGTTCTTCTGCTGTTTGGGCAGTTCCCTTGGCTATGGCTGTTATTTGCTGCTTTATTATTTCCAGTGCTTCTTTGATCTTCCTTGCTTCCAGGTGATATTTTTTTATCGGGTATTCTTTGATCTTCTTCTTCAGCTTCTTTTCTTTCATCTGTTCCAGCTTGCTTGCATCTGATCTTAGCATGCTGATCTTATTTTCCAACCTGATCTTCCATTTTGGTAGTTCACTGTTTGGCTTTTTTTTCCCCCTCGTTTGTTAATTTTGCATCCAAGGTATTCATTTAAAACTATACATAAAAGCTATAGTTGTTTTGTTTCTTGCAGTGAGCTGGTGCTTATATTTGATATTACAGTATTGTCATCTTTTAATAGTTGTGCTAGCTGTTTCTTTGTAACAAGCTTCAATTCAAGCAACCTTATTCTGTTGTTTAATGTAATAATAAATAAAGAATATCATTCCTCTTTCTTTACCATTCATTCATCTCTTTCTGAAGATCCTAAATAACAATGATTAATCCTATCTAAATACAGTACTGTGCAAAAGTTTTAGGCAGGTGTGAAAAAAATGCTGTAAAGTAAGAATGCTTTCGAAAATATATATTGTAACTGTTTATGTTTATCAATTTACAAAATGCAAAGTGAGCGAACAGAAGAATCCAAATCAATATTTGGTGTGATTACCCTTTGGCTTCGAACCAGCATCAATTCTTACACTTGCACACTTTGTACACTTGCACAAAGTCATGGTTCTTGTAGGATTAGAGTCAGGTGTATGATTAACCAATTGTACCAAGCAGGTGCTAATGATCATCAATTTCATATGTAGGTTGAAACACAGTCATTAACTGAAACAGAAACAGCTGTGTAGGAGGCTTAAAACTGGGTGAGGAACCACCAAACTCTGCTACTAAGGTAAGGGTTGTGGAAGACAGTTTCATGTCACAGGTCATACACCTTGGCAAGACTGAGCACAGCAACAAGACATAAGGTAGTTCCACTGTATCAGCAAGGTCTCTCCCAGGCAAAAATTTCAAAGCAGACTGAGGTTTCAAGATATGCTATTCAAGCTCTTTTGAAGAAAGAAACAATGCAGTAGTCAGCCAAGGAAACTTAATGCAGCAGATGAAAGACACATCATGCTTACTTCCCTTTGACATCAGAAGAAGTCCAGCAATTCCATCAGCACAGAACTGGTGGAAACCAGTGGGACCCAGGTACACCCATCTACTGTGCAGAGAAGTCTGGCCAGAAGTGGTCTTCATGGAAGAATTGTGGCCAAAAAGCCATACCTCTGACGTGGAAACAAGGCTAAGCGACTCAACTATGCACAAAAATATAGGAACTGGGGTGCAGAAAAATGGCAGCAGGTGGTCTGGACTGATGAGTCCAAATTTGAAAGATTTGGCTGTAGCAGGAGGCAGTTTGTTTGCTGAAGGGCTGGAGAGCGGTACAATAATGAGTGTTTGCAGGCAACAGGGAAGCATGGTCAAGGTTCCTTGCAAGTTTGGGGCTGCATTTCTGCAAATGGAGTTGGAGATTTGGTCAGGATCAATGGTGTCCTCAATGCTGAGAAATACAGGCAGATCCTTATCCCTCATGCCATACCATCAGTGCAAATGTACCTAGAAGAATTGATGCTGTTTTGAAGGCAAATGGTGGTCACACCAAATATTGATTTGGTTTGGGTTTTTCTTCTGTTTGCTCACTTGTATTTTGTAAATTGATAAACATAAACAATTATAATATATATTTTTGAAAGCATTCTTACTTTACAGCATTTTTTCACACCTGCCTAAAACTTTTGCACAGTACCATATGTGTGTGTGTGTGTGTGTGTGTATATATATATCCAGAATGACCATGTGTAAACGTTATAGAAAGCATGCCAGAAATAATGGTCCATCCCCGATTAGATGCCAACTACACTGAGAAAATGAAACAGGCCTTTTTCAGAAGTCTAGCTGAATGGATCACAGAGAGTTAGGGTCAGCATGTCCTTTAAATATGATCTTAATAGTTAAACAACTTCATACAGAATAAGGTAAACCATAATTTGTCTCCATCAAGCTGAGCTTGGTTCCTGGTAACATCATAAACATAGTCATGCAATCTTCTTAGCAGAAACGTGGAAGCAGCTTGCCATTTCCTTCTTCCTGAAGGCTTTTTGACTTCCCATACAGCCTAGCATATAAACCTGCATTTATTTCCAAGCCCAACCAGAGTTAGCCAGATACTGCGACTTACTAAGAAATGCAGAAGAAAGCATCCATTCCAATATCCATTCAGTACTTTAAAAGTTTTTATCAGCAAGCTGCATCTGAAACTTTCGGTTGTCCAAATCTAAATCTTCCTAGAATGGCTGCATAATCTGATGTCCCAGGCTGCTACCAGTTCTTGGAAGCCCTAAATTGCCACCCAAAAATAATTTTGAATATAACAAAAGAAATTCTTTTATCCTTAACAATAAAAGGGTATGCAGGAATATTAGAAATAAATATTACATAGCTTCAGAGACACCTAAATTATGAGAAGTGATCACTAAATCTTATGAAACAAAAAAAAAAAAGCTCAGAATTAGTCTTTATGGATACTTGTTATCAGTAAATCAACATGCAGATTTTAACAACTGAATGTTTAAACAAGGGGAAACTGTTGTAGCGCTTGTATCAAAATTTCATTTGATATTAGGTTGTGGCATATTCAACAAAAAATAACATTCTGGACTGAGGGTATTTCATTCCATTTGTTGACAAAATAAATTAGTAAATCATTATGTAGCTGGAGATGCAATGAGGATGAGGATTCATTAAAACACATTTTTGCAATGTCTTCAAATTACATTCTGGGAAGAAGTAATTTTATATATTATTTTGATTTGAGAAGGATTTATTACTGTTAGATATCCATTTTTTTTAAAAAAAACTACATATCTATTACATGGACAAAGGAAATAGATTCTCTGTGCAATTCTGTTGATAAAAGACTTGTCCTTCCACATTAGAAAGATAAATTTATGGTCCCAATTAATCAGTGGATTGAAGACCAGATGTTATTTGTGATTTATGAAAAAGTTGATTACAGATGTAGGTTATGTATAGATGTTTATAATAAAATAAGGTCATATTTTACTGAAACTGTTTTATGAAAATGTGTGTGTGTGTGTGCCTGTGTGCACACACACATGTGTGTGTGTGCATAGACCTCATATATATAATTTTGTTTTCTCACTTCTTTTCAATTAAGAAAGTGAAAAATGTTAAAAAGCAGAAAAGCAGAGTAAATAACATTTATTTCTTTTATTTCATTAATTGCATTAACTAGTGACATTATTTAATTAAAATTAATTAAATAAATTAATTTTGATTATTTACCTTTTCTGGAAAGCTCATTAAGAGTTTGGACTAACCATGGAAATCCAGTTTACTTTTCTTTTGATGTTTTTGTGTATTTTATTTTATTTTATTTTATTCAAGATCTATCATCTATCTGTCTATCTGTCTGTCTGTCTGTCTGTCTGTCTGTCTGTCTATCTATCTATCTATCTATCTATCTATCTATCTATCTATCTATCTATCTATCTATCTATCTATCTATCTACCTACCTACCTATGGAAATCCAGTTTCAGGTCAGTCCTCGGCCATGGAAGTTCATTAGTTGATATTGTACCAGTCACTCTCTTGCAACCGAAGCTACTTCAGATGGTTGTTGTGAAGAAAAATTGGAGAATAGAGTGATATATATGCTGCTTTCAACTTCTGGAACCAATTCAGGATAAGAATAAATAAACACAGAATATTAATTTAATTTTCCATTAATGAAAGTTGTTATAATCCTAGACCCTCCCAAAACTGGCTCAATTATTTTTAGGAAGGCAGTGTCCTAAGTTCTCCAGAGTTGTTAGTCCTGTGGGTGACTATTTATCTTTCCTATTTTGTATTCAGACTTTAAAGAGAAATTCTGCTCTAAGTCTATTATAGGAATCCAGGCAAAGATTTGGAAATGTCAGCCTTGCCAGGTAGCCCAGGCAGGAAACATGACCAGGTAAACTAAAACTACTTTATTGTAAAGTTGGGAGTTTGAGGGTTCTGGGCAGTATCTTAGCTGTTCCCAGCACTGTGCTCTTCTGGACAGAGAACTCTGATGTTGTTCCTGGGATCTGTTGGAGCCACTCTCCCAGTTTAGGAGTCACAGCCGCAAGTGCTCCTACCAACACTGTGACCACTTTGGCCTTTACTTTCCACATCTTCAGGCCCTGGTATTTCTCTAGCTTCTCATACTCCTTCTTCCTGATGTTGCTGTCACTTGGCACAGCTACATCTATCACCACTGCTGTCTTCTGGTCCTTGTCTACTACCACGATATCTCGTTGATTGGCCAGTACCTGCTTGTCCATCTGGATCTGGAAGTCCCACAGGATCTTAGCCCTGTTATTCTCCACGACCTTCTGTGGAATCTCCCATTTGGACTTGGGGGGGGGGTTGCCCACACACCACACAGATGTTCCCATACACAATGCCAGCTACTTGGTTGTGCCATTTAGTGTATGCTGTTCCTGCCTGCATCTTACACCCTGCCACTATGTGCTGGACTATCTCTGAGGCCTCTTTGCACAATCTGCACCTTGGGTCCTGTCTAGTGTGGCAGACCTCTGCTTCTATGGATCCGGTGCTTAGTGCCTGTTCTTGTGCTGCTATGATCAGTGCCTCAGTGCTATCTTTTAGTCCAGCCCTTTCCAGCCACTGATAGGATTTCCCAATGTCAGCCACCTCAGCTATTTGTCAGTGGTACATCCTATGCAGGGGCTTGTCTTGCCATGGTACTTCCTCCACTTGAACTTCCTCCCCTGTCTGCTGATGCTTCAGGCATTCTCTCAGAAGCTCATCTTTGGGTGTGATCTTAGTGATGTACTCCTGGATGCTCCAGGTTTTGTCCAGGACAGTGGCTTTGACACTCATCAGACCTCGGCCACCCTCTTTGCGGCTGGTGTACAATCTCTGGGTGTTGGACTTGGGGTGGAAACCTCCGTACATTGTGAGAAGCTTCCAGGCCTTCACATCAGCAGCCTCCATGTCCTCCTTTGGCCAGCCTGATATACCAGCAGATTATCTGATGACTGGCAGGGCATCTTCCAATTGATCTGGCTCTTCAGGACCTGTCTTATCCTTTGGTTGTATTTGGATGTTGCTGTCTTCCTTGCCTCCTCATCATGGTTCCCATGCGACTGTAGGATACCAAGGTATTTGTAGCTGGTCTCTACATCTGCTATGTGGCCCACTGGTAGTTCCACCCCATTGGTCTTAATTACCTTCTCTCTCTTTACTATCATTCGGCCACACTTCTCCAGTCTGAATGACATCCCAATGTCCTCACTGTAGATCCGTGTCAGGTGGATCAGTGACTCAGTGTCTTGTTCACTCTTAGCATACAGCTTGATGTCATACATATAGAGGAGGTGGCTGATGGTGATTCCACTCTTGAACTTGTACTCATATCCAGTCCTTGTGATTATCTGGCTGAAGGGGTTTAAGCCTATGTAGAATGGCAGTGGGGACAGTGCATCACCTTGGTATATGCTGTATTTGATGGCCACTTGTGCAAGCTGTCTTGGGTTGATTTCCAGTGTTATCTTCCACAGTCCCATTGAGTTCTTGAGGAAGGTCCTTAGTGTCCTGTTGACTTTGTATAGTTCCAGACATTCACAGATCCATGTGTATGGCATTGAGTCATAGGCTTTCCTGCAGTCATTCCAGGCTGTGCTCAGATTGGTCTGTCTAGATCTTGAGTCTTGGGCAACTGCTCTCTCTATGAGCAACTGGTGTTTGGAGTCTCTGGTGTTGTTCCTGATGTCATTCTGAGCTGTGCTCATGTACTGACCCAAATGGTCCTGTAGCTTGGCAGCTTCGATGCCTGATAGGACTTTCCATAATGTGGAAAGGCAGGTTATTGGCCAGTAGTTGAATGGTGCTCTTCCCTTGTGGGGATCTTTCATGATGTCCTTCCTTGTGTTAGCCAGTCTGGGTGGGAGCCCAGCTAGTAGCTGGTTCATTTGTGCTGCTAGATGTTCATGCAGTGCTGTTAGTTTCTTTAGCCAGTAGGTGTGGATCATGTCCGGGCCAGGTGCTGTTCTTGGATGTTTGATGTTTGCTACTGTGATGGTCTAGTTCCTGTTCTGGGAGATTGCTATGATCTGCTCTCAGGTCCTGCAACCGCTATATATACATACATACATACATGCATACATATATAGGAGTAATTCTCTTTTCCTGGCCTACAATATTCTTAATAGTGTTGCTTGTTTTGAATAAATGGACAGTGTTTTAAATCAGTTTAAATTGCTTATTCATTGCATATTTGTTTCATACATATACATACTGTACATATACACATCCACGCATATTCACCCACATCTATACATATAGACATCAATGTATACACATATAGACATAGATCTGTATATACCTGTGTATGTATACTTACATATTTGTACATTCCTGGGAAGCGGACAAAGGTTCTTTCTCAATCTATTTTATACAGCATATCATCACAAATTTTCAGTAGACATTTAAAAAAACAACAACAACCAGAATGTCTTACAGATGAAATATGCCATCAAACCTGCAAGTATTTAATTTAATTTTTGTTTTTAAAACACTCTTGGAGTTACAACAGCAGGAAAGCAAGCAGTGAAGGTGAGCTGTTAAAAGTATACCATTCAACCTCTTTGAATGGAGAAATACCATTCCTGGCAATCCCCCTAAAAGGCAATTGTAAAACTTTTACAAGCTCTTATTTAGAGATTTAAGTTACAGTGTAGGCAAATGTAGATCATGAAATATTTACTAAGGTAGCTGATCTATTTTCTATTTGCTTTTGATAGATAGTGATAATTCCTTGAGACAATTCTTGTTTACATTTGCCTGTTAATGGTTATGTTAGTAATAAAAATGTGCATACTCTCCATTTGTACAGGGAGCACTTCAGGAACGTTTCCATACTTTGTTGAATGAAAGTAACAAAATAAAATGTGGCAACTACCACAATGTGTTGAGGATAAGAATAAATGTGAAGGTTGAGCAGAACAAACTGGGTTGCCTCTGTTATGTGCTTTTGGAATGATCAAGTGATGACAGGAAAGTAATAGGTGAGAAAACTGGCCTTCCTCTCTGCAAAAATATGCATGCACAACTTCAGGTATCAATGTGTTGTTAAATATCTGAGGGGAATGGAAAGATAGATACTATTTAAAATATCATTTTTTAAGGAAATAAACATGGTGAATTTATAAACTGGCAATGAAAAATCCTTTATGTAGCGTCTAGGTGGTGAATGCTTTGTATTGTTTGATTTCCAACCAGGGGTGTCCACAGGGTATGATTAAAAAAAAGTCAAGATGGCAGCCACAAGAATGGAACTGAAGCTCCACGCATTTTTTAGGTGTAATGCTTATATCAAATAGGTGGCGCTTGAATTGCACCATCATGGCTACCATCTTGTCTTCTTTTCCCATCCCCTACAGATATTTCTATTTCTAGCACATTTCAGTGCATCACAGCCAGTACTTTTTATTTAATATTAGGTATTTATTTCAAGTATTCCCAGCTACTTTTTCAGGCCCTTATGCTAAAATAGCCACGAATGTTAGCATATACATCAGACAAACCAAATTTGTAGCTCCTAGCATTCGGGAGCACTTTTCAATCATTAACCCTGATTTCTATCCTCATTTATTAGGATATAGAAGGTTCTCATTTTAATTTTGAAAGTCTGAACTGGACCCAACAAGTATGATTCGTTCAAAAGGGAATCCTATTTCCTTTTGGAAGGTCCAGCAACTAGAAGCTCTAAGCTGTGTGGTAGGTCTTGCTGGTGATAGGCATGCTTCTTGAAAAATTCCCAAAGAAGTATCACATGGTAAGACATTATTCAAATGACTTATTTCATACATCAGAAAATGAGAAATACTTTATTAAAGATACTGTAATTAATTAATATATTTATATACTGTCTCAGCAATTGGTCTCTAGAATTCATGAGTTACCTGCAGTTGGGATTAAGGTTGTCATAATTTCCATTAATTTCAAGTTAGTTAATTTAGCCGTGATGATTGATTATTTCATTGATTTCAGAGTAGTTTCTTATTAAGAATTTAGTCTAAGTGTTATCCCATAACAAATGATAGCAATTTTGAAATGCAGCTTGAAAGGAAAATAGCAGAGCTGGATAATAGTAAAATGTCACACAATGTATACTGATAGCAGGTTGAAGAAAAGGGTTATTTTGCATTAAGCCATCTCTTTCAAGGCAAAGAACCAAAATGTATTATTGACTTGAAAAGAGACACTACATTGCAGATCTAAATAGGAGTCATTCCTTGAAAAACAGAGTAGGTGATAAGCTAGGTCATGTGAATAAGATCTATACAATATTGCAACTCTTAATGCATGCCCAGGATCAAATACATCCTTAATGACCCCCCAAATATATTAGTTTTAGAAGATTAATACCAGCACTGTGAACTGGTCCCAGAAACTACTGAAATATAAACAAATACATGATTTAATCTTTTCTTCTATATCAGTATACATGCAGCTGTGAGCGCTTTGTGGAAGTATGCTGTGCATGGGTAATTAGCTTCATTTCACAATTCTAGATAGCCATATTTATGGTTTTTGCATGTTTGTTTGTTTTTGTGCCATTGAATCAGTGTTGACTCTCGGGGACTGCCTGGACTAGTCCCTGCAGTTTCCTTGGCAAGATTTTTCAGAAGTGGTTTGCCCTTGCCTCCTTCCTAGGGCTGAGGAAGAGGGACTGTCCCAGAATTATCCAGCTAGCTTTGTGCCTAAGGCACGACTAGAATGCACAGTCTTCCAGATTCTAGTCTGGTGCCTTAACCACTACGCCAGACTGACTCTCTATGGTTTTTAGTATGATAAACATTCACTTTTCCCTTAGGAATGGAGTTTTCCCTAAAAATATACATTTTTACATTCAACTCTTCCAAATTCATGCATTTTCCCACTTTCTTTCCCAGAGATAAACATTTTGAATGCAACTTTTGAGCCCCTGAATCCACTGTGTAACTTTGAGATCTGTGTAGTCTAATGGGTTCTAAAGGATTGGTAAGTCAGTCCAAGAAGTGCAAATAAGGTCAGGTTTCTTAAAAAATATGCCCAACAAAATTTTCCAGCATCCCTAAAACCACATGAGTTGAAAACACAGTAGGTTGCATTCATTAGCTTAGAAATTAACTATTAATATGTTTTTCTTGCTTCTTTCCTTCCCTTTGCTTAGATTAGAGGCAAAATTTCTATTATTTTTTAATTAGATGGTCAGACTCTTCTCCTTGAGGCTGTGATAATGATGACCATTTTTCTTGGGTTGTTTTTTTTCCCCCCTTTAAGATCACTTACAGGAAAAAAAAAAAAAGAGCAAGGATGGAATTCTGCTACCTTCTATAAGGTTCCAATAGAAGAGAATATCTATAGCTCAGTGTTGGACTGTGGAGTCCTTGGTGCTCTCTGAGCTTGGTTTTTCACTTGCAGACATTTCATTACCCAACTAGGTAACATCATAGTGCAAGTGAGTGTGGGGTTTGCTTCCTGTTTATATACAGTAGCTTGTCCTGCCAGTGTTGGTAGGGGTGTGGTTTTCTCTTTGGTAGTTCCTTGATCAGGGTGCTGTTTTCTGCTTGATTTATAGACACATATAGATAAACTACATTTACACACTATTCAAAAGGGACAATTAAAAAAGCTAGGAAGGAAACAAAAAGATCATAACACATCCTCACCAGCAGCCCACACCCAGATAAGCAGAGATTAACACCAGACAGACAATCAAGCAGAAAACAATACCCTAATCAGTATCCTCCAGGAACTACCAAGGAGAAAACCACAGCCCGACCAATACTGGCAGGGTAAACTACTATATATAAACAGGGAGCAAACCCCACACTCAATAGCACTGATGATGTTACCTAGTCTGGTAATGAAACATCTGCAAGCAAACAACCAAGCTCAGAGAGCATCAAGGATTGAACAGTTCTATAAGATTATTTAGGGCTCTTTGCACATTTAGGCTTGATGACAAAATAATAGCCAACAGATGGAATTTCATACCAGGCAAGCTGCAAATCCTGGTTTTTAATCCCTTACTTAGGGCTTGTTTTACTTGTCAGAAGTTTCACAGACACAACTTGGCAATATTAGTCTCTTTATTTCAAACACGAATGAAACCATGTACAAACAGAAATGAAAGCCCTTACATTATTATATGCCTTTTTTATTATTTTATATTATTCTATTAATCATATATATTATATTATTATTTTAATAATAAATATTATAATATTTATTATTTTATTATTATACTTCCTCTTTCTTTCTCAAGTATGTGTCTGTGTGTGTGTGTGTGTGTGTGCGCACACACACACACGCACATAAGGCCACTCAATGGTTTAAATTATAGGATTTTTTTTTTCCCTCACAGTTTTACAGATCAACAGATATTTGGACATTATCCTGAATGTTTTAGAAGGACCTGATTTATGTTGACATAATGGTTCTCTCTAGGCTCCCCCCTAAATATTCAGCTTCCAGGGCTATAGACAAACAATACTTCTGGTGGGCTCTCTATACTCCTTCTGAAATCTCTAATCTGATTAGACAACTTAAAAATGGGAAAATTCCTGGTTGTGAACTAATCCCAATAAAAAGGAATATGTATTTATGCATCCTAATTCTGGCAACCATATTCAGCCATATGAATAATACCTCAGAAATCTTCAAGAACTGGAGCAATCTACAACAGCTTCACTATATAAGAAATGGATTAGGTCTAATCCAGCCAATTGTTCTTTCTTGAGTGTAATATGATGTTTTTACTAATTTGAAATGAACATTTAACTTCATATCTAGGAATACTCTCTGGTGTAAACTGGGCAACTCTGTGGATCTGAAATTGTTACTTTTCATTAATAAGCAGCATGACAATATCTCAATGCAGATTAGTTTAAGCAGTTACAATCATATTTCAGCCTAAATAACAATACAGAAAGGGGTAAATTAAGGCTGTATTTTGTCTCCCCTTGTCTTTAAAAATTATCTGAACTGAAAAGTCCCAGTATTAACCAGTAACTTCCTCAAAGTAATAATCTTCCATGGTAATTTTCTTCTCTCTGTTCAGGGACACAAATTGTAGGGATAGATCACTGAAGGTTGCATAAGGCAAGTGTAGCCAATACCAAATTCATCACCCATTATCTCATCTTGACAATCTGTAATCTTTGTTTCTCTTCTTTTTCTAATAAACCCCAGTTGGTTTACAGTGTTTCTCTGTCAAAATGACAATCTACAATAATCTAAGAAACTGGCTCCGAAGAAATCAAATTCATGATCTATGCATCAAGTCAAGAGCATCATCAAACAGGGTCTGAGGTCTAAAATTAGGGAAGTGAAGTTCAGTAGTTCAAGTTCAGGTAGTTATCATAAAGCATGTTCAGGATTAAAAAACAAAAACTGAGGTCAGGGCACTTTCAGATGCAGTCTTCAATTCTTTACAATGCTACATAAAGGCTTTTCTTTATGAAGGTACTATGTCTCCTGTCTGAAACATTTGGCCTTGGTTAGTCCAAAGCAGGGTAATTGAGAGGAACACAGTCCCAAGCAGGACATCCTTCCTGACCACACTGTTGCTAAAAGTCTTGCATCTCTACCTAATGGTGTTATTGCATATTTGTAGGAAGATCTGTAAGGTTATGCAGATGAAGGTGGTCTAGAGGTTTTTGCACTTTCCTCATCCAGTTTCATTGGCTCAAATAAGGACATATCGGGGGGGGGGGGAACATTATAGCTTTTTTGTCTTTCTATTTTTATTTCCTTCCTCTTTCTCAAGCAGCACATTACCAGGGAAAGAGCTGAAATTGCATGCCAGATGTCTGAATTAATCACCTGCAGAAAGCTTTTGAAATTAAGTCCTAGGCTGAGGGCTGGCTAAGGCCTTAGTGCCACAGGTTTTCTAGTTTAGAAGTATTGAACATACTGATTGCTATTTGCCACCATCACATTGCATATTAGGTGGTTCATCCAATTACTTTCTGTGTCATGGAGGCTCAGAATGTCATGGTGATGCCCCAAACAGTCAATATTGTTAGCACTGAAACAGGAATTTATTTGGCATAAACAGGCATTTACTTGGAAGTATGTTCGAAAGATGAAGTTGTATATGGATCATTTAGACAGTCCTTTGACCCATATGATACTGAACCAGAAAAAGTTCATGCTACATACATAAACAGATTAGAAGAGAGGCTATTACAATAAATTCTTTTGCAATTTCATAATATATGTTTATGATATACAGTAACATTTCATAATTCTTTTTTACAAAACAATGTACATGCTCATCCATTTTATACTATTTTTATTAATTTAGTTTTCTTGTGATACATACAGCTTTTAATTTTTCTTCCTCATATAGCTGTTTTGCACCTCCTTGAATATGTGATGTTTAGAGTCCAACACAGTACCACCCATATAGGTGCTGAAAATCTCCCTGAAGAGGATATAGGAAAAATTGAGGATCCAAATTCATGTTTGTAAATACCTGCAGACAATAAAAGCACCTTTCAAAATACTGTTTCATTTTATGTTCTGTGGCATCATTATGGAGTATCCCAGGTCAACTTGTCCTACAGAAGATTGGCCTTGTGGAAGAGGGTCTGTATTTTGCAGCATATTCATGATGCTTTTTTCTTATGATATGGCTATATCAGTCACAGCATCACACTATTATAAGGGTTATTCCACACCGCAATGAATGGAATGGCTTGGCTGTACTCAACACACTTTGAACAAAGAGCAGGGTAAAATAATTCCCTCTTCCAAAACTTTAGAGTGGATTGCAGAAAATGAAATAGCTTCATAATGTTTGGCAGAGCAGTCATTAAGAGTTTAAACAAGCCTAAATTTGCTGTGTATTAAAACTGAAACACTGAAATGTCATCACATATAGTCTCTAGGTTTCCAGTTGATAGTGCTTTATATATAGGGAAAATTCTGGAATAAGGTTCATCTGTTCTCAGTCTACACAGCTAGGCAATAAATTATTATTTATAAATATCAACTTCCTACCTTCATCTCTCAATACCTTCACCAGATGAAAATATTCACACCAGATGGCATGTATCTTAATGCAGATTTATTTTAGACTGCAATTCACTTGATTCTTTGTATCTGTGCTTTATCTGAAAAAGACATTGTGGTATATCATCTCTGAATGTAGACAATTATATGAAAAGTGTGCTTTTATTATTTTTTAGCATTTAGTTTTCTCTCTATACATAACATGCTAAATCCACAAAGATCAGTTTCCTTTTGGCTTTGTTTTCACTCAATCTTCTAAGTCAAATTATTATACCCATCAACAAAGTAACATTCCTTTATGAAACAGGTGTCATTGAAGTAATTCCACCTTAAAACAGAAGAACGATGATCCTTTTCCATTTGATGCTTTATCTGTGGCCAACCAGCAATGCTATAGATGAAAGACTTTTGAAGCCCAACATCATCTTGTTCATGGTTGATGACCTTGGCATTGGAGACTTGGGATGCTATGGAAATACAACTCTAAGGTTTTCTATCATTCTTGGTGATTTATTTGTGTTATTTCTTTCAATCGATCATCTATAACACTCTGGTTATTTTGTTTGATGTACACACATGCCCACAAATATCTCTACTGCATAATGAAATTGCTCTGCTTAAAACTGTGCAAAGTCAAAATCACAGTAGCATAACCAAAGTGTAGTTGATGTTGCCTTTCCTATTTAATTTTAATATTAGATATATAGATAGATACATAGACATACATACATACATGCATACATATATGCACATGAGCACACACATAGACATACGTTATTATATACAATAAGAAACAAAAGTAAATTTAAAAAAAACATCAGAATGAGAATTAGTAACCAATACACACACACCCCACCATGCATTTCAAACACCGACAGCTGCTTGATGTAATAATTCTAATTTTCCCAAAGGCTTATAACCTAGAAATACAGAAGGAACCTACATATTCACATGTCGCATTTACCTAAAATCCCAACCCTGAATAAATATGGACATTAAAACATAATTCGTCTTCAAAACATGCGCTGCATTTAGTTAAAATTTGTAAAAATGTCAAGGAACATCAGAAAACACATTTTCCTGAAAGTAAACAATATATTTATACTTAAGAAAAATCATACTTAAAAAAAATCATCCTATACAAAACTACATACCCAAATTTGTATATTAGAAACATTCACGTGGAAATTTATGGAAACTTTTTTAAAAATCTCAAAGTGAGGAGGAAACAACTAAAAAAAAGTCAGTTTTAAACCAAAATGGATATATGCACTACCCTTACATGACCTAACTCTGAACTGCTGTGTAGTATTAACAGTTTGGCTAGATTCTTGCTGGCCAGCCCAACTTGATGCATTGACGCAGTGGACAGGTAAATCCACCAAGCCCATTGACAGAAGTTGGGCTTACCAGTTAACACATTCTCAATCCCACAATTCTGAGATCCTTGCCAGAGGATCTATTTCCATCTCTCTTTCTCAATCTCAATCTCTCTCTCTCTCTCTCTCTCACACACACACACACACAAACTAAATTTATTCAAATTTGGCTTGTGCAATATATTAAATTTATTAGAAATATATTAAATATATTATAAATAAATTCATAGTGGTAGAAATGGAAAAAGTAATCTGTTCAATTCATTATAATATTTCTAAGATCCTTGCCAGAGACACAGAGAGAGAGAGATGATCTTTTCAGTGTGGCTTATGGTGACATTTTCAAGCAACAGGGATTTTATTTATAATAAATTCAGCAAAACCAACTTTTAGAATGGATTGTACCAGATCAATTTATAAGTGAGTTCCTCATGCCTAAAAAATGAGCTTCACATAACTACAAAAACAAAAACTTAGGACACAGTTAGTACAGTGTTAGTTGAAGACAAACATGGCTATAACTTCAAAATTGCTTGAAGTGAAACTGTTAAGTAAACCATATTATGGTGAGATAACAAAGATCTGGCTAACTATTTAGAAGGTCTAATTCTCCAGGAGTGGAGATAACCAGACTTTAAAAACAACTTTTGAAATATGGGACATGCATATTTCTTAGCGAGACTTATGCACTGCATTTTAAGCCATCTTTTTTGGCTGTATAGAAGTACTAGGTACGCACTGAATAACACATATGCTTTGGCGGTTGATTAAGAAGAAAAATAGAAATAGCTATTTTTATAAATTTAGAAACCAAAAGCTGGCTTCTTATGTAGAAATCAAAAGTTAATAGTCATATTTGGCACTATATATATTAACATCTTCTACATGAATGCTGTCTGAATTAGGATCTGTGATTCGGAACTCTTTTCAAATACAGTGTTCTCAGATGGTGTTGGATTTTGACTCTCATAATTTCATTTTCATCATATTGGTTGAGAATTATGAGAATTGCAGTCCAGCCCAACTGGAGATCACTGTATTTACAAGGATGACTTGAAACTTAATTCATTAAAAACAAGGTCACAGGCAAAATGTTTCACAGATTCAGTCCCAACAATAGAGTCTTTCAACTGTATTTTGCATATTGTGCTTTTCCAGTTTTCAGAGGCAGTTCCACATAATCTAATCTGGATTTTAATAATAATAATAACAGTAATATATAATAATATATATTATAATATATAATAATATAATAATAATTAGTGCCAGGAAGAAAGTCAGGAAGCAGCAGCAGCAGCAGCAGCAGCAGCAGCAGCTGTTGTTGTTGTTGTTGTTGTTGTTGTTGTTGTTGTTGTTGTTATTATTATTATTATTATTATTATATATGCTACCTGATTCTCTTCCTGGCACTAATTATAATCATGTAAATACCAAGTATATATTCTTTTATTTGTTTATACCCTATTTTCCCCAGTATTTGTATGTAATATAATCCTACCCACTCCCCCAAATTTAATCATAGATGAAGATAGTGCAGCTGAAATTTGCTACATGAGTATATGACCAGCAGTTGTTTAAAAATATCTATTACTTTAATACTTGGTGCTTATACTGCAGACACACACCTACAAGCACGTACATTAACCTGTTGGACTTCAAGATAAATCTACAGGGTTTTAATTTGCTAATTAAAATATCTCTAAGGTTTCCATGATAGGCAAAGTTTAAAAACCTCGTAGGCAACCTATGTCAGCCTATGTATTTTATATCAGAATCAGGTAATACCTAATTCTGATACAACATTCCAGCCTATATATGTTTGCTTTTGAATAATTTGTTTAAACATTAATTTATGAAAAATTAGTGCTACAATGTAATATAATTACCTTTGGGGCTCTATGACTGGTTAGAACTAATTTTGCATTGTTACATTGTCATTTTTTGCTTTGCAATCTTTTTTTTAGCATTTGGTTCAGTTGAGAAATTGTTTTTTTCTTGTTGCATAAAGGTTTGTCTATAAAGGAACGAAAGACTAAAGAATGTAAGACTAGAAAAGATAAAATGGCTCTGGTCCAGAAAGGACTGACTTTTTACTCTTATTTAAAAAAATCATATATGGGCATGCATGTTAGAATAACTAGAGTGTTACTAGTTTTTTTTTTTTTTTAAACTTTTATTCATTTAACTTTGCTATACATTGCTGTCGCATTTTCATGCCTTTTCATCCCCACTTCATTTTGCTTACATATTAAAAGAGAATGTCTTCATGAATAAGGCTGGAAATATGATCCATTTGTTATCGATGTGCTTGACCATTTTCAGATAAACTGCTTTGATGTGTGATGTCATTCCCATAAATAATGTAAGAGAAAATACTTTGTGCATGCTCTATTAAGCTCTCTTCATATATGTATTTCTCTCTTCAGTTTGTATTTGATAGGGTAACAGCAGAGTTAGAGGAAAAAACAAGGTGAATCTCCTGATGTTCTTTAAGTAGCCTTTATGTACTGTCAATACAGACTTTTTTCCCTTCCAGAACTCCCAATATTGACAAGTTAGCCAAAGGGGGTGTAAAACTGACTCAACATATAGCAGCTTCTCCATTATGTACACCCAGCAGAGCAGCTTTCTTGACAGGCCGATACCCTGTCAGATCAGGTAAATAATGTTGTTTATATATTTACTTTAAAGATAAAAATAAAGATTGTATTGTTTTAATTTACAGTGATGGTGTGAATGTGGCCTCCCCAAAGAAAATACAATGTCTCTTACATTCATCACTTATTTAGTGGAATTGCTGGCTCCAATGAATAATTATTGCATGAGAACAATGCTGTGCTCTGCCTCTGAAAGAGGTGGATCACAAGGAGTCTTAGTGTGAACCAGGCACTTCTTTTTGATGTATGAAAGCAGCCAAGTTGGTTTCAAGAGTCAACATTTGTCTTTATTGGTGTGTGCACATACATGCAACACTTCCGCTAGGAAGTGCAACACTTTTGCAGCACCTCCTTCAGAAATAGTCCTGGACAAAAAGCAGGACTACTTTATCGCTACAGACATTGATTGATTATGTCCATCAAGTCATTTTCGACTCCTAACAACCACGTAGATAGATTCTCCATGACGATCTATCCCTAACCTCTTCTTTCAGGTCTCCCAACAGTGCAGTCATCACCACTGTCACTGAGTCTGTCCACCTTGCTGCTGGTTGTCTTCTTCTGTTTCCTTCCAAACACTTCAGAGATGAGTGCTTTATTTGCACTAATCTCTTTACAAAACATCTCTTTTGAATGTTTTGCTCTGTCCTATGAGATAGAAGAAGAAAAGAAATATCTAGTTAGATAAAGTCACATCTCTTTTCTTGCAATCATGATTTCATTGTATGGGCAGTTGCATGCAAAAGTTAACCGCTGTCCACTGCCCCAGTCAAACTGTATATTTCAATGAATCCCTAGATGAATAGAACTAAACATTCACTAAATTTGAAGCCTTATCTTATAATTTATCATAAGCAGTGGATTATTACCAGTAATAGGACTTAGCGATCTTGACTACTCACTTGAGTAGGAGGGTAATGTATACACTGAATATCACAAGCAACCCAAGACAGTAACGCAAAAACAGTTTTCATCAAGGAGTACCCGCAAGAACCTTAACAGAAAGCTAGTGAGAACAAATGCATCTCCAGGGCTTTTCTGAATGGCTGGCAAGACCAGCCTGTCACATCTCAATGACAAAGAGTTCCCCAAATGTACTGCGACCACTTAAGATGCCTTATTGTCTTGGTCCACTAATCTGATAGTTCTCAGAGGCAGAAAAACAAAAAGATTTCCATCAGCAGTGCCAGCACTTAAACCTAATTCATACACAGCTACTTCCATACAACACTCCTATTTGATGAGGGAAAGGCAACCTTCCCCACATGAGGCTTTGATATAATGGGAAATGCTGAGAATTTGAACAAAAATTAACCAATGAAGGCATTCAGAATAGGATATACGCAGGGTGTACCAAACGTCAGGCCCCATAGGCCAATCACAATATGCTTTTTTTTTCCAGACAAAATGTTACTGTACTTAGGAATGTTCAATGAAGGGATTGAAAGTATTCTAAAATCCATGTTTTGCAGGTTTTTCCTACCTTGCTAGCTATTTTTCTTCTTTTCAGATGTCCCACTTGATAACAAAAGGAGATACACACGTTTGTTTTTTTTCAAAAACTTAATAGTAATAGGCGCCTTGGGTGCAATCCTAAACATCTGGAACACCACTTGAAGACCATCAGCATTGACAAAATCACCATCAGTCAGTTGCAAAAGACAGCTTTCCTTGGAACAGCTTACATCCTGCGACAATTCCCTTAACACCATCAAACAACTACATCTGCCTATCCCGGGTCCTTGGGAAGGACTCAATAGGTGGATAAAAATGCCAAATCCAATCTAAACATCTGGCTGACTGTGCAACCAACCATAATAATAATGGTATGGTGGTAAAAGTATATATGATAGCATGTTTTCCGGTCCTTTAAGGCTTTAATGGCCTTCTTCCTGCCCATATCCTTTTTTTCAAATACAGCTCAAGATACTATAGAAGACAGAATCTGGTCCTCAGTCATAAAAAGATGCTCATTCGTTCTTTACACCAATACTTGGATATGGATGAACCTCTTTTTGCTCTCACCTTAACAAAAATGGCCAGGCTCTACTATTACAGACAAATCAATATGCCACCTATTTTTCATAAATAATCTGACAAATGTTCTTATACTGTTGTTTCATTTACATATAAATCCTGTTAACAAAAAATGATTTACTTTATATTCAATTTTTTAAATTTTGTTAGGAATGGCTAGTCTGAATCGGCTTGGAGTCTTCTTATTTTCGGCCTCTTCAGGGGGACTGCCTGCTGAAGAAATAACGTTTGCAAAGCTTCTTCAACAGGAAGGTTATTCCACAGGCCTTATAGGTAAGAGTGATCAATATAGGTGTATGCTTTGCATTATGTTATGCTTTCAGATATGTGTTTTCATCTTTAAATTGGTTTTCAAAGCAGTTTACAAATTAAACATTAGAATATTGGCAACATACACACACACACACACACACATATTTAAAAAAATTGTAGAAACTCCAAACGTAAAATGTTGGTGAAAAATACAAATAACCAAGACTCATGAAATAATGCAACTGATGTGCCTAAAAATTTTGTTTTGTTTTAATTATCCACCCAATTTATGGATCATAACATTGGGTGGCCAAATGGTACAACATCACCTAGAAAAAGCAATCAGTTAAATATGTAGGTACATTTAGTTAGTAAACTGGTTTCTGAGGCCCATGGTGAACATAAATATAAATCTGCCACAATAACAACAAAAAGTATGATCGCCTTTAATTCCATCCCAACTCACTTTTAGTTCTCTGTTAGTTACTATTAGGTAAGATTTGCTTTTCATCAGAAACATTGAGAAAAAAGCAACTCCAGATTCATAATCAAGCTAGACAGATCTTCCTAGCTGTACAATAAGAATGCTTATTCACACATGCCCAAAATGTGCATCCACATAGAAATGTGCAGTGCTTCTATCCAGATGCACATTCTTCAGAGAAAGGAAAATGAAAAATAATTGTGAAATCAAGTGAAAAGGATTCTGATATTCTTAGATAAGACTCTTTAGTTGAAAACTATTTCAAGATTATTCATATGATTCACCTATCAAGATTTAATATTAAGGGATGAATATTCCCCATTTTATCCATTTGTTTAGGTAATGGAATAGAAAAGGGTACATTTATCATATATTTATTTTTGCCCAATTTCTTTTTTTCCCCCCCCCCAAGATTTTAAAACTGCTGCATCCTTCTCTCTCCCCTGTTTGGAATATTTCGGTTTATAAATTATGCAAAATAATTCATTTATGTAAAGTTTATAATATGGTCACATATTTTCTCCTAATATTCTTGTTTTTGTATATATTTTTGCATTGCAAAAAGTAGAAAACTGATGATTTTTTGTGTTGCAAAAAATAGGAAACTGCTATTTTCACTATGTTCACATATAGATTTTGGAAATATGAATTTAGTACATTCACTTTAAAATGTAAATCAGTGTATGTATTTCTTCAATATTTAGTGGAGACTAAAATATCACCTGATATATATGTGCTTGTTTTCATCTAGGCAAATGGCATCTTGGTATAAATTGTAACAGCAGTCATGATTTCTGCCACCATCCCTTAAATCATGGATTTGATCATTTCTATGGAATTCCTGTGAACAATATTAGAGACTGCAGACCTGGGCATGGAAGTGTCTTTATCAAAGGAATTAAAATGTATATTCCCTCAATCCTCCAGATGACTGGAATTGCTGTAATAACTTTGGAAGTTATGCGTTATCTTGGCCTTCTCAAAATTCCATGCAGAGTGATAGGCTACTTATTTTTATTGGCTGTTGCATTAGTGGCAATCGTGCTCTTCTTCTTTAACAACTTTCGGCATCTAAATTGCTTCTTGATGAGAAATTACAGTATTATCCAGCAACCATGGACTTATGAAAACCTAACTCAGAGATTTACAGAAGATGCCAAATATTTTATAAGAAGGTAGGTACAGTTTTAAGACATTGCAATCTTACTCTGATAACTTACTTTCATAGATACTAGTGACACAGAGGATGAACTTGGCATTTGTGGACAAAATGAAAACGTACTCATTTTCAGAACTGGGGATTTAGAAGTTCCATTCTTGTTTTTCGTAAGTGAGGATGATGCTTTGGAACTAGCACTACCTATCTAAGGCCCTGTTCCAGTGTAGCTTCAATTCTTGATAGATATAAATAAATGTTACAAATGTTTGCAATCCTCTAGTACAATTTCAAGAAGGGAATTTGTAAACGACACCTAAAAATCATCAGTCAATTAAATCCATTCAGTGTTTTGTGACGTTTGGCCAATATTCAGCATCAACAGGAAGTGGGAATCTTTGAAGAAAACCAGGTTGAGATAGAAGAATAAAACCGTAGAACCCATGCCACACGGAGACATGCATACCTGAAATTTCTATGCCAGGAATTTCTAGGAACTCATTCTGTTATCACATCTATAACCACATTGTTATTTTCCTTAGATTGTAGGTGTTCTATTTTGTAGTCTACACCATCTTAACAAGTCTATAGATGTAAATGCCTATATAACTGGATAGGTTTCCCTGATGACAGGGTCAGAAGCTAGGTCCTGTAGCCTTTAGTAGCTTTCAGCTGATGGGGCAACTTCTGCTCAGATCCTCATGGAGTTGCTGTGCTAAGTTCTTTTCCGGGATTCCTTCTCTGTTTTTCAACCCAACTCTGACTAAAACAGGATAAACTTCAGGTTCAGCTCTTCTTTTAAGCTACCGCTCTGAGTCTCCTTAGGCAAGATAGCCACATAACCTGTTAGAATCAGGCAAAATAGAACCAACCAGCCACATATGGAAGCTTACCTGAGAGTTATCTTTTGCTAACTAGCAACTCAAACACAAAGCTTGCCAAGTGCTAACAGAATGCAACATATAGAGAGTATTTTTTCTTGTTGGATCATTGCTAATGAAGTTCTGAAGTACATAGACAACTGTATTGTACCAGATTAATTTATTAATCAATGAAACCAAATATTGACTAGTAGCAAATCTCCAAGGTCTCAGGCAAAAATATTTGCCATCACCTAATCTTTTTTTTGGATATAAGAGGCAATGAAGCCAGGATCTTACAGCTCATGTGCTTTATCACTCTACTGAGAATTAATCTAAAAAGTCTTGTTCATTCTCTGTACTTTTCTGTTGGGAAAGCAACGCTGTTTTATGCTATTTTATCTCAGTCTCAATTTAGAACACCAAATATCCTATAATTTTATATGTATTCGGTAAAATGTTATCAGTTTTCAAGCTTCTCTTCATAGACTGATAGGGTCTAATTATTTCTTTGACACTTCAGGAAACAAGGACAACAGAAAACAATCTTACTGAATTAAATGGGACTTGCTTTTCAGTAAATAGGTAGATAGGTAGATAGGTTAGATAGGGATGGATGGATGGATGGATGGATGGATGGATGGATGGATAGATAGATAGATAGATAGATAGATAGATAGATAGATAGATAGATAGATAGATCTTGTCTTGTTTTGTTTTGTAGATTACTTTAAAAAGGTTTGTGTTTGACAAACCTTTTGCTAACCCTAGGGACCATAGCCCTACCAAAGAAGAACATTTTTAAACTCATTGATTTCATCCCATTGATATTCTGTAGGATAATCTTTTTTACCTAGTAGAGTCTCCAATTCAAAGCAAACTTTAATTATAACAAGCATTGATCTTGGTTGTGACACAAATTCAAAATTCCAGCATTTTCTGTTTAGTCAAGTGCTTAGAACTGATTCAGCCTATCACATCAAGACCTCACACAGATCTTTTAATAAATGTTTTAATAAAATGAGTTTTTTCCTGACAAGAGAATATAAATCCAGATCCATACATCATAAGTTCCTGTGATAGAAATAATAAGTTGGCTTACTCGAGCATTTGAATGGTTCTTATGGAATGCTTTTTTCTTAAAATTCCAAATAGTATCCCTTTTTTATTAATATTTACATTTTGATTCCCTGGCATATAGACATCTTTCAGATGACCTGTGGTATAAAAATCTTTGCAGTTTTCCATCAGTGGTGCTAGTGGGGAATTGCCTTTCAAGGTAGTGAAGCCTCAAAATATTTCTCATATTTTCTTTTAATATATGTATCCATCTACATTTGAAAGTATTACTATAATCCTATTCACATTGCACCTTCACCCTGTGACAAGGGAGTGGAAAGAAGACAACAGTGTCACCCCTCTTTCATATGCCAGTCAGCATGGCCCTGGACCAAGAGTGTTCAGTGACCCTGGTCCTGGGTTGAGGTCTGACATACTGGATCCCATTCCTGAACTATGCCACCCCAAAAAACACTGCTGTCCTCTGGCTCTAAGAAATGTGCTCAGTCTCATGGGTAAGGATACCTTAGGAGCATCCCCCAGCCTGTCAAGCATCTTCTCAAACCACACATCCTGAAAGACGCCAGCAGGTACAAGAAAATGATTCTTGTGTTTTACTGTAGAACTTAACAGTGTGCAGTTTCCAGCAAGCTATGCTCGTCTCATTATAAAATTGTTCAAGTCGGAGCATTTTATCTATACTTCAGCTGAGGCTGGTTTTTGTAGCCCAGAACTTTAAGGTTGGTGAAGAGCAGTCACATAGTTTGGGGAATTCTGCAAACTATTATGCACAAGGCCTGCTCTTGATGGGTATTCTCGCCTCAACTGATATCTACAGTATAGTCCTTGATAGATATCTGCAGCCTGTCTATGGTACCCTCCATGCATTGGGAGGGGATAAAATCTGTAACAGCCTGATCATACAAGACTTTAAATCATCCAGAGAAGAGTTACATGGATAGTGAAAATTCAGGTTTTTTATACCTTCTTTTTTAGATCTGGAGAAAGAATATAGCAGAATGGACATGGATAATGAGTACAATAATATTCAGTATCTGTATTGTATCAAGTATTTATTCATGGTTTAATAAATTAACCCAACTATATTGATTTGCATAATATAATCATAATCTGACTATTCTACTTGGATTTGCACTTCACGTTTCATTACAAACTAGCCAACCAAATATTAGTTTAGTGTGTTGTACAAACACAGATTTTTTCTTCTCAGGTGATGGAAAGTTGATTATGCCTGAAAACAGGTTTTGGTTTTCTATTATTAGTCCAAATTGCTAGATTTCATAACTATTTTTATATTTTGGAAACAAGGAAAAGTAGGTATGTCCTTATAGCCTCATGGAAAGCAAAACACATAACATTCCCTGCTACTGTATACCAAATTTAAGATTCAGGAAAGGGAATGTTTGAAGGTATGAAGCAATGACTTTGTATAGGAATCTGAAACATATAATTATATATATGCACCTTTAAATGACAGCCAAATTCTTATTTTAAATGAGAAATAAAAGTTACCTTGTTCTTTTTCTTGACACTTTGGGTCTTTTTACATTAGAAGTCATCTTAGAATTTTTCCATATCTTAGATTAGATTAAAAAAAATTTTTTTATCCCACCTTTATTATTTTTATAAATAACTCAAGACAGCAAACATACAGTACCTAATACTTCTTCCTCCACCTATTTTCTCCACAACAACCCTGTGAGGTGAGCGGGGCTGAGAGAGAGTGACTGGCCCAAAGTCACCCAGCCGGCTTTCATACCTAAGGTGGGACTAGAACTCACAGTCTCCTGCTTTCTAGCCTGGTGCCTTAAGCACTAGACCAAACTGGCTCTCTTATCTTAGATAATCTTATATTATCTTAGATACCTTATTATCTAAGTATCTTTTATCTTATCTTATCTTATCTTATCTTATCTTATTTTATCTCTATCTTAACATTTTAATATGATATACCTAGTTATAAAAGGTCAGTTGTACCTACTCTTTATCTTATATTAGCAATAACTCGTCTCCTATTTACATAATATTAAAGAGTTCCAACCACTGCCAGTCCCATGGGCCTCTTTGCACAAGCTACATGTCAGGCTTGTAATTGCTATAATCAGAATGAGCGATCGAGCCATTTTTCCTCTTCCTTGCACTCTTATTAATACTCCATCCATGCATCTAAGATTTCATGCCCACCTTGCTTCTTGCATTGCCACATTGACTCCATAGATTGTAGACATCTTGGGAATAAGTGTGTTGGCCCAATGCTGAAGCCGGGCTTTGTCTGGGAGATGCAATTTCTGCTCCAGGCATAAGGCTCTTTAGTTCAAAGCTTTCTGTATCCAAGACTCAGAGTTCACCCCCATCTTGTGCTCTGGGGGCTTCAATTTTACTTTAAGACTCAATCCTAAAGCTTTCAGCTTTATATGAAGGATTCTGGAATCATATTGTGTAAGGTTGCCTGTTCATAGTCTAGTTTTTAAAATATCAGTAAGCACTAAGGAATAACAAATAGTAGCAGCATCTTCACATCTCTCCTTCTTTTGAAGGAAGTTCCTAATTCAGTTCAGAGGCAAAAGAAAAGACAGTAGCCCAAAAAAGAAGGAAGGGATCTTATAGGGAGGGTGGTCACAGACCCCAAGCCCTTCCCCCCAAAAAGGACTATATGGCACTATATACACATTCCATGCATCAGAAATGCACAGGGTATTTTTTCAAAGCCTTTGGGCAGTTCCTCAGGCCCTTCCATAAAGTGCTACCAACTTACGATTTTTAATAGGACAGAGGGAGAAAACTTAAATATATAAGAATTATTAATGTAAGTGTATTACCTTGCAATCTTGCATATTTGGTTGTCTTATGTATATCACTCTTGTAAGCCTCTCAGTCTTGTAAGCCTAACTTTAATTAATTGACACCCTTGGAATATTAGAATTGATCAATTGTCTGTACCTTTAAAGGTATATTTATTTTAAGTAATGAAGACTTAAGACAACTGGTACTAAAGGGCTTTGCTTTGGGGGCCCAAGCATTAGAAGAAAGAACATTCCTCATTCTGAATTATGACTTTATTAGAGATTTTTCATTTCTCTTAAGTAAGATGCTCATGATATAGCTTAAAGCGAGTCATATCCTTCGTATTTAAAAACTTTTTTAAATACAAAGGGGGATTTTAGAGAGATAAAATAAGTAACTGGCCATCATCAAAGAGAAGGATGTGCATGTTTCATTGCCATGTAAATGAGTATGAATATCTGCTTTATGCAAACACAGAGTTTGCTTTATTGCTCTTTCAATGAATAACACTGAACTATGTTGAGAAAGAAAGGTCTGCCTTGGGTAAATTGTATAGAATGGAATGGTAGTAAATTTCCAGAGGAGATCGAATACTTCATTTAATAAAACAGGACTTTAACTGTTATTGTCAAATCTCCCTCCCTCTTAGAAGCTGATCTGCCATTCCATTTTCAAGGTTACAGAAGTTAGTCATTTTCTACCTCTCCCCCAAATCTACAGCAGAAGCTGATGAAAGAAAAATAGTCACCTGTGATTTTATACTCTTAAGGATATTGATAGGTGAGATTCTTTATCTAGAGCTTGCTGTCAATCAGAATTACTGGACTTAAAAGCAAACCCTCAAATGACATTATGCATGTGTGTGGGTTTTTTTGTTTTTTGTTTTTTGTTTATCTGCACTCAGTCGTTACCGACTCTGCAGTGACTGCTTTTTTTGGACGAGTCCTTGCAGTTTTCAAGGCAAGGTGTTTTGGAAGTGGTTTGCCATTGCCTCCTTCCTAGAGCAGAGCCCAGCTGGCGCGCGCAGGAGGCGGGTTTCCATTGCTTCGCGCCTTTTTCGGCCGTGCGCGGCTTCCGCGTTACTAGCAACTGCTCCCGACTCCTTTTGCAAGGCGCCGCCAGCATTTTTCGTCCCACTGGAGTGAGAGTACCCATTTATCTACTCATGTAAGTTTCCGAACTGTTGGGTTGACAGGAACTGGGGGCGGAAGCAGGAGCTCACCCTGTTGCACGAAGCCTGGCTCGAACCACTGAAGTGTCAACCATTTCTGGCCGGCAGCTTTCAGCGTCATTAAGCCACTGCACCACCGCATCCCCCCATGCATGTGTGTATGAACTACTGTACTTATTAGAGTTCTTTCTTGGGCTGAGAACTCTTGTGTTGCAATGGCATCCTTGATATTGCCCCAGGGACTGTCATCTCCTGAAAATAGGTATTTGTAATAGAAATTGTGACTTCTATCTGTCTTATGTTTATCACTGTAGTCCTATGTTCCCATTAAATATTGTTGCAAGATATATACATTTCTCCTTTGGTACTCTTTTTAATCAATCTGCCTTAATTATTTTGTACAGCTAGATAGCAATGGAATTGCTGTTTTCAATTTTAGACTGGAACCAAGATCTGTCTTTGATTCATTACCATTTGGTAGTTGACAGAGTTAAGCATTTCCATTGCCAGACACAGCTTCCAGGAGAACTAAAGTGACAGAAACTTTCCTAGATGATATATGCAGGAAAGGTGAATATATTTGTGCTTCCTATTTTTAAATGCACAGAATTATTATTGTAGTAGTTTATTAATCCATTATACTCCTTGTTATCACACTCTTATAGGGTAAGAGTGGTTTTCAGTGTGAAAATAATAGTGTCCTAATGCATCCTTTTCACATTAAATTTCACTTAAAAATGTTGGAGAGGTTTTTCAGATACAGTTTCTCTGCATTATTGCATAGAACTAAATGGAAATACCATTCTAAGAAAGTTGAAGTTGAAACCTCCCTGAATTGCCATCCTGACTTCCATTTCATTGGTTACCAAGATTTTCTCAAACAGGCAACTTCAGAGACTTTATCTGCTATAATTCCTGAATGTTCGATTGGCTGAAAGCATGGAAGATATTTCCAAAACGTTTGAAGGAATTATTACTGAAGAAATCATGTGACCCAGAAAGAATTTGTATGAAAATGGTAATGCATTATGCATTCCTTGTATTCTGATTTATATTCTCTATTTCAGGAATACTGATAAACCATTTCTTCTGTTCCTGTCATACCCTCAAGTCCATACAGCTCTTTATGCATCACCAGCTTTTAGAGGAAACAGCAAACATGGCTTATATGGGGATGCTGTGGAAGAAATGGACTGGAGTGTAGGTATGTAGGTTGTGTGATCACTCAGATGTGTTACCTGTCCTGAAACAATGACGTTTTAGAAATTGAGCCTTGTAAATTCCTTGTACAGAGTTTACTTTGGCATATGAACATAAAGGTTATTGTCCCAAATCATTCTTTCAGGAGTAAGTCAGGTAAGATTACAATGTCTATCTCAGTAGTTTTTGCTGAAAAGTTAATGTTTGGTGCAGTCTTCGATAATTGGAAAATGATTGCTAAAAGCAAGTGTGTTTTTTCCAATTCTGAACTGTCAAAACAAATTATTTGGTAAAACTGTTTTAAAAGGTGACAAGGATTTATATTATGGTAACAGAAAAAACATTTGGACTAAGGATAGAATTAAACATAACCATAAGGAGAAAGAGGTAACCACTGTATGTCATGTGTTTTAAAAATGTATATGATGACTTTCTGCCAAATATGATACTTGACAAAATGTTTTTCCATTCCTCCTCACACAATCTTGTGTCAGTATAGTATCAGGGCAATATATGGCAGAGCTCATAAGTAAGAATATGGAAAGAGACATGCAGTGGTGACAACTACATATTTTTTTAAAAAAATATCTAGCCCTGTTATAATCCTGATCATAAATTTATTGTGTCTTAATCCTATCCACTCTGCAACCCAGGAGTGATCCAATTTCTTTTCCAAGAAAGAAAAGGCTGTATATGCGGAAGGGCATTCCCCTGTTTCCTTTTTTGGGAAGTGGTACTATAGGATTCATAGTCTTGAATAAGGCAGACATGGATGAATCTGTGGGAGATAGGAAGACTGTGTGAGAAACACTCCTAGTATATTTCATGTGGCAACTTATAAATACCAAAAAGAAAAAAAAAGTTTGAGTGAATATGGAATGAGTTTTTCTTCTTCACATTCTGAGGTGATCTTCAGACTGAGCAGATATGAATAGCATCATTGAACACTTGAAATTGGCTTGACTAATATGTTAACGTATATCCAGATGACAGAAGGGGAAAATTGTTGGATAGCCATTCTAATATAGGGAGAGGGGGACAAGGAAGTTAGATGATATTCATTGTGACATAACCTGGAATCTGAGATGGTTATTCTGTGGTTGCACAAAGAAATGTTCTAAGCTGTGACTATAAACAATGTTAATAAGCCTTAGGGTTAAACTCAAATTCTCTTCCCCAGGTACTTATTTTGTACTGGACCTCAAATGGAGTTAAAATAAACAGCTCCCAGCCATTCTGTGGTTTGTCTTAGGATCCTGTCATAAATGGGGAACATCCCTAAAACCCCTCCATGGGATTGAGAGAGCCCTACTTAACTCTCTACCTACTTTAAAAAAAAAAAACTAGTGTGATCGGATTAGTCCAGAACCTGAAATAATTTTGTGAGTGTCAGATACTCAGCTAATATCAGAAAGAAAGTATTAGTGTATACAGTATGTGTAAACCTGAGAACAAACCATGGAAAAAAAATTCACCAGCATCTGCTTGTATCTGCAGCATTTAAATTCACTGTCAAATTCTGATAACGATATAATCTAATGGAAATTTGGTGTGTTACCCTTTCTTTTAGATTGTTCTCATTAATTAATGGTAATTATTAATAGTTTGAAGACAAATAAAACTGAGAAAGAAATTGCATTGCACAAAGAGCCTCTCAGAGTGTGCTAATTTATCAGGTTTTGCAGAATAGCACATTATCGGTGGGAATATTGGAATGACTCTTCATTTCTAGAGGTAATCATCTGTGAAAACAAGTTTGCACTTGAAACAATCAAGCTGAAATGCCAGAGTGTCATAAGATAATATTCCCCTTTCATTCCTTCTGCACATTAACTTCCAATATATTTCTGATTTCTATAAAGCAAAAGTACAAAATTACATTCAGTAAATAATATATGTATTAAAGTTTCGAAAACTGATTTTCACCTCTGCAGCAGAAGCATGATTTATAATTGAAAGGGAATGCTTTGATTACAAATTCACAGAGTTCAATTTCGTTCGCTTTTCTAGTTCAAATTTACCACTGAAATTTTGCTTATGAATTTCAAGAGCAACAGGCTCAAGGCAAGAGAGATTATTTAAAAAATATACCCATCTTCATAGGAACTAGCTTAATCTTCAGAAATATTGTTCCATATGCATTTTAAAAATGGAAAACAATTGTCAGTCTTGTGGCAATTCATGAATTTCCTGACAAGCTCACCTTGCTGTCTTACAGAAATGGTTCTTTCAGCCAGGAAGCCACTGTCCCACCAGTACTTAATGCATTAGAAGCAGCAGGGAGACAACATAATAAACAACATAATGCCTATGTTATCTTTGGATTAAGATTGCATTTTGGGATAAAAGTGGACAAAGTTTATTAGCATGAAGCACCAGAATATGAACTGGGTAGCTACATTACCATTTTTAGCACAACTTCTACCTTTAGCCGATTGTATGATATTATCCTCCCACTTGAACATATGATCTGTGTGCCAGCCCAAGTTTTGAATCCTGTGGCATCTGGAGGTGGAGGGGAGTGTCAAAAAAGTTAAAAAGGTAGTCAAGTTCACCAGTCAAAGCCCTGCTGTGTGTATGTGTGTGTGTGTGTGTGTGTGTGTGTGTGTGTGTGAATATCACATGCACTGTACATTTAAAGAAGCAGGGCTTCAATTACAACCATCTTCTTGACTTCTTTGTAACCCCAGTCTCTACTCTGATCCCTTGTGGAATCTCCTATTCCCATTTTACAGATGTTCCACATTATCCAAGGTGACAAAGCAGCTATAACATCAATTTTGAATATGAATTATTATATATAGACTTCCCTATAAAGAAGGCAATTTCAACCCCACAAAATTACCCCACAAAATTACCAGTCAATGTACACACAGGTAGAATCTTCCTAGCCCTATTAACCAGTGATTGAAGTCCAAAGCAATGTTTAAGCATAGTGAGGTGGGAAATCTGTTATTGGAGCCCACTAGTCAGGAACCAATGCCTTTAATTTGGTCCCTTATCGTGTTAAACTTGTATAAGTTTGGAAAAGCCATTTGTCTCCTTCCCTTTCTCCCTACTTCCCTATTTGCACCTTGAAAAGTTCACTCCCATTGAACAGGAACAATACCATAGCTTTAATGTATCAGTTTGCAGTACATTTAAGACAAAATTATTTTTATGGGTATTCGATAATCCTACCAGCAAATCTTAAGCCATTGTGATTTGTATGAATTCTTTTCATAGATACCTTAGCATGTGTTCTCAGATTCTATATTTGGATTAAGATATTGCCATAGGATTACCTGCCTTCAAATCCGTAATTGATATTAATTAATAATTATCATCATCAATAGATTATTTGCAAAATATAAATATCATTTAAACCTGTTCTGGACAAAATGCATGCATCTACACAAACTGCTTGGTCTTCTAGATAAACTTGAAATAATAATGTAGGACATCTTGTCATAAGATGTTTTGTCTTGTTTTTACTATAATGGTTGCTAGCTGCTATAGTATTTCCTTCAAAAATCTTTCCTTTTTGAACACAGGAAATCAATCCATCAGTACCTTTAAGTTTTTCAAATGTTTATTTCTTTCTCTTATTTTCCACAAGAACAAAAGTTATGTTAATAGTAGCCAATATCCCACCCTAGAAAGTTCTGTAATAGAATGTGTTTGGCTGTGGTGAATTCTTCTTGAGTGCAGGACCTTAGGATGTTACTTTCATGGAACTAGCAGTACTTAGTATTTTAAAAGTTAATCACTCCTCTAAAATTGAGGCATGCAGCTTCTCACCAGGCTTTATTAAGCATTTAGAAGCTAAATTCAAAAAAATGGGCAGTGTGAAGATCAAAGTGGGTCCAACTATGCTGGGTTTTCAAAGAAGCCTCAAGCAAATAGCAAATCACTACATGTGTGGACCCACTTATGGATTTAGTTCACTAGTTCATCAAATCTAATCTTACTTATGTTGACTAGCAGTAAGTTTACATGTCTTCAGGAACTCTTTCCAAGTTTCATTTGAATCTGTATATAAGACTTTTTGCATACAAGCATAGGTGTCTGTTACAAGACACAATGACGTCAAAACAATAATGCAAATGTCATGAAATCATCACACATATAATCACTTACGTATTGTGTCATGATATTAGCATTTGCATCTCTTATCCTTCTGTGGAAACCCATCTATAGAAATTATGTGATTTGCCATCCAATATATGATTGTTCTTCATTAAGCTGAATACTAAAGTGACTGGACAACAATTGAAAGGCTGTAGGATCAGTGATAGTGTACATGCTTTTCATACAGAAAGTCCCAGGTTCAATATTTAGCATAATTTTATTGGATTTGAAATACTTTTGCCTGAGATTCTAAAGCAGTGTTTCTCAACTTTGGCAACTTTAAGATGGGTAGACTTCAACTCCCAGAATTGTGGGAGTTGAAGTCCACCCATCTCAAAGTTGCCAAGGTTGAGAAACACTGCACTAAAAAAATGCTGTCAATCAGTGTTAAGTACACTCAGCAAATGGATTTCCTATAAAAAGCTTCCTACATACCTTTAAAAACTTTCCATCCTGTACATTCCAAAGTTTCTCATCTCATGGCAAAGAACAGGGGAATTTCATGCTGCAGTGCAACTCTATTATCAGTACAATGAGATGATTTTTTTCCTGTCCTTTCACTTTGAAAATTTATCCTTTTATTTCTAAACAGACAGGTAGGGGAAAAGACAGACTGCATCCTGCCCTCTTTCTACTAATATTAATTAGTGTCAAGTACATATTCCTGGAAGGTTATCTGCAGGCATTACCATTAACTTCCTTTGATTCTTTATTTTATTATCTAATTATGAATTATGAATACTACAGCAGAATATATCCTTGTTTACTCAATTTATATGACATTCAAAAGCATTGTGGGACTTTGTAATGTCCATTTATTTTCTGCATGGATTTCTAGAACATGTGAACTATGCTAATATTAAGTAATGCCACTTAAAATATATAAACATATATGCCCCATATTAACACGGGGGGGCATATCTAACCTTAATCACACTTAACCAAGACCCACTGAAGTTAGTAATTAATAAGTCTGCACCAATTCATGGCATTCTTTTTAATCCCTAAATGTTTATACATGCGTACAGAATATAATTTGGTATTTTTGTGTACAAAAGCCTTACCCAAACATTTAAGTTTGCTGAATTTTTTTCCCCTGTACTTTGTCTGAATGAAAAAATAGAAGTAAATTGAATAAATCATCAAAAGATTTATAATAGAAATTAATTTTAAATGACTCAAACAAAATGTTACATTATTCAAAAAGCAAAGAAGTATTTTGTGGTTTGCATTATCATCATTTTTCAAATGAAAAGGCATGCATGGGCTTTGATGCTATTGCAAACAGCCAGTGAGTGATGGAATGAACAATACATAGCTTTGAATGAACCAACAAATCAAATCTATGATAAATATTTCCCCTTACCAACGCAAAGGCATTCATTTTTTTTTTTCCTGTTGAACAGTTTTAAAACTAAGAGTGACTTTTATAAAATTATTAAAAAGTAGCTTGAGAATAGCTATTTTACCATGCTGGGATTTTTTTTTTTTTAATTACAGTGCTTTTTAGGAATTTCACTTGCTTCATATTTATGTTTTTAAAAATGTTACTTCTCTGGCTGTATCCTGAACATGTTGTGCCTCATAGAATAGCACCCATGATATTTGTATCTTCTTTGGCTGAAATCTTATGCATGCTTTCAAAGAAGAAATATCCATTGAATTCAGTGGGATGTTCTTCTGACTAGACTATATATAAGCTTGCATTTAAATTCCTTGAAAGAAACAAAAGGAATAAACAACATAATTTGTTTGGTTTACATTCTTATATACCCAGTCATACAATTCTGGATGGTGCATGGCAAAAAATGCAAAACAAATTGGTGAATGTGCCAAAACCACTGAGAACAATTGAGTCAAAGTCAGGAAAGTATTTTCTAGGTGATTCACAGGTGATCATAACCAAGAAGGAGCACACACAGTGCTTCTTTAAGCAGGCAAATGGTTTGCTGACACAATTAGTGACACTACAGTTTTGGATAAAACAGATTTCTAGATTAATTCAGTCACGGTTGAGTGAATTGGAACAAGACTATCCACATACGTTGAGCTCTTCAAATATTTGCTGAGACAAAATTAGGCAATTTTTCTACATTAAAAATGCACATCTTGAAAAAAAGATGCATGTAGACAACAATGTATTTTAATGGATGTTTTCATAAAATTATAGTTAAAACTGGAAATATGACTGAATGGATTTACTGGGAAAATATTTGAAAATGATTAGACCTTTAGCACTATTTGGCTAAACTTTCATTGCTTAACCCACTTTTCTCTTTGATTATACTTTCATTACACAATATTTCCCAGAACGGTCTTGTTTATCATGGAAGGCCAAAATACTTTTCTTTTCTTTTCAGAGACTTTTGGCTAGATACATTAAAACACTGTAGTATCTAATTGAAATGAATATCAAGCCATAAAATCTTTTAACTTTTTATCACAGAAACATTGTGGTATTGGATAAGCTTCTTAAAGTAATAGGAGCAATAGAATTAGTTATTGTTGTTTCTAGTAAAATTAAATTGTATATGGTACTTTCCCTGTAGCAATAAAGTAGTGAAAATTCTTGATTATATCTTTTCATGTTTCCATCATGGATTTTGTGATTAATTTATCCACCTATTTCTAGTAGTACAGCTAAGTAGATCTTTGGAATTAGTTGATTGTCAGTCACAGTAATCTTGAGCTCTCTTTCCAGGTTACTCATACATCCTGTAATATCTGACTGCCTAGCATTGCATAATCTGGTGGTGAAAGAATTATCACTTGATCACATAATGTTCTTATTAATATAATACTTTATAAAAGTTAGATGAAATACTGAGCCTTGTAGGTACAAAGCAGAATCTGAAATTCACATGCCCTGTATTATCTACTCCTGACTTGTGATATGCCGTGCTAGGATTAATAAGAAACATTCTTCACCTTAGGCAATATTCATATAACAACTTAAATATGAAAGCATAATTATGTTCCATTGCAAACTACCATAAAGCATGGAAAGGCAGCCTGCAACTCCTCAGCAGTTCATTTGTGGTTTCTCAGTCTCTTGAGAGTCATTGTTGAATGTATGTGTTGTATGTGTGTGTCTGCAAGAGTCAGTATGATATCCTTTTCCTTCCTAGAGGTTTCCCACTTTCATGTTAACCACTGCTCCAAATCAACCCCACATTGTTAACTAATACCTTCTGGTGATCCCATATCACTGAAGAGCATCTGGGACTCCCCATAAAGTGAGGGGTCTGAACTGTGGCCACCATCACCCAAAGGGTGTCCACACTTGCCATAAAACAACTATAGCTGCCTTAAGGAAAGGTGAGTCTGATTCCGTCTTTAATTGGAGTTACTGTGCTTGCAATATGCCTTATGCATTTATTGATCTGTGCAAAAAATGGGAGGTTAGGAGATGTGAGTCTTTCTTTTAAATATCTTAAATGGAAGTGACAAATCCAGGAAAACAAAGTGTGTGTTTATTTACTTAGAATACTTATGTGTCTTCTAAGTGTTTCACAGCTAAAGTGACTAAAAGTTAACAAACCTGTATCAAAATTTAAAACCATGATATTTTTAAACCCGTATCATTGACTGCTGCCTTACAGAATCTTGTTTTATTTTTAAAAATTATTTATTAAGAATGATAAAACAAAATTCAATAGAACAGCAGTCAGTAAAGCTGATGATCCCAAATAAAGGCCTGGAGCATAACTCAGACAATAAAAACTTTAGGAAATAAAAAGCATTTTGCCTGGCAATTAAATGAAAGTAATACTTAGTTTCCTATGACTAGTAACCAACAATCTAATTTTTGATGGTGATAGAAAAGGACAAAGATGATGAAAGTACATTAGAGACTCTCCTTCAGGTAGCCAAGCTATTGCCGCTAAACTGTTGGTAAGTTATATAGCATTAATGAGCAACACACATCAAAGCTCCAGATTGTTCAGTCACTGACTTCTCACTGAATCTTAATAGATTCTGTTAATTATGAGGTGCAGCCAGAGCAGTTATCCATCTTCTGGGAAGTGAGAAACAGCCTTAACTTCATGTGCTTCGCATTGATGTGCCACTGATATTGCAGCACAATATGGATATGTTTGGAGCCCCCATGGCTTACATCCATCTGTGCTGAAACCCGATCCCATTTAATCAGCAAAGTGTTTACCACAGAGTGAAAAGAGGTAAATGTCTCTAAAAGCTTGCAAATTTAACAGGGAATCAACATTATCTATTTACTTAGCCATGTTGGAAACCTAGATATGTTGTAGGCATGAGCACAAAATAGAAACGGTGTTTTATTTCAAACTTTGGTTAAACAAACCATTTTAGACTGTGTTTACTCAGAACAAAAATTACGACAAAAGTTCCTTTTCAGAACAGAAAAGAACATTTTAAATTTTCTACCATAGGGTGTTCATCCCTGCTGTCTGATACCTCCCACTTGTCCTATAGGAAAAAAATGGTTACTTTTTAAATGAAATCATGGTTTACATTCTGATAGGAAATCACTGAAGCATGCTTTTCTCCCAGCTCATCTACACGAATGGCAACAGAAGTCCAGCAAAGAGCAACATGATTCATTTCAACACAACCCATGGACCACCAGAGCTAGCATAGTTATTGTCCTCTATTGGCTTGTGAGTTTTCTGTTTTATTAGTGAACAAGAACAGTGTATACCTATGCATTTTGCAACAATTCAATCACTTTCTATCCAATCAAAGCAGCATATTCTTTTTAGTTAGCATGCAGCCTGAAAACTCAACATTGACATGAGTATGCATAAAGTGCATACAAGAACATTGCACAGACCTTTGCATTTACTTAGTGCCAAGCCAACACAAAACAGCATATGGCAGCACATACAAAACAGTGCTCTTGAAGTCTAATTTTCCTTCAGCAAAGGTTTTTGCTGGTTGCTGTTGTTTCTTAAGTACACTTATTTGGCAGGCAACCAAGCAGTTGAAAATCACCTCTGCAGCTGCTTCTTTCTCCCCATGTCTCAGCCAGTAGGGGTAAGGAACGCCTCTCGTCCTACTTTACCGGCTTTGATGAAAAGATTATTTTTTTCTTTAAAAAAATACTGACAAACCGACAAACCACTTACAGAATTCAAGACTTTTGGAATACTGAAAGCAAATCTTTTAAAACATGCCCATTTTGTCTAGTACTCAGAAGAGACATGTTTTATTCAGAAGTTAGGACATCACTCTCAAAACACAGGTTTCAAGATATTCTCATCAGTAATTTCAGACTTTGAATACTTCAAATTGGGGAGGATTTGCAATCTCTACTTTTTAATGGTTAGGATGTGTGTAGAGATGCTGATGTTCATCTGTGTTAAAAAGCAAATATCCTCTTCCTTGCCACTTAATGTTTTGTTTTGATCACATCTGATAAATTTCCTTGATGGACTGTCCTGGGCTTTCATGTGGTTTTCTGAGCTGAGAACTATAGCCCATCTTTTCAAATCATTTTTTTTTTGGGGGGGGGGTTGTCACTTTCCCATGCTACTTTTGAATTTTACAGTAGTGCTTCCCTGCTTCTGCTCTGGTGTGTCCAAATTATTTGGTTATTTATGCAAAGGAATCTATATTCTTGTCCTTAATAAGGAAAAAAATACAGAAGAGAAAAGTTCAGAGCAGACAAACTGTTTAAGCTTTTATAAGCATAACGAAGGCTCCTAAAGGGACTTGTCTAATTCATTGTAGTAATTCAAAGCAGACTACATTTTAATATATCAAATGAATAAGCCTCTAGTTCCTAGTTATTTCTGTGGTAAAACCACCCTTTAAGGTGCCCCAAGACTTCTCAAAGAGGAAATAAAGACACCTCATAGGCTTCCTTAACCAACTGAAATAAAGAGCTAGAGCTCCCTACATAGATGGCTGATCAGCCTCTGCTTGAAGATCTCCAGGAGGAGAAAGCCCATTACTTATCTAGGTATTCACTTCCATTGACAGAAATGTTAAGAAGTTTCTCCTAATGTTCTATAAATGTCCTTCCTGTAATTTAAACCCATTAGATCCCATCATATTCTCATTAGTATCAGTGAACATTTTCCCCTCCTGAACTTGATCATTCAAGTATTTGAAGAGAAGTGTCGGGTTTTTCCTTATCCAGGATGAGCATACTAGTTTTTTTTTCCCAACTGTTCTTCATTTATATGTCTGCCCATCTACATAAGATTCTGACAGCAAAGTAAAAAGCAAAACATTCCAGAAAAACAAAAATAAAAGCAATCCCAGCCCCAACCCCAGCTGGTCCAATAACATCTCAATAACTGGGAATCTTCTCTGTCATCCTCAGTGTAAGACCAAATCAGAACTCAGTACTTCTGATGAATTTAAGGTTAGTGCAGAATAAAATGGAACCATATCCATTATTCTTTTTATTTGAATCTTAATCTCTTCTTCCTAACTCTTTTGTTCAGTCTCCCTGTCTACCATACATATGCACCTACTATTTTTATATTTTAGTACTTGGCCTAATTCCTAGTCTTAATGCTATTCTAATTGTTGTTTCTCGTGGATGTCTAATTCAAATGTTTCTAGTGTGAATCATTAGCATCGTCTTTCATCAGGTGCAGATTCCTAACTTCTCTAGGAGTTACATTTCTAAATGAGTTGGAAGGATGAGTGCCTGTTATCTTTACTATACATCAATGTAAATGTATGCATGTCCATGCACCAACAAGCAGTGCCAGTCAAGTATTTCAGTCAAGTTAACTTTCATTTTTTAAAACACAATGAAGACTATTGCAGAATAAACAACTAGAGAATGTACCATGGAGGTTAGCTGAAAGCAATATGAAACAACTGGATTGTGACTCCTGCAGGTATTCAAATAAGTGAGTTACAAGCATGGATTGTATTAGTACGTCCTTATTAGGTACTCATCACTTTATTAAAATATTTGCCTACTTCCTTCTTAGAGAAACATGGTTTTGTGATACTGAAATTGCAAGAGGGATACCGTATTAATGGACAATGCGGCCATATCAAAACCATTTCATCAATATTATTCCAACTTGTATAAAGGAAGTGATTATTTTCTCTGGAAAAAAATAGATGAATATCTAAAGAAACAAATCTATGGAGGATTACAGAGGTTCAAAGACAGGTTATGAACAGACCTAGAACAATAAGGAAAGTTTCTGAAGCTATAAAAAAAATTAAACCAGGAAAGATGCTTAGACAATGTTAGAAATGTGTTGGACATTTTGGAATATTTGGGGCAACCTAATGAAAAAGAAGCTGCATTTATTTTCTTAGAAGCAGAGAAGGCCTTTGACAATTTGAACTGGGCTTTCTTGTTCAAGGTTTTGGAAGATAAGAATTTTGGAAAGAACTTTATAAAATGGGTAAGGTTGATGTATACTTCACAAAAAGCACAAACAATTGTTAATGGAGATATAACAAAACCTTGTGAGATACAAAAAGGAACAAGACAGGGATGTCCAGTGTCATGTCTTGTTTATTTGGTTCTTGAAATACTGAATAGAAATATAAGACAAGATTCTTTCTATCTATCTATCTATCTATCTATCTATCTATCTATCTATCATTTATCTATCTATCTATCTATCACATTTATATAGCCACCCATCTCACACAAAGTGACTCTGGGCAACATACAACAATTAAATAAAATAACAAATAGAAAAAAACAATCATTATAGAAGATTTAAAAAATGATTATTAAAATACATCATCAAAAAGTTTAAAATTTTTAAATTTTAAAATATACAAACGGAGAGAGAGAATACTAATCATAGTGCAGCCATCTAAGAATGTTTCTGGTTCCCAAAGATCCCCAGGCCTGGTGACATAACCAGGTCTTGAGGGACTTCCTAAATGACAGCAGGGAAGGGGTGAGCCTCACTTCGGGGGGGGGGGTGTTCCACAAGGAGGGAACCATGGCAGAGAAGGCCTGCCTCCTGGGACCCACCAAATGCAAGTCCCTGGCTGATGGAATCTATAACACCTGCCAGATCTAATGGAATTCGCTAATATGATTGGGGAGAGGCAGCCCCTCAGATAACCCGGCCCCATGCCATAATCAGTGGATTGTGGGAATAAAGATTAAAACAGAAATTTATAAGTTAAGGGCTTTTGCAGATGGTTCTGGAAGACCCTTTAAAGGGTTTCAAGATTAATAAACAGAAGACTAAGATGTTAACAAAAAACATGAAAATAGAAGTTCAAACATAATTGAGAAATAAAATGGGTTTAAAGATTGAGAAGAAGGTAAAATATCTGGGTATCACTATGACAAATATGAACTGTACTTTATTTCAAAATTACTATGTTAATATATGGAATGAAGTTTAAAAAGACACATTAAGATGGGGAAAATTACAATTGTCATTGTGGGGGAGAATTTCTGTAAAAATGAATGTCTTGGCTAGAATGATGTTTTTGTTTCAGACAATACCTGTTTTGACAATTGATGCACCATTTAAACAGTGGCAGAAGGATACATCTACCGTAAATTTGTGTGGCAGGGGAAAAAACCATGAGTTAAATATAAGATGTTCCAAGATGCAAAGGAAAGAGGAGGATGGGATTTACCTGATTTGAAATTGTATCTTGCACCTTGCTTTTGGTTTGGATGAAAGAGTGGTTGCTGCTGAGAAATAGAAGGCTTTTGGAGTTAGAAGGACATGACCTGAGATTTGTGTGGCATGGATATTTGTGGTACGATAAAATTAAGGTTAATGTGGATTTCAAAAATCATTATGTTAGATGTGCCATATTGAGAATATGGAACAGATACAAACCCATGTTATACCTGAAAACACCTTTGTGGCTCTCAGTACAAGCAGCAGTATGTTATAATCTTAAAGAGAATTTTTATAAGATGATGTACCGTTGGTAGATGTCAGTAGAGAAATTGTCTAGAGTGTATAAAGGCAGTTCAAATTTATGTTGTCAATGTGACATTGTTGAGACATATAAAAACAAAACTTCACCATTCATTGACCTTTAAGGAATTTCATGTAACTAAGGGCAAACTTATTCTTTTCAAATATGGGTTAGTTAGGCAATTGGCTACCGAGAATTCAGCCTGCTTCCTTAGTTTTCTCTCAGAACTCAGCTTTAGGTAGCCTTTGGACTCTCTGGTATCTTCTGCTGTGCAGCAGCTGGCTTCTCGCATCCCGCTGTTCTTTAGATCTCTACGGAATGCTAGTCTATACATTATTCTGGTTTTTAGACATATGTGAGTGTCCAAAGTCATTAATATTTAGAAACTAATATGCCTTTTTATTTCCACAACTCTCCGTGCTGCTCTCATTGAAAGTGTATATGCATTCCTGTCTATTTATCTAATAAGAAGCCTTGTTGTCATCTTTTTCTCCAGATAGTTACCTGAATTTAATGAGGGGGTAATCTTGCATTTGTTCATAAAAACAAAATACAATTTTTGTTTTGTTTTGTTTTTTGTTTTAACTGAGACATGGACAGGAAGTGCAGACTTGCTGCTGAAAAACATGAAACCTTTGAAGATTAGCCTCAAGGGAGGGGCTACTAGAACAGGAAATTTTAATGTTTAATTTTAATTTTAATGTAATGTTTAATTTAATCCTTGTAACACCTAATAGGGTTTCTCTATCTTCTTTCCTTCCCTGGTTGGTTACCTGTTTACTCACCACATTTCCATTAAGTGTTGTTTTCCCTTTCTCTTTCATTCCCATTGCAATGCAGCTCTCCCTTTTCTTAACTCAGTTATCCTTCACCTTTGTTTCTGTAGAAAGAAAAGATGTGAATACGTGTTTGCCTTTGTACTTGTGCATTTCCATAAGAATGGTTTCTCTGTGAGGATACCTTATTTTATATGCAGTTTAATTTTAATCAGGAGCTATAATTCATCCTCTCCTCTCCTCTCCTCTCCTCTCCTCTCCTCTCCTCTCCTCTCCTCTCCTCTCCTCTCCTCTCCTCTCCTCTCCTCTCTTCTCCCTGTCCACATTTTTTGAAATGTGCCCTCTGGTTGGTATATACATACAGTACTAAAAATGTATGCACAAGTTACAGGACTAACCTGCCTTACACAGAGAAAATGTTCATGGAAATCAATACACAGGGAGAGCCAGCTGTAAGCGCTCTGAAGCTACTCTGAGACACCCACTAAGAGTTCTCTATGCAAACATCTTTGTAAGGTTAGATTGAGGCCAATCTCATATAAGTGAGTTATTACAGAGCTGCCATTAGAGAACAAATACTGATTCATGGAAAACTGGTATAAATAAATTAGAACCTGGTCAATTATATGAAGATCCACAGAATATGTTTAATATGTGTTAAATATAAATACAACAAGGCACTTGTACTTTCATATTCTATCTGTTGCTAGGGATGTACAGCTAGATGAATATCAAAGCTTAAGGGTTTTCTAGTCAAGGCCATTTTGCAAGTGTTTTTCATATATAAATCCACTTCTCACCTTCATTTAGATTTGAGTTAAGTATGCCTTATATAATGGCTGAAATTTGCCTTCCAATTTCTCAGAAATGTTCTTCCTCTCAACAAAGGTTTTCTGTTTTTCTGCTCTTCTCTAAGGGCTTGAATTTTCTTTTGAATTTCTCTTGGCATTATCTTTCAGCATACTTCATTGTTGAAGGTCTGAGGGCCTATTTAATTGTATTAATTTGTTAGTTTTCCTCCAAAAGTTCAAGCTAACATCAGAGACATATCCATCTAGCCACAGATGCCAAAATAATGAAATATGCATCATGTCATCATACACAAGCTCCATTTTTTCATATTTGCATTGTGATGTTCTACACAAGAATTCATGAGACGGAATTTGCAATACAATGGCACAATGCATGTTTTGTCACTTACCACTTCTATAAATGGCCATAGCCAGAAGTGTCAGGGGGGAGATTAAGGGCAGGCAATGAAAATAGTGTAGGGATGCAATCTTCACCCCTTTTAAATGTATCTTGTTTCATTTCACACAGAGATATGAAAGGGACAGAACTTGTGTTGCAATAACATGACATTGCTTTTATCATTTTGATGAAATCTTTGGATCCTGTTGACACTCTGGATTCAGCAAGCTGCAGTAAACTAAAGCCAAGGTTTCTTACATATGGATGCCTTTTCAAATAAATAGTTCTACAAGATTTCTCACTTCCCAAGATGCATATCAATTGTTCTGAGAGGGATCACTAATATTTGACTGGTCTTTATTTCCTCCTTTCCTCCTTCTCTGTGTGTGTGTGTGTGTTTTCCAGCTGTACTTGAAGGGGAAATATTCTCCAAGCCACCTGAAAAACTCCTTCGATTTTGACACATCACATTTGTTCATGCTACAAATTAATAATCTTCAGACACAATAAGGTTTTTCATGAAACAGCACTTGCAGTTCTGCCAATACCTTGCCACAGTAAGATAATGTGGGAAATTATTAACACATTTTTTTTTTTTTTTTTGCCTTAGGCACTTTGAGAAGAGAGCTAGGTGGACTTTCAAGCCTATTACTAATGTCAAAGGAAACCAACTATCAATATATTCACTTATGTCTCAATTAAAAGGAAGTAGGTGAAGGAACTATCTATAGAATTTATATTCCAGTACAACACATTTCAACTAAGATCATAGGTCACACTGCTCAGAAAATAATCCGGTTTACTCAGATGGTTTTTAGAATCTTCTGTTTATTGCCTGTACTTTCTTCACATATTTGATTGTAGAGTATATATTTCTTCTTTGGTTTTGAAATTTTATTGAAGAATGAGGTTGGAAGAACACAGTAGCCATATCTCACATTATTCCTTAAATTGTTATTTAGTCTAATCCAAATTCATTTCAAACTAACATGGTTTTAAAAATTCAGTGTCAATCTAGTAAAAGCAGGAGGGAAATATCTGCATTTTGTTCCAGGAAAGGTAGGAGGGGATGGCTGTGTGAATTCATTTAGAAGATGTTCACATTCAATAAAAAAATATATCTTTGATGGCTCCATTTGCAAATATAATAAATATGGTGGCAGATTCTGTCATATGACATTGGTTCCAAAATATAACTTTGCTGGCTCTATTCACAAATATAATCAACGTGGTGGCAGATTCTTCACATTATGATTTCAGCTGTGTTTTATTTAATTTTAATCAAGAGCTATTAAACCTTCTGTTTTAAGTTTTTAAACCTACCCTTATAAAGACTAATCCTATGAGTGTTAATGAATTCTACTCAGGAACTTTTAGAAATTATTAACTTCCACCTTCACACATCAGTTAGATGACAAGTGGAATCAGGATTAAAAAGATGTCCCTCTATTTCAGTCTGTATCCATTTTCAAATATGACTCTACTACGTGTTCTTATAGTTGGCGACATTATTGTGTTCTTGCTTTTATACATCTGCTATCTTTTCTTCCAAGCCTACTAACATTACTGTCTAAGAGATATGGCTAGAAGATGCCTGGTTAAATCGGAACTCAGACTTTCAGAATTAAGTTTGGTAGTAGTTCATAGGATATCTGGATTCTTAACTGAGTCAGTATCATGATTAGAAGACCAACTGTTAGAGGACCTATGTACCTCTTTATAAAAGTCTCCTGGTTTTATGGATATCTATTTAGAAGTAAATAGATCCTAGGGATGGAGCTTCACGCTCCAATTCATATTAGAGTGGGTTTGCTGGAGTGAATGGCTATCCAAGGCTGTTTGGATTGCTCCAGGATGGGGGTGAGAAAAAGATAGCCATACCAAATTGAAATAAAAATAGTGTCTGTTTATAACTCACAGGTGGATATGCATGACCAATATTTCCTCCATTGTCCATCTAGAATAACTGATCTTAGAAGCAGCACACAGATTCTTACTTCTACATTTATCTTTACTTATTATTACAGTTACACTGTCTTATAGAGTTGCATGGTCTATTTGCTTTGCTTTTTGTAATATCTGTTTCCAAAAAGCAACAAAGTGTGCAGTTTTACAGGTGGCTTGATGTCAAACTCATGACTGCATCTTTAAAAAACATGCTGTTTTGACTTTTGTTTTTATTTTTTCTGGGAGAAAAAAGGAAAATCGTTGTTTATTCTGAAACAGATCTAGAATAGACCTCAACCCTACTTCACTCAGGCATTCCTTCTTCCTCCAATGTTATAGTATATGAGAGTAATATGTTTGCTTTTGAGTAAAGAGAACTGGCCTTTTTTTTTTTGGTCTTCACACAGCCCTTTTGCCATTATCCAGTGCACTGCTTTCCTAGTTAAAAATCAAAGTCATATTTTACATTATTAATTGTTTTCCAGTAGGTCTTACCTCACTGATTTTTTTTAGAGCATTTTAAATTGGGTTGGCTAAAAATATGATGGAGAAGCTCAGTTATTTGAGTTTCTCCTCACATAGCATTCTTCCTTTAGGCTTCGACAGCACTAAAAGATTTATCAGACAATATATCCAGGATCATGATTGCCAAGCCAATCTCAGTTTAGCTCCCAGACACTTGAATCATGGGGATTTTAAAAACAGCTCTCCGCCAGCTTCCTATATTGTCCACATAACTGTTTTGAAATGTTGCCAGACCTTCACTTTGGCAAAGTTTGTTGTTCTGCCCTCTGCAGTGCCATTTGGTGGGTCTCATAACAAAACTGTTTAAGCACATTTGCCTCTGCAGTTCTGCCTCTGAGGAAACTCTAAGTCATATAATGTAATAGTGATTTTTAGGGATTTGCAGGCCCTGTTCATTTGTCTCATTCTTCAGGGAATTCCAGGCAGGTGCCTGATTATTGCCTATATTATCTATCCATTAATTGCCATCCTGATGTTACTTGTCAAGTTGCTTTATTTTCTCTCTCCATATTTTCCGTTTGCCACACGCCAGACTAAAAAATAATACGGTAGCATTTTATCATAGAGTTTATGATAAAATCATAAAATCATGTTTAAATAGATGTTTACCATAACAACATTTTCACATTAAACTGCTGAATGGCCAACTGAATATCTTTATTTCTTTACTTCACCCCCCAAAGGCTAGCACAAGCATATATTTAGCCCAAAATATTCTCATATTGTCTGATTACATCACCCTTGCATTTGGAATGTGGAAAAGTTAGCACAGGATTTTCTTGAAGCAACTTGACGTCAGCACAGCATCTAGAAGGTGGGGATGGGGGGGCATGTCTAGTGCTAATACTGGACCTACACCGTTCATTCCTTCATTGATTCAGCAGCCCCAATAGAGCTCAAAATGTTGTTCCACCAGGGCTCCAGAGGCATAGCATCACCTAAACAATGTATGTCATACTCATCATTTTCCTGAAAGACACCCCCCCCATGTGATTGTACAAAGAACAACAACTGTCAATAAAACAACTAAATAACCCTAATGGAAGTCACTGATTCTAAATGACAATTTTTTAAAAAAACCTAAGTAAAACTTAACATTCCTTAAAACACAGTCTAAAAGGCAAACTGGTCCTGCTGCAATGGTTATTTTAGTGGGTAACAGGGCCATCTGTGAAGGGAAGTAAAAAAAAAAAAAAAAAAATCAAGGTGGCAACTGCAACCACGTGATTGAAGTCCCACTCCTTTTGTATGTGTCCAAAACTATAAAGATGGTTGTGACTGCCATCTCAACTTCTTTTGGCTGCTAAGAGGTTGCTGTTAAGTAAGGCATGTCTTCAATTGTCCTTTAAAACAAGGCAATGTGAGAGCAAGCCATACTTCCCGTAAGACACAGTTCCATACGTGGGCTGCTGCTCCATTCCCAGCCACCATACTGTGAGTTGAACCCACCAGTGGAACCATAAGCAGGACTTTCCCAGTGAACTGTACCACATTGAGTGGGTGATGATAGGGCATGTGAACTTTTAAGCCCCAGGTGTCAAACAGCAAAGGCAATAGCGATGCTAAATAAATCTTGTTTGTGTTGATGATACCTATTTTCCCCAAGGTAGAGAACTGGATCTGGTGACTTCAGCTAAGGGAGATTTGAATTGAGGAAATGGCAACTCCTTTCCTTATCAGAGGTCCGCTTGTGGGAAATTACACTGCAAGTTAAACCTGCTTCAATGAGTAGTTTTCAGATTCACTGTTGGCTGAGATTTCTGCCAAGGGACAGAGGAAAACATAATCTAAACCTGTCCTTTTTCTGGCCTTACTGTGGCTTTTTCATTGACATCGATTGATTTAAAAATCTATGCATCCTAAGAGATGGCTTCAATTCAGAATCACTTCTCTTATGATAAATTCTATTTATGATTCAGAAAAAATCCCAGGTTAATCAAATCAGTTACATGTTGAGACATTTTGTTTGAATGTCTCCTAGGAGTCTTTTGATAGAGTATCTGCTTATAAATGGTGATGTTTTAAATGTAACATTCCTTTTCAAAAGTTGTACTGTATATTTGAAGGAAAACATTATTCTTGTTTTGTTTGTATATTTTATAGGACAGATTCTCCATGTATTAGATCGATGGAACTTAAGTGGGCAAACTCTTGTATACTTCACATCAGATCAAGGAGCACATCTTGAAGAAATATCAGACAATGGAGAAGTTCAGGGTGGTTTTAATGGAATATTTAAGGGTAGGATCCAGCTTTTTACTATTGTTTCACAAATTCTGTACAATTGTCCTTATAGTTGGAGTAACCTACATTTTTAAAAAGTGAATATAGATTTAGGAGACAGCTATAAATACAGTTCTTTTGTTGGAACATTGTAGTCATAGCAGCAGGGCCAGGCCTGTCATTAGACAGATAATGGGGAACAGCAAGAAGTAGTGATGTGATGAAACATGCCATTACCTCTGATATGCAACCAATGGTGTCTGTAGGTGGAGGGGGGAGTAAAAATAACAATGCAACAAATTTGATGTTGTATTCAAGCACTTTTGTACATGAGTTCATGTCACACATATGCACAAAAGAGGTAGAGTTTGCATCATAACACCACATTCACCATTTTTTTCTTTTTTATTTTGACTCCCCTTCCCTCCCCATTTTTTTTTTTTCCTGTGCCTTCAAGTCACTTTTTGACTCCTGGCAACTGCCTGGATTAGTCCCTGCAGATTTCTTGGCAAGGTTTCTGGAAGTGTTTGCCACTGCCTGCTTCCTAGGGCTGAGAGAGAGGGACTGGCCCAAGGTCACCCAGCTGGCTTCATGTCTAAGGTGGGACTAGAACTCAGTCTCCTGGTTTCTAGCCTGATGTCTCAACCAATACACCAAACTGGCTCTCTTCATTTCATCCAGCACTTCTAAAACTTAAATTCACGTATTATGTTATGTCTGCATAACAACACTCATTATATTTGCTTACTTTAATACCCAGTAAGCACATATCTTGTTATTTATCTATTTATCTACAATGGATCATGTTTGAAACCATAAGTAGCAATGCATATTCTATGTCATATAGAACTCTATCCAGTGATAAGACCACTTCCCTACTGATGTAATCCCCATGTAGATAGAGTATTAAAAAATGAAAACAAGTTAAGTGCATAAATGTCTAGCAATAGAAATATACCTTGGTGACTCAAGTTGCAATCACATAAAGCTGGGTAAGGTTAAATAAACAGAACAAAAGTGAAGGACAGTGGAATTCTCAGTCCTAAATAGTATCCAGAACCTAATGTTAACAAGACACAGTAACTAAATGAAGTTACTATAACAAGAAACCTTCATTTCAAATAGAAGATATAAAGCTACCTCATTTTATCTTAAAAGGTTTACGAATCCATTAAAAGGCTCACAGGAGATGACCTAATCGAAACATTCAGAAAGGCTTCCACATCAAGTTACAGTTGCCATCTGCAAAGTTAAAACCATACCCCTAGATAGTTTTTCACTTTCCTGTTCTACCATGTTACCTTCAGTCCCAGCATCTCTAGCCAGAGATTGGAAACCAAGAAAAACTCTTCCCATTCAGCATGGACCAGCTTCACCCAATTTAGCATCCTCCAGATGTGATGTGATTACAATTAAAAGAGCCAACTAGCATGAATGAAAGTCTTTTTGGTTATACATTCAGGGAGTTACAGTATAATCCCAATAGATCTGGTGAGTGGTGAGCTGGAAGAGACTGCTTAAACAAATAGCAAGGCAAATTCACTAATTGCCTGATGTTAGTTTAAAGGCAGCTCCTTATCTTCAGGGAAAAAAGAATTTGTTTGGGACAATTAACTCTTTTCTTCTCTGCTCTTCCCCATTTCAAAAATGCACCAAGGTTTTACTGTCTGTAATGGTCAAGTGCTTCCCCTTACCTCTTTTAAAATGAATTTGTATAATTTCTATCTTCACATTTAACATTTTTAAATATACAGTGCATTCCGAAAGTATTCAGACCCCCTTCACTTTTTTCAATTTTGTTACGTTGCAGCTTGATACTACAATCATTCAAATTCATTTTTTTTTCTCATTCATCTACACTCAGTATCCCATAATGGCAAAGTGAAAACTGAATTTTAGAAATGTCTGTAAATTTATTAAAAAGGAAAAACTGAAATATCACTTTGGTATAAGTATTCAGACCCTTCACTCAGTACTTTGTTGAAGCACCTTTTGCAGCAATTACAGCCTTGAGTCTTTTCTGGTATGATGCGACAAGCTTTGTACACCTGGATTGGGGGATTTTCTGCCATTCTTCTTTGCAAATCCTCTCAAGCTCAATCAGGTTGGATGGGGACCGTCAGTGGACAGCCATTGTCAGGTCTCTCCAGAGATGTTCAATAGGGTTCAAATCAGGGCTCTGGCTGGACCATTCTAGGACATTCACAAAGTTGTCCCTAAGCCATTCCTGTGTTGTCTTGGCTGTGTGCTTGGGATCATTGTCATATTGGAAGGTGAACATTCGGCCCAGTCTGAGGTCCCGAGTGCTGTGGAACAGGTTTTCATTGAGGATATCTCTGTCCTTTGCTCCATTCAGCTTTCCCTCAACCCTGACCAGTTCCCAGTCCCTGCTGCTGAAAACACCCCCATAGCATGATGCTGCACCACCATGCTTCACTGTTGGGATAGTATTGGGCAGGTGATGAGCGGTGCCTGGTTTCCTCCAGACATAACATTTAGAATTGAGGCCAAACAGTTCAATCTTGGTTTCATCAGACCAGAGAATCTTGTTCCTTACAGTCTGACAGTCCTTCAGGTGCTTTTTTGCAAACTCCAAGTGGGCTTTCATGTGTTTTGCACTGAGGAGAGGCTTCTGTCTAACCACTCTGCCATAAAGCCCAGATCGTTGGAGGGCTGCAGTGATGGTTGTCCTTCTGGAACTTTGTCCATCTCCACACAGGATCTTTGGAGCTCAGTCAGAGTGACCATTGGGTTCTTGGTCACTTCTCTTACTAAGGCTCTTCTCCCCCGATTGCTCAGTTTGGCCAGGCAAACAGCTCTTGGAAGAGTCCTGGTAGTGCCAAATTTCTTCCATTTGAGAATTATGGCGGCCACTGTGCTTTTGGGAACCTTCAGTGCAGCAGTTTTTTTTTTTTTTTTTTGTAGCCTTCCCCAGATCTGTGCCTTGCAATAATCCTGTCTCTGAGCTCTGCAGGCAGTTCCTTTGACCTCATGTCTTTTGCTCGGATACAGGATGCATTGTCAGCTGTGCGGCCTTCTATAGAGAGGTGTGTGCCTTTCCAAATCATGTCCAATCAATTTAATTTACCACAGGTGGACTCCAATCAAGGTGTAGAAACAGCTCAGCAATGATCAAGGGAAATGGGAGGCACCTGAGCTAAATTCCAAGTGTTGTTGCAAAGGGTCTGAATACTTATGCCAATGTGATAGTTCAGTTTTTCCTTTTTAATAAATTTACAGACATTTCTAAAATTCTGTTTTCACTTTGTCATTATGGGGTACCGAGTGTAGATTAATGAGGAAAAAAAATGAATTTGAACAATTGTAGTATCAGGCTGCAACATAACAACATTGAAAAAAGTGAAGGGGGTCTGAATACTTTTGGAATGCACTGTAACTTCTCACATTTTCTAAGTCACAAATTACTATAAGGCTCAAGTTTTCTTATCAGAAAAGCAGAGCAATATCAGCTTCTGAAATTAAGTTTCCAATTTGTTTAATGAGCTTCCTGAGCTGAAGAGGCAAGAAGGCACTCACATCAAAATTCTGATTGCCTGCTTATGGAGTATGTGAAAATTTAATTGGGGGGGGGGGTGGAATTACACTAGTAACCAAATGTGTAATTCTATCTTATTAAAAGGAAATGGGGAAAACTGTTTTATTTAGTTTAAAAAATAAGTAAAAGAACAAATAGGGCAGCAAAGAGGCCATTCGTTTGGATAATAGATGCTATTGCCCTGTGACTATATGCCAGAGTTGGTGAACCCATCCACTTTTCATTCTGGCTTCAGCCATCACCTTTTTCATCCTGTTACACAACTGGCATATGGCCCAAAATCAATTATCCCTGAAGAAATATACCTCCAACATTTTTTTTTTAAAAAAGGCTACTCATTTTACATTAATGGAAAGGAAGATTAAAAATTATATTTCAGAAAGATCTTGGGCCATGCATACGGTGACTATATTTTCTTGGAGACAGTAAAAGAAAAACTTGAAAAAGGGGCAAATCTGAGAGGTTCCTAAGGATTTAAAAATAATAATAATAATAATGTTTATAACTTTGCTTTGCAAAGGAAAATTCAAGAACAAAACCGAGAAATTAAATAATTGAATACAATAAATCTAAAGGACTGTTTTATGAAATAAAGGACTGTCCTTTATAATACAGGATGTATGATTTCTGTAGCCATGGGTCCCATCCCAGCTGTTTATGCCATCACGTACCATCTGAGTTATGCGTATAAAGAAGAAACACACGGACCTGTTTCCTTTCTATATAAAGGTATCCCTCCTGCCTACGGAAACAACATTATGGAATTTGGAATATTATGGTAGCAACTCTCATTGTTTTCCTATGTGAGTGAAGGACAAATAGGGCATGAGCAGTGGGAGAACTTGGGGTTATGTTTATCACAAATATAAGGCAAACATTGTGTGTTTGACACTCAGTTACTTACAGTACTTGCATCTGGCAGTGAATTTCCTGTAAATAAATTGTAAGTCCCCAAGTACAGTATATGAGGCAGAGAGGATGCAGAAGTGCTGGACTTTATTTTGTATAGCAACCCTAACCATTCATTTTAAACAGGTAATCAGAAGGATTAAACCCTGCTGAAATGAAGAGCAAAGTGAGAGTTATTTCATAACTTATTATTGAAATATTGTAATGAACCCATCCAAATGTAAAACAAAGCAAATTAGAAAGTATGATATGCCTAATTACATTAAGCAGTATATTTATTATTATATCCTCCCTTTTTATGCAGGATGACAAACATATCTAATACTCTTACCTCCTCCTATTTTCCCCACAACAACAACCCTGTGAGGTGAGCTGGGCTGAGAGAGAGAGATTGCCCCAGAGTCACCCAGCCGGCTTTCATGCCTAAGGCAGGACTAGAACTCAACAGTGTCCTGGTTTCTAGGCCAGAATAAGCTGTAATATGATGTATTAGCATAATAATACATATTTTTCTACTTAATTCAGAAGTTACATCCTCATTTTAAGAGCCACTACCCCAGAATTGGTTATACAGTAAGTTAAGTTGAAATTTCTATCAGACAACAAGATTTTTACATACAGAAAATTGCATCTGTCTGGTCTTGTTTTTTTAATAAGATGGGGCAGTTTAATGATTCTGGAAAAAGATTTTACTGTCAGGGAGGTGGCCATTGTGGTCCTTTCTGCTTCCAGTGCCAAAAGCATTTGAAGAGGATGTGAGAAGTCATTTGCTACTTTGCTTCAAGCTGCAAAATGCCTGGAGACTTAAAACAGATTCTAATCATTAAGAAGGAAATCTGTTCCTGTCTCTATAACCCAGACTTTTCACTTACAGTACACCACTGTGAGTACTTTCTTCTTTGGTTATGCTAAAAGATAAAAGAATGCTGGGAGCTTTTCATGCTATTTTATTTACTTGAAGAATATCAGGCAATTGAAGCAACCTAGGAAATGTTGGTCCCCACATTTATCTTTTCTCTTTGTTTGTCTTTTCCCACTAGCTCAACATTCAATGGGAAATGATCTTGGCGTGTTGAGTTGAAGAGATTTTAGTTCACAAAAAAATATTCATAAGTACATATTCAATACTAGTGAATGTGCAAAAAGACAAAGAGGGGAAGGGAAAAGTTTAAGATTTTTTTTTAATTAAAAATCCAGAAGCAGCATATCTGTTTAATGTACCAAATAAAATTAAGTAGTTTAATATGTCTTGTCAAATGGTAAGATTTAATTCAGTTTACTTAAAAACAGGAATGGAAAATTAAACATATGAACGAATCCATTATTCTAAATATCTAAATACTCTTCCGATCAGGAGGTTGAGTAGGAAGTTATGACTTCTTCCGATTACGGACTGATCAGGAATAATGGAATGGGTGTCTTTCAGCCTCGTAGCCTCAATTCTTTTAAAATAACAAAAATGTACAGCACCAAGTTCCACCATTCCTCCTGCTAGTTTCTGGACCATTGGTACACAGTTCAAATGAATGTGAGCTTCTGCAAAAGCCAATTTCTTCTGAAACAAAATTAATCTGTGAATTAACTTTTTTTTTTTCTAAATGGCAGTCAGTGCAGCAGAAGAAACCTCAGCATGTGAACTACTATTGCATTTTGAGCACAATATTAATTAGTTTAACTCATCAATTATTTATGGAAAAAAATCAAGTGCGGATAGATATTTAACTAAACATGCGATGCTTATTCTCCTCTCCTTTCCTTTCCTTTCCTTTCCTTTCCTTTCCTTTCCTTTCCTTTCCTTTCCTTTCCTTTCCTTTCCTTTCCTTTCCTTTCCTTCTTTTGCACAGTACCTTCAGACTGAAAGTAGAATAAGAAGACATGTACTCAGTATCAGATGTGTTCTATTCAAGCTGCAGAAAAGAAACACAAATAAAAATGAAATATTATATTTCTGTATCTAAAGAGACTGAAGCTTCAGCCAATGATTATCAGTTTATATAAACAGAAATTAGAGTGCAATTTTCAATCACGGTAGCATTTGTGATGAGGGCTCTTTCCAAAATGTATCTTCTGCATGTGAGCATGTGATTATGAATCCATCCAATTAACCTCCTCCTCTGAGAAGCTGAAATCTACTTAACAATAATTGCACGAGTCTAGTTTAAAAGCTCTCATCACCTATTCACAATTGGAACTTGGTTGTTTATCTTGTGATATAGTTAGATAATAAGATATAAGAATTTCAGAGAACTTAATGGTTGGCTTAGAAAGCCAATTTTGTGTAGTGGTTATGGCACCAGGCTAGAAACCGGGAGACCATGAGTTCTAGTCCTGCCTTAGGCACAAAGCCAGCTGGGTGACCTTGGACCAGTCATACTCTCTCAGCCCTAGATGCTTAGCAGCATCAAAATAACATGAGTTGTATCAACTGCAACAATGGTTTCAGATGAATGTGTGGGTAAAATGATAGAGCAGCCCTTGCAATCTATAATCTGTTGATCCTCATTTTTTTCCAGACAAGGTCCACACTTGGTCTTTGGATAGCGTGTGGAAGACTAGATTCCCAAAAGTAATTAAGTCAGGGTTCCTCAACTTTGGCAACTTTAAGACGGATGGACTTCAACTCCCCTAAAGTTGTCAGTGTTGAGGAACCCTGGATTAAGTGAATGTAAAAAACTTCCAAGGACCACATACAATCAGGGACCTTGAGTGCGGTTCTTCTTCTTTTAAAATAATAAGCACACATGCCAGGTTAATTTCAAACTGAATGAAATATATATTATTTCATACAAATTATTAATATATATTTATATATTATGATTATTATTAATTAAATAATTTTAATCTTATAGCCACAATAAGACCTTTCCAAGAGCCTTGTAATTAAAATGAATACAATTAGTTATTAAACAGAAGAGCAGTTTTCAATCTGTATATTGTCAAAAATATTTACGTACCTTTGGTCAAAAACTGACAACAGTTTATTCATTCATGGAAGTGGCTAGCTCATGACTTCTTTTTTCCCCAATATTCTTCTGTTTTGGTTGTCCAGATGTTTAATCATCTGTCTTTATATATTCTAGAAATTCAACTGGTAAGGTTCCTAGCTCTCCCATGTCACAAGCGGTATGTCGATAGACTGCTCTTGATGCAACATTTTAATTTACTGCAGGATATTACATTTAACTTTCTCACGTTTACTTATTTTTTATTTAAAACGTTTATATGGCTGCCCATCTCAAACCAAACTCTGGGTGGCAAACCACCCAAAGGTAAAAATGATATATATCAACAGTGAAATAAAAACAAACCAGCAAAGACCTGGCACTACAGCTAAGTTTTTCCATGCAGCCCACAACACATTCATGCCAAGCCACATCCAGTCAGCAAAGAAGCAGATTATTACCACACTGATTCTAAATGTAATGTCTATTATAATGTCTATTCTACTAGTAGACATGTAATGTCTATTATATTTTCTTGATAATTTTTGTGATTACCATCATTTTCATAAAAAGAAATACAATCCTTTCCTTTCTGGAAATAATAGATGTTTCTAACATTTCCTTGTATGTATGACTGGGATATTTCAGACTAACAAATCCCAAACCATCAGAATGTTTTCTACTCTTGAGATACTATAAATCTGAGATATGTATGACATTGTTATAATGTTTGTTTTTAGAAGTGAATATTTGCTATTCATTCTCCCCCAGAAGAAAGCATTATTTTTAGTTTTCCTTCCTTCTCTGTCATGTCATCCTTCAAAAGGTGTTGACAGTAAAGACAACATTTTCTATGAACTCTGAGATTTTGGCTGAAGGCCTAGCCCAAGACAACTGTCCAGAGTCACTGGGAGTCAGGCAGCATATTGTTGCTGCTGCTGCTGCTGCTGCTGCTGCTGCTGTTGTTAATGTGATCTCATCAGTCAGCCAGATGTTCAGACTGGGTTTGGCATTTTTATCCACCTGTTGAGTCCTTCCCAAAGACCTGGGATAGGCAGATGTTGTTTGATGGTGTTAAAGATATTGTTGCAGGATGTAAGCTGTTCCAAGTAAAGCTGCCTTTTGCAACTGACTGATGGTGATTTTGTCAATGTTGATGGTCTTCAAGTGGTACCCCAGTTGTTTTGGGATTGCACCAAGGCGCCTATTACTATTGGTACTATCTCTGCTTTCTTGTGCCACAATAATTTTATTTTTATTTGCAGGTCTTTGCATTTTGTGATTTTCTCCAGTTTTTTCTTTTCTATTCTGCAGTTTCCACGTATTGCAATGTCTCCAGACTTTTTGTCTTTCTTATCAACAATTGTTAAGTCTGGGATGTTGTGTGACAGGTGCTTGTCTATTTGAATTCTAAAGACCCAGAGCACTTTTGCTTCTTCATTTTCTATTACTCTTTCTGTTTTGTGGTCCCACCAGTTCTTGCTTGCAGGCAAATGGTATTTCTTGCAGATATTCCAATGCACCATTCTTGCTACTTTGTCATGCCATTGTTTGTACTCAGTCTGTGCGATCTTCTTGCAGCAGCAACTAGGTGGTCCACTGTTTCTTCAACAGATGTTGTAGAGGCAGCATTTCCTGCCTGTTGCTGTCTTCTCAATTCTGGCTTTGTATGCATTTGTTCTTAAGGCTTGGTCTCGTGCAGCCAGAATTAGCCCCTCTGTCTCTTTCTTCAGCTTTCCTGCTCTTAGCCATTGCCAGGTCTTGTTGTTATCTGCTTTGCCTGCTAGTTTTTTTGTGTACTGGCCATGTAATACCTTGCTTTTCCATGTTTCTTTTCTATTCTTCATTTGGTCTTTCTTATAGGTAAGTTTGGTTTCTCTGGTATTCAGTAAGCCTTCATGGTATAGTAGCTTCAGTGCATTTTTTTCACTGTTCTTCAGATATTTTTCCAATGCCCTTTTTTTCTTCTCCAACTGTCTGATGCACTTGTAACATTCCACACCCACCTACGCTATTGTGGTCCCTGTTGATCCGGCTGACGACTGAGCCGATATAAGTTTCTGTAAATTACATCTCACCATATTGTTTATGGGAAAGGTACTGTTCATCTGGTTCCTCTGATGAGACCTGTCCAGTATGGTTGAACCTCTGGCATAGCTCTCAACCTCCTTGGAGCATGCAAGCCCCACAACCACATCAATTTTGTGCCTCACTGGGGTTGTTGCTGCTGCTGCTGCTGCTGTTGTTGTCATCATCACCATCACCATCACCATCACCATCACCATCATCATCATCATCATCATCATCATCATCATCATCATTTTGTTGCCCAAGGCAAAAACCAAAGAGTATGCTTTCTATTTCAAGTATGACTAAACTAATGTCTTTGGCTTTGAAGTCACAGTAGAAGGCAGGCTAATTTAGTGAATAGCATCCAGTTATCTGTTTATCTTATATCTCATTGCTGCTCCCCAGAATCTAGTGACAGAATCGAGGAACTGCTTTTGAGATGTGAGTTAAATCATGTTTAGGCACCTGAAATGGATTTGATAATATTTTTGAAATTAATAATTCACAATCTTGGATTTAAAAACTGTTTTACTGAATCAGCCTCAAAGTCCATCATTTTGATTCTGACATTAGTTACATCTTGGAAGTTCATAAGTGACATAAGTGGCCACTCCCTATGTTTGATGCCAGTACTTTATTCTGGAATGAACTGTGATTAAGCAATCATGGACAAACCTCATGTCTAGAATTACTGAGTTCTCTTTTAAAAAGTATTTGAGTGTTAGCATTTATCTCAAAACACTGATGATGGTTGTAAACAACTTTCACATTTTGCACTTTGTTATTTTTCCAGCAAGAGCCACAGTTTCTTTTCTTTCTTTTCAAGTTGAGACATTCCTTCTTATGACAGAGAAAGAAGGGGAAATGCTTCTTTTGGTACAGTTCTTAATTTCATTAGGTTTTTAAAAAGTGTTTATATTAAAAAACAATGTTTGTCTTCATTTAAAGCTCTTGTCTTTATTTTTTTAAAATCCGGCCAATCAACATATAATTGTAATCTGTACTTTAATTATTTAATGATTAAGATACTCAATTAATCTACCCATTTAAATACTACAACCATTACAGGAAAGGACTGTAGTCTTCTACTCAAATGAATAATAATTTGAAGTCTTTTCCTTTCAGGTGGAAAGTCTACAAATTGGGAAGGAGGGATTCGAGTGCCTGGCCTTCTCTACTGGCCCGGCATTCTTGAGCCTGGAAAACATATTGATGAGCCAACAAGTAATATGGATATATTCCCCACCATAATTAAACTTGCAGGAGCATCACTGCCCAATGACCGGTATGGAACATAATTCCCTTTCTTGTAGAAGAGCTAACTTAAAAACACATGGCTCTAGCAATTCTGAAGGAGTCATAAGTGTAATCAGTATTATTTATGGTGTAATATAATGAGTGCTATTTATCATTTCTTGAAGTAATAACTGAGTTACAGTTGCACATAGAAGTTTCATTCAGAATGGCTTGTGTACTGTTTCTCAAACTTCTCCATAATTCCGAACAGCCCTCCCTAGCATAGTGGCACAACCCACACTTTATCCCATATGACCTCCTCACAGAAGCTGACAGGTCCCATGAAAGAAGCAAACATATATAAGAAATGAATATTTTTGATTCATGAAGTAGGTTCAGTTGTCACATAAAGGAATTGTCGGCACATTGACCACTAAAAACGTATACATGTATACATGTTAGTTTCCACATTGATATTTGCACTGTATTGGAGTCAAATCATTATTCCAATTGTCACTGTGGATTCCTTGTAGTTATAGGAAAAGGCAGGGCAGAAGGGGGAAAAGATGTGAAAGTTACAAACAGTAACTTTTGTTCTTTCATTTGTCCATTTAGCTTAATGAGTGTAGATTTCATGGAAATGTAGCAGTTTGAAAAGGTTTTCCTAACACATGTAGGAATACCTTTGAATTAAGGTTTATAGGTGTCATCAGCCAACAACTAAACAATTCATTAGTAGAGGCCACCTTAGCAACAGAAAGAAGTATGATATAGAGTTTCTCACCCATGTCAGCAGAAAAAATAAGATGACACTAAGCATTTCCAGATGATAAATAATGGTTCTGTCTATATAAGAGGGCACATTTCTTAACATTTACCTTCCCAAATGTATACAGAAAACATATATTAGGGAAGATTACCATGTTTAGAAATAAAACAGGTCTACCGTACACCAATACATATAAACATTCTCCATAAGGCAAAAGTTACTTTGTGCTTGAGTTACGGAAGACAGGCTCCAACTGAATGGTAGAAAAAATGTCCTGACAATCACAGAAGTTCAACAGTGGAACCAATTACCCAGAGAGGTGGCAGGTTTCCCTTCACTGGATGTGTTCAAGTAGAGCTAGACAGCCATTGTCAGGGATGTATTAATTTGGATTACTGTACTGAGCATGGGATTGGACTCAGTGACCCAAGTGGCCCTTCCAATATTCGATTCTATGCTTTTAATTCCCTTTGCGTACACCGAACTTAATGCTGGAAACACAGCTTCTGTATTTTAAATCTGTTATGGATCTCCGGAGGCTGAAACTGCATATTACACAGTATTTCATGGCTTGCACTTGCTTAGGGCCTGCCCAAGCCATTTTATGAAGAAAAGAAAAGGGTGGATTGCCCATCCTTAATTCTATCGTTAATTCCATAGACAAACACCTCAGTCTTACTTCAACCCTAGTGATGACATTGATCCTTATCATACAGTACACTTGCTTTGGTATTTGCAAGGAAGGGTCTTTCCCCTGAAAAACCTGAATGGGTTTATTAATGTTGCTGACCAACATTTTTGCCTATGGTGATTGCTTCACTCTGCCTAAAGACCAGACCAATTCTACATACGAATAGGTATGTCATTTAAGTCAATATCAAATTGAGCAACCTGGTACAGGAACGTTGGAAATAATTGAGACTGCTTTATTCTTTCCTGTTGAGTGTCATGTGTTATGTCTGAAATCAACTCTCACTTGATCATGCCTATCATTCTTTGCAACCATGTATTTCTCTCAGAATCTTATTGTTCCATTTTCTCTCATAGTCATCTGCTTGCCATTCCAATCAGCTCTTGGCTGCTTTAGCCATGGTTTGCAGGATAGATAAGTTATTAGAAAGAAAGGGCTGCGTCAACCCACAAAGTAACATTTGATGGCATATCTAGATCCTACTCCCACATACTGGCTTACATCCCAGCCTCTAACAGGTCCTGGTAGATTGCTATAGTCATCATCATCCCAGGGCAGTTTTAAAAGGTAAAAATCTCCTTTGGGTTAAATTTGTCCTTGTGATTACATGGACTATAGTTTAGAGACATGGAGATAGAGACAAAGAAATTACACAAAGATAATGATGTTATTAAGTGATATTACCCTGTAGCTCCACTGCCAATAATGTGGTCAAAACAAGGTGTCTGTTGGTGAACTGACATGTATTTTCTTATTTAGATGTATCAAGAAAGACAGAACTATATTAATTTACCATATTTACCAAATTTCATTTAGCATACAAAATCAGGAAGGTGGAAAAGAAGGAAAACTATTTGGACTTAGAAGAAGGTTTTAGAGATCTGTTAAAATTTGAGAACTATTACATACAATGTAGTTTCATAACCAACTTTGTTCTGATTTGTTTCTGGGCTTAAATTAATTGACCTATGTGTTTGTTGGAGCGCTGGCAATGTCTAAGAAAAAGAGATACAAAATTAGTAGAGTTGCCCAGCAATGTCAAGTGGAGGGAGAGAGAGAGGGAGAGGGAGAATTTGGGTGGCCATGTAATATATGGAATGAAACACCTGATAGTTATATACAACACTAGTGTTGTATTTATTGAGAAATGGAAATGCATAAGTTACCATTTTTTTCTCAAGGACGCCATGCATGGTTTCTACTGATTCTGCTATATTGTCCTTTTCAGAATTATTGATGGACATGATCTAATGCCCTTGCTCCAAGGCAGTGCTCTCCAATCTCAGCATGAATTTCTCTTCCATTACTGTAATGCATATTTAAATGCAGTTCGGTGGCATCCAAGAAACAGTAAGTAAAATTGCCTCTTCAAATTTAAATATTTTATGTAATTTTTATTGCAGTTTGAAATAATCGGGGAAAGAGCTTTGGACTCCGGTCACAGATAAATTGTTTGAAGTATGTAACTCTTTATCTTGGGAGGAAGAGAAGGCAAAGAAACCAATATTTTGCAGTTTGATGCCCGACAGCAAAGGTTTACATTATCACAGTACTAAAACTCTTGGAATTAGAATGCACATTAAAACTTTAGTCTCTCATATTATTAGGTATATGTTCCCAAATGCAAATATATGGACAGCCACCAGATAGTCCATATTTCCTGTTGCCATCTTGTAGTTGTCCAGGTGTTTTCTGCTCCTGAATGTTTGTTTTGTTTTACTGTACGTTATGGCAATTTTTTTCCAGTCAGAGCAATATGTGCAATAGAGAAAGAATGTAAAAAGGAACCAGCTGATTTTACAAATTGACAGACACAAAAACTTCCTAGTTTAAATATATGAATGAATGAATAAATAAATATTAAAGATTTAAAACTTTCCTAAGAATGAGTAAACTTCCCTTGTTTTTTTTTTCCAAATCAGTAAAATAATCTTTTCTCTCTTCAGCCACAGTTCTGCTAGTCCATCAGTAGTCGTGATTTTTCAAAGATAATGACAGAGTAGGCCACTTTGCTTAGCTATTGTTGACTATGTGAAACATTAACACTCAGATGAGCTACAAATAGCATTAATTGGAATTGGCATTTCAGAGTTCAAGCTCAGCTCCTTCTCACTGTGGTCTGATGAAGTAAATTTATCATATTGCTGTACCATTCTATCATTTCGTTTTGCTGCATTGCCTAGCATCTATGAAGACTTGGCAACACATCATTCTCACTGATCACAATGCTGAAGACTTTCCCAACTATAGGCAGATAGTTAAATGGGATACATAGTTAAATGGGATTGTGGAAGAGTGGGTTGTAAAAAGAGTGTAGGCAGCTGGAATTGCATGCCTTCCCCTTTATTTCTAAAGCACCTCAGATGGGGGAGAGATTGTTTAAAAAGCCTTGTGTTGGGAACAGCTGGGGGTGTGTGGTGGTAGTGATGGTATAGTGGTGGTGTGTAGTGGAGAGGCAGGAGAAAGCAAGGGAGAAAGCAATAGTAAAGGTTTGTGGAAGGGCCAGGAGCATTGTCCTTTTAAAGGAGCAGTGGTACCTGGGAATAGTATCGGATATTGTAGGGATAGCAGTAGTGTTTAATAGTTAGAGTAGTATAGTAGTAAGTTGACAATCATAGCTTAGTCACCTACATATATTAGGTAGGATAAGAGAGTAGTAGTAGTAGAAATATAGGTTAGGTGGGAACTGTATTAGTGGGACAACTGGGTAAGGAAAAAAACATTTTTTTTTTCCTGTGAATATTGGTTTTATAAGTAAAAGAACCCCAAAATTAATAAGGGAGAGAAAAAGTCTGAGTGTGCAGTGTCTCATTGGGAACCTCTTGGTGAGTCTGGGTACATCACCCTTGGATATTAAATGAACTTGTGACAGGGATACATCTGACTATATAATGACACATACAATGAAGAAAAAGCTACCGATTAACCTTTATTTCTCTCCCAGAAAATGGGCAATAATTTACAACTTTATTCCAAAGTTAGTTCTACTCTGATTTTCATCATTTTAATTTACATCATTTTAATGCTGCTTCTACTCTTATATAAACATGCTAACTACCCATCCCCTTGATTTTGCTGCCATTTATTGAAGTGTGCAAGGAAACTAAAAATTACAGCCTTGTTCTCCACTCCATTAGATCTCTTAAAGAACATTTCTCAACAACAGAGCATCCCCGTGTTTGGGACTATAACTCCTATCAACTCATTGATCATGACTGATTATAAGGAATAATTGAATGGTTATCATCCAAATGTTCTGGAGGTATCCAAGCTGGGGAAGAACAATCTGTGAGATGCAAGATGTTTTATAAACATAAAGAAACCATACACGTGCACACACAGAGACACACATACTACTGTCCACAAGGCTGCACAATGGTTTTGGATGATCATCTGCATCTTCAATGAGATATAACATGCCACCTTTCACCCTAGAGGTTTCCCATAAATAAGAGTAGCAAAGTGTTTACCTATAATTTTTTTTTTAAAGCATGGTAGTATGATAAGTTGAAAATTAAGCAGCAAAACAGTAGCCATAAAAGCAAGAGGCTATAGTAAGAGTTATGAGAATAATAAAAACAATAAATGCAGAAGATACCATTTATAATAACAACATTGAAAAGTCAGGAAACAAAGTTGTTTTTAGCTGGTTGCTAGAAACTAACAAAATAGAAAACAGTTTGTGTCCAGCTAACTACACAGGTGGATGCTGTAATACATAGTAAAGAGGCTTGTCAGTAAGCATTACACCTAAAGGCCCTCTGAGCAGAGCTTAATGAAGGCTTATGAAGGAACCAGCATCCTTCATCATTAGCTGTGCTGCATGAAGCTACAAGAACTTCAGTTGAACAATACCTGGAGGGTCACAGGTTCCACAAAATGAGCTATCATTTTCATACTGAAAAAGTATGCATATGACCAATGGCCACCAAGAAACTCAGGTGTTTCCAAAGGGAAGTAATTAGGATGATAAAGCCTGGGAGGCAATGGTTGGGGACACTGGGTACATTCAGCTTGGAGAAGAGAAGACTGAGAAGTCAGGGATTCCTGTGCTAGGAAGTGAATTGAACAGAATTGCCTCCAACATCTCCTCCAACCTTTACATTCTATGATTCAATGATTCAACCTTTAAATTCTATGATTCAGTTCTCCTCCTCCTCCTTTCCTTTATATGAAAAACATACAAGAGAAGGAGTTGGGCAATGACTTGCAATGTTGCTGACTGCTCACTCTAGTCATGTAACCCAGAGTGGATCATATGCAGTCTGCTCTCCTTCCCACTGGCTGTATACATGAAAAAACACATAGACACAATATGAGGGCAAACACACGCACAAATAGTCAACAGATATGCACCCTTCTTGATTGGGCCATGAGAATAAAGTACACACACCCCAACACACATATGTAAAATTAGAGTTGTTTGAAAAAATAAAATTAAAAAAATGAAATAAAATGAAATGATAAAATAAAATATTTTTCAAATATCTTGTTGAATTTAGTGATACATTTGTTGGAAGAACATAATGTTCGTTCTTTAGTTAGCTGTAGTGGAGAAGTTATCTCTCTTAGCCATCTTGCAGTCTTTTGCAAGTGGGGGGCAACAACACCGCAGCAGACTATGGCTTGTTCTCATACAAAACATTGAATGTATTTTTCTGTTGTTGCCAATTGGGCTTTTTACATTGTGCAGCCAGTATATGTTGGCCAGATCCTATCCTTGATCTTTTTATGCTATTTTGTTCAGAAAGCCTAGGCAAGGAGTCAAACATTGTTCTGGTCTCTTTCATGTGGCTTGCCTCCAGGGACAGCTTGATTGACTGGTCTCTTGACCAGTCCTGATCTTCATAAATACCTTTTCGGTCTTGGCACAATAGAAGAACATTCATAAAGAATATTCTCAAAGTACCCAAAGGTTCCCTATGTAGCTTATCTCTCTCTTGCACATTACAGTGCATAAAGAAAATGTCTAGGTACTTCTTTAGCTCTTTCCCTCTGATATGTGGGTGATGTTATCAGCATGGTATGGGCATTTCAGGCAGTGTCTCAGTGACAGTTCTGTTGTCATCTGCCTTTCCAGTTTTTTCCATTCTTCCATAATATACCCACCTGAGAATGTAAAATGCCATTGGTAAATTATTTTTTTAAATCACAAAGTGAATTGTGGCTATTTGCAAGCAAGGCGTCTCTGCAAAGATATTGGATATAAATCACTTAACAGCTCAAAGCCATAATTGCTTTGATATGACACTAAACATACAGCTGCTACCAAAATGGAAACTGTGCTGAGTCCTCAGTTTTTCTAAAAACTGAGCTAGGCCTTTACATTAATTTGTTCTCTATGTGATCATCTCTGTTCCAAATAATTCTGACGATATGGTTCATCAGTGAACAGAAATGTTCTATTAGCCACAATGGAGAAGGAGAAGATATGAGATATTCAGCTGCCTTTCTTTTTTTTCTTTTTTTTAGTTGTTTTGTTTTATTAGCAGACACGCATTTAATGGTTGCTGGGGAATTACTGGCATTGATATTTGGAAGGCACTAGATTGCAAAAGTCTGATTTAGACCTAAATAGATGAACATTAAAGGAAACCTCACTTTGATTTTATACCTAATCAAATACTATATATTTATATCATTTGGAATATTCTACTGAAAGTGGTCTTCCAGCAGCTACCAATAAACTTCTGATAAAATAATAAAATTAGTGGAGACACAAAGAATAACTCAGAGACCGAGGCAATAAAAGGAGAAATAAAGTTTAAAAATAATCAATAACTAAGCTATGAAAATGCTTAAAAGATTAAAATCTACTTCAGCTGCAAGTCAGTTTAGAAGAATCATATCCTTAACTAACAGGGGAGAGACAGTAGAGGTGGAATTAGCTTGGGAGAAGCTCCTATAAAGACCTTTGTCATGTTCCTGCCAAATATGCCTTGGGTAACTACAGGACAAAGACAACTCTCTCTCCAGAGGCTCTTAGAAACCAGCAAATCATATGGTATTTTGTATAATCTAGTCACATATTGTGTGCTTATCTAAAAAACCCGCATTTTGGATTATAACTAAAACTCTACCAGCAGCCTGCGAAGCTATTATAAGAAGGAAACTGTTCCCAGTAACTAGCCCTGGCCTAGTCTGGCAGGACTATTCCCTTTGGATGCTCCATCTATCATTGAGCTACAGCCTGACATGGAGCACGTTACATTACTGCAAACAGGATGTAGTATTTCTCCTGGTACTGGTAGTCTCCAGATTAAGAATGAGTTCTGTTCCCAATCTGTGTCCTTAAATCAAATTTGCATGTAAGCCAGAACAGTATTATTGTATAATACTGTATAGGTAGTATTGTGTAATGAACTCAAACAGTTGTGTATTTAACACAAATCATTGTGTATTTAACTCAAATTTTGCTACAGTAGGCTCTGTTCTTATCTATGGCTCATCCTTAAACCGGTCATTCTTAATCCGAGGACTACCTATATTCCAAAACACAGAATTCCATTTATCTACATAATCTTAGTTTAATCTGTTCTCTAAATAGATAGAGACTGTAAAGTTCTCAGTTGGTCTTGACAGGGCTAACATTTGCATGGATTTTTCCTCAGTAAAACAAACAGCTCGGACTCCAATATCTGCCCAAAGATTGACCAGCTCAGAAGGTTGAAGGGCAACAAGATTTCCAGTAGAATCCTTGCTCTATCTTAACCATCCACTATCAGCTTTATCTGCTCAACCATGAAGGCTGTTGGAATGAGGTCTCAAGTCAGGAGAACACATATCCAAAAATCCCTGCAATGCTTCTTTCCACACTCAAATCTTGCTCATGCTTTATGGATAATTTGGCTAAGCAAAGCCAGGAGTTTCATCTCTTCACTCTTTTCAGATAGGCCTGTCAGACCCAAGGTCTGGAACAAGTCCAGGAACAAGTATTTGCTGTTGTACTTTTCTTCTAGTCATTGGCTGGCAGCAGTAGTTTCAACCCACAAGACTATCTAGATTTTCTGAATTGTGAGCATCCTTTGAAATCTCTTTCCTATAATGCTGTTACTTTCAAGTAACTATATTTAGGACCAAATAGCCTTAGTATTTTAAATATGACTAAACAACCCATGACCCATTGGGTCATTGTTTCATGGATATTTCGTTATCTAAACAGAGAATGACTATGGGTGGGGAAAAAAGCAGTGGGAGCGGGAGAGACATACAATTTCCTGCTGGCTTTCCCATTGACTTTCCTTGTGGGAAGCTGGCAGTGAGCATTAGAAATATGCCTGCCTGCCTGCCTGCCTGCCTGCCTGCCTGCCTGCCTCTTTCTTCTTCTCCCTCCCTCCCTCCCTCCTTCCCTCCCTGTTCCTTCCTTCGTTCCTTCCCCCTCCCTCCTTCTTCCTCCATCCCTCCCCTCCCCTCCCCTCCCCTCCCCTCCCCTCCCCTCCCTTCCCTTCCCTTCCCTTCCCTTCCCTTCCCTTCCCTTCCCTCCCCTCCCCTCCCCTCCCTCCCCTCCCTTCCTTCCTTCCTTCCTTCCTTCCTTCCTTCCTTCCTTCCTTCCCCTTTCCCTTCCCCTCACACCCTCCTTTTCTGGTAAGTCTCCCCCACCCATGCACCCTCCCACAATCAAGTTGAGATTTCCTGCCAGCTTCCCCATTGACTTGTGGGAAGGTGTCAGGGAGCATTGGAAGGGAGGCTTACATGACTGGCTGATCACATCAGCGTGACGGCAGTGCTGAAGCAGCAGGAACTTTCCCAAATTTCAATCCTACTGCAGTAACGGGTCCCATATTTTGGACACATTCTGTAAGTTAGCCCATTTGAGGTACCTTAGTTGAAAAATTGTTGCCCTATGATGCACTGTTTCACCCAATTGAAGGTTACAAACAATTAAACAGGCACAAATGTTTTGGTAGTATATAGATGTATCAGATGTATTTATTATTGATCTGTAACAGGTAAAAACTCACTTTTTTGAATAAGTTTTTTGTCCTCCCTCTATATAGTATAATTAGCAAAAGTTGCTCGAATGGGTAAAAGGTAGGTGCACTATTATTTTAAAAAGGCCTGATGTATCACGAGTTTGTTGAGGTTAGGAACTTGGCAGTTTGGAAGAAAAAAAGAAAAAGGTATAAATAAGAGAGAACATGCATTGTGCTGCTCATTTTTGACTAACCCTTGCTTCAGACCCACCCACCAGTGCCATCTGGCTCCCAGCAGATTGTCTTTGAGAAAATGCAGGTCTTGTAGAACAGAATTTGCTCACCTCTAATTGAGTTCTACATCATGTTTTCAGCAATGTTCAGATTACAAGATTCTGGAAAAGCACATAGGTGACAACTTTCATCCATCATTTGCCCAATGATTAGTTTTCCATTTATCCTAAAACCTAATACTTAGAAAGGGAGAATTCAGCCCTCCATGAATTTGTATGACACACTTGCAAACCTATTTATGTTATTACTGATCTTGGGCTAAGTACTATGAGTTTAATATGAGTTTTTGTGAATTATTGCTTTATTTTGTTTCATTGATGACTCTGCATGTTATGAAAAGGGATAAAAATGTTTTTACTTATCCTAAATGATTCCTATTATATAAATTTCAATTGTGATTCTGTCCCCCACAGACCTTTACTGGTGTTTTTTTTTAAATTTTCCTAAACTGAACTAAATTAAGATATTAGTCTTTTAACAGAGAAGTTGCTACAGCAGTTTTTGATTATTTTAACAGTTTTTTTTCTTCTCCACAAATATACAATAGTTTTTGAAATGGCACAGCCAAAATGGTCACAACATTGCCTTATATACAAAATACTATCATGAATTCTAACTTTTTTTTTGTCCACCACTACACAGTGTTTTTCTTCTTGAGCTATTTAGATTTCATTCTTATCTTTCTCAAGTGTCACCTCCAGTTCACATTTCTGTCTGTATTCCTAAGAAGTTGGGATTTTTGACTTAATGTCCATCACTTTATGTATTCCTGCTTATGCTAAAATCTATTTGTTATTTCACCACCTATTTATCTAATCTGAACTCTTAGTATTTATCATAGGATCCTCAGTGTTTACCAATTTGAATAATTTGCTATCATCTGCACAGCTTGACTATGTCATGGTTACATCTCTTTTTAGAACATTTACAGATAATATAGCACTGGTCACAAAATAGTTTCCTGAGAGGACAAGAGAGGAATTTAAGTATTTATAGCAGGCATATCCACAATGTAAAGGATTTAGCCTCTAGGCCATATAGCTATATTCCCCCTACCTATTTCATCTTTGTCATGTAATAAATCAGAGTTTTCAGGTTCCTGGGGGGTATCTTATAGAAAGGCTACCTGTGGGTGACTTGCTCATTCCCAGAATGGCTGCCATGTTTGACATAACCAGTCACAAAGTATAGATTTATCAAAATGCTACCTGTCAGTTCCCCTCTAATTATGCCTCCACAAAATGTTCCTTTCTGTCCCTAGTTAACTTTGCCCTTTCTCTGGGCAAGGACAGACACATTTCCAAACAGCTGGATTGGAAGAGATTAACATGCACACAAATAGATAAGAACTTCTGATTTACTGTAGGAAAACCAAGAAAGTATTATGAAAAAATTCCAGAGACTGCAATCAGTGTTCTTTTTTTGCACACTGCCCTACACACTCTATGTAATAGTATAAGGAAACTGTCTTTTGGAGGAAAGTGACAGTTTCTACCTGTTCCTTGTTTTGGTAATTGTCAGATCTGGTCTTGGACTGTTTTTGACTCCCCCACCAAGCACTAAATTGCAAACCATTATGAGACCCAGGTGGGCTTAAAGGAATTCTTGGAAACAAGAATGCTGCTAGTACTGATAGTTCCTTTCTATGATCTTGAAATTCTGTTTAGTAATATTCTGCTTGCTGTATCATCATCAATAGTTTGAACACAAAGCCCACTACTTAAAAAACTTAGAAATCATCTAGTAGAATCCCCTGCTTAGTATAGGGTCTAATGTAGTATCTCTGGCAAATGACCATCCAGCTTCTGTCTGAAGACCTCTAGTGAAGGATAACTCATCAAATCATGCAACAGTATCTTCTAGTGACTGACCATCAGGAAGTCCTCCTGCTGTCTAGTTTGAAACTTGCTTTGTAGCTTTAACCCATTGGTTCTTGTCTTGCCTCTGGGACTATAGAGAATAAGTCCACTCCCTCTACTATGTGACAACTCTTCAGGTGTTCAAATATTGCTATCATCTCTCCCCAACCCCACCAAATTGTCTTTTGCTGTTTTGGTATCTTCTGGAAGCCTCAGCTCATTCTGACCTGTAGCCTTTCTAAGAGAATTCAATCAGTTTTTCAAGACTATTCTTCTTAGGTTGTTTTCTTCTTCAACTTCCTTTGTATATCTTTTTTTTCCTTTGGCATTTTAGAGATGTCTCCATTATCCATGCTGGCATCTTTAGAGATCTCCCATTTTTCCTTCATGTGGGAATTGCTTGGAACTGCACCTTCAGTTACTTGTTTTGTAGGATTTTGTATCCTACCTTGACATTTTCTCTATAAGGATTTGAAACCATTGGATCTGACCTGCCTCTTTCAGAGTTCATCAAAATCCTACAAAAGTCTTCTGAAATCCAATGTTCCATCTGACTTTTCTCAGTTCTTCATCCTCTGGCTATTACAAATTCAAGCATAAGCAGTCACTTTCAATTCTTCAATCAATTCCTCCTGTTGGTGAGGATTAGGTCCAACATACTGTAGAAGTCTTTTATTTTCTTTTGACAATGAACTTGTCAGCAAGAAAACAAGTATTTGTTGGACCTATGACCCCTGGCAAAGTTAGATTCTCAACAAATATTGGAATAATTGAAATTCCCCATTAGTATTACCACATGCCTTTTTGTAAAATTGGCCATCTGATGAAAAGGTCTCATCTGTATCTTCTACCTGCCCAAATGGCTTATAATAAACTTTTATAGTAGTATTACTTTCATTTTTCCTCTACTTTTATTCTTATACAAATAGTCCTCCATTTCCTATATTTATGTACAAGTATATATAAATGTGTGTGTGTGTGTGTGTGTGTATGGATAGATAGATAGATAGATAGATAGATAGATAGATAGATAGATAGATAGATAGATAGATAGATAGATACTGTAGCTCTAATTCTGGGTAGGAAAGAGAGAGAGAAAGAGAGAGAGAGAGAGAGAGAGAGAGAGAGAGAGAAAGAAGGATTAAAAACACAAGTACAATTATTAGGTGCTTGGAAATTTAGCATTGGGTAGCTGCATACTTCAAAGAGAGGACTAAAGCTGAATTTTTCTTTGACATATAAACTTTTCCATCTTTTTGCCAGTTTATATAGCATATCTTTTACACTCAAAGGTAATTTTTCAGTTAAAACTGAACAATTAAAATAAGGGGCTAGTCTTTTAAAATACCATGAATAAAAACTCTAGGACTTTATTGTTCAGTGAATCAGAGTTATTAAAAATGCATTGCTTTGATAACTTAATTACAAGAAAAGCAATCACCCAATAATAAACAGATCTGTAGTTTCATAGGACATTTGTATCACTCAAACTCAGGTGACCATGTAATGGCCATTTACATGTGAAATAAATGAGTCTATACTAATGTATATGGCCACTGAGATACATTTTCTGTCTATTTTCCTTTTATGGCAAAATGAATGTAAAAACCAGGGATATCAGATACTTTCAAATAAAAAATTCCTTTGTGTCTTATAAATATTTTTTGAACGGCTCTCACATAAAGATTCAATAAGTCTAACATTATTTTAATGCTCTTAATAAAAACATGACTTTGACAGTGATACCTTTTGAGGCAGTTGATTTTACCAGCAGCTGTACATTTTGATTTTATATTATGCATCAAGACTCCTTTTCCTGCAATAAAACCTTCTCTTTTATTAAAAGAAAAAGAAACTACACATAAGTTATATATCTCTGTTTTATGATCACTTTTAAATAAAACCACTTCATGGCAAATATTTAAAAAAGTAAGCTAATGTTATGTGATTGCCATGGTGTCAGCTGACCCCAGGCCCTATTCTGTCCTGAACCCATGTTTCTGAACTCCCAAAGAGCCCTATAATTCTCTGCTATTTCAAGTCTTCCAACAGTGTACCCATCACCCCTGTAACTGAGTCATAGAATCATAAAGTTGGAAGGGACCCTACAAATTGCAGGATTCACTACACCATCCCAATAGATGACTATTCAGCCACATACCCTTCCAGTGAAGGGTATGTGGTAACCTTACTGATGGTCATCCTCTTCTCTTCCACCTTTCCCAGCATTAAAGCCTCATCTAGAGAGCTAGGTCTTCACATAGTGTCCAAAGTATGATAATCTAAGCTTGGCCATTTGTGTCTCAAGCAAGAATTCTGGGTTGATTTGTTCAATGAACCATTTGTTTATTTTGTTAGCTGTCCGTGGTATTTTCAGGAGTCTTCTCCAATGCCAAGGTTCAAAAGGGTCAACACTCTTTCTATCCTATTCTTCAACTTTCACTTCCATAGTGTATCACAGAGAATGCTATTGCTTGCATGATTCTGATCTTTGCAGGAACAGACACTTCATGGCATCTGAAGATCTTTTTCAAGGCCTTCATGGCTGTTCTATCAAGTGCTAGCCTGGGGTGTATTTCTTGACTGCTTTGTCCTTTACTGTTAATGGTTGATACTAAAAAGCAGAAGATATCTATCCCTTCAATATCTTCATTGCCAGTTATAAGGCTTGTAGTAACTATTGTCATTAGTTTAGTCTTCTTTATATTTAACTTTAGTCCCATTTTTTCACCTTGCTCCTTTACTTTTATTGCAGAGCTTGCAGATTCTTTGCATTTCCAGCCATCAGAAGAGTGTCATCAGCATAGTGCAAGTTATTGATGTTTCCTCCTCCAATTTTAAAATCACACTTATCTTCTTCCATCCTGGAATATTGCTTACAGTAAATGATTACAACCATGTATTTTCAACAGCATAGAAAGGAATTAGACTGAAATGCTGTCAAAACTAACTTGTATAATCTGCAACTTTTTGTCTTGGGTTTTCAAATATTCTTAGGGTTTATTCATTTTGCCTGATTTCCTCATTGCCAGTAAAACAGTCAACCATTCTTCACATTTAAAGCAACTCAGGTTGCATTTTATTACTCCACTTCCAAGGTACATTTTTTTCCATGTTATGTCACTTTGAGCGCTCCTGCCAATTTGTGAGAGAGCACTTCAGTTTGTTGCATTACCAGTTCATTGGCTACTTTGCAGAGGATGAACTGCCCTTTCACCTGAGTCAATGCTTACTATGCAGTCCAATAATGTCTGTACCTCCTGAGAAACAGCAGAATGGCTAAGATCTTTCCTTAACATATAGAATGTTTCCACTTTCAGGCTTTTCTACTTCAAGTGAACAGAAAAACAGTAAATCCTTGGACTTCTTTTTTTAAAAACTACTTATTCATGAATGAATGAATGAATGTTTGTTTGTTTGTTTGTTTATTTATTTATTTATTTATTTATTTTATTTTATTTATTTCTGCTCAGTTTCAAACTGGTAACCACTGTGCAATTTCATCAGTGCTGGCAAAACAAGGATTAGTACCTATTAGAGTGCATAGTGGAAAGAAGAGATTAACACACACACACATACACACACAACCCCAAAACCCCAAAACCTACATCTGCATATCAATGCTAGGATTCAACTGTGTGTGTGCGTGTGTAGTCATCACGTCAGTGTCAACTCTTATAACTATGTAGATAGACCTTCTCTAGAATATCTAGATATCTTTATATATAGATACATATTCATGATATCTACATATAAAACTATATATATCCTGGAAGACCTGCCATAAGACAGAAAAAGATTGGCCATTGCTTTGATGTGTGTATGTGTATATGGCAATCTGCAGTGCAGACTGAATACCTTGCAAGCTGTTGCCAAAGCGTTTTAATCCAGACAGGAGTATCCTAAAATACTTAAAGTCAAGGTGGCATGAGCACAGGACAGCATGAGAATAGGAGAGGGACAGGTTAAATTGTAAGTATGGACATGTACTTACCTGGTTTATAATTTTAATATGAAATAATAAGAATATGTATATCCTTTCTGGAGTAATCCAGAAATATTAAGTTTCTAATTGGGGGGTGCCTTTGAATCAATGTTGACTCCTGGTGACTTGGAAGTGGTTTGCCATTTCCTGCTTCCTAGGGCTGAGAGAGAGTGACTGGCCCAGAGTCCCTAGCTGGCTTTGTGCCTAAGGCAGGACTAGAACTCGTGGTTTCCCATTTCTAACTTGATGCCTTAACCACTACACCATCCTGGTTTTCTAAATTTCAGTTAGCCATAGTATGTATTTCCTACGACAGTGAGTGATTCTAACCCAAAGACTGTAGTTTAACTTGTTAATCTGTGCATTTGAGGTTACAATCAGCTATTTTAAAAAAGTCGACAAGTAGTGGCAGGAATATGCTAAAGCAGTGATAACTTAATTCTGGATGCCATCACGTGAGTCTAAAGTTTGGACTCGTATGAAATTACCTGTTCCAGTTCTACCTAATCCAGATGGAATCAGTTTTCCTCCCTCCCTCCCTCCCTCCCTCCCTTGAAATGCAGTAGTGATATTTGCCAAAATCAGCTGTATCAACTACTTGGTTTTTTATTTTAAAGCAGGAAGGAAGAAGCTCCCTTGATTTTCATTAAAAAAAAGTGGTATTACAAGCATATAATTTATCGAAGTGTATGAGTTGTGCTTCATGTAATCTGGTAAATGAATGCTATGATAGTTTCATATGTAAAATGTCAGTTGTATGTGTTATGCTTATGTTACTATACAATATAACTGAAGCAGATTTTTCTTCTGTTTTGGTTTCTATTAATTTATTTTCAGAAAAAGGATTTCTTTTTACCCCATCCCATCCCTCTAAATCAATTTGCATTTATAACCTAACCTCTTATGGTACAGTAACACTGAGCCATTGGGGATAAAATGAAGTGAAATCCTGGTGCGCAATTTGGGGGTCCTCCTGGATTCACAGCCCCTGCTTGATGAGCCGTGGCTAGGGGTCCTGGGCACAGATTTATCTTGTGTGCCAATTGTACCCTTTCCTGGACTGAAAGGCCTCACTCACGGTCACTCATGCTTTAGTCACCTCCCAGTTGGATTATTGCAGTACGCTTTAGATGGGGCTGCCCTTGAAGACCATGCAAAGAAGTTACAACTGGTCCAGAATGCAGTGGTGCACACAGTATTGGGTGCCCATAGGTTTGCCCATGTTACACCTTTATTGCGTGAGCTGCACTGGCTCCCAGTTTTCTTCTGGATGCAATTCAAGATGCTGGTTATCACCTTTAAAGCCCTACATGGCACGGGACCTGGTTTTTTGTGGGACTGCCTCTCCCTATGAATATCTGCCTATCCCACTAGATCTGATAGGGTGGGCATGCTTCAGGTTCTGTCCCTGAAATCTTGCCATTTAGGGGGACCTCGGAAGTTTGCCTTTACCATGGAATACCCTCCCTTGTGGAATACCTTCCCACCAGTTATTCGACAGGCCCCCAGCCTTCTAGCCTTTCAGAAGACCTGGATTTTTACTGAGGCACTGAGAGAGGATGTTATAGGCAGATAGTATGGAAGAAGGGCAGCTGAGCCTGCTGTGGGGCATCCTAAGGGCACAATTATTGTGCAGGGTTTTTCTTTTATTATATCACTGTTTTATTCATCACAATTTTATTGTTGTGAGCTGCTGAGCTGTTCAAGGTGGGCAGCCATATACATTTTATCAATAAATAAATAACCAAAGAAAGAATACAAAGTATGCACTGAGGCCAGTGGTAAGTTAATATGTGAAGGTAAGAATGCAGAAAGATTATTGGAGCAATATTCCAATCCAGAGCTTTGCCCTTGCACAGCAGCGAATCTCTTAGAATTTTTAATTTTATGTCAGACAAATCTTATAGGACTGGGTATATAACTGTTGCTGTATTAGCTTATGTTGGGACATATCCAGCTGTTAGCTTTCTGGAAATGCAGGAACTGAGCAGTTCTAAATGCTTAATGTTTTATTTATGATAGGGTACTCCAGCCTCTACCACCCAAACTAGTCCCACCTTTGCCATAAGAATGGTCTAGATGGGGCACTGATATACACACTTAACCATTTGGGCTTATTTTATAGTTCCAGATAATTCAGAGCTCATGAAAACTGATGTTGTGGATATTTATCTCACCTGGGTCATACTAACTGTAGCTGCTTCGAATTGTAGTATAACAACAAATAGTGCCACAGTGTCCCCACCTTGTCCTTTCTAAACAAGAGGGCCAAAAATGGAATTCATGGAAGCTATTTGAATTATCTGTAGGATGTTTTTGGCATGGCCCATTAAGTCTTATTACTCCTGTGCAATTAGGAAACAGAGGAACAGCAAAGGTGTACATGTAATCAAAGGATAAAGATCTTCAGTACAGGAAGAGTAGAATGAAGCAGATTTTATGGAAGATAAGATTTCCCAACTCTGTTCAAACCTATTCAACAGTGATGTTTTTAAATTCATCTGTTGCTGATTTTTAAGTTCAGCACTGAATTCATTCCAGATTAAAACAGCATAATCTTGGTGATTAAAAGTTTAACACAGCTGGGAAGTGTTTTTCTTCTTTCTTCATATGTAAAAACTGCTTCTAGCATCTGTTTAAATTAAAGCCATCCTGAGCTAAATTAGGAATGTCTGTAAGGAGAGCAAAATGTTGACAACTCTGAATTATAATATATCAACACAGATGTTTTAAAGAAACTAATTCACTTTTATTTAATATCAGCATTTGCTGTCACACTGTAAAATACATTTGTCACATTTAAAAGGGAGCTGTGGAATTCAATATCCATGTTCTCATGTAATTCAGGCACACATCTTCATTGAAAAGCATTTAGAAAGCAACAAGTATAGGGAAGTAATTAATGATTAAATAACGTGTATGTATTTTTCTTGTAGACTTAAGAATCTGAAGGTGATGAGTGGTTCTGAATATGCAAGAAAACCTTTTTTGATAACATCAAGAATAGATCTTGGAATAAAACTGATAATGGTAGAAAAGGAATCAAGTGGGTAAAGATAGAGTGAAAGTAGAATGACTGCAGAAAAAGAAAGTACAAGTCCTGTATGAGAAAGTATTAGAAAATAGTTAATTCTCCCAATAGAATAAATGGAAAGAGAATATGCTAGCTGCTTGGAACAGAGTGAAAAGATTTGTGTGTGGGGTACCATAGAAATGGATGGAGCTGTGATAATGGGAAATACTAAGAAAGGATGCTTGGTGGAATGATGATATGAAAGAGGAAGAGAAAGGAAAAAATCCATGTAGGAGAATTACAGCCACAAAAAATTAGGGTGAGATAAAGATATTGTATAATGTCTATAAAGAAAAAAGTTGGTTGCAAAGACTGTAACAAAGGAAAATAAGATAGAGTTAAGATTGAAGGATTCTAGTGGAAATTTTAAAAAAAACATCTTTGGAAAGGGCTAAACCAGGAGCCTCCAACAAAGTGAATGGAATTAAACATAAAAGGGATGAAATGATTTGGGACAAAACCGAAGTGAGGAAATGCTGGAACCTGGATGGACTATTTTAGAGATTTGTGTGGGAAAGTTAGTAATATGTTGATGAGTAGAACTGAATACTATAAATGTTAGTATGCCAGAAAAAAAGATGATAAGAGGGAAGTTGGAAATGCCATAATAACATTTTTAAAAGGTTAGACATAGATAGTGTAATTAGAGCAATTAAGATATGGATGTGGCAGAGTGCTAATGGAATAGATGTGAAAATTGTTTACCATGTTTTTGAAATCTGCATCCAGGGCTGACAGTTGTAAGAATGTTGCTATTGTTTTCCTGCACAAGGACCAGGTAGCAAATGCAAAAATTGTAGGGAGATTGATTTTGGGAGTGGTTTGGCAGATTTCTGATTGCAAGTGAATGAAAGGGAATGAGGAACGCAATTTGGGAACTGCAGCGAGGGTTTATGTTAGGCGGGAGTTTGCTGGCCAGTTATTTACTTTTCAACAGCTCATTGAAAAATATATGAATGTGAGATTGTTGAATGTACACTTGTTGAATTAGGGAAATTGTATTATGTGAGAAATAATGTGTCAAGAAAAAGTCCAAGAAAGTTGTGGTTGGGTAGAGTTCATGAGATCTTCCAAAAGAGAGAGGCAAGTAGTTTAAAGAACAAAAAGTAATCTATGAAATATTATCTGGACATGGCAGAAGCAAGGATGGCTGGCAAGGACAAACAGTACAGAAGCTATAATTAATCGTCTTGGTGTAAATTACATTTATATACTGTATGTTTCCTTTTCTTTTTCTTATAATGCATTTATTCCTATTTCTTAGCCCTTTTCTGGATTTTGTACAATGTTGCTTACCATGATAAAAGAATGGAACAATGAGAGATATATGTACATGTATAAAATACATATTTTAGATTTATATTATTTAGGCCGAAATTCAGTGGTCTCTGGAAAGAAACCCAGAGGTCCCAGGATTGTCGGGATCTCTCAGTCTAAGAGCAGAAAGAGAGGATGTTCCAAAACCAAGTGCCATTTAGTTCCTGCTGAAACTTCTACAACACTTGATTTACCTGTGTTGCAGTTTCAACTTTTGGAGACGCAAAAGGGTGATAGTATGGAGACCTCTCTCTCGGTGTGCTTGATAGGTAATGCACTGGTAGAATCTAGGACTCTTCCATATCTCTGGCATACCCACATAATGGGAAAATTATGCCCGCTCTCAACAAGAACAGCAACAATGGCATTGGCTGTTTAAATTGTAAGGTTTTTTTTTTAAGTCATGACCCAAATTTTCAGTGGCAGGACTTTGAATTCCTCAGAGGCTCAGCACTTTTTTCATTAAAAGATTGATTAGAAAGTCAAACTGCATTGCCATTGTATCTCTAAAGCAAATAAGAAAAAAAAAAGTGCAGCAAAACTTAAAAATTGATGTAAGATCATATTTTATGTGTATCTACTTAGGAAAAATAAATCATCCAGTTTTAACCAATCCTCCTTCTATATTGACATGTCCCCACAGTTCCAAAAGATCTCCCTCAGCCTCCAAGAATAGCTTCAGGTAGTAGTTATGGTGCTGTGTAAGGAGGCTTTTAGACCTGATTAGTAACAGGATAGTCCTGCCAGTGAGGAATCTAGAAATTATGTGTACTGTATATGTGTATGTGCATATATTTATGCATGTGTTTGTGTGTATGAGTATCTCTCTGTGTGTATCATTAGACAATCTCATAAGCATGTTATATGTGATATTGAAAGCTATGATGTTATGGGACATTAATTTGAACTCAAATGTATTTATTTCAAAGGAGTGTAAGTAAAGACATTTCCAGGAATTTTTACTACATGTCTATAATTAGATTGACACCTGTATGTGAAAATGCATATTTTGGTCAAAACTTCTGGTTTCACTGCTCCTCTCTGTACACTCTTAGTAGATAAAGACACTGCAGTCCTAAAGCCACTTAGCTTTTTCTCAGTGAGAATTCTGAAAAAACATGTATAACATTCGATGTACGTTAATGACTAGCTTTTAGCCAATATATTGCTTGATTTTTTATTTTTTTTCCACTAAAACTGCTGAAGGACTTCATGGAGATACAAGGTAGTTTCTTTCAAGCATTTATGAGATTAAAATGAAATGAAAGAACTCTTGTCAATACAATGCAAGCACCACTACTTTATCTTCCACCATAAAAGCAAATGAAATATAATAACTTGAGCTTTAACTTGATATAATAACTTGAGCTTTATTAGAAACCCTTATTCATCAAGCCTGAATGGTAGGAAATGCATTGTAAGAGTGCAAGTAGACTAACCAAGAAAATAATACTTTGTTCCAACTTTGTGGTTTTATATATCGTATAATTACATTGTTGTACTTTATTCATTATATATCTTGAGCACAGGGAGTAGGAAAGGCAGAGAAAAAAAATTGTGGAAAGGGCAGTGGAAAAAAATATCCTAAGGAATTTGCATATGAGGTTCTTATAATCCACAGCCAATATTGCCAGTGATTATGAATCATGAAAACCCATTTTGGTGGCAGAAACTCCCCATTCTGGTCTAGACAGATCAAGCATCTGATTCAAGATAAGACAGTTTTGATATGATCAATTTGATATTTTGAGACTACTGCAGTGGTGTGGTTTGTACCAGACTCTTTTAATTTAATTAATTAATTAATTGATTTTATTTTTAAATTTTCAGTTTTATTGCATCAATATTCTGTCTTTTGTCTTTGCAGTGAAGGCTGCAGGCCTGAGTTTATTCTCATAATAAGTACCCTATGAAATACTCCCATGGCTGAGGATGATCTTGAACCTGGTCTTCCTGGTTATAGTCCAAACCTTAACCACTACACCATACTGACTCTTTTAATGTTCATGTAAAACATTTCCAATGTCTAGCATAGAGTTCAGAGAATAACTAAAGAGCAAGGAGTTAAATTCTTCAACATTAAAGAAGTAAAAAAAAAAAATGAATATATGCATGTTCATATTTGCCTTTCCCTCCAAGCGACTGGATTCAGTGAGTCCATTCAGGCCATGTTTCTCCTTTTTAACTACAGAGCTGTAAATTATTGGCACAGATTTATGTGATAGAACTATGGCCTGCTTCACTTGAAAGTCCTTTTCGTTTGTTGATTTTTGTCACTGACATAGATTTTCATGCACACAATGTGATTTTTATGCAAGCATAAGTTTATTGCTTCTGAAATTCTCATATATCCCTAGGCTATTTTGAGATAAGTGACTCCAACAATATTTTGTTACACTCTTGTGGACATGTTTGTTCACTACTTAGAAAATGATTCTAGCCATTAAAAGTGTTTCTCAGCCTGGATGAGCTTTTTCTCTCTCTGTCTCTACACTTTAACAACAACAAAAGTTAGAAGCAGCATAAATCATGTAAACCTCTGGGTTGGCCCCCCAGCATTTTGTTCTTTCACCAAAGAGCTGGAGGAAGTAACATACACAGGACTGAAGCTGAGCACCAACCCTCATTATGTCTTTTAATCTGTCATGTTAAAGGCCATTGTAGAGCAGTCAGGGGGATACTTGGTGTAGCACACTTTGGGAGTTTTATTTGCTAAGTGTGAAATTATGTAACTGTCAAAGGGGAGAAGAGCACTTCCAGTTAAGCAGATATTGTCACACTGTTAACTAGAACCTAACAAAAATGTCTGTTAATCAACTGATGTGCACTTCTACTCACACTATTTTCTGTAGAAGAGTGTTTCTCTTGACAGGCATGAAAAACAGTCAGGCAATAACTTACTGATTCTACTCAATGTTATCAGAACCATGGCATTTATTAAGCCCTGAAAAAGAATGATTTATATCTTGACACATCCTGGCCTCATTTAATGGTGGGTGATCCTCTGTCTATCCCAGGAAATGGCATATTAAAAAAAATTAAATTATATGTTTAATTATATGCATGCCAGTTACATCACTAATGATATCCATATGATGGGCCTCAAGTAAATATATTTTATTACACCCCTAATGCTGTTACTCTGCTTTCAGACATAGGACTCCTTGGAAATAAAAATCTTGTTTCAGAGAAAGCTTGGAAGATGTAGTGCTTAATACAGTATTTATTTAACTGTCCATAATTAGTACTGGCCAGATGTTCAACAGCTGATCATTTCAAGTCAGCTAGTTCATCCAGGAAGCCAGTAAGGCCTGGCTGATGTTATATGCCTGTTACCTGAAGCATAATCTGAGCAACTGTTAGTTGGATTATTGATATGCCTGTTAGTTCCTGTTGAATTGCTGCCCTTTGCAACTCCATTATCACCTTGAGGTTGATTGGGAACAATCAAACTCCAATGTGTTTTGTTCTAACAGAAGAGACATCATACAACTGTTCACAAACTTATGAACGCTCCTTACTGTCCACTCAGTGTCCATTCAGTGTCCTTATCTTCCTTGCTGCCAGCTAACCTGTACCTGCTAATCTACAAGTTGCTATCAGTCCCAGAGCCCCTTTTCTCTATGCACTAATAGCTGGGAAAGCAAGAGACTGCTGCCTCATTGTCCAGCTGCATATCAGTCACCAATTCCACCTGCCCGCACAGCATTCTTTAATAGAATGGCCTCCATGTACGAAGGACTCATTTGGTGGCTCTTGGAACCCTTTGATCCCATGGCTGGCTTTAGGGCCATTACTCAATATCTTTGGGCATCTTTTGTCTCTTTCAAAAGAGAAGTGGACAAGAGAGTGGTTTTGTCTTGTTTTGTTTTTTGGATTGCAGAACGGCATACTGCAAAGACTATTAAAATCACCTTATTCTTCTTTGATGGTTGCAGATTTCATTAAATAATGGCATTTAACTGTTCCAAGTATCTAATGAAGCTTCACTCTTACAGGAATTTACCAGAACAAAAGGATTATTAATTGCTCTAAGATTAATTCAATCCTTATAGTGATCTTCTTAAACAATGAGATTATAGACCAGGTGGGATATCTACAGAAAGCAGTCTCCACTTTAATGACCAGCCTTATAACAGTTCATCAAATTTACAGATTACAACTCTGACAGCTGTGTCTGACAGTATATTATATTGGTCATTCCACTAATGCATTTTGCTTTTCTACAATGATTAGAAAAGCAGCTATTAAGGTTCTAGGTTGTTGTAAAGCTTTGCAGCAGTAGCTTGCAATAACACACTGAAGGATTATGACACAGCTAAGCAACCAAAGCTTTTTTTCCCCTCTCAAACCTACCCCTATTGGTCTCAGCATGTTTCTCCTGGACTTCCAGATAAAAGATTAGAAATTCTGCATTTTTCTTTTTACTGTCCTTAAAGCATCTTTTTCATAACTGTCTAAATTTTGAGAATGAAGTCTAAAGAAGAAAAGGTTTAGGAGTTCAAGAAAGCAGTTTGCATTAGCCATCTAATAAGCCAGTATCTCTCAATGCTATCTCAATATCACAATATTCAGCTGTATAGTTGTTAAAACAGTTTAGAAAACACAGAAATGAGATATGCTGCAATTAAGAGTTCCTCAGCACCTCCACATTGATTTCTTTCTAGATCAGTTTTGTGTTGAGGGAGTGGACAACCTGACTCTTTAAAAAGGAGCAGACCAAATCAGGATGGGAAGTAAAGAAATAGAGAAGTTCGATATAATGGAAATTGAAATAATCTCACCTTGCTTTCTTTACTGGATGGATTCATGAGTAAGATCTGATACTTTATGTGATCTTTGATAGAATTTGTCTATTCAGGAGAAAATGGTGAGCAATGGCTCCTAAACAAAAATAGAATTTCAGTAGCACCACTAAAATTCAAAAGACTGTTTTAACTGCCTTGTTGAAAACCACAGCAAAGGGACCAAGTGCATTTCTGGGGTCAGAATGTTCTAAATGTTGGGTAAGGTCTACCTTTGGGTCCATGTCCCCCTTCTTCTCATGGGGCCAGGACTCCAAGTATCCCCTCCACTAATAATTATACAAGATGGGGAGAAACAATTTGGAGGAGTTAGTTTTTAAAATAACCCAGGGCTGGGGGGTGTATGACTTTCTAGATTAAATTATACAGTTCAGTTATTGATAAGATATTAACCAGACTTGAGATGTTGCCCTTGAGATGTTAGTGAACAGTATGATTCCCAACGCTGCAGCCAGCATGGTCAATTATATAGATGTGAAAAAAGGTTAGCATCCAGTGGCTCCTAGGTTTTGCCTTCACCACAACATCAACTTTATTACCTGACCCTGCTATTTTTCTAGCAAACCTTTTATATAGAGAGCACTTAGCTTTTTATATGGCTAATCGTTGTGCTCAATAGCCTGGGGAACTCTTTCAGAATGGTAAAACAATATAGAATGCTGGTAATGGCCTTTCTGGTATAGCAGCACACAAGACCTCTAAATACTGATAACTCTAGTTAAAGTTAATGGTCCCTTAGAACTTCAAAATGTACTTCACTGTCTGACCAGGAGTTCTAGTTTCAGAGATCCTCTACTTCTTCAGTGGTATAAACTACACTCAGAAGTTGTGTGTTGCTCCCTATTCTGTAGCAAGTTCAGCTACAAGACTTCAAGAATTATTGTATGTTAAGGCACCCAATTAAAAAAGTTCTAAAACCAAGTATTTGTCTTTTACTGAATAGCTTTCCAAACCTTGTATCATATGTAACAGAATGTGTTTCATTAAAATGACAGAGAAATGTCCTTTATGACAGTTGAACAGTATCAAGAGGAGAGCTACCAAGACTTCCAGTAAAATGGTGATCTTCTATGACATAATTTGTTTTCCCCTTCTTCTGTGAGATGTGAAAACAATTCTTTGGACTGTTAGTAAAGAGATATGGAAAGCAGGTACTATACTTTTTATGCCAATTTTGGGAAGATAATATTCCTCATAAAACAGGAGGCAGTCTTCTTCCCTCATGGACCAGCCAACTTCTCAAAAGCCACTGTGCTTCAGTTCTGAAGAAGCTGTGGAAGAACTCATTGTGGCTGTAAGTAAGAAATTACTGTTCCTCATCAGGTGGGGACTTTGACTGAAATCCAAGGCAAACGGGAGATGTACAGAGAAAGATTTTAACTCTACGTATTCATTTGAGTTTCTGATATTGTTATGAGAATTAACTGAAGATGCAGATAAAATAGAAATACTGGGGAAAATTATGATATTTTTAAAAAGATTAAAGAGCCTTGGTTGAATTTTATGTGGATTAAAAGTTTTAGGGTCAAACATGCAGGAGAAATATTACTGTTGTTGTTGTACTGTAGTTTTTATTGTTTGTGTTATGGAGAAATGTTTTTGACAGCTCTTAATTTTAGATCATTACATGGGGCTGTCCTTCAGCACCATCCAGAAGCTTCACTTGGTCCAGAATGCAGTGGTGTGGGTAGTTATGGGTGCATCTCATTATGCCTATGTAACACTGTTGCTCTATGAGCTGCACTGACTTCCATTAGGCATCTGGATGTGATTCAAGGTGCTAGTTGTCACTTTTAGAGTCCTACTTAGTATAGGATTGGGTTACTTATGGGGCTGCTTTCTCCCAAGAACATCTGCCTGCCCACATGCTCCCACAGGGAAGGTGTGCTCCAGGTACCTTATTTTAAATCTTGTCATCTTATAGGACCTAAGAAGCATGCCTTTTTTGTGGTTGCCCCTGGAACAATCTCCCACCCAATATATGACAGGCCCAAACTCCGCTCACCTTTAGGAAAGCTGTTAAGACCTGGCTTTTCCTCCAGGCATTCGGGGCCAGTTGAGTGAAGGCCCCTTTTGGTTGTTTTGTAATGGTGCTTGGTTGCCATTTTATATTTTGTATTTTATATTTTTTATACTGTAAAAGTTTTAATGTTATATGGATCGGAGGGGTGTGGATTGTTTTTTTTGTTTTTTGTTTTGGTTTATTGTTAATTTTTTTTGTGCCAGAGTCACATTGTGCCACAGTCACATTGTTTGAATTTGGCAGCCTTATACATTTACTACATATATACATACATACATACATACATACAGGTAGTCCTTGCTCAACAACCACAATAGGGACCAGAAAATTTATTGTTAATCAGGGTGATCATTAAGCAAAACATCAGATTACCACACCCAATTTTACCACCTTTTTTGCGGTGATTGTTCAGCGAGTTACCATGGTTGTTAAGTGGATCACGTAGTTGTTAAGTGAATTACATGGTCATTAAGTGAATCATGTGGTTCCCCATTGATTTTGCTTGCCAGAAGCCAGCTGGGAAGGTTGCAAATGGTGATCACATGACCCCAGGATGCTGCAACCATTGTAAATGCCAAGCACCTGGATTGTGATCACATGACCATGGAGGCACTGCAATGGTCATAAGTCTGAGGACTGGTCATAAGTAACATTTTTCAGTGCCTTTGTAACTTTGGATGGTTGCTAAATGAATGGTCATTAAGCAAGAACTACCTGTACATACATACATATGTACATACATATTTTTGGTTCACATGTATACAAAATAATATTAGCTGGGGTTTCTAATTTTATTTTGCATCTTCTGTTGGATTGGAACAAGATATTGTAGGGGGAAATTATTGCTGGAGTCAGAATGATCTTCACATAAATATTTAGGAATTTATTTTATTGGACATATGGAAAGTTAAATCCAATAAACAAGAGTATACTTTTCATACTACCCAGTATGAAAATGTTCTAGACTAGAATATATTTTTAATATTCCAGTCTGTGATTAACTTTGATAAACACAACATTGGTTCAGTTTCAATTTCTGATTGTACACCAGTGGTAATGTCATTGGTCCTGGAAGGAAAAAAATCCAGTTGGTAGAAGATGGTATTTTAATGTTTCATTAAACCTCAGAAAATCCTGTTTGTTGAACTATAAAAGAAAGATATATGTATTGTTTTTCCCCAAAAATAAATAGAGAACTTACTAACATGGAATTGTGTGGGATTCATTTGAAACATGTATTGAGGAAAGATCACAGCCTATGTCTCTGGGGGGAAAAAAGAGAATGACATTGTCTAAAGCTAGAAAAGAAGGTAAAAGGACATCAGAAATCATACTTTTGAAGTGTATTACACTTTCAGGTTACTTAAATTGGAGGTTGATCAATTACATGCTTTTATTACTAAATATTCATTCAGATGTATTAAACAAAACTACTGAGAACAGGTAGGAAAATCTAGTAAATCACTGGATTCTTGACTGAAACAGTAGAAAGAAAATACCTACTCTAGGAAATTCTTTGGGATAATCCATAGGGACTATAATGACATTAATTTTCAATTTATGGAGTTTAATAAAACTCATATTATGTGAATAATGGTATTATATACCATTGAACAGATGAATGCCTTTTTAAATGTAATAAATCTGCCAAAATTTCAGTTGTCCATTTAGCTGTACCTTTAATTTTAAATTTTAAATTAATTTTAAAATAGATATTTTATATTATGGAAACAATGACACATGGCAAATCCTGGGCCAGATGTAGAGTGATATAAAAATTGTAAGGAGAGCTTGGCTCCTATTTTGTTAGACGTATATAAGAAATATTTTGAAAAGGTATTGCTACCTTCACCATATTACCGGACTTATATTATTTTGAGAGCAAGAAAGCACCTTATGGTTTGTGTGAGTTACTGTCTTATATCTTTGTCAAATTTTTGATGCTGATTATAACAGCCACTTTGACACAAAGGCTACAGAAGGTCTTGCCTTCAATAATTCATCCAGCACAGTTTGCTTTTTTGAAAAGGTGTCAACTCTTCAATAATATTACATTTTTTGTAGATATATTTGCATTGTATGCCAATAAAAAATGAAATAGATGTTTTGGCATCATTAGATGTGGGAAAAACCTATTCATATGGAGTTTTCAGACTATGTTATGAAGAAAAATTATTTCATGTAGAAATTTCTTGCATAAAATTTACTGTTTTAATTTTGCTGCTGGGGTAATTACCTGTGGGATTATCTCCTTTGTGATCAAAATGAGAAGTATAATGCATAAAGGCTTATTTTAATTCCTTTAATATTTAATTTTATGATTAATAAGACAATGTAGTGAATCTGAGGAACTCATGGAGTAGAAACAACAAACTATGTTGTTATGTGCAGAAGATATATGAAGATGATGATGATAATGGTTTGCATAATGATAATCAAATATTTTTTACCTAGATTTGTCAGACTGTCACAACAATATAGTAAATACCCTGGGTACACAATAAATTATAGTAAATCTAATATTATACTAAACAGCAAAAGTAGCTATGGATATGTGTATAAAAACTAAGCTTTGTTTACTGTCATGGTTCTATTAAAAACTGGGGGAATCATTATTCCTAGAAAAAGAGTTGTTTGGTGGAAATAAATATATCAAATTGTATTACCAAGATAAGACAGACAGTTTGGTGTAATAGTTAAGGCACCAGGCTAGAACCAGGAAACTGTGAGTTCTAACTGTGCCTAAGGACTAGAGGGAACATTAGTACATGTGCTATGGGGAGGTTGACTGGTAATTCCTTTTTAGTTAGGTTTTATTATAATGTTGAATCATGTTCTTGAGAAAGCTGAGGTTTAAAGATACTAATATGTTGCTATATTATGTTTCAAATATCTGAAATTTGTCCTTTGAATGAAGAATTTTAAATATATCATGCCTAGACTGTTGTAAAAAACAGTGATTGACTACTCTTGAAAGATGAGTGTGCTTTGAATCTGATTTTCACAATTATGCAACATCTTCACAACATATCTTCAACCTTTTTTCCCCCTTCCCTATTTATAGGTAACTCTGTTTGGAAAGTATTTTACTTCACTCCAAATTTCAGTCCCAAAGACTCTAATGGCTGCTACAATTATCACGTGTGCTTCTGTCATGGACAGTTTGTCACACAACATGATCCACCACTACTTTTTGATCTCTCCAAGGACCCAGAAGAAAACAATCCACTGACACCAGAAACTGAGAGCCACTTCCATGAAATCCTTCAAGCTGTTCGCCATGCAGTAGACAACCACACCAAGTCAATACTTGCTGTTCCCAACCAGTTTTCACTGGGACATATCCTGTGGAAGCCCTGGCTTCAGCCTTGCTGTTCTTCCTTACTCCAGTTGTGTAACTGCAACCATGAGTCATGAGAAAACAAAACTTTGTCTAAAGCCTGACATCACCAATGAGCAATTCTTCATGTGGTTTAGGAATAAACAAAGGAGTAGGAAAAAATGTCAATTTTTGATAAGAGCATGTGGTAATTGTATTTCCTTAACATTTATAGCAGTTATGCTCAATACTAATATAAGGGTTATTAGAATTGTATTAAAGAGGGCTCAGTCATTCTTGCAGCCCCAGCAGAAGGGGATGACGGTGAGACTACAGTTTTGCTAAAATCCACAGAAGATGGATTTTTAATTTTTCTGAGTAAAATGGACATTTCTGGAAATAGGAGGTCAGTCTTTCTCTTTATTGCAGTCTGCTTCCTTTATCCCACAATGCATATGGAATATATTAAATTATGACATAGCATTTTTTCCAGTGTAGCATTGTGGGAGAATACGGCAGCTCATGTGGGCCCATCATGAAACAAAGTAATCATGCAAACATCTCCAGATTAAATTCTTTTTAACCTGAACATGAACACATTTTTTTCAAAAGAAGGAGAAAGCATGACAAGTTTCTTCCCATCCCCATTTCCTGAAAGGAATGCAAAACATCATTTTGAAAGCACTCTGAATCTTACTGTGCTATAATTTAACTGGGTCATAAATCTGTAACTACTTCAATAGTGCACAACCTAAGGTCCTAAGGCTGCACATGGGCCCCAAGAATTTTGCAGAGCACTAAATTGCAATTTTAATATGTAAGAAAGGGGAAGTAATTAAATAAAATGACTAGATGGGAATCATATTATGAAAATCATATTACAATATTTGTATATTATATATAAATATAAATGTATGTGCTGCTAGAGTCAGGTGGCATATAAGTTTAATGAATTAATATTATCTGTCCTTAATTTAGATTAAATTTAAAAGTAATTAAATTGTCATCAGATTTAGATTTTGTCCTGATCACACGTATTACTCTACCCAGTGCACACGCTGAGAATCCATTAGGTGCAACCTAGTATATCATTTGAATGTTAAATGGAGCTCATAGATTGTTGTTGTTTAGTCGTTAAGTCGTGTCCGACTCTTCGTGACCCCATGAACCATATTGCGCCAGGCCTTCCTGTCCTTCACTGCCTCCCTGAGTTTGCTCAGTTTCATGCTCATTGCTTCAGGGATGCTATCTAACCATCTCATCCTCTGCCGTCCTCTTCTCCTTTTGCCTTCAATCTTTCCCAGCATCAGGGTCTTCTCCAAAGAGATCTCTCTTCGCATTAGGTGGCCAAAATATCTGAGCTTGAGCTTCATTATCGATCCTTCCAATGAGCAATCAGGGTTGATTTCCTTTAAGATTGACTGGTTTGACCTCCTAGCAGTCCAGGGGACTCTTAAGAGTCTTCTCCAGCACCACAGTTCAAAAGCTCATAGATACAGTTACTTTTATTTAAGCATATACAACAAACTGTTCCTGCCTCTTTTAGTGTTATGTAGTTTCTGGATGCATATTACTGAGTTCAAATGACCAATCCTTTATGTATTAGTTCAAGACCGGGAAAAGTAGTCATCAACATGCATGTGAGCTCAGCCAGCAGATGCAATGAACAGGAACAGAGATGTAGTCCAGTGACATTTGGAAATCCAGAGACTCTTTATATTAATAGATTAAAATAAAGCCACGTTCTAAAATTTTGATATTTTAGACTCTTCTAAATATAAATATTAGCATGGACCTTATGCAGATGGAATCAGCTAAGGATTTAACACACTGATGTGAAGGTGAAATTCCAAGGTATGTCAACCTTGTTAGGATGAAGCTACAAGAAGCGGTCCAGTCCCCTACGTAGGTGGAAGAGCTGTTCTAAATGTTTTCTTCAAAGCACATTTTGAAGTTCGGCTTCACAGATTTCATTATCCAATGGATAGGTTTACCACAAAGTATTCTACGTCAACATTGCTATTCAAGGAGAAGATCCATTTTTCATCACATATTCATTCCCTTCACTGATGTCATCTGACTCACAGGTTTAACAAATGCATATTTAATGTTGAGTCAACCATAATGCATAATATTATCATCCATTATTATGCATAATAGAAAAACGTAGCTACAAAGAGTCCAATCCCATCAAATCCATGCTATATTACAGAGGTGCAAAAAGTTCAGGCCTGGTGCTTCATACCCCTTCTGTGTCCCCTGGAGCCCAAAGCTAAATTTAAGCTGTTTTTCATTTTGTTGGAGATTTAGGTGCAGTACAAGGTGATAAAATGAGTGATTGATAGGTCTAAGACATCCACAGTCTTTGAACCACCTCAAGTATACTCAGAAAACAATTCCTAGCCCCACTCACTTTTGGAAGGTGGCTCTTCATATGCTACAGAAAACTTTGCATAGTCCTTTGCATGGAAATTGTTTGTTCCTACTGTATTATTTTCGCTAACTTCTTCTTTTTCCAGTAATGTTTTAAAGATTTTTAAGAACTGGGGCAAGATAATTTGCTGTCCGAAATGGACAGAATGCTCCAAACTCATGTACCGAATGCAAAGAAATTGTAGCTGCCACTTCACCAATATTCCTCACCCAAGCACTTCACCTGCATTCTGACTGAAGTGACTCTCTTCTGTTGCTTTCATAGTTTGAAAAAGTAGGAAAAGTATCAACATAGGATTACAATTAATGTGTTCTATTAGATCTATTGGCCATGTGGCTCACAGTATTATTGCTAATTAATTGCTAATTCAATGTTACAATTTTGAAGCACTTCATGCTATAGGCATGAGACATGCTAAAGTATTAAGTATTAGCTTGTACATTATCCCTAAAACCCTAATTATTTGTAGGCTTCTTACCTGTCAAATGTGAATCATTTAAAACTTTGGGTCATATGTGTAGTCTTTATTATTATTAATTTACTTTAATTGCTTTTAAATTAATAACACATACAAAAAGAAACAAAACACAAATATAAGTGTAATGCAAATACATACATTCTCAAAAAAATGGTTAAAATTCTTAAAAGGAGTGAAAAAATAACAGAAAAAAGAAATTATTAATTTCTAATGCACTTACATAATTATCATTCTTTCTAACCTACTGTATTTTACATAAATGAGTTCCATGTTTTATTATACTTGTCTATACAAAGTCTACATCTATAAGTTTTTCGCTCATAGGTGGAAAGTATAATCAGGTATTAAATCCATAGAGTGAATGGGACCATACATTTATCATTCCAGAGCTGCAATAGCAGTCATTTGGCAATAGTAAGGGCACGCAGAATCCATTTATGTTGTCCAGTTGTCAAATTCCATGTACTAGTTATATAATTCAAGAGAATATTATCCTCTGAAAATTTCAGCTTTTGTCACACAGTCATATTTATATAGCCCATTAGTTTCTCCCAAAACTTAGTATGTATAGGACATTGTAAAAACATGTGTTTTATGGAAGCATTAACCTTATTACCTATTCGCCAAAAGCTGTTTTAGACAATCCCATAGTTGTAGTCTTTGATATTTAATTCTTAGAGCACTTAAGTGCAATCTTAGTATGTTTACTCTGAATTTCAAAGGGATTTATGTAATTTACAGAATTGTAACTATATCTGTAAACTACAGCTATATCATTGATAAAGTGTAATATAACGAAGGTTGTAAAAATAGAACATTAAATAAGACTATGCATATCAATGAATATTTATTAAAATAGAATACTGTTAATAACTTATACACTATGTTGGATTATAAGATTCCTGTGTGCTCACATGAGATCTTGATCAAAAATCACAAGATGTTGCAAGAATTGACAATCTTATTCCCCCAAGTCAGTGTTCAGGAAAAGAAAAAGAAAAGAGCACCAAAGCCATTGTAGGAGGTTTCATGGTGGCACCCAGAACTGAAAAAGTTTCCAGCTCCAGGCAAAGGAAAATCCCTTGGTTGTCCCCATATTGTCCCATATTCAGTGTATATCAGCCTTTTTTATTTGGGGTCTCTATATGTGCTGGAGTTTTCTTTCCTTATGTTTATCATACTGAGTAGGAACTCTGGAGATTTGGGAAAGTTGAAAAGAGATCCTCCTTCTCCTTCTCTCCTTCTCTCCTTCTCTCCTTCTCCTTCTCCTCCTCCTCCTCCTCCTCTATCTGGAACAACCTGGGACCATCTGGATATGGTCAGCTTCCAGAGGGTGGCATTTGAGTGGAAAAATTAAAGCATAATCTGAAGCAGAGAATGGCCAGACAAGAGATCTGCATGTAGCCAGGAATCAAAGAGCTGTAAATAATGTAAGAGTTTTGCATCTGATGCTAAACATCAAACACAGGGGTCATTTTTCTTCTCAAAAGTCCAACCATTTTTCTTTTCTTTTGTTTAGTGTACTTCTGTTCAGTATACCTTTTTTTGTTATTCTTTTTTCAGTTGTTACTCTGTGCATACCGTATCGTACTATAAAAAGGATACACACACACACACATACACACTTGATATCACAAAGCAGTTGCCTGATAACAGAGATGGTAGATGTATAATGCCATTGCAACATAGGGTGGTCATTCATCTTCATTTCCTTGCTTTATTTAATCAAAGGATATACTTAATACATTTGGCCAAGACGTTTGTTTACTCTTCTTGCTAGAATTATAAGTGTCTTCCTGCTGTTAGTAGTGAATAGATGCATCAGACATTTAAAACTGCTTTCTGGTCCTCTGTATTGTGGCTTGTTCCCCTTATGTCTAACAAGAGTAAACAACAGGCATTTCTTTGAAAAAGTTGTTTCCACTTTGAAAACCTTGCTGCCACTTTCTGAAGCCAGTAATGAGGCAAAGTATGGAATTGCTTCACCTTTACATTATTCCCTGTTGGAAAATAGATAACGTAATAGAACATGAAGATTTTTAAAAAGTTTTAAAATCATTAGGTGCTTGAGTGTGTAGCATATGAATAAGGCATTCTTGTACTGCTGGTTTAGTTAAACAATTTTTAGTTTCAAAGTCTCTGCAGCAGCTGTACAACTTCATGCTGTAGATTTCAGCCATGAAAATACCCAGTCTCCATGTATCTCCACAACTTTCTTATATGACCATTGCCAGAATTGGGAGGAACCTCCAATCTAGATCAATGGCAGCTGGAAAAGTGCTCTGCCAGATGTGCTGCAGTTGATGTAATGTTTGATTAGTTGATCTAATGTCTGGTAATTTAGACTTTTGGAAAGGGACTTCCAGGTTAGGCATAAAGGGGTAGAGGACTTTTTCCAGACTGCCCTAGCATATAAATAATTGGCAGCAGATGTGACTTTAACCATTCTGCTGCCAGCTTTTCCCATCCACCCTTCCTAAAAAATTATATCAACAAAGTAGCATGCTAAGGTTCTGCATGATTGCTATTGGGTGCAAAGTGCATTTGCTCCTTGTTACGATGGACTGATGCGCTCGCCATGTTATATAAGTGCCCATTCATCTGGATACAGTCTGTGGCTTTCTATTCTTCTAATTTGGAGAGCAAGTATTTCCCAGTGAGATAACAAAGCTAGAAGGAAGTGACATTAGCTTGTTTTTAAAAGAGCATGGAAAAGAAAATTATTCATATAGTACAATCAGAACACCGCCATGGAGGTGCCCCTATTCAGCCACAAAAATAAAAGGTTCCCCCCACCCAGTCTGGTGTCATGTGAGAGCCTTTGAGCATGCTCAGATTTCATGGGCTGTTTTTAGTTCCCTCACCATTTATGATTTGCTTCTGCAAACTTTGGAATCTTCTCTGACTGTTCTGAATGTCATTATCTTTTGCCTTGATAATGATTTTTGCTAAACTTTTAAGAGCTGAGAAGGTATACATAGCTAAATAATGTTCATAAATAATCTGAGTCCTGCTTCCATTATTATTTAAAAAATACCCATAAGGTTTAGTTATTTATGGATTTAGAAGGCATTATAAAATATTTCTAATACAACACATCTAAATTAGTCAGTTCAATACATACTACCTGTTGTTTGATTTATATAATTTGTTCTAAAATAATTTAGACTTTTCTACCCTTTCATCATAAAGCAAAATGTTTTAGTATTAAAATGAATACAAACAGAAGATCAGTGAGTTGGTATCAACCACTTTAGAAGCAAGTAATTTAGTTGTGATATAGTAATATATTTACTTTAAGAGGGTTTAGTAAGAAAATATATTTTAAGTCCACCTTTGAGCATTCTAGAAAATACTTAATTCAATCATTGCTATTGTGGTAAACCAAGGATTGATTTTTTTGTAAGTATACAAATAATTGCTTTGGTTTCATGCTAATGAAAAGACTTTACAAAGCTATTTTCTATACATAAGTATTTAGTACTTTCTTTCATTGTTTTCAGACCTTTTTAAAGTATTGTAATAGAGGTTAAGAAAACTAACACTGCATCTATTGCCATTTGACAATGACTTTGCAAGAGTCAATCATAGATGAATAGATTGGCAACATTTGATTAATGTCCTTGTCTGTGTAAGTTTTAAGCTCTAGAGGGATCATTAAGAATAGGAAATCAGGCCTAGAACCTTTCCATCAACGACATATGAAAAGTGCAACCATTCATTGTCACCTCATCATTCATCACGCTTTTAAGAAACATATTATTTTGCTGAAGGACTAAGTTGGTGTTCCAGCCATCTTCATTCAGATGATCGCTAAAAATGAATGCTGATCCTTTCAGAAGCAATGAGATTTATGCAGTGGAACAACAATCCTCTTTAATTATCTTTCAATGAGAAACTGCCATGACTTGGCGTCCCTGGAAGCTAGGTGGCATTCTACTTTTTCTGGAAATTCATGACAATGACAAAAGTGTTTTCCCCAGGCTTAAACAACTGTATGCATGAGAGTGTGCAAGAAAATTATATTTAATTTTCCCCCTTTTGGTTTTAAATAAAGCAGCATTGGAACATACCAGGGAACAATAAATCTTTGAGTTTTGTTTTTTAATTGACTGACATTGTCTCCATTCTTGTTATACTAATCACAAAATTAAAGAAACTTTTTGTAGGTTTTTAAGTTCCTCTGATTATGCATCTTTGTACACTGCCTTATGTGGCCTTCATCTTTACCAACAGAACTCTTTTGCCATCCTCCACTCTGTGACCAAAATATGAGATGAATTAATAATAAAAGGGGAGCTGTTGTTTGAAATAATGCCTCAGTAGGAACTAGGATTTTCATACTATCAAATCAATATACTTACATGAATACTCACTGAGAATTATCTGTGTGTTTTGTCCATTTAGTCTCTTGGATTAATAGAAATTAATTGCATCTCTCTTTTGTTTTGTTTTTCAAACCAGAGTCACATTGTGAGATGTTAATGACTTTGGTGTACACAGAGAAAGTGAGCTAGAGGCTGTCCTTTAATAAGTAGGCAGATAATGACAGAGTAGTACCAAAAGACTCCATTTACAATCCACACAGTCTAAAATAGTGGCATTGGTGTAAATAGCACTGATCTAGAGTGAATTTACTGTGGATTGTAGCTTACAGTTCTAAGAAATTATAATAACTTGCATGCTCTTGAAATAATTATGGAATATATTATTGACAGAATTTTGAAGAAGGCCTTCAATTATGTAGGTCAAGCAATTTGTTTTTAAGGTCATTCTCATCATTCTGTATGCCAACATTTTAATTGGGGCACTAAGATAAGTTATTTTAAACAGCATAGAGTTTGGCCAGTAGTAAATTAAGATCTTCTAAAATTTATATTAGCTGTTAACATTAATTACAAACAGGAGTTATGGAAGAAGACCTGTCACATTTTTTTTTCTTCCAATAGATGCCATCCATCCATTCATCCTGACATTCTGCTTGTTAGCTGTCTATTTAAATTTGTTATACTTATCACAGAAACAAAGATTCATGTTTCTGGCTATCAAGTAATTGGAAGATTAGGGCTGTAATGGAATTGTGCCTTGACAAAATATTTTCTCTTATGAAAATGGATCATAGTGTCTCAACATGTTGAACAGTCACAGAAGTACAATGAAGAGTTAAGACTGGGACAATTTTATCTCTGTCTCTATCTCTCTATCTCTCTATCTCCCTCCCTCCCTCTCTCTCTCTCTCTCTCTCTCTCTCTCTCTCTCTCTATCTCTATCTCTATCTCTATCTCTATCTCTATCTCTATCTGACTTATAGTGTATGGCCACCCATCTTATGTACCATAAACCTGCAACAGCAACAATAAAGAGACAAAAATTAAATAAATAAATAGGAAAATAAAACAATAAAGAGACAATAAAAATGGCATCAAAAATTCCCATCACCTCCATACAGCAACTTTTAGGCTTCCAACCTCAACTTAACCCAATACTTAGGGAGAAAGCCAGCTCTTCAAGGCCTTCCAGAAGGCTAGTAAGGAAGGGGCCTCAGGGGGATGCTGTTCACAGGACAGAGACTGCTACAGAGAAGCCATGTTAACCAAGTCCCACCAGATGACAACATTTAAGAGAAGGGGACCCAGAGTATGCCAACCCTATCTGACTGGTGGAACAGGCAGATACCCTCAGGAAGAAGCAGTCCCACAAATAACTCGGACTTATGCCATTCAGAGCTTTAAGGGTAACAGCCAGCACTTTGAATTGCATCCAGAAAGAAATTGGAAGGCAGTGCAGCACCCGCAGCAGCACTGTAATTTGGCAAGCCACAGGGTGCCCAGAACTGCATGCACGATTGCATTCTGAACCAGCTGAAACTTTTGAATAGTTTTCAAGGGCAGTTCCAAGTAGAACACATTGTAGTAATACAGCTGGGAAGTGACAATGGTGTTAGTGATTGTGAGCAATGTATCCTGGTTCATGAGTGGGCTCGATTGGCAAACAATATTAATCTCCCCAACCATGGCTGCCACCTGCTCCTTGAGCAGGAGCTGCAAGTCTAGGAAGACCCCCAAATTGCACACAAACTCTGTTCAAGGGACTGCAATCTTGACAAGAGGCAAAAATGACTGCACCAGAACCAGGGAGACAAAAAGCCCAGAGCCATTCCATCTTGCTACGGTTGAGTCAGAGTTGGTTTCTTACAGCTTCCCAGCATTGGGTCAATACCCGAACAGCATCACCTGGCCAGGTATGCAAATGTATACTGTGAATGAAACCATACCCTGTGCCATCAGATAATCTCCCCAGTGGTCTTATGTAGATGTTAAAAAGATTGGAGAGAGACCCAAGCCATGAGGCACCCCACATTAGAGAAGATTGGGGCTTACCCTCTCCCCCCATTAACACCAAGTAGAAGTAGCCATAGAGGAAGGAAGAAAACTACTTCAAAATAGTGCCACCCACTCCAACCCCTTGAAGCCAGTCTAGAAGAATACTACGGTCAATGATATCAAAAGCCACCAAGAGATACAGGAGGGCAAGGACAGATGCACCACCCCCATCCTGAACCCTCCAGATGTCACCCACAAATGCAACCAATGCCTTCACAATGTTGTAATCCAGCCTGAACTCTGACTGGAAAGGGTCCAGAGAATCTACTTCACCCAAGGATCTCTGAAGCTGAGCATCTATCATCTTCTCAAGAGACTGGACAAAAGTTATCCAACACAATTGGGTCCAAAGATGGCCTATTGAGAAGGAGGCTTACCAACTCTTCCTACAAGGCATGTGGCACCACTCCCTTCTATAGTGAGGTATTAATCACCACCTGGATCCAACCATGTGCCACCTCCTTTACCAGCCAAGAGGGTCACATGTCCTGAACACAGGTAGAAGAGCTAACATTCCCAAGGACCACTTCCAGTTCAAACTCTTCCCAGAAAACCTAGCTCAGAAATGTCCCACTTACCTCCATAGGACCTGCCCAGCTGAATTAAAACTGAAGAAACTAACTGCGTTTGTCACTGTCACTTAAAGTAAAAACTTATTTCTGTGGTCATTTTGTGATCACATACTACCTTGAAAACATATGTGGTGGTGATGCTAAGCATCATTACCTTTTCCCTTAAACAAACTTTTACTGTCAGTTCCTTTCCAAAATATTCCTGTAATATCATGCACATGAAGAAAGTCAGTTGGGTAATTCAGGATTATTTGAAATTTGGGAGGACATTTCCACATCTTGTTCCTGATTGAAAGAAGTTTCAGAACCTTGGCAGAATTGGAGACTGAACTGATTTATCTCCATCTCTGCTGTGGTATAGTGCAATGAAGCCTTCCTTCCTTCCTTCCTTCCTTCCTTCCTTCCTTCCTTCCTTCCTTCCTTCCTTCCTTCCTTCCTTCCTTCCTTCCTTCCTTCCTTCCTTCCTTCCTTCCTTCCTTCCTTCCTTCCTTCTCTGTACCTGTATTACCCCACCAGAGGGAGGTTTTGTAACACCTGTCTTCCTGTGCTTCAGGCCATTAAGAAGAAGACAAAGTTCTTCACAGTAGCCCAGGCAGAACCAGAAAGGGTGAAATTGACCAGAAATTTGCCAGCCCAGGCCTGGGACAGTCAGTGATTTCCAGCACCAGACTATTTCCTTCTCTTTTATTATCATTCATTTGTTCAGAGTGAGGGTGTTAGGATTTTTCTTGTTATAGCAATTCAGAATGGAGCAGAGATTTTCTCTCCTTGTTCTTAGTATTTCAAGATGAACTGACAACAATTACAGACTGCCTTCAAACTGCTTCTGAGGGTTTGATTGTGTAGATGTGCCCTTAGCTGGAGGAACTGTGATTTCCTTCAAGGTCAAGGAAGGAGACAGACGCCATTACATACTTGTTTATAATCACTTCATCAGCTTATGTCTTTTAATAAAAAGTGTTAGCTGGAAAAGTGCTACCCGGGTGCTTCTGATGCTGTGCCATCATAGACCTACATGGGTCTCCTGCTACAATACTTGCTTCTGTGACTCAGCTGGCCCAACTGCTTATCTAGTACAGTCCAACTTGTGAGAAAAAGAGGGTGAAAAATGACAGAGGCAGCAGAAGACACCATGACATGCCATTTCCTGGATAAGCTTAGAACTGTCCCTTCTTCCATGATGAGAGGAACTAAAGACCAAAAGCCCTTTTATTAATTATTAACAAAATTTACATCTATTTATAAGAGAAGGGACATTCTACATCGGGCTTCTTAAATCCTTTCTATGTATTTTTTTTCCAAAATTGAAATAATCTGTTATGAATTTGCCTTTAATGAAGAGGCCTTTATCCTGCAGGGCTGACTGGGGCTGATGTATGTTTTTTACATATAAGCTTTTCAGTTAAGTATTTTCCAATCCATGGTTCTTATTCTTTGCCATTATATTTACTATAGCCTTTATTTTTCTTCAATCAGCTGATTTTTTTTTGGAAGTTCTATAATCAAAATCCTCTCCAATTCCATACAACACACACAAATTTGCACACACAAAGAGACACATACAAACATCTGATTTCTATCATCTTGAACATGCATATGCTGTTCATATATGAGTACAGTGGTACCTCGGGTTACGAACTTAATCTGTTCCGTGACTCTGGTCGCATCTCAAATTGGTCATAACCCGAGGCAAATTTTCCCATAAGGTTCAATGTAAATACGGTTAATCCACCCTCCGAATTTGGTCGCAACTAGAGGCAAATTTCCCTCATAAGGTTCAATGTAAATATGGTTAAACAGTTCTGAAACATATGCATTTTATTTTTAAACCACAAAAACATGAAAAAAAGTACAGTACAGCACAGTATGAAGAGGGAAAATGGGGTGGGGAGGCAGTTATTGTTTGGAGGGAGAGTCCCCCTCCAAAGGGACATCGGGGAGATCTCCTTCAGGGGTTTCCTCTCTTCTTTGCCTCTTAGCTGCAGGCTCAGTTCTGGGGAAAAACCTGTCTAAAGTCAGTTGTTTTTTTCCTGCGTTGCATAACCCTCCAGAAATGAGAGAACACGTTATCATTCATCATCATTATTCTTGCCAAGCCTGCTCTGCATTTTCTTTGGAGCCATGCGGACAAGCACACCAAAAACCTTCCAAAACGCAACAAAACACACCACAAGCCTCACTGAATGTCTCCTTGCTATCACGATCTTGCCCACAGGAAACTGCGACCACGTGGCAGCAAGGAAAATGGCCACGTATCCAGTTCGTAACTCGAGGTGGTTCGCAACCTGAGGTAAATTTTTGGTGCCGGAGCTGGTCGTAACCCGAAAAATTCGTTAACAGAGGCGTTCTTAACCCAAGGTACCACTGTATATCAATCTTGCTAAAGCTAACTTCTGACTAATGACTTTTGTGTGTGTACTTTCAAGTCAGTCTTGACTCCTGGTGACTGCCTGGACAAGTCCCTGCAGTTTTCTTGGCAAGATTTTCCAGAATTGGTTTGCCATTGCCTTCTTCCTAGGGCTGAGATAGTTGGGAAATCTCATTTATTTATTTATCTTGAAGAAATATAATATACCAAATGTACTAAATAATTATCATAAATGTATATACATCTCTTTGTGGTCAGTTGCATATAGTATTGAGCATATATTACATACATCTACTGTATCTGTCCAAAATTGCTATTCAAGTTATCCTGCTGCTACTCAGGGCTACAGCAAGTTATATTTTATATGCACACGTATACAAACAAAAAATGACAACAATTGAAATGTTAAAAGTGCCACAATGAATGAGTGAATGAATGAACATAGCCTAGCAAACCGCAGTGGTGGTCAACCTTTCTCCCTTTTATAAAATATATACCTGCAAAATGAGAGATACAAAAGAGAGCACTGACTCATCTAAACAAATCATCACACAAGAGGAGGAAAAGGTGGCATTAAAAATGGAAAGGCACTTGTTTATACACACCATTAGAAACCTGCTAAGATGAATGTTTGTCAGCATCAGAATAAATCATCCTTCCACAAAAATAAAGCATATTTGGCTCTACACTGAATAGAGAAAAGCATCAACTTGTACATCAATATTTGAAAGATAAAAATATGCTTCCAGATGAGGGTTGTGGAATGACCAAAGACCTAAATAAAGAAGAGAGAGTGGGAAGTGAATGAGAATAGCTAGACTAAAAGGGTAAACAAAGTAAGATACATGTACATATGTAGAAAATGATCTTGATTTAGTGAAAAAACAAACCAGAAAATAAGGGGGAGGGTAGTAAAGAAGCATCTCTTCTCAATTCCCATCACTCTTTATTTACAACTCTTCATTATTTGCTCATTTCATTCTAAATTCTCCAAGTCTTGTTATTAATTATATTTGGTACTAATTTATAGCAGTAGTAGAAATAAGAAGGAAAAATAGATGCATTGGAAAAGATGCTGATCAATCAACAAGGCAGCCAACTGCTCCCAAGTCATCTTCTTGGAACTGAATCAAATGCTGCCTTAAAATCTATAAATACCATGTAGAATTTGGACACATGGGTTACTTTTCAGCCAAATGTTGGAGAATTAAATAGTAGTGCCCCAAAACAGTGTCTGTCCTTCTCTATGCAGATATGGTCACCATCCTTTCTACTTCCCAACTGGGTATGATTTGATCTTTACAGGCTTTTGCACCACTGGAAAAACTTACCATTAACTATGGAAAAACTAAAACAAAACAAAACACTTAGACTAAAAAAACCCTAAAATTATGGTATTCTCAAGAGGCTCCTCCACTCACTACATGGACAACTCCAAAGTGTTATGATCAGTATGCTCTTAATGTACTATTCTCTATGACTGATGGTTAGACTTTTCATTTATTTGTAGAATCTAGTTCTTTCCTTCCCCTTCTGCCTTTCCAATGAATGTTGAAGAGAAAACATGTTTTAGTGAGAAATGAAACACACCATCTGATCATCTGTAGAAAATCCATGCCATGCCATTAGAATCACAAATGCCCCCACTTCTTTACTTAGAATCATACATTAGAAGCGACTTTGGAGGTTTCCTTATTCAAATCCACAGTCATTCCAGGTTCCACTTCAGCATCTCCAAGAGATGATAATTTGTCTTCTGTTTGAAGACCTGCAGCAGAGACTCCATGTGACAGTCTGTAGCACTGGCTAACAGCTTGTGTATTCAGGAAATTTTTCTTGACATATGGCCTGAACTAAGTTCCTTGTAGTTTTAATCCAGTGGTTTTGGTACTGCCCTTTAGGGCAATAGAAAAGTAAACTATTTTATTTGGAAATCCCTCCGATATCTGAAGATGCTATCCTATCTCCTCTCCATCATCTCTTCAGTAATCTAGGCATATACATTTCCATTAAGTGTTCCTCATAGGACTTGGTTTCCTGATCCCTTACCATCTTGGTAGCACCTTTCTGAACTTGCTCCTTACCCTGATTTATAACAAAGAGCGTAAGCAATGTGAATATTTTTTTGTACAACTCAAAACATTGAACAGGTCCTGGTTCAAATGTGGTTGCTTTGGGGGATTCTGTTTCACTTGAATAAGTCACAGGTTTGATCCAAAGCAACTTGCTTTTGTTTGGAATATAGAGTGCGGTCAAATGTGATCCACAACACTACTGACAACATCATTAACATTAAAGGTTTTGCAGCCCATAGATTCTAGGCACTAACATATGAAGGCAGGTAGCTATTTCTAAGTACTTTGAGACACAGATATTGTGAGATTTCTGTTTGACTCTTTGAAAAAGATCCTGGTTTCTTATACTACTGACAGCCACTGTTGGAGGGTTCTCTCAGAGATCTAATGTTTAATTTTGTTCAGTAGGATCCATACTAAAGAATAAATTGTCACTTTGAAGTGAACCTCCTCCATGTTACAGTTAGAGGGGGATCAAAACATATTTATTTTCCAAAGCTTTTTAATGCTACTAGTTCAGCATTTGTGATTTATACCTGTTAGGTTTTAGTGTTGCTTTTTATGGATGTTATTATATACTACCCAGAGCTGTTTAGGAAGTGAGCACAGTAGAATTTTTCTAAATAAAAGCTGTCAATTGAATTTGAAAGGGTATTAACTTGATTCTAGTAATAGGTATTTTTTTATTCCAGAAACAGTTCTTAGCAGTTTCATCAAATCAATGTGACACTGAGGATATTATGGAATTTCTCTTTACTGCATGATTTCCAATATATCATCCACTATAAATTTCATTATAAACCCTATAAACTAGGGTTCCTTTAATAAATGTGTACCAATGAATATCTGTAACAATAATCATAACTCCTTCCTCTACCCATTTAAAAAATTCTATCAGTAGTCCAAAATTTTCCATATCAACGTAAATAAGACATCAAGTCATATCCAGAGCAAATTTCATAAATCCAAAGGAAATATTATCAGGAACAAAAACAAAATGAAACCAAAAAAATATTTTTTTTTTCAAGCCACATTAGCTAAGAATGTATACTCACCATAATTTGTGGGACCAAAAATAAGCCCTCAGAGTGGTTTGCATTGCCCACTATTCTTTCATCCCATACTAATGTTCCCTCTTTGCTGATTTTGGATGTTTTGAATATTTGTACACAGATTGTTTCAAATACTATTGTACATAAGTGAAAAGCAGAGCTTATTTTCATTGATTATTTATATACTTTCAATATATATTTTTTTCTCTTCCAGAGAATGGAAATGTCAATCATTTGTTCAGGGTTGGGTTGTATAATTATAGGATTTTCTTCACTTCCTCTCCTCTCCTTTATGCATAAAGGAAAAATCCATGCATTAACCATAAAACTTCAATGAAATTCTATTTATATAATATTGTTCATTATCTCAACATTTAATCTATTTTTAAGTCACATTTAATACATGTATAAATGAAGTAAAAGACTGCTGGTGACAAAGATCACCTTTCTTACATTTTCACTGGCTGTGTTATTTTTATAATAGAAGATAGTAAGATGCTACTTAAGATCTCTATGGGCAGACCCACACTTTCTGCTTGGACTGCCGTCAGTTGGGACATTCACTGCTTCCTAAGTGTTACAAATGTACTCTACACCCATGTTTTCCTACTTAAATTCAAAATGCATTTTTCGGACCTAAGCCATCTCAAACCTTTCAGAGTGGATGGTATCCACTGCTTCATTCCATTCTAGCAGCAGGGCCAGCTTTGATTGTCTACTGTGCCTGGTATGTCCCCTCCCCTCCAGCATCTGGTTGCTGCTCTGGTAGCCTTTTGATTCTGATCTACTGGACTGGCATGTTCCCTGCATTTAAATCATCATCATCATCATCATCATCATCTTGCAGTTCATCCAGCAATGGCCCATGAAGTCAATAAATTATCGTCAATTTATGCCCCATTTAACTATTACATATGCCAGTGGGCACCCTTTTGGTTTGTGCCCAGGTTGGGTGAAGCATACTCCATTGCTTTCCTATCTCCTACTACAAAGCTTCCCTTTCCTTTATTTTTTTAAAGACATGTTTAAGTTGTAACAGAGAAATGTTGCTGCTTTGTTCCTATGAAGCTGGACTATCAGTTCTTCCTTGTTACAAAATTTCCATGGACCTACGGGAACCAAAGAACTAGCAGCTCCTCAACTGCTTTGATCACTATAACATCAGAGCATAATGGGGAAAAAGAAAAGGCCTGCTTTATACCAGGGGAGATAATGTGGGAAAGGGGTGTGCAAAAGCAAAGGAAAGGCATGGGAACTAATGAGAGAGGAATAACCTCCAGAAGGAAAAGACAGACCCTGGTAGATTGGTCCACAAAAGAACCAGCCAGTGAAGCTTGCCTTCCCTGCTCAGATGGGAAGGACAAGAAGCAGGAGAATGACAGATCAAGTCTTGCAGTGGCTATACTCCAGACTGAGCACCAACCCAGCCCTGTTGCCTGCAGTTCAGACTGGAATTTCTGAAGTTGGCAAGAAGCGGCTGGGATCAGCATAAGAAAGAAGCCACTCAGCCTACAGTGCAGAATTGCTCTAAGAAATTTCAGAGATCATTGACTATTTTGGAGCTAATTTTCATCAATGTGCTCTTAATACTCAAACTATAGCTATTTCTTGTGAGCTCAGGATAGGACTTCTCTAGAGACATCGTGCTTCTCTGAGCTAGATCTGAAAAAATAAACCACAATTGAATTGAAACAGGACAAAATTGTTACTTCAGGTTTCAGGATGATATACCTGTTCTGGAATGAGTTTCACCCTGTCTTGAGGAACAGATTTGCCGTTGTTTTTTATGAATATAACAGTGAAGAACATGGGGACAAAGATGGTGAAGCTGCATTATTTCTGATGCATTATTAATTATCTTAACAAAAATAACATGTACATGTCAGGATTCATTTGAAAGTTCAGCAGCGTATTAACTTATTTAACAATTGTCAAACCATGAAGCTTACCCAGTGTCACTGATTGTTTCCCAAAGATAATTTACTGTCTACAAGTTCTGCTAATTGCCTTGAATGAAAATCATTTCTAATGATGGGAAATATAACACATGGATAAGTTGACTGTATTTCAACGTTCATTTCCATTTGTTGTTCCTAACTGAAGTTAATTGTAATAAATGTGTCAAACTCTTAAACTAACACCCTGACATCATCAGTACAGATGTATGTAGGCTGCCATGCATATATAAAAGTTTCATCTTCTTCATTTTTAACAGGAGACCAGTCAATTATCACAATCACTTTATATTATTAGAGATTTTCACTAACAATTGGTAAGCAGAAGCCACATTTGATAATAAGCTAAATTTTCTACCACCTCAGAAAGAGAAGGAATGAGGTAGAGATGGTGCCTCAATCCAGTGGTTTCCAAATATGGATTAGATTAACTGCTATTTGAATGGGATGGAAAAAAAATATTATTATTAACTGCTATTTGAATGGGATGGAAAAAAAATCTTCTTCCTTAAAGAAGATTGTTAGTCACTTCTTTATAGTCTGTGGGGGAAAAAAACTCTCTCTCTCTCTCTCTCTCTCTCACACACACACACACACACACACACAAGTTTAGGGATCTAATCCCACAGAAGTAATTTCTTGAGAGTTGCATGTCAAAGTGGGTGGGCCTTATGAAAGCAGTAAACATGGACAGACATAAAAGTAGATCCGGCACTTTTTGCTCCTTCTGTCAGGTCCTCCCCCACCCCCGGCCCATTCTCACTGCTTCTAGACATCTACCTCAGTGGCTTGCAGATTAAGCCAATGGCTCCAGGAGGACTAGAACAATCCCTTCAAGAGATCCTCTGAAGCTTTTCCTATTCAGATGACATAATCTTGGGTATTTTCTTTATGTACTTACTATGAAGTTCAGCTGTAGCCCATTTTGATAAAATAGAATTATCCTATAATAGGCCTGAGCTAGAACAGAAGGCACAGCTTTAGCAGTTTGGGCAGAAACATAAACAGCTTGCCCATCCTGTGGAACCAGGAGGAAAGAGCACTTTTCATCCTATAAATTTCCACTTTGAAATGCAAGGAAAATCTTATACCACTGGAGGTTTTAGCCAATATGCACATATGACACCAAGCCATGGTGTAAATTGCTCGGTTTGATATATGTATTGTGAAAACCAAGTCACTTTGGTTCAGCTTCTGGGTTATCATGTTGGGCAAACACAGAGAATTGTGGTTTATTCAAGAGAACCTAATTAAACAACTGTAACTGAACATTATATGTGAAACCAGTCATGGTTGTCCTTCAGTGGTCTCTCCAGCATGGCATATTCTTACTCAGAGGTGTCGAAAGGGGGTGCAAAGGTGTCAGGATGATGATTACATCCTTGAGGCCCCACTGCTTTTTATGTGCATTGCACACATGACACACGTTAAAAGGATGGAGCTTCAATTGTGTGGTTGTAGCTGCCATTTGACTTTTTTTTTTACCTCCCTTGCAGACACTCCTGCTATTACCAAAGTTGCTGCTGAAATCTGTTAGAAAGTTTTCATCTGAAAGCAGCCTATGGTTGTAAAGAGCTTACAAAAATATTAGTGAGGTGAAAAGGAAAGGGTGTCGTGTCCTACAACTGTCATAATGAAACCGCACTGTAGCCCTTTGTCATTTAAACAATCTTGTACTGTAGAAGACTTCAGACAGATACTGTTGTATTTTTTCTTTCATCCATCTTTCTTCTACACCACTTTATCATGCAGCTTTCTCTTATAAGTTTGGAACTGTTGCCGGAAACCATCAACAGTGATGTGGCCATCAATAAATCGTTCAATATCTTTAAATGCATATGGATTGCAAAGATTCAGCAAATATTTGAAGAGGATTTATTCTCTCAACTTTGTGCTCAGTATGTCAGAAACAGTGAGTTCTCTGTAATCAGAATGCCCTAGAAATAGCTTTTGTGCATATGTCGGCAGGATTCAAATTCTTAAAAAACCATGAAAAAGTGGAAGATGATTGATCTGACTTCGCATGGTTGAAATGAAGGGTTCTCTTTGTCATTGTCAGTTTGATACAACAGGAAAGTTGCAGAATTAATGTATCTCAAAGCAGGTTTTTCTCACAAAAGGAATAGGTGATAGGCATAGCATAATTTTTTTTCCTGTATTCTAGAAATTTGGGATTTATTTTTAAAAAAACAAATGCCTTTGTTATTCCATTATTGAAAAAAATATTCATTTTTTTCCTGAAACAATGCTTCTCTCTCTCTCCCTCTCTCTCTCTCATTCTCTCTCTCCCAGTGATGGGAATAATGATGACTAATTATGTTTTGTCGCAAAAGTATATATCTTTCAATGTTCTTGGTAGAGTATAATCTTACCCAATTTATTATAAAAGTCAAGAACTGAAAATATTGGGTTTTAACAGGGAAAACAACATTCAACTTTGCCACTGAATGCACCTTATAATCTAGAAGGGCATGCAAACATTATGGAGCTAAACTGTTACAACAATTACAGGCTGCTGAAGACCCAGATATTTAGACTTCATTGAAGTTTCCCCAACAATAGTGGAGGACTGGCTTCACAGTAAGTTTCTTCAATGCCTCTTAATAATAATTTCAGTAGAAGAAACATGCACAGCCCATCTGTGTATACATCTGACCACCTTATGTTATCTTTCCGCAAGTTTAGATGATTTTAGAAGGGAAGAAATGATTGTCTCCCTATTTTATATTTAGAAGAAACTCCAGCTTGCAGTACCTAACTACATCTCTGAGAGACCCAGCTTGATCTCTGATATGTGTGCTTCAAAATATTCAGATACTGGACACTCAGATGCCTACAGTACTGGCTAGTATAATTCAGAAGCAGTTTTACTACATGATATACTAGGTCAATCAAGCAAGTGATTAAGATTGGGACGTAAGATTTACAGCTATAGTGGCAAATACTTTTCAGTTGAAATGGACAACTAAAATACAGAGTTCTAGAAATCAAAAGACACTCGGGTGGTTAAAAAGCTAAGGACAAAGCAAACAACTGCTGCTATCCATCTGGAGAGATTTCAGGTTGAAGTTATTTTCTTTGCAACATTCTTCTATTCTTTTATAAAAACAGGTTTTTTGTTTGTACCTTTTAAAGCTGAGCTTTTTCTTCTTTTTAGCATGACAATTCTTGATTGTGTGTGTGTGTGTGTTTTCTTGAGAATAGCACTTTTTCTTGTTGGCATGAACTTTCAAGTTGTACATCTAGGAATGATGGAATTGCTGCAAAATATATCTGACAGGTGCTATTTATACATGTATGTGAAAAAGTGGATTAACTGGATTATTACATGAGTATCACCTTTCATTTGCAAAAGTCACTGAGTTCAGTGATAGAGCACATATGTTGTGAGCAGAAGATCCTAGAGTTGATCCCTGGCATTTTCAGGAAGGACTGATGAAGATATTTCCTTGAAAAGCTTGATGGCTATTATCAGAAACTGTAGTCAGTACTGAACTAAACAGACAGTAGTATAATGATAAAAGTATACTATAATAATATGGAACAATTTTATATGTTTCTAATATGGGTATTTCCCAACAATGAATTACCCCCTTCCAGGACATTCCATGATCCTGTGATTTGACATTTTCCCCGTTTTTTAGCAACTGAGCTAATATATTTCCGGTTCACCTATAGCAGGGGTTTCTTTTGCCATCACACCTCTCTTTAGTGTAATCTTAATGTACATACCTCCCCTAAAAATCCAAACACCAAAATGTACACAAATGAGCAATGAAAACAACACAATGAAACTTTGGGAAAGGTGGACTTATTGTACCAATGTAGCTAAAAGGTTCTTCACACCTCCCCTGGGCTCTGCCTGCACCTCCCCAAGGGAGGTACACCTCACAGTTTGGAGATCCCTGACAGTTACACTGTACACTGTGACTAGTTTTATTTTGGGGGGGACACCAGTTGTATAGTGCTTGTGCACAGGCCATATCCTCATCTGCAGTAACTCTTCCTCAGCCCATCTCCCAGGTCCTGAGCTTCAGCTATGCTCGCAGATTTTTCATGAGGAAAGATGACTTATTACTTTTTAGCCCTTTCCTCTCATAGGAATTACTTGGATTCTTTAGCAGACATCCAAGTAAATGTGATGTTAAGTAAGGCATGGGTGGAGTGTAAGTAGCTTTTGTTTGCTTTGCTCTGGAGTGGAGCTGAGGGACCTCAGTTGCTGCATGACCATCATCATCATCAGAATCATCATCAGAATCAGGAAATAGGTTTTACTTCTTTTTCTCCCCATACTGTGAAATTAGTGGCAGTGAGGATACTCATACATTGTCTTGAAATGCTTTAGAGGGAGTGGAAGTTGAGCTAATATGGAAGTGTGTACCAGATGACTAGATAACATTGAAAACAGTTGCCACCAATAATAATGTTGCATGGAAACTTGGGACAACTTAATGCAAGACTTTTTGTGATCAGGCTAAAAGCATGATCAAGTTTTAAGGATGGTGGAAAAATGCACATATGGAACACAAAAGGAAAATTGGAAGACATGTACTAAATGGTAGTAAAAAGAAATAATGCCAATGAGTCATATTGCCCTTGCTTCAACATTCAACAAAGGTGCTAACTGGATGATGCTACAGTTGGAATGTTTTATTTACAACTACATCTATCCCAGCACTTTTAAAGACTGTGCTTGATAACCTGATCCTTTGAACTTAGTCTTTATTTTATCTTGCGTATTTGGTTGCCATGACACCCAAATAACATTGCTTTGCATACTTTCCCTGAGGGGCAAGCTGACAATTGTCCTATCCCAAGGACATCATACTAGCTGTATCTTTATTCTTGGCATAATAATGAGCAATTCCTTTTCAGATATATCCATGTCCATAAAGTTCCCCTAAATATTTTTCAAGAATAAAGAATCCTTGTTTAATTTTCTTTGATTACTTGATCTTAAAAATGCCCTTTTCAATAATAACGTAAATAGTGAATGTATTGCATTCTCATTTTCTACAGCTCATAAACAGGGTCTTCTAAAAAACAGAGAAAATATTTGCCATTAGCAACAATGTAATTACTGCATCTCTAGAGAACAGTAGCTACTGGTGAACCACAGTTTTAGTAATTATTTAATAACAGTTTTAATACATGGCAAATCAAGAATTTCAGCACTACATGATCATTGTTCCCCCATGTTCCTGTTTCTTCTTCAGCTACGTTTTCCCTGTTGAATACTATCATACCAAGAATAGTTGATCCTCTTGTATCTTCCTCTACCTTCAGAAAGATAAAATCATCACCAAGATAAGTCAAGAATTTTCTGCAAGGGCAGGGCTTGGCAATGTTTGTCTCCCAATAGATATTGCAGTAATTAAAATCCCCATAATTATGACTTTAATTATGACATTTTAAAATATCTACAATTGGCTTTTAGAAGGTATCATCCTGAATATCTTCTTGGTTTGAAAGATGATAGTGGACATAAAGAGCAGTACTGTTTTATTTGCTCTCTACATATTTTAACCCAGATGTTTCCTATAGTATGGCCAAGTTCACTTACTGAAGTTTTGAGAATGAATGTATATTTTTAACAGAGGAGTGGGAACTCCTATTCCCTTTCTATTGTTTCTGTATCTTTTGAACAAATTCAAGTGAAATTATTTCAGTTGCTGCCTTTGCATATAAATTTATATGTATACCATTTATATACATAAATGATATATATAAATTTATATGTATATCATTTATATATATAAATTATATATATAAATTTTAGATAAATTCTATCCTTCACTTGCTATATGAGGCTCATTCCACCAAATTTGTGTTATACTTATTAAATCAAATTTGCCTTCCTGTACTTAGAGTTCAGGCTTATCTTATTCATTTCCTATACTCTGAGCATCAATGTATAGAACATGAAGGCCATGAACTTTGAGCCAGTTTTCTTCCTAATGCTTACTTGAGTGATTTAAAAGACTCTATTACAGCAACATTGCTATTTTCTTCCATAATGCAGAGGTTCTTACCTGAAGTCCTTATTTCAGGATATTTATCTCAAACCCACACAGGATTCAGTTTATAGGCTTCCTGATTAAAGACACAATTCCTGGCTGAACATATTTTTGCTAGTTTTTATAAGGCACAACCTATCTCATGCCAGCAATCTACCACCTATAACTCAAACCATAGATCTAGAAATGAAATCTTAATCAGAGTTTTGCTTGCAGTATTCGTCTTTTTCTTTCTGAATCTTTTCCATGATACTAGAAGAATAGATAAGAAGTTTGTGTTAGTACCCAGCATCCATAGCAAGTCACAATGACTTCAAAATGATGACACATGTATAATGATGACATTGTGCAAATGGCATTATTATACAATGAAACCATGATGTCTCATGGAAGTTCATTAGTTTTATTTATTTATTTACAGGACGTATATGGTTATCTAACTCATCTGATGACTCTAGGCAGCTCTAGGTGTCTAAAGTCGCTTGTATAGTGAGATGGGCGGCATACAAGTTTGACTCATAAATAAATAAATAATCCATAAAAAACATAGCTAAAAACAAAAGTACCCTTTCTCCTAGGTGCCAGACCAATCATCCTTGCAGCTCAACCACTATCCTAGCCCAATGCCTGGGGAAAGAGCCAGGTCTTCACAGCCCTCCAGAAGGCTAAAAGGGTAGCGATCCCTTAGATCTCTTGTGGAAGCCTGTTCTAAAGGGCTGGGATGGCCACTGAGAAGGCATGTCTCCGAGGTCCTATCAGATGACAACATTTAAGGGAGGGGACCTAAAGTGTGCCCATCCCATCTAACCTAGTAGGATGGGCAAATAGCCTCAAGGAGAGGCAGACCTGCAAATAATCTGGCCCTCTGCCATGTAAGGCTTTAAAGGTGATAACCAGCACCTTGAATTGCACTTGGAAAACAACTGGAAGCCAGTGCAGCAGTGGTGTTACTCGGGTGAACCATGGGGCACCCAAAATTATGTGTGCTGGTGCATTCTGGACAAGTTGCAGCTTCTGGATGATCTTCAAGGGCAGCCCCATGCATTGCAGTAATCTAAACAGGAGGTCACTAAGGCATGGGTGACTGCGAGCAAGGGCTCCCAGTCTATGAATGCACACAATTGGCACATAAGATGGATTTCTGCAAAGGCCCTCCTGGCCATGGCTGCTACCTGCTCTTGCAGCAGGAGCCAA